>NC_084460.1:224429191-225057691 GCF_027409185.1 Cynocephalus volans | reverse complement strand
ATTTAAGAACTCTGATAGGCCAAATGACTTATTCTGGTACAGGCTAGAAGATTTTGAATGATGTTTCTGCATTTGTTTTAATCATATCCATAATAAATATAGGCCAGAAAACCATATCTTTTAAAATGAGTGAATTTGAATGAAGAATTTTGCATTTTAATATCAATAATCTTGTGGAAGCTTCACAGGAATTCACTCTCTTTGATTAAAAACTAAAAGGACTAAGAGTCATGTGTGTTTTAAATGTTTTGCTATGTATCTGCACACAATTATTTCTTTGGTCTACTTTCTTTCTCCTTTTGGTGAGTTTAATTCAATATGAATCATCGAAGAAAAACTGTAGCTACTTATAAAGCAAATTTATCCCTTTTCATTTGTAAATTGGGTTGGTTAGGAGACATTGTTTAATTAAAAAGAATAAAATAACTGTTTAGCATTGTCACATTGAACATCATCAGATACCTGCATCCAGTTCTAACTAAAAAGCTTTATTTTAAATGTTTAGAGAATCCTGATGTGAATACAGGCAGCACTACCAATTCTGAGTCAGATGGAATGATTCCATTTTCTCAGCAAGATTCAAGCATTTATGCCCCCTGTTAAGACTCATGCTATGAGCAGGGCTGGTACTGTTTATGACAGATGCAAATACACTGCACATCTTTCACATTCTGCAATTTATAATCAGGTACACATCCTCCAAATCCAATTCTTTCCTTTCAAACCTAGAATTTTGGACACTTCACAAAGCAAAAAGCTTGCTGCCACCTTCAAGGAACTCAGCCTATCTGATTTTTTTATTTGCTACTGCCATTAGATTGAAATGATTTTTCTTCAGTTTGCTCAAAGCCAGATTTAAAGTCAGGTCCCATAGGTAACAGGAAAGTCGATCCCCTAAGCTACTCAGTCGTTGTTTGCTTTTTTTACATGTAATATCCCACTTCTAAGCCAGAGTATAATTTAAAATACAAAACAGTCTACATAAATATGTCCTTTAGAAATTTTGTAATCTGACATTTAGTAGAAGTTAACTAAATGTCTTATACAATGTTTGTCAAGGAAAATGGAGAAATTATAAATATCCTTCAAGACAATTATTTCTTAATAGCATTCTACATATTTTTAATGCTACATGTTTCAAATCAATAACACTGTGCTCCAGACTACTCATCTACAATGCACCTAAATAAGCCTAAAAGCATTCTAAACACTTCATACATTATGAGCTTTTGAAAGCCATAGAGCTCAGGTTTGCAGCCACTTTCTGTTTGCTAGGGAACAGCAAAGGGTTACTTCAGCTCAGGCACTGCAAGTACGAGCAACAGGAATCCATTGGCTTTAATTTGTCCATGTCTTTCATTTGATACTACCAGTATTAATAGCTTTGCAAGGAAATTCTGCAGTCATTAATCATAATAATTAATCAGATCCAATTATATTGCATATAAATGTGAACAAATTGCTGAAAAAATAATGATCTATCACCAACATGTCACAAGGAAAAAGAGACTAAAATAGTAATTAGAAGCAGGGATTTAGTTGTGTACGAGTGCTCTGCAACTGATTTTAACTGTACGATGATCCAATGATGTAATTAGTTGAAAGTCTAGCAGAGCTTTTTAGCAGACCATCTAATGACTATGCAACTGGAAAAATAAGGTCCGCTTTTCTATGACATCTTTTTTGCATTTGCTTCTAAGTTTGCACTTCTGGATAAAGGAGATTTGCTTCTCTTGGTGTTCTAAAACTGGGAACTTAATTATTCTTGCTTAGATTTTTGTTGTCTATTTTTAAAGTAATGCTGTCTGTTAACTGAAGATTACTTAAGTTAGGAATCAAGATTTTTTACATGGCATTTTTATTCTTTTTATTCTTATAATCATAAAAATGTGTAACGTGTAATTGAAAATGAAATGTTTTGGTTATAGTAAGTTAACACACTGTGGGTAGCATGCATGTTAGCTATTTTCACCTATCTTCCTTCCATTGAACTGAACTGAAAACATTTCAGAAAATGGAATTACTCTGTTTTCACTTCAGTTAGCACTCTCTGGAGCACTGGCAGATTTTATCAGAAACCATTTAAAAATATGTGTGTGCATGTGTATAAATTCTTCTTTAACAGATTCTTAAACCTGACCAAAGTGAATTATTTTAATGCAAGTTATTCTGTGAAATAATTTTAATATGTCTCTCTTTTCTTTCTACTTTTACTGTTGTTTCACAGGATAGAAAATCCAACAAATATTTCCAATTTATTACTTGCTTTATATATCTGCACAATTAGCAGTAGTTTATTGTGTGGTCAAATATGTATTTTTAAACCTTTCAAAACATTTCCTTGCTGTACTCTCAGATTACACATGAAATGGTTAACTAAAGATTGATGAGCAGTTTTTATGATAGGTTTGTGACTTGAAAATAAATGTTAGGTTCATCATAGTTTTCGATACTAAGCACTGCACTTTACCGTCTTTGATCTCAGTGTTGTGACTACTACAAAGAAATAAAACCTTATCTTACCTTTTCCAGCATCTACTGCAGAAGACCTCAATAATGCATAAGAACATCTGGAAGTACGGTAATTTCAGCTATCAGAGATAAGAATTGACACAGAACAGGTAAACCCTACAAAGTCATCATGTTGAAATGAACTGATTAAGGTTTAGTAGCATAAAACATCCTGCGTAGTGTTTCCATGCTTGCTATTTTATATAAAAAAGAGAATGTCAATTATATATATTTAATAGGTTGATTAGCTGGTAGCAATATTATATTTTACATAAAGAGACAGAAATGTCTGCAGATCTACTGCCGTACACATCTATTTAGAGTTAACTGTGAGTTCATAGAAAATACATGGGCATAGTAAACAGGACTTTGAAATGACAATTTTTTACTGGTTGCAAGTGCTAATTGCTAGTTTCTCAAGGGTATAGAATTAATCACCTGCTAGATTTACAGTCTCTAGGTTGAGACCTGAGGATGGAGGCAATAAGAAAAGCTCTTGAGGGACATATCATATGGTGAGTCTAAATATCAGTCTCTATGCATATGTAAATTGGTAACAAAGTTTTTTCAAAGCTCAAGTATGCTAATTTCAAACAGGCAAGACTAAAGCTAGCTTTTAGCAGCTGTTTAACGTCTGCCTGTGGGTGGTAGAGAGAGCTTAAAATACAAGCAAACAGTGGTGCATAAGTAATTAAGCAACATTTTGCTGGGCATAAATAATTCTGTTTATATTGCTCTTTTGAAGAGTATGGAATACAAAATAACAGATCAAGTGCACCTTTGGTCACCAGAGGTTAACTGTTCTTCCTCTTTACCTTTGCTTCGGTTTTACGATTTAAGGAAAATAAATAACAGTCTGCTATATGGTCTTTTATAACCTTACAGGAAAGAAAATCATTTAAGGTGGGGGAAAAAACCTTTATTACAGAATCACTGCATTTGTAGTTCAACTATATTATTTTTAGTGTATTCCTCTAACAATTTATCAGGAAAAAATGTAATATCTAATTGCAGATTTGTTTGTTAACATTTTATCTTTTAGGATTGTTGAAAGCAGAGCTTGGGTTGTTTGCTCAAATGGGAAACCCAAACTTTCTACAAAGTCTACAAAAGGAGAATGTCCTCAGTTTTTCAGGACTAATTTGAATTGTGTTATGCATTATAAATAAATATATGAATAAATAAATGATTCACCTAGAGGTTGTTGCCTAAAAGTAAGAACTGCTTAAATCAATGTACTGCATATAGGATAATCACCTAATTCAAACAGCTCTTGCTAAGCCAGTAGAAATGTCTAAAAGCAAAAGAAAAGCTGGTAAAAAAAAAAAAATTGCATTTGATTCAATAAAAACCTTGAAATTGACCAGAAGGAAGATGAAAGATTTAACACGATTTAGCAATACCTAGTCTGGAAAAAAGGATTATAGATACTAACTGTGAAAAGAGTCAGGGGTTTAAACTTTGTTTGCTTTAAATATTCATGGTTTAAGGAGTTAACGGTGAAAGGAAGTACTCAGTTGGGTATCAGATCTTATAACAGGCTTTATAACATATAAGAATGCTAGGAAGGCAGGAGTAGCCATTTATGCACAGGATTGCTATTTCCCTCTGCACTGAAGGAACAGGTAAATGAAATAGGATTTTCAAAATCTCCTTTTATCCTTCCTCAGCATTCTAAGAAAATATGTAAAATTTGGTGAAATAAAAAAAAATGTTTTTTTCTGACATTTCTAGTTTTTCTAATTTTATATTTTGTTTTTTAAACCCAATATGGAGTTTGGTTTTAAATCCACATGACCTGAGTAGAAGGGTGGATAGGGCAATGATTGTGGGCAGACGTGGTATACAATTAGAGTTGATCTGTGGTCTTTCTCTATGAAAGATATCGATGCTTTGCACCTTGTTTTTCTTCTTCCTCTTCTACAATATGTGCATATTCACACCTGTTCCAGTTTCCCTAACAAAGAGATTAAATTCAGTTATGTGATTGGAGAGTAGTCATTTCTTTGGACAGATGTCTAAAGTTCCTCAGGCTTGTGAGACATCTTGCTGTGATTCACTTAGTGAAGTAATTCATTCTCTACATACCAATGGGCATGGACCCCGTTACCTAACATATGGGGAAGGGATGGGACCAGCAAGCAAGCAACAGGCTCCCTATGTCTACACAACAATATTAAGATTTGTTTATGAATTCTGACAAAAATGGACAGTAAAGAGTCACCATTACTTGAAGTTGTATAATTGATGCTCTTTTTCCTTAGTCAGTATTTCACTGAAAATTGTATTTTTTTCCTATGCATATCCTGGATAATAATTTTTGATATGGGAGGGACCTTGCTTAGGTATGGTTAGGCTTATACTCTGATTTGTTTGTCCCACCAAGAATGGGCAGTTAATGAAAAATAAAAGTAACCTTGGAAATGAAATTGCTTTAGTTTGGGTTGCCATGCATATACCATGAAAACTTTGTCTTCCATCTCCTCATTCATGTGTCAGTGGAGGCTAACAGTTTAGGGACTTTATTCTAACTCATAAATTAAAATGTTTGTATTTCTCTTCTTATCTGTGAAGGTATGAAAGTTGCCAAGTTTAGGCTTCTGATGGTCAGATTAGTTTTTCATGTGTACCTGTAAAACAGTTAATGCTTTATGTAGTTAGAAAGTAGTCCAATTTTATTTTTTCTTTTCTTTTTTTCCATAATGGTGAGTCTAATTGATAACATATCTCAAAGGAGTGATGAACTTTGATGAACTCACCTTGTTCCATTGACTAAAGTAATATTAACCTAGGGGGTATATGGGAGCAGTGTATAGCCAACCAGGAAAGATCAGATTAGGGGTCCAACTAGAAAAAACATAATCTGACAGATACCGAAATACAGAATTTTATCCCAGAGTTCAAGTCCAGTGTTAGATTGAAGTACCTGGCAGATATAATGTGTATAGATAACCAATGCTAGATAATTACAATGAACATTATGGAACCAGAAAAATCCATAGGAGAATTCTAATCCTAGGATAGAAGCTGATTTTTTTCTATGAACTTCAATGCTTTTTGTAGTGCATTCAAAAATATGTAAATATCAGTGCATATCTTACATGCATACATATATGCATAGATGTATGTCAGAGCAGGGCAGAGTCTCTGTAGATACATCTACTGCAAAGATGGGTGAAGCAAAGGGATCCCTCATGGGTAACAAGACATGGTCTCAGAAACATCTGTAATGCATACCAGTTTGTGTTCCGTACTTTATCTCATCACAAGGAAATGCAAACACTTATTCATTCATCTGTTCACTCAGCCATTGAGTGTTTACTTAGGTAGTGCAATGTGTTGGACACTATGGAAGTTATTACATATGCCAATAAGTATAAAACACAAGGGCCACTGAATGTAGAAATACTGGAAAGTCAGATTTGAGTAAAAAACATCACTGGCAGTTGTCTTACTCCATCTCTGGCTTTTTTGAGCCCACATTATGTGTATATTAAGAGATGAGATTACCTATCGATGTGACACAGACTATAGAATATCTGTGAATACTGAATACCTGATTGTAAGCTTTCTTTTTTCAGCCACTCTGCAAAATTCTGACCAGTCACCTTGCTTTATTCTTTGGAAATGATTGCATGGATACATGCTAGTATATATTTGAGGGGTCTTCAAAATGTTCATGGAAAGTTATCTTTTAACTCAATTTTTCCATGAACTTTTTGAAGTACACTGCATGCAAGCATAAGTTGTTTAATATTATATTTACAGTTAGATTATAAAAACTTTGAATAAAGGGGGTATATCCATTCTTAAATGGGACTCCATACACCTATACCCACCGTTCCCAGTGATCATTCAGAAAACAATTGTAGCCTGTTGATGAAAGCCATTTCAAAATGAACCTTTGGCTTAGCCTTGTTCGAACACACAGTGTAATTTATTTTGTCCAAGTTAAATTAATTGAAATTCCAAACTGTATTTCAAATCTCTTGATTTTAAACGATGGTTGCATATCTTTCTGTATTCAAAAGGACAATTTCAATTTGTGAATCACTTAGTAATAGTTCTCTATTTAAACTTGGAAGCAACACTCTACTGGTTTGTTTTAATGGTGTATTAGTATGAAAAAGGTAGCTATTACATATTGTGAAAGAGTTTATCTGGGAAAATTGGTGGGGTAATAAATTCTGGTGGGAGAGAATAGAGAAATAACTCAAAAGATACGAGTGTCTGAAAGAGGAGAAATCCTATTTTCAACTAACTAACCTCTTTTCCAGATATTATTCAGATCTTTTAGTCATGCAGGGGAAGTTTGTTTTGTTAATTTCTTTTAAACATATTTAAGCTTCTCTTTCTTTCTCTGTTTTTGATTGTAGTCAGCACATGGAGTTAGTAGACTCTTGGACCAAACATGATGGTGACATTGGCAAATCTCGTACTAATACTCTTACTTTGAGGGAAAAATGTTCTCTCTGTGTTACATCTTTATACAGAATGCTATTATGGGTATAATCTAAGGGGTAAAGAAACTTTTAAGAAAAAGCTAAAATCTACCATACTGTCTTTCCAACCAACCCAAATTAATGGCTGTATAAAGGGTAAGTTTGAAGCAAAGGAAGATTAAAATGTCTCATTGAAGGCCCAGACATCTTCAGGTTGTGTAAGATAGCTCGAACCTGGGATCATCGCATCTGTGTTCTCTCCCTTTTGGTGTCAGCCAGAGAGGTGTACACACACTAGAAAACGTTCATCCTTGTTTTGCTTTGTGAATTGAACTTCTTCCTAAAGGCATCATCAAATCTGTTGACTATACCTCATGTTAAGGGAACAGCTACATAGAACCATTTCCGTATTTGTATTTTTCACTTTATTTGTTTTTCCTTATAGCTTTTTATGGAGATGATTGTACTATGTTGAGATCTACTGCAGCTGAGAAACCTCTCTCATTATATTTACTAATTTATATAGCAACCAAAAGGTAGAAGGGAAATAAAACAAAAACATATTTGGTAATTTCATGAATTTAAAAACTAGCCCTGGGGGAAAATGTATCACTTCATATTTTGTATCACTGCTGTGTTTAAGAAACCTAAAAATGGGAATTTCATATTCTCATATTTTGACAAGTACTTTACATTTGCTTGAATAAATATTTTACTATGAAAGGAATATGATTAAAAAGAAAAGAACCCCCACACTATTAACTTCTCAGGAACATTAAAGCAGTAAAAGTACACATTCCATGAGCCAAGGGATGCAGCAGCATTCAGTTAATTTCAACCAATCCTGAAAAGAGATTTTCTCTTTCTTTCTTATTTTTAAGCTTCAAGAAACCTGGCACTTGAAGAAAGGAGAGGTGTGCTTCAACTGTCAAATTGATGTGGCAGAATTTAGCTCTTTCCTGAAGAGCTTCTATGTCCCAAGAGCATAAAGACAATAGTACACTGTATAGAGAGCCAATAAATCAATTAGCTTTAACAGCCAGAGTTCAGGAAATGCATTTATTCTCTTCGATGAAAACATAGCTTTTCCTTGTAGCTATACTTCATACTGTTAAGGTCAATTTTTCATGTAGAAATTATATTTAGTGGCTGAAAAAAATCACTCATAAATTTTGTAAAGCAAAAAAGAAGATTTGCTAACGTAGGAGAACAAGTTTGCTTTATTTGTAATTATCTATCTTTAGAGTAATTGAGATTCTAAACAGCCCCTAATAGCCTCACTGTCTCAAATTACTACTGCCTGTAACTTTACCTTGCCAAATATCAAAGAGCTTTTCAATTGCAACACTACCACTAAACCCTGGGTCATTTTCTAGCAATTAATTGGAAGAGGTGATTAATAGCTTAATAATGGGTTGCTCTGTGTTTAAAAAGTGCAGAGGACGTGTATAGGAAAGGAATATGTAATTTTGTATCCCTGAAACATAACCTAATTGAAAAATCAGCAGTTGGTCTTATTTACTTTAGGCTTGTATTTCCAAACCCTTTTTTGATCTACTCTGAGAAAATGTGTAAATCTGGAGAGTATTTTTTAATTAACTCCTTGAACATTGAACACACTACGAATTTAAGGAGCACAAGCTATTTCATGGCACCTGCTGTGCCGTAGTCAACTTCACAGGAATTTGAGGGCAATACATGTCAAGTATCTATCTGGATGTGCAGATGGTAGTGCCCATTCAGCAAGTCACCCACTACAGGGCCCCATGGATTCATATGGCACACTTATCTATAGCATAGCCTTAATAGTGTAGTGCCTGGCAGTCTATGTCCACTTCTACAATGCACTCTTGCTACGTTCACTACAGACTTAGTGACATTAAAATCTGGCTGAAGCTTATCATAATATTCATCCAGAAACATCCATTGAGACAGTCAGTGCAATTTAGTGAGTTCACTAAGCTAAACACATTATGTCTTGAGACTAGGTTTCAAGGAAATGGCTTATTGACTAGTCAAAAGGAGAGTAGTTCCTTTGGGGAGGAGGTCTCATGATAAAGGCAAGGGATGGGATTAGCGAATGGAAAGGGATCACAACTCATTTGTCCAACTCATTACAGCATCAGGTTGATTTATGGCAAGATGTTTGGACGTGGGACTCATTGATATTTTTTTCATTGTCTACTTCAATTGCTATGAATGGTCATGTGCTTCTCCATTATGTTACCAGAAGAAAGTCAAGAAAAAGGCTCTTCATTTCCCATAATTTCCTCACATTACACATTCCTGCTTCTCATTCGAGTACAATTTTAGTCCAGTAAAACCTAGAAATACTGAACTACCTGTCCCCTTTGTATTTATACGATGACATAGCATTGTCACCTGAGAAAGTCAGGTTTTCAATAACTTGCTGGCACTTATTCCATGGGACCAAACATAAAATGACAAATAAAGAACATATGAAATAAAGAAAACTACTGGAAATGAGCTCCACTTCCCCAGCTCTCACAAACCCAGGTATCTATTCTTGAAGAAGTTTATTCTTCCAGGGTCAAGGTATAAGATGAAGACCCAATTGGTCCCAAAATGTTTCTCTCAACTTTCTCCACGTTTGTTGAACTATACATTAGGTTAAAGAAAACTATTAAAATTTAAAAAAAAAGACTTGGTCTCCCACTGCTAAAAGACACACAGTCAGCCACACGTAATCAGCTGTCATGAAGATGAAACAGCTTTCCAGTGGTGAGGAAAGCCAGTCAACTGAAAATGATGACAAAAGTGGCTTTACGAGATTGCTACACGCTCCCAGACAGGGCCTACTTATTCCTAGAAGTCAAGGGCTGGAGAAGGCCTGAATGAACAGAAAAGGGTTCAGCTGGAAGGGGAGCAACTTGTACCTCAGAACTTTCTGCTGGGCAGGTAGCCTGATGTTAGCATCCTCCAGCTCAGAGTGACAAGCTCTGCTTCCAGGATGTGGTAGAGGCAGACCAACTCAGCTGAGGTTGTTCTTTTCTTGCATAGCTTTTAATGATTTTCCTTGAGATAATAGATTGCTACTTTGAATTTACTTAATTTTCTTTGTACCTACAGCTAAATCTCCCCATACCTTCAAATACGATTATCTGTGCATTCACATTTTTGAATCTGTCAACTTTATTTCTTGGTGCTTTCTCTCTCATAAGGCTCTTTGTCTGAAATCTGGTTTGAATGTTTTCAGTCTAGTCCTAATAATAGTTAATTCTGCTAATAGTATTGTCTCATACTTGTCTTGTGGAATTCCCTTTATTTATCTCTTGCATAACTGGTTTAGTGTGGTGGAGTAACTTCTCTAAAAAGCTTTCTGAGAAACAGTTCTTTCAAGTTGTTTGATCTGTCTGTCTGAAATATCTGTAGCCCACCCTTGCTTGTCCCATGTTTGCTCGCTCTCAGTGTTTCTTCTGAGAAGTCTGATATTCCTCTGATTCTTAATCCCTTGTATATTAACTTTTTTAAAGGGGTGAATTTTGTTTTTTCTCTTGAGAAGAAATTAGAATCTAATTTCAATATGTGACCTTTTTTTCTTAATAATTTCCCTATTATCATCTATGTTTTCTACTAGTCAGATATTAGAGCTGCTGAATTGTTCTTCTAGTTGTCTTATCTTTTCTCGTGCAATTTACCATGTTATTTCTTTCTAAGATAGTTCCTCATGTTTAGATCTCAACTCATATTGAATTTTAAGTTTAAAAATTTTTAATAATTTTCATGGCTCATATCCTATTCTGTTTTTTTTCTTTTTTCTTTTTTTTTTTTTCTCGTGACCGGCGCTCAGCCAGGGAGTGCACCGGTCATTCCTATATAGGATCCGAACCCGCGGCGGGAGCGTCGCTGCGCTGCTAGCGCAGCACGCTACCGAGTTCTGTTTTTTTTTTTTTCAATAGCATTCTATCTCTATGCTTTATGAATGTTGTATTTATTATTTTTCCAATTATATTCATGATATTATTTCCCCACAATTTTCTTTTTCATCAACTTTACCTCTATTTCTATTTCCTATTTATTTTGATGCTCTTTTTCTTTCTAGGTCTTTTGTTCAGATGTTCTCACAAATTCCTAGTAATTATTGGCTGTAGTATTTGGAAGCTCATCGTGCAGAGGAAGAACTGTCCATTGTCACCTTCACTCTACGGGGCACAGCCTGCTAGCCAGTTTGCTTGTTTTCAGGGCGTGCAGGGCAGTATAAGCCTCACTGCAGGTACGGAAAGTGGGATGACAAGAGGACTGAAAGTTTTGCTTTTAAGTATGTACACTTTTAGTTTGTCTCTTGGTTACAATGTGGTGCCTTTCCCTCATGATCTTCTGTGTACAATGTCCCTGAATCCAAAATTTCTTTGCTTTTAGTTTGTTTTATTTTATTTTTCCTCCAGAGATTAAAATTCCAAGAACTACAGGGAAAGAGAAGATGCAATCCTTGGCTGTATAGGCTGTTTAGGTTGTCTTTCACCCAGGCGGCCTATGTCTAGTCAGATATATTGCCCTGTCAATAATTCTTAGAATGTTTTCTTTTTCTTGTGATGTTGATACACCTGTGGTATCTCACTTTGTTTGAAGAGTGGCCAAGGTAAAGGTCTTTAACTTTCAATGAAATTCAGGGTAGGCCAGGCACTATAGTGATGTTATTTTCATGAATCTTTACAATAATCATATTAGTTAAGAAGTATCATCTTTTACAGATTAAGTAATTATGACTTAGAGAAGTTTCTTAAATTATGCAAGGTTTTAGGGCAAGTAAATGACAGAATCTGTATTTGTGGCCAAGTTTCAAGGACTCTGGAGCACATTTAAAAAACAATACTATACTATGATGTCTTCACAACAAAAGAATATTTTTAACTGGGTCCAAAGCTGATTCTAGCAGAAAAAGATTTGATAGGCTGTAGAGCTAGCTAGACTAGAAATCATAATAACTTTCTCTTGCTAAGTCACCTTTTTCCCTGCCTTTACTCCAAAGCTTCCACTTCCCCCTCCCCCATTCTTCTTAAAACCAGCTTTAAAATTATTAACTTACACTAGGTTATAAATTATTGGCAAAAACTTCAAAAATTGCCCCTCACAGGAGAATTTGAATGTTCATTAAAAAAAATGTTGATGAAACTCAAGCAATGGGAAGTAGAAGAAGACATAATTTGGACACAAGTTAATTCCTGAAATAACTATGTGGATGGATACAATACTGCCTGCCTATGAAGCAAGTTATCAGTGTTGAGGGAAAAAAGGAAGCAATCTGTCATTAACAGCTAACATTCCTTTATAATAGAAAGTGAAAGAGACAGAGAAAGACCTGCCTAGGATAATGGCAGGATAGGCCAGTTCCTAAGGACGTTGTTTTCCTTCCTTTCCCTAGTCCTCCCCTCTCTTCCTCTTTTCTCTCCTCCCTTCCTTCCTTTCTTCTGTCTCCCCCCTTTCCTTCTCTCCTTTCTTCTTCTTTTTAAGAGTTAAGATCCAACTCATTTTGGTATGCTGACAGAAAGGATATTAGAGGGAGAGAGACACTGAAGATGTAGGAGCCATTGGGAGTAATTGAGGAGCAAAGTCCTCACTGATGTGGTGGGTGGGGAGAAGGAAGGATCAGGACGTACGTCGAGGGATCTGCCATTGACAGGCAGTGGAGTGCTTCACTGCTAGTAACGGGTGGGACAGTAGAGCCTGAGCTGTTAACTGGTTGGTCATTTTGGTGATGATACAATAAAGGAGTCTGTGTGATGGAGATATTGGTGAAGTAAAAAGACCTTATTCAAAGAGAATTCCTAACTAGTCAATAAGGAAAGACAGAAACAAGGACAAAAAGCAAATCAAGTAAGAAAGAATAGAAGCTGCTTTTGCTTGACCATCTTTAACAAGGACTTTTGGAGTTTTTGAAGTTGTAAATTTCCAGAGAGATCATTCATTTGAATAATGGAATAGTGATAGTTGTGCAGCAGATCATCCTACCTTAACTTGTGATTCTGGGTAAATCACCTTTTTTTTTTTTTTTTTGGTACAAATGTCACCTGTAAGTGTGTTCTATCTAAAACCTCCAAAACCTTGGTAAGGATTCTGTCAATTTCTCACAAATTATTTCTTCACACATTTCCAATCTCGGAATTCTATAAATCAACCTGGAGACTCCTTGCATTATTGGAGTGTCTGTGTTCCTATCAAAGGCTATTCTCACCTCCATGTGTCCCCACCTATCTGAGTTTCCTAAATATATTGCAGTTTTTTTTTTTTTTTTTAAACAAACAAACTGGAAATGCTGTAGTATGAGCCATATAGTGTCATGTTTGATTGTATATGGTCTTTCCTTATACTCATTTTATCAGATAAATTTCTCAATGAGTTTTAGACACTTTAACGTCAAGGAGCTGGCTGATTGCTAGTTCCCTACCCCTTCTTCAGTGCCTAATCCAGTGCTGCAAGTGTAGTAAATGCCTAATAAATGCTCGTAGAAAAGTGAAATGTATTTCCAAGACTTATCAGTTCCTGTTGTATTGACTTATACCTTTAAAACTGTGTTTGAAAAAGTACCTATACATATGTTTAAAAATCCAATCAGTACAAGGCACTTCACTAGATCTCCTTCTGCCCCCAACCTCCCCATCCTCTCCTCAGAGGCTTTCTCAGTTCCACTTCCTGTGCACCCCTCCTGGTGACGTTCATCTCACTCTGCAGTGTTCTATGTTGGCAGTCAGCCCTCTTTTTATCCAGATGGGGAAAGTTCTCTTTGAGTTGAGAGACCGGTTTATTTCTTAGCTGCTGGAAAGTAATTAAAAATGAATGGATATCGTTGAATTGTAGGAAGCATATTTATTATTTGGAGTAGTTATAAAAAATTCCTTGAAATTAAAAATTATACTTTGAACAGGTCGATTAGTCAGATTTAATTTTTCTTTCACTCTCTTATATTGGTGTAAATATTTTCATCTGTTATGCATAACCAAAGAGTATATTAAGCTGTCAAAACATAAATGATTTCCTTTTGGCCACCATGGCTTGAGGGATTTATTTCAAGTCTGTTGTGTTACTATTTGCCCCTAGGATGTATAATCTATATTTTAGGGGAATGTGGCTTACTGTAGGACACCTGTATTATTTATGTGTGATTAATATTTGCATTATGGGGAATGAGGTCTTTTGGCCTTACTTTTCTCTTATAGTGACTTAATCATTTCTCACAAGAATGTAGTCATTGTAATAAAACATTCCACATGCTGGTTTGTTTTTCAGCAATGACAAATGCAATTGCAGTAAAATGTGCATTTGCAGTTATTAAATATGGCATCATGAATGTAATTTACTAGGCTACATCTGCAAGATGCTGCTGTGCGTACTGCTGAAGCTGAACCTAAGCCAATCCTTGTTTGTGTAAATTTGAATATAAACATTGGTGAACAGCATCTTTAAATCACCGTGCTTAGGCCACCAGACCTAATTTTGTGTTTTCAGATATAAATCTGTAAACTGTATCACCAGTTGGCTATATAGATGCCTATTAAGATGGTCTCATTGTAATTTTCAAATTTGCAACAAATTATGAAGATTCTTGATCATCCTGACAGATAATATCATGGGCCAAATTAGGGCATATGTCAAAGTTTCTTTCAGCGGTGGTAAGACATGAAAGTTTTCACAACTTTCTTTCAGAAAAAGCATTTATGTCAGAAGAATGAGGAATTGTAAGAGTTCCAAAATCTACAAGGCTAAAATTCAATTAGATATTAATGCCACCTGCCAGAACAGTCTTCCTTCACAATGGTGACAATAAAACATACTGCTTTCGGCAGTTATTACACAGATTTGGTGTCATATGGACTATTGGCTATAAAAGGAATTCATTTTAAAATGGCTACAGTAAGTTCTTTAATTGTACTTTGGTATGCTTTGCCAAATACTGAGAAAAAAGGTATAAACATGAAACCTCCTTTTATGAATACAAGGAGGCAGTATCTTTTTTTTTTTGTTTAAAGACATAGTACTTAAAATTTTAAAAGATACAAATAACTCTGGAATTTAGACGTTTTTTCCCCCCTTTGTATCTTATTCATTATTAGAGCTATGACCCCATTTTTATACTGTAATATTGCAATGGGTAAATATTTTGGGGGGGAAAAAAAGACCTGTCAGTATTTCAGAGAAGGGATTTGATTATGTGTCTACTAAAGTTGTGATAGAAGGATCATGAGTGTAAATATTGGCACTGTGACATATTAAATACCTTTCAGGTATATAGCAAAATTGTAAAAGTGCTCAAACTTATTGAGCTTCCAGAGGAAGTCATCATGAGTATTAAAAAATGATGTTGATAATTATGCTAAATTCAACCAGGATACGGTGGACAAGGGCTTTAAAACTTCAGAAACATCAATTAAAGCCCAAGTTGTGTGCAATAAGCATCAAAAATTGATAAAAACTCAAATTTAGGTTTTTAGATTTAGTGTTTAAATCAATCAACTGCAAACAAGATTTAATTAAAGAATATTATTTCAAAGTGTAATTACCTACTGGGATTAGAATGAACCTCTATTGCCCATAATGTTCTCCTACTGTGATCCCACACTGAAAAATGTTGAGTTTTAGATTAATATGCATCTTGTAAGTACAAGTCCTAATCTCAATCTTAAAGGACATTTAAAACACACTTGGAACCTTCTATGCAATCAAGCCCAGTGTGACTACTCTGTCCACCATGCTAAATTTGTGATTACATTTTTTATGTGCATGATTTAAATCGCTTTAGCAGCAGTCCAGGGAGCATTTTACCCTGCATATTAATTACACAAAGGCTTTGTCATGTGAGGGTCTCAGTGGTCATGGTCTGTAATCCAGCTCATTTGAACTGCGAGTACAGTTTTTGAGCATGCTGTGCACATCAAGCCCAGCTTTAAAGCTAGAATAAGCTGAGATGGTTAACAGGTATGGTTCCTGCTTAAGGAATGAATGCCGTTTATTTAGTGACATCTGCAAACTAATTGCCTAAAAATCTGAAAGTGAATATGTGTGCTTAGAAAGCTGTTATTAATATGTAAAGGATGAGACTCCAAGCCACAACAGTTCCTATTGTCTAAAGCTAGCATTATCTAAATAATCATAGGATTCCTTCAGAAAATTCTTCACGTTACAAGAAAGGAATTTTCCCCAATTTAAATTTCAATACTTTTGTCACTGTCAATCCATTTATATGTTTGAAACCATTTTAGAACTTATGATTTAAAGAAGAATTAAATGAATGTTTCAACATATTTATGTATACCTTCAAATACTGAGAAGCAGAAAATAAAAGCGAACGATCATTAAAAACCATAACATTTCAGCTGAAAAATTTCCAAATATTCAAGACTTTAACATATATTGCTATATTATAACAGTTTCTGAAAGATCAAAAAAAAATATAGTCTTTGTTCACACAGTTTAGAGGTTTAGTCATGTAATATTAGTATACTGGATATTATTAAAACAAAAATAGAAGCTTACGGATGACACTGGAAGATTATGTCATGGAAGCCAGCACTGTTTTTTAAGCATGAGGGAGAAACAGAAACATTTTAGTGAATGCCACACAGAGATACACAGGACCCATGCCAGAATTTTAAAACCAGTACCAATAAAGGAGGGGCATGGGCATATGTTTGTGTATTCCGAAAAAAGACACTGAGAATTCAAACCCACTTAATAGTTAGCTGAGCAATTTAGTAGAAAATAATCTTACTTTAATTTCTGTCCAAAGAAGTGTAATGACAGAAGTAGAGAGGACCCTACAGTAAAAGAATGGCAAGTGATTCAAGATTCGCTTTGCAGGGAAACTCCATTGAACCTTTGCCAACTAATGATGGAGCAAGCAATCTTTTAATTGACACTTATTACTACATTATCACACTATACTGAAAGAGCAAGGAAAGTACAATATTTTAAATGCTGACTAAAATGGACAGACTAAATCAGAGCTACTGAAATACTTTATAAAGCCTAAGTAGAAATAAATAAGGATTGATTCTTCTTTTTTTAACTTTAAAAAATGCATGGCATATCTATCATGCCACCAATATTTGAGGAAGGAATTAATCATCTCTCAGATAGAATGATCATCTGTTTTTTAAAAATACATATTTTCAATTATTTATGTATAACTTTTCTTATTCAAACCAATTTGTTTTTTCCTTCTTAGTCTCAAAATTCAGCTTGTAGCTAAATATTTAAAATTCTTGCAGGGACACGTGGAAAAGTTCTACTCATTCATCATTTAATATAAATATTTTTAAAAAGGATGCTCCATGCACTAGGCAATATAAATGGTGCTGAGGAGAGACAAATAGCTAAACTATGGTGTCTGGCTTAAGGAACTCACAATCCATAGGAATCAATGACAAAAACAAACAAACAAACAAACAAAAAAAAACCCCCAAAAACCCAAAAGCAGATTAAAATTTAGTATGAAAGGAACTTTATGAAAATAAAGAACTTCACTTTTCCAAGCCTTTCTGTCTTCCATTGTCAAATTCATTCTTTATTATATAATAAGTGTTTTGTAAATAAATTATTTTCCATATTCTTTGAAATAAAAATCATTTTGGAAAGAAAACAGAGGAAATTTGTTATTAGCATTTACACAAATATGTATCATTTAGACTTATTTCTATTTAATCAGGGCAAAGTTCACGATTTAAATAAGGTAGATCCATTCAAAAGGTAGAGAATTTTAACATGAATTTTTGCTGAAAGAAGAATTGTGTATAAGTTTAACATTAGGTTGTGATATGCAAAGGGTATATAAAGTTACAGATATTTTTGTGAAATTGGCTCAAATTCATCCTATGGATTGAGTTGTATATTTGGTGTGGTATTTGAAGAGTCAAATGCTACATTGACTTACACTTATGTATCATTGTATTATAAAAAGATTCAAGAGAAATTTGGCTATGCCATTTAGCAGGTCTGACAGCCTTTGTAGGAGTGTGAACACTCAAGAGGCCATGTAAAAATGCAGTGTCTATGTCTGAACATTTGTGCTCTCGCACTGTTGATTTGGGTTACGAAAGATTATGATGTTTTTAAAGGAACAGCATCAATTCAACCAATTCTAAAAAATTAATATTAATTTCAATTCTGGTAAAGTGGAAGGAAGTTTAGGATAGATATTGAGCTGATTCAAATTATAGAAGCAGCCTTTGCAGTTATCTGATTATCTTAGTGAAAAAGAATCATTATTAGGGCAAGACTTGGTTCTGTTTTTCATTTCCATTTGGTAACACTGATGCCAAAAATTATGCATATTTGGAAACATCCTTGACAATTGAGTTTTTCACTTTTCTTCAGGATGTTTGGCATCACGTAGTCATAGTCCTCACTGAATTTTGTACCCTTTACAACGATTTCATAACCGAGAAAACTATTTCATACAAGGCATATTGTAAGAACCTATTACTTAAATCAGTTTGACTACTAAAGCCTGATGCCATTCGATTTAAATTTTATCAAAGAAACAGAGTGTTTTCTTAAAATAATCTGTCTTTTAGCAACTGCCTAGCACTATTCATAACATAGTGTAACTCTTCCCACACAAATTCACTGAAAATTATGCATTTGTGATTATTTACTTAAACTTCCCAGTTTTTTAAGAAACATCTTTTCTCCCTTACAACTGGTCCAAAAGTCTGGCAATTGGAATTTAAAATACCTTTTCAGAGTTGATGACTTTTCTTTAATGTACTTTCTCCTGTTTACTTCACAGAGTTGTGCATTAATAAAAATCCATAGATTAAAGCCATATAGTTATTTTTCTAATGAAAAGGCTCCCTAAATATCTGACATTTTGTATCAAATTTTAATGTTTCCAATTTTGAAATCTCAGCAAAAACTGTTGATATGGGTCCACTTTGATAAATTATAAAAGTAAACTTTAATGAACATTGAATAGTATCACCTTTGCTACTTGGGGTAATAGAATAAAATAAAACAAGCAACACATTTTTCTTACTGCCACATGCCTCTCCTTAATAATAACTTTTGTCTCTTCTGCAGAAATAGATGCTGTGTAAGTCTCATTAAATTACCTGACTGATGGAATAAATACACAGCCCATAGCTCGGCAGTCCATAGTAAACTGAGCAAGGGTCTTGATATCTCAGAGTTCTGCTTATTTACACATGCTTTGGACTCTTCTCACAGATATGTAAATGATTCTGGTTAAAACTAAATGCTAAAGTCTACACCATTAGTCTTCCACTTCATGATCTCCACATGGGGCTGTTAGAGGGATAATGTACCATACAATACACGGTTTACTTTTAATTAATAGAAAAAAATGTGAAATGAATATTAAATGTAGCTTAATGTGAAAGAAAGCTCAAAGCAGTTTGGTTGTTATTTATTTATTTAAAAAAATATTCAGTCCTGCTTCATGATTAGAAAATAAGTAATGCATTACCATACTAGAAGGCTTGCTGGAGCCTTTGGAAGAAAAAAGAAGCTTGGAGAGGTCTTAACAAACCAGCTAATGGTACTGGGCCTGACACAAAGAGTGGTTGTTTTAGAGAGAGGTCCTAGAAGCTCCACTCTGTGCCTTTTGAATCTTAACAGAGCTTTTCCGCTGTCTCTGTACTCCCTGCTGAGATTATGTCCCTCTCTATACCATACAAATTGTAGAATCTAGTATTAAATCTTAGAGTAAAAAAGCTCATCAAATAGAGCATTTAATTAAAACACAAGATCTGTTTGTCTGTGTTATAATTCAATGTGTCAAAATTAATGCCTCTGTTTTTAATAAATAGAATTACCAATTCGCAAACAGTTTATCACACTGTTCCCAACCACAGAATGGAATTTTAATTATATAACATTATTTATGGCAATGAAATGATCGTGTTTCATAATGTTTGCCAACAGCACAAGTTAGGGTTTAAAAAGAAAAGCTCTATTAAATAATCACTTCCTCCAGTGGATTCTCTTTTGTCTCATTTGGCTCACCTAGGATAAGGTAAGGACCTTGGGAAAAGACAAAGAACATGAACAATTCTGGCTAGGCTTTAGGAGATAACAAAGTCCTCACTGAAGGCACTTATTTGCAAGATTAAAGGGTTTGAAGTAAAGCCTGAAATTAGTAACTTTTCATCTCCTTTTACCCAGACAGCCAGTGTTTTGTAATAAAATAAAGACCTTGCACTTTCAAACCTTTGTGCCAGACAGACTGTGAAACTGAATGCTACTCAATTTTAAATTATTCATACATTCTTAATTGTGATGTTATCCTTATAAATGATAGTAATGGTACTATTTAAAACCTAAAAACCAGCAGGCACCTGCCAGTGAAACGGGTTCATTTAAAGCACAGCCATTGAATCCTTAATATGAGAGGTTATTTCAGAAAACCCAGCAAGGAGAAAGTCAGTAAGACATTTGATTTTACAGTTAGGAATTAGGTAGCTTGACGTGATTAGAAGAAGGGAAGTGAAATGCCAGTGCTTAATTTACAGAGAATTTACAGACCATTTGGAAAAATCACTCTGGGCTTGGAGAGTACCTACAGAAAATTCTGCTAACTCTCCTTGTAAGAGCATTAGATACAAACAATTGTTTTTGTGTTATTTAGCAGAGATCAAAATATACTGCGAGGCAAAAAAATCCATGTAAGATCACGGATGAAATGACTTGCTCACTTTAAAAAAAAATATGAAAGTTTGTGAGTGTGTGTATGTGTGTCTATGTGCCTCTGTGGGTGAATGTGAGTGCTTAAAAAAAAGTTTAGGAGAAAGATCCATGTAACTGTCCAAATAGTTCTTTTGAGTATTAAGGGAACTGAGTTGAGTCTGTAAAAACTAAGATCTTTACAAGACATACCATACCAGTCATTTTACTTTCTCCAACATTTAAAAAAAATGATGTTGCTTTGAATTCATTTTCAGAATCCTTTTAGTGATATCAACACTTGTCATGCTGTTGGGAGAAGAAATGTCTCTCTGAAATGTGGCCATATTCTTTTGAAACATAGTTGTTAAAAAAAATAGCAACTTTTTGAGGTTGTGTCATTTTTAGATGGACATTTTTACATACATCAATTTCTGTAACCTTTTGAACATTTTTTTTTTTTCTGTTTATAATTTCACATTAAAAGCCTTTAATAGAAAAAAAAAGTACTTAGCTGTTAAATATGTTATTTAATAACTATCAGTTTTCAGGCAGACTAAATGAGTACAGAGATTAATAACAGATATCTATGCCTTCAACTTTGGGTCCAAGACATGAGTGTCTCCAGGACTCTATTGATACTGTTTCAGGTATCATTAAATAATTCTAGCCTGTATATCATTAAAGCCTTAGAAGAGCTGATGTTAGTGAACCACACTTGAACACCTTGAGATCTGTTATTTATTCCTGAAGCCTGTTCTGTACCCATTAAGAAAAGGTATTCTCTTGTCCACAAGTCTAAAAATTAATTAAAAAAATTTTAACACTACTTTCCACAAAACCCCAACCAAAAGTGTTTGTTGATTAGTTGTTTATTTGATTGCTTATGTCTGTTATGTGGCCTCATTGAAATGAACTTGTTTTTCTACATGCATATATACTGGTAAACAATATTTATTTGTACTTAGGAAAATAAATACAATGATCAGATAAGAAGTCTAATAATATTATACCATTAAATTAAGGTGTGTCAGATTTGAAACGTATCTTTTACTTTGAATTTGAGATTTTAGAGTTTTAGAAGGTAACATTTATGTGTTTCAAGTATGGGAGCTTGATTCAGACTGTTTAGTTAAAATCCAGGGTGTGCTGCTTACTTACCACCTCTGTGTCCTTGACCTCAATAAGGACTAAGTGAGATCATAGAATGAACGCACTTAGACTGGTGATTGATTCCTAATCACTGGTCAATACCTATGAACTATTTTGAAGGTCAATTTTGAGGGGAACCAGCTTTGTACACCGTTTTATATAGTTTTAGTAGAAAATGATTGGGCCATTAGAACCCAATGAGAGTAATCATAAAGTCAATTTTATTTGTTTCACCATTCTTTTAAATCATTTGAGGAGATAATTCTTAACCTTGCTCCTTGATGAAAGTTCCATCAGGCCCCGTGACTTGCTCATTTAAAAAAAGTGTTGTCTATTGTTTCCTTAAGTTCAATCCTCAGTTTTTTAATTCACTAATTGAAAAGATCTAGTCTCCCAAATCATCAAAACTTTTAACTTAATTTAACCTAACGTCATTTCTCAACTTGTATTTCATCACGCCAACAAGGGCTGGAACTTGTAGTGGGCAGAGTGTGGCAGTCTCTTTTGCCCCCACGTAGTGGCCTCACCCCTCAAGGCTGCTAACTGAGGTTTCAGGTTCTGTCAGTGTCCAAAGGTACTGACTGGGAGGAAGGGCGGAGGGGTAAGAAAATTCACCATATTATGCTTTTAATTATGCATATTTTTCTCTAAAACATTCTCATTTGTATGCTCGAAGAACTTCATTTTGTTTTTAAAGAACATGTCTGCCATGATACAGAAAGGATTCCAGTTTACATGCCAACCTCACCCTAAAATTACCACTAATCACAGGCTAAAAATTTCTTTCCAATCATTTTGCCCTATATATATTATGTCACTATATTTATGGGGCTAAACAACAAATCTGAAGTATTATATGTATGTGGCTTGAGGTATAAACATTACCAGGTTTTAACTTCACCTCTTACCAGCCTCATGTCTGCTTTCAAATTTATATTAAAATTACCAAACCTTTATGAATTACTCATTAATATACAAGATGGGCAGGAAGATTCAATCACCTTTAAAATTCCATATAGGAGAAAATACACATAGGCAAGAGCGCTACTTATATTAACTCTATTATGAAATATGTTTATTATGTTAAATACAATTATTTTATTAATTTCAAATATATAGTTTGTAATTCTGGATCAAAGAGACTATTGTTACACCCTTTCTTGATGTTAAAACTATTGGAAGAAATTTTGATAAACTTCTGGACAGAATATTTTCCATTGCTATATTTTCCATACGGAAAAAAATAAACTTAAGTGTATCTTATGGAAGACAGAAGAATGGGCTTTATTAATGCCCAGCCTTCCTTTTCCCCTCCAAAATGTATTTTTACACACACAAACACGCACAAATATTTAAATTTGGGTATTCATTTTGATTGCCAACTTTTTCTTTAGAAATTACCGCATACATAATATATCCTAAAGATTAGGCTGAAGGCTATATCTTAAAAAGATAACATTAATTGTACATTAATTGTGTCTTACATTCATATATTTTCCTAAATTTTTTAATTTGAGAAAATTGTAGATTCAAGTGCAGTTGTAAGAAATCATGGAGAGATCTCATGTATCCTTTACCAGTTTTATCTAATTGTAACATCTTGCAAAAACTATAGTAGCATCATATCAGAACCAAAATATTGACATTGATACAGTCAATATACAGAACAGTTCAATCGTCAAAATTATCCATCCTATTGCCACATCCACTCCCACTTCCACCCCTTTCCTATTTCCATAATTCTGTAATTTTAAGTATATTACGTAAATGAAATCATGCAGTATGTAACCTTTAGGGATTCATGCTTTTCAGCTAGCATAATTCCTGGAGATTCATCCAAGTTATGTGCACCAATATTTCATTCCTGTTTGTTGCTGAGTAGTATTCCATTGTATAGATGTGCCACACAGTTGATCCATTCACTCATTGAAGGATGTCTGTATTTTCCCATGTTTTTAGTTATTATGAATAAACTGCTGTGAACATTTGTTTACAAATTTTTGTGTGAACATAGGTTTTCATTTGTTTGAGGTGAACGCACAAGAGTTCAATTGCTGAGTCATATGGTAGTTGCATGTTTAGTTTTGTAAGAAATTGCCCAACTGTTTTCAAGAATGGCTGTACCATTTTGCATTCTCACCGCTAATGTATGAGTGATCCTACTTTTCCAAATTCTCACCAGCATTTGGTGTCACCACTATTTTTTAACCAGCCATTCAAACAGATGTATATTGATACCTATTGTGGCTTTAATTTGCATTTCCCTAATGGCTAATGATGCTGAACATCTTTTAATGTGCCTATTTGCCATCTGTCTATTCTTTCTATGAAATATCCCTTCATGTACTTTGCCCATTTTCTAATTGATATTTAAAAATGTTTGAGTTTTGAGAGTTTTTGTGTATTCTAGATACTAGTCCTTTGTCAGACATGCTTTGCATGTTTTCTCCGAGTTGGTAGTCTGTCTTTTTATCATCTTCACATAGCAAAATTTTGAATTTTGATGATGTCCAATTTATCATTTTTTTTTCTCTTATGAATTGGGCTTTTGTTGTCATTCTAAAAACATTTTGCCTAACCTGGAATCTAAAGGTTTTCTTCTATTTTATATTTAGTGGTTTTTTTTTTTTTTTTTTTTTTTGGCTGCTGGCCAGTATGGAGATCCGAACCCCTGACCTTGGTATTACAAAGCTGTGCTCTAACCAACTGAGCTAACCAGCCGGCTCAGATTTTCTTCTGTTTTTTAAAAGTATTTTCTTTTTCTTAACCCTCTCCATAGTTTTAAATCTATGATCTATCATGAGTTGGTTTTTGTATAAGATGTGAGATATAAGTTGAGAATCATTTTGTCGACTATGAATATCCAGTTGTTCTAGCCCCATTTGTTGAAAAGGCTGATTTTCCTCCATTGGATTGCTTTTGCTCCTTTGTCAAAATCAGTCTAGTATATTTATGTTGGTCTACTTCTACTTATTCTGTTCTGTTGATCTGTATATCTGTTCCTCTGTCAATACCACATAGTATTGATTATTAGCTATCTAGTAGGCTTTTATATGTGTAGAGTGATTTTTTCTTTCTTTTTTTTTTTTTTTCTTGTTCAGGATTGTTTTAGCTATTCTAGGAGCCATGCCTTTCTATAAAAGTTTTAGAGTAAGTTTGTCTTTGTCTCCAGGAAGTCTTTCTGGGATTTTGATGAGACCTGCAGTAAAACTATAGATCAATTTAGGCAGAACTGACATCTTTACTGTCATGGTCATGACGTATCTTTTTATTTACTTATATCCTTCTTTCATCGGCATTATGAAATTTGTAGCATGTAAATCCTGAATATAGTTTTAGGTTTATGCTTAAGTAGTTTTTTTTTTTTTTTTTTGAGTCATTGTAAATGGTACTATGTTTTAAATTTTGGGTATATTGTTTAAAATTCCTTAATTGCACAATAGTTCTTTCTCATCTCAAAGAGGACTAAATTATTATCATTCACTTTTGGACAATAATTAGACTTCTGTAATCATTTCTTCCTTATCTAGAGAGGTTATAATGCAAACAGCCAGCAGAATTTAGAATTTTTATTACTGACAAAAATGTGTAAAGCTATCTTAAACACATTATAACCATGTTGTTAGAGAGAGTGAGGCTCAAGCAAATATGGATGACATAGACCCATATACTGGGTGATAGTTAAAAGGAATATCAACCGGTTAATTTTATATCAGTATAACTTTTTAAGCAACCCATTATTTTATATGTGTGTGTGTGTGTGTATCTATATATACATATAGATACACACACACACATAGATAATGGCACTGCAAAAAAAATCTCAGAATATTTTCACAGATGAGGTAAACATAAATAGAAATTCCATATTACTCTTCTATAGACTCAAAGAAGTGCATGCATCACACTTTTGAGACCTCAGTTTTAACAACGATATTCAAAAGCTGGTGCGTGAGGGATACATCTTGACCCAAGAGGAAGTCTCAGTTATTGTGGTCGAAGCTTAACCATGTTCAACATTTTCATTGATGTTTTCATATCTCCTCTTGTCAGCATTCAATCTATTATGCACATATCAGGTGAAGTGATCTTTGTAAAATTTATATTTTGGATCATATTATTTTTCTGTTTAAAATCTCACAGTAGCTTTGAAAAGCACATAGAAAAAATATTCGTGTTCTTTATGACAGCCTACAGGATCCAGATAATCTTCATCCTATTTTCTCATTTCTTGGTAGTGTCTCCCACATTACCCTTACAGCTCTGGCCTGCAGTCTTTTCCTCAACATGCTAAGCTCTGTTTTCTTGGCCTGCACTGATTTCCCCAGATACTCTCTTCATTTTGTCTTGTAACTTAACCTTAAAGTTTCAGATTAAATGTGAATTCCTTCCTGTTTTCCTTAAACTCTCAGTTTAAAGTCAGATTTGTCTACCCCTCTATTTCCTATCCTCTGCTGTTCTCTATCTTAGCATCCTATCCACATTACATGAACACAAATGGTAATTTGTTTGTTCATTTGTTCTCTTGTTTTCGTTTCAACCTACCTCCCCCAAGTGACTATAAAGCTACAAGGGGGCAGGATACATGCTTCTCTCGTTCACCTTGGCATACAATATAGGCTCTGTCAATCTGTGGTGAGTGAATGAATGGACATTGAAGATAAACAGAAGGTAATGTAGGACTATATTTGCCTTAAAAAATCGGTTGTGTATAATTTTTCACAAACAGTGGAAGATCCTTGCTATTTTTCTTGACTGTATATTTACTGTGAATGAGTATTGTCATGGATAAAAAATTAAAGTAGAAAAGTAGTGTCCAGAACCAAGAAGGTGACAGCTGTAGTGCATTATGCTCTAATTAGACAACTCCTTAGGTACTGTGTTCCATTTAGGCAAATATCTTTGCCTTAGTGCTTTTTGTTTCTCAAAATGTGTTTATATTCCATAAAGTTCACTCATTTTAAGTGTCATTTGATATGTTTTGATAAGTGTATAAAATCACATAAACACCATTTATTAGTCTGTTTTATGTCACTTTTATCAGAATGCCCGAAACTGAGCAGTTTATGGGGAAAATAAATTTATTTCTAAACAGTTTTGGAGGCTGGGAAGTCCAAGGTACATGGGACACATCTGGTGAAGGCTTTCATCTTGGTGGGGACTCTCTGCAGAGTCCTAAGGCAGCTCAGGCTATCACATGGTAAGGGGAGCTGAGCATTTTTTAACTTGCTCACTCGTTCTTCTTGTAAAGTTACCAGTGCCGCTCCCATGATAACCCATTCATTGATTAACCCATTGGTCCATTAATCCATGAATGGTTTAATTCATTCACGAGGGCATAGCCCTTACAATTCAATCATCTCCTTAAGGCCCCACCTCTCAATACTGCCACATTAGGGATTAATGCCCCTGAGCTTTGTAGATGACAAACAGTGAGACAACAGAACACCACACTATCAAGACATAAAACAGTTATTAGGGTGATTTTTTAAAAAGAACATCGGTGATTTGAAGTATATGTGAAAAAAGATCAAAATAATGGAGTAATTAGAATTTATGCATAATGGAGATTGATGAGCTGGTCATGTTTTGACTTGGAGAAAATGCAGGAGTAAAATATGACACATTTTTCAAATATTTGAGGAACTATCACTTGATAAAGGGATTAACTGACTTCTGTATGTCCCTGAAAAGCAGAACAGGGATCAATAGGTAAGGATTACAGGCAGGTAGATTTTAGCTAAATTTTGGGCAAGATGTTTCAGGAATTGGTGCCTCAAAAGTAGTGAGCTCCCCATAGTTATGAGGATTTAACCAACAGTTAAATATGTCTGGAATTTTGTAGCAAATTTTTCTAACTCGGGTGGAGGTTAGAGAGTATGATCTCTAAGCTGGATCTCCCCAAATATTTCTTAAATGAATGGGATCTCTGGGTTAGGAAGCTCTCACAGGAGAAGTGGGATTTGAATTCAAGTAGGAAGGCTCTGGGGGTTTCAGTTAGGTGCAGAGGAAGATGGGGAAAGGAATATTCAGACAGAAATGTATTGCAAAGAACACATATCCATTCAAGTTGGGTTGTTCTACATAACCATTTAGATTTTATGGATCACAGATCACTGAAATAGGAAGAAAAAGAGTGTTCTCTCACATTGCTTTTTAAAATCCTTCTCTTTATTCCTAAAATGGATTTAAAAGTAAGAGAAGAAAGATTTTTATCTACTTGCACAAACTCTCTGTTCTCTTAAGCAGGACTAATGATCTCAAATTTACAAATAGCACGCAGCTACAAACAAATATATATTTTTCATTTTAAAACACCATGTAGGTTTGCTTTTCTTCCAAGCAGATAATAGGCCTTTTTTCCTCATACTTCAACTGACAAAGAATTGGTAGATTTTTTTCTATAATTTGCTATTATCCTAAAACTCAAAAGCAAACCCAAATGCCATCAGTAGTTATAAGCTGTGATGTGTTTGAAAATGGAAATTTGACCACTTCAAATAGCAAAATCTTCATTTCCATTAGAATTTTATGAACTGTCTGATTGTAGATCAGGATAAAACGTACACTATTCTGTAGCCTGCTACGATGCACCAGGCAAGATGATGAAAACAAAGGCAATTATTTGTACTAGAAATAGCATATTTCATTAAGCATTTCATGCATGAATATAGCCACATTGGCTCACATTTGCCTTTTGTTGGATTTATACCCTCAAAGTTATAAAGAGCTCCTATTTTAGTTAAGGAATTTTGCCTCTGGACATGTTTCATGAGTATATCTTTTAATTATGCATTTAAAATACAATGTTTTATAAATCACCAACGTTCAGTAAACTAAACAGTCATGTGATTTGGCAGTCATCTTCCCAGTCAACACACAAAAGTCTACCCATTAAAAAAAAAAAGATATATGAGTTGTTTTTATTATTTTAGCAAAGGAAAATAAGGATAAAGTTTAAATAAATTATTTCTATAGAATTAAACACAGGTAAAGAGCAAAGCTTTATAGATCTTTCAGAATTGGCAGGAGTGATAAGATATTTTATTAGAAATAGAATGAGCTAGATATGGTTTTGGAAAATGATCAAATAAACTGAAACAATCTTACTTTAAAAATGACAAAAATGTAGCTGCAAAGTCATGGTTCTGAACCTCCAAAATAGGAGTCAACCTAGACTGTTTTGTTTTTCTTATTGAGATTAAAAACAATGGATAGAAAGCCAGTAGTCTTAGACTTTTGTTCTTCTTGACGGAAATGACAACAAATATTCTTGACTAGAATGGAAGCGTTTGCTCAGACTGTTGGCATAACTGAAAATTCTCAAAACAAGTTTAATGATACATTTCTCCTTTTTTATAGGTCAGACATACAGACCTTAAAGGGGTAGGATCTTATTGTCTCTGGATTCCTGGTCTTCATACAGTTCCATCACTGATGCAGGAGCAGCCCCTTGGTGATCCTTGTTGTTTGAGAATAGATTATCTGGGTGTCAATCATCCAGCCTTGCCAGTGGCTTGGTGTTATTGTTATTGTACATTAAAAAATCTTCACAACTGTATAATCCCTGATGGCTTTTTCTGTGCAGTGGAATTATAATATGCCTACTTGGAGCATACTTGGAAGTTGTATGTACCACTTTTTAGCTATCTTACTTTGGATAAGTTACTTAACTATTCTGAGCTTCAGGTTTTCTCCATGAAATGGAGATGATATACTCATTTTACAAGAACTAATATGAAGACTACAGCGAAGGCATGTGAAGCACCAACATAGAGTCAGGCTCATGACATATGAGATAGATGTAAGCCACTGCATGAATTATTAGGTGAGACATAAACAGAAGATCACCATCACGGAAAGAAGTGATGTGACTCATTTGTTGATTATTTGACCAACCCCTAGGGATGCCAGATTCAGTTCTATGTTTCAGTCACTATTCTAAACTCCAAGATACAAAGACTAATGGAATAGAGTTCAACTCTTCTTGTGCCCCCATTCCAGTGGAAGAAACAGATTCATAAACCAACACAAATATATGAAGTGCGTCTATGGAAGTGCAGACAAGGTACTGTGAGAGTTTAAGGAGCAAGTATTGAAGAAATCCTCTCAGAAAAGTCAGGAGAATTTCTAAGATGGAGTGAGAGTTGAGTTGAATTTTAAAAGAAGAATAACATTTTGCCAAGCAGATAAGGTAGAGAAGGACATTCCTGCAAAAGAATCCAGCATTCGCAAAAGCAGGAAGTTAAGAAAGAGCAGAATATGAGAGAGGGACTGAACATGGCTTAGGATAATGATCACATGATAGGAGAGGACAAAATGAAGCTTAAAAAGTAGATATCTAGAGGGGCAGAGAGGGATGGAAATATGGAGAGCTTTACTAATGGGTACAAAATTCAATTAGACGGGAGGAATAAATTCTGATGTTCTATTGCACAGTTGGGTGACTATGGTTAACAGTGAAGTTTTGCATACTGCTTAATAGCTAGAGGAGAGGCTTTTGAATGTTTTTACCACAAAGAGATGACAAATGCATGAGGTGATTGATACTTTACCTTGTCCTGATTATTCTACAACATATATAATTATCGAAATATTTGATTGTACCCTGTAAGTATATACAGTTACAACGTGTCAGTTCAAGTTAAGAAAAATAAAAACAAAAGCAAAACAAAGCAAAAAAAGTAGGTGGGGATACTGGCACCATTCCACTGAAATTAAAGTGTCACTGGAGGATGTTAAACAGGAATCAGATACCAGATTTGCGTTTTACAGAGATTCGCTAGCATCAGTGTTGAGGATGGAGCCCATGGACAGCAAGGAGATTCAGGGAGACCAGTTGGAAATCACAAGAGTGCTTTCATTCGTAAAATTTATACCTGGTAATTTAGTATTGCAATGATTGTTAATTCAACCCAATTGATTTTGATACATTATCACTGTATATAACTGCCCATCAATGAAAACAGTTACTATTGCTTCAAAATGATTTTTTAAAAATTGTTATCTTCCTCCAAAGACTTTTGCTCTGCATATCAAAAATAAGTTACTAAGGTGATTTGAGGAGTCAAATACAGCTGTGATTTTGAGTCTATTTAATTTTTTTTCCCAACAAACTTCTTTTTCTATTTGTAAAATTATACTTTGCAAACCTATATAGTAAATATGAATTTTTAAATAACAAATACTCATCTACTCTAAACTCAAAGAAATAGGTTTACCAATACCTTTTAAAGTCACTTGTGTATCTTCCCCATCACATTCTCCCCTGCCCCTGTCCTGAATTGTGCATGGCTCTTTCTTTATTTTCCATGAGAGATTGGATGGTCTTGTAATTTCTTTGTTTAAATTCTTTCCCCTGCCCCCATGCCAACCTAAGACAGGATTAAGATTTCTCATGTCTATCCTATGTCTGATTGACATACATGAGAATATTTCCCAGTTGGTATTATAGCACAAAGTTGGTGAGGTGAAAGCACATTTTATGTTAGCACAGACTCAAAAATACTTGGAGCACTGGAATGCACATATGTTATCCCTGAACTGCTGCCAAATCATAAGGGAATGTAAAGAAATATAAAAATTACCATATAGTATGAGATATTGTCATTAAGAGCATACATTCTTTGGTGTCAGTCATTCATATTTTCTTTGAACGAATTTTGACTATTTTAATTACTCCTCAAAGATTCTAAATACACTTTTCTAGGTTAATAATAACTATTTTCTAGATTTTCTTTCAGTAGAACACTTTACATAAAGTAGTTCCGATAAGGCTCTTTAAAAAGTGCCTCGCACAGAATAAGTACTCAACAAATGCTGGCTAACAATGTTGTTGTTGTTATTATTGCCAACTCTATTCCTCCAGTAATATTCTAATAGTCTGTTGAAATAAATACAGTGGTGAGAGATGTTACTGTATAATTTAGGGAAATCTTACTACACTAATGGTAAAACACTTCTCTCACTGTTTTATTTCTCATATAGGTGTGAATTTGGTGGCCTTAGAATTAATTTTTTGTGCACCCTTTCTTTCTTTCATTTCCACCAATGTAACCATTCCTTATTAGATCATCCTTTTCATAAATTTAAAACATGAAAGGCATGTGGTAGACACTACTGCTCATCACTATTTCCTTTCTTCCTGAGCCCACTGAGGCATCCCTGCATAACTTTAGGTAGGGCCATGTGATTAACTGGCCAATGAAATGTGTCAATTCCAGGTGGAAGCAATGAAAAGCCTCTAGGGCAAAATTCTCTAGTCTCTATTCCTTCAGATTTAATCACGGAAGTTGTTCAGAGGGTGGAGCAGCAAGACTGAAACAGTTTAGGTTCTTATGTTGCCAAACAGAGGACAGCTGCTTAGAAGGGTGACCTGTCCTACAGCACAATTTACATGAACGGGAAACAATTACAGGTGCTCACCCATTGAGATTTTGAGATTGCTAGTTACCTAGTGTGTTTTGACTAATACAAAGTACCACTTTATTTTTTCATGCACAACTAAATATCGGCATTCTTACCTTAAATAGAAATAGCACATTACTCATTTTAATGGACTATCACTGTGCCTGTACTAAAAGGATGAAAACTTGGGAATTAATATTTATTACTGTTGGACATCAGTTGTTTTTATTCAGTATTCTAATGGTTGTTTTCAGATATTAAGTACATATAATAAAATGACCTCAGTAGCTTACCAATTTAACATATTATACTAATCATCATGCCATTATTTATTGCAAAGATTAGTGTCAGCTATGAATATACACAGACAAACGTTCTCTAGTCCTTTTGAAATCACAAATGAGGTTATCTAGATGATGATGATGATCTTGCCATTACTTATGAGAACAGGACCTCATTTTGTATCTAATATCAAACTTAATAAGATTAGTTTGTGGATGGTAAGTTGCTGTAGCTAGAAAACTCTTTACCTAGGACTGAACAAGTCATAACAAATGCTAATTTGGACAGAGTTTGTGTCAGGCAGCTCAAACTAAGTTATGCTGCAGTAACAGCCTCAAAACAAGTGGCTTACAATTTCATTCTTCACTGGTACTGGGCTGGCTATGGCGCTGTTCTGAGTCATATTTGTTCTGGGATCCAGGCTGAAGGTCACAGCTGCTATCTGTGACATTGCTGGTCTTGTAAAAGGGGGAAAAGAGAATATTAGAATCACATGATAAAGCTGTCTTTGAAGTGTCACACCTATCCTTCCTCACCTTCCACTGGACAAAGCAAGTTATATGACCAAACCTGATGTCAATCAGGCCACGGTAGATAATTCTCCCACAAGAAAGGGCAACAAATATTTTGAACAGTAATACAGTTTAACTAAAGTGTGGGGAAAATAAGATAATTTATTCAGGCTCCCTCAGCTTAGGTCTGGTTGGGGTTCGAGGAGCACATTTCCTATAAACCAGTTGTATGTGAATGGAGTTAGTGTGCATGTGCACCAATGTATCTTTTTAGTTTTGTTGTTATTGTGTGTTCTTGAGTTTGTGAAGCAGGCTGGCCAGCAGAGAACTCGTGTCTGAAAATAGAACATGTTTACTCTGCTGGCAGCTGCTCAGTTTTTCTCTGGACTTTTCCGGTAGCAAAAACTGGTAGGGTTTTTGAGTTTCTCTGTGGACTGCTTAGCTCATAGTGTTGTGTGTGCCAAATAAAGACTATTCCTTCTTCAGCCAAGGTTCCAAGGAGCTTTTTGCTGGTTACCTAGCTCGTAGACCTGCATGTGAAGGGTTTGTGAATTGGCTTGAGGGGTCTGTGAGCACCAGACCTTGGCCCTAGCTCTACATAAGGCTAAGCAGGAGCTTGTGAAGCCAGGGGAGGGATCAGAAAGGTAAATCTTTTGCCATTTCCAAGAGCATATGGTCAGTGTCAGCAATACTGGTAGCAAACTGGACAGTTGAGAAGCAATGATGAATCCAATCAGGGAGTCTGTTTAAGAGCCTAATCGCTATTCCCCACTGAAATAAAAAAGGAAGAGTCCTATACTAGAACAGCTGAAAAAAATAAGGCACCAGGTAAACACTGATAGGATTAAGACCAGAAACTCTGAGGTAGATTTTCAGCTCAAAATCAGAATTAAAAAAACAAGCAACATTTTTATTATAGAAGATTTCAAACATACTACAAAATAGAATAACAATGGACTCATATACCCATCATCCATATTCAACAATTATTAAGGTATGCTCAATTTTGTTTCATCTTATATCACCCATTCCCTGTCCACTGGATTATTTTGAAGAAAGTCTCAACCATCATCCAATTCATATCATTCGATTAGTATTTGTAAAAGATAAGCTCTTATAATTTAAGTATAGAATACCATTATAACTGCAAAAATGAAAAAAAAAGAAAATTGTTTAGAATTGTCAGTTATTGAGTTAGAGTTCAGATCTCCCAATTATCTCACTTTGTTTCCTTTTAATTTGTTTACTCAAATCAAAGTCCCAGTCAGGTCTATTATTGTAAATAGTTTTCATGTCTCTTAAGACTTTTTTTAAACTATAGGTTCCCCCTCTCTTCTTTTTCATTTTTCTTTACAATTTTGTTATTGTTGTTATTGTTGAATAAACGATTAAATTTAGAATGTTTAGTCCTATCTCTATCAGTGGATGGTGATCCTAGCAGAAGACCTTGAGAGGCAAGTGGAAGCATGTAAGTAGACCAAGGAGCCTAGGCAGAGAAGGTTTCTAGAAACAAATGGAAAGGTAAGACTCATTAGCATGGCCTCCATTTATGGTGTGCTGAAGAAAATGTGCCTTGTTATTTCATAGGTATTGCTGTCATCATAAACAGGGAAGCTGCAATGCTCAAAGCATTTCATTGCTTTTGTTCATAAAATCCTGGTTAGGTTTCCTTAAATCAGTTACTAAACAACATTGCCAATGAGATTGTGGTAGATTGTATTTTCAAAAAAGGCCACAACTATATGTTCTGTTCTACAACTCAGTGAAAAGAATGCAGTGGAAGTGACTTCCCATGTAGGTCATCTTCCACCTGGCTTTCTCTGCCTCTCAAGAGTCATACCTATGGAACTCTAAGCTGGCGTTTAAGAAATCTCTCCACCCTGAAGACGTCAAGTTGGAGAGACAGCACATAGATAGAGATGCCCAAGTTGTCCAGCTGTTCCAGAACCCAGCTACATATTTGAGTCTTTTTAGCCCAGACACCAACATGTAAATTAGTGAGCCTTCCAACCCCCAGCTTTGAGCAACCTTAGCTGACACTAAGTGGAGTAGAGTAGGCAGTAGGACTTCTAATCAAGCTCTGCCCAAATTGTGATTTGTGAGCAAAATAAATATTGTACTGTTTTAAGCACTTAAATTTTGAGAGTTTTTTACATGGCAACCGGTAAATGAAGAAATGGAGAACTGGTAATTTGGTTATGCTTTGACTCTGCTGCTTGTAAGTACCATAAAGGAATTCAGTTCAGTTTACTTCAACAAGTATTTATAGCTTTCCTACTATGTGGCAGGTATTGTATTCAGAAGTAAGACATGATTCCATCATATGTTGTTTAATAAAATTGAATATAAGGGGCATGATTTTCAAGACTTCATTAAGTAGGGTGAATAACAAAAATATTTACTACTTATTATACACATATCATATTGCTAGACATTATACTACATGTTTTACATAATTGTTGCACTAAAACTGAATTTAACCTCATAAAATAAGCATTAAGAGCCTCCCTTCACACTTGAACACACGAAAACTTAAAGAAGTTAAGGAAAGACCCCAAAGCAACTCAGTAAGTAAACAGAATTGGAGATACTACACAGATCTGCCTGACTCTTATGAATGCATGTTTTTTGTTGTTATTGTTTTTCTATAATAAAACTTTTCAAATATTTTGAAGAATTGATTTTAGTTGAATGGAAGGTTTACTTATTTCCAGGTTAATTCCATTTTTGATGATAAATGATAAAGTAGACACTATAGAATGGCTTAGGAAAGAAGAAAGTCATAAGAGTATACATATTCATAATGAAGAGGATTTTGACTGGGATGTTTCTCGTTGCTCTGAAATCTGATACTGGACCATGGATGAAAATAAAAAGCATAGCTGTGACAGTGCTAACTCATACCCACCTACAATGAATCAGAGAAAGAACTCCTTGGATAGATAAAGCTCTGCTCTACAGCCCAAGGTTTGGTGGGTGCCACACAGACTAGATTTCAGCCCCCACTTGCTACCTTGACTAGATATCCTTATGCACAACTATCCACAAAAGAAACTATTTTCTAAAGCAAGTTTTTGACGGTTTGGTCAGAAAACTTGGTCATTGTTTGGCCATATCGTCTTACTGCCTTTTGCACTCAGCCACCGTGCCACCTTCCTCCCTTGTCTTTATGGCATGATTGAGGAGCAGAGAGAGAAGGCCTTCTAGAAGTACATAATTTATGTGGCAAAGTAGCACACTGCACAAAAGCCAAGTGAAAAAGGAGAGTGGTTCTTTAAGACAATCATTCGTAGAGATCACAGGTGCCCAAAAGAAGAGGAAACCGAAGTCTGCTTTCCTGGCTGAATGCTCACTAAGCTATCAAATTTAGACTTCTTTCTGTTATGCCTGTTGAAGCAGAAATTATGACAGTAGTCTTGGAAGAGGGAGAGTTGACATATGTTCCCTGGTGATCAAAGGAGAATCTGAAGTTAGACCTGGTCCCTGCTCCACATCTGGGTATTTCTGCAAGCTAATGTGATGCAGTGTGCCCGGGAAGAATATAGGAGCAAACCCAGCTCATCCCACTTGTCCTCAGCTCTTAGAATGCAAAGAAGAAGGGGAACACATCAGTTTTTAGGGCTCCCTATGAAGGAGATAAAGAGGTGAGAGGTAAGAGGTGATGGAAATTAGGTTGGGCTGCCATGTGAAGTGAAGCTTCTCTGAAGAGAAAGTGTGGGATGTGGAGAATTGCCGGGGCTGAAGGAATCCAGAAGTGCCCAGCTCTGAGCTCTTTCTCTGTGACAGGGGTCAAGAAAACTTTCTATGAATTAAGACAGGACACAGGCTTCAGAAAGAACCAGAATAAGCCCTGGAACACCTCCAAACAATGATGCACTGCCTCCATTTTTACCTGTCTTTCCTTCTTGCCTCTAACCTCAGAGGAACCAGACCAAAAAGAAAGTCATGATGGAAAAACCCAGACATGAGTTTTCATTCCTTCAAATTCTTCATGTCCTTCGAGTAAGCAGAAAGGGAAAAGGGACATCCTTGAATCAAATATAAAAGTGAAGTTTGAAATGAGCCTAAAATAAGTTTTAATAAGTGAAAGTGACAGACAGTTATGAGATTTCGCAGATGTCACTAGGGTCAGCAGTGCATCTCCTCAGAATCATCAGTTGTCACCTGTACGGATCTCTTCTGTCAGCCCACGAGTGTGCAGTATCTTAGATGGCAAGGGACTCCCTTACCCTGTATTGCTCTTCAACTACTTTCCCACTTCCCCATCCAACTTCGCAGAAAATCACTGTTAAAATGGTTGTCTCAAATCACTTCCTTACTCCACATCCTCTTTCCAGCACACCCCAGCTGAGTTTTGGTCTTCATCACTCTACTGAGATTGCCCTTACCCAGTCACAACGAATTCGTGTTTCAAATCCTCACTCCTCTTATTTTCTTAACCTCTCACAAGAATTCAACCTAACAAAAGTTTCCTTCTTTCTTAAAGTGAGTCTCTCTATTTGGCTTCAGGGATACCACAATGTCATAACATTTCCTACTTCACTGGCCCTTCTTCCCTGTCTCCTTTGTGTGCTTGCTCTGCTTCACCTCTAATATTGGAGGGCCCTCGGGGCACGGCTCTGCTCCCTCTTATCTTTTCCATCTATACAAACTCTTGGGTGAGTATTTTTAGTTTCAGTGCTCCAGTGAATGGCAAATGTGTTGAGATCTGAGATTTGGCATTCTTATAGGCATGACTTAAGGCTTTATTAGTCAAAGCATGTCTAAAGCAAAATTTTTATTCCCCCCTCCCCCAAAGAACAGGTTCTTTTCCTATTTTTCTCTATCTGTGGGACTAGACCCACATCTGTCTCTTGGATCACCAACATTCTTGGAATTATTACTTTATTTCTATTAGTTATCTTGCCATCTCTTCTATAAGGAAGTCATATAAATTCTACTTCCAAAATATATTTCAAATCCATTCAATTTTTTCTATTTTCACTATTTCTTCCCTGAAGCAAGGCACCATCTTCTTTTGCTAGGACTACTGCAACAACCAACTAATAATCCTGTTGTTTATATCCAGAATCTTCAATTTCCCCCACTGCAGCCTGAGAGGTAATGTAAAATCCTTCACTGTACACATATTTCCAGACTTAAGACCTTCTAGGAATTTCTAATAGAATTAAGTTTATTTCTGCCTTTTGACCTTTTCACTAACTCTTTCTTTTACTTGAAATGTTCTTCCCATAGATTTCATCACGGCTTCCTACTTTGTGTCATTCAGATCTTTGCATAAATATCACATCCTCAGAGATATCTTTTTAAATCCTGAGTCTAAATTTGCATTTGCTATCACATTGCACTCTTAATTTTCTGCCAAATACTTACAACTACCTGAGAATCTTCTTCCTTATTTGTTTGTTGTTTGTTCCACCTGTAACGCAAGCTCTGTGATAGTAATGATGTTCCCTGCTTATTGTTCCCTATGTCTGAGAATCTATATCTATTTCAGTCACATGGTAGGCACTCAATATATACTTTTTAATAAAGAAAAAGTGATCAACCTTATCAGCAAACATACACAAAACTTTTACACTTATTTAGGAAGTTGACCTTATCTGCATTAACAGCCAACATTTAGGAAATCACATTAACAATCTAAAAACTGATACTATAGAATGAAAAGCAGTCACTATGTTCTGCTAATAAGTAGCTGTGAAGTAACAAGAAGCTACAGAAAATTCATTAAGATAAGGAGCCTATCAATTAGGAGCTTGGGAGAAAACAAGTCAATGTAGACAAAAGTTCCAAGCTCAAGTATTTTATCAAAGATCTAAACCTGTTGTATGAAGCATGTAGACAAATTTTATTAGCAACACTTATGAATCACAAATAGCAGTAAATAGAAAGGCAAGAAACCAACCACAGATCAAATGCTGTCACTGAAGACAAGTTCATAGTAACCCTGTTGTCCTGGAGTGGCAATGGGAAGTGACAGGATGACATCATAAGAAGTACATTATGTTGAGCTCAAGAAAAAAGAAAGATGAGTAGAAAATATTACATGAATAGCCAACATGACAACAGAAGGAATTGCCATTGTTGGTATTAAGGATGAGTGGATTATGCATTTTGAGGGGTAACATTATGGAATTAAATCCTTTCTGCGCAAAGGAGGGTGGCGAGCAATTAAACAAATATTTTCTAATTGGTTAATTTGGTTGAATTGTTCAACATATTTGGTATCAGGTGCTCAGTTTCAAGCAGACTTTTGCAATGTTCATTTCATCCACTGAAAATATTCAGCTAGATATCTAAGAATTTGTTAAGAACTCAGTTGGTTAAACATTTTTTTTCTCTGTGTATTCTGTTTGATCTAAACCTGTAGGATTGTTGCATAAAGAAAGAAGGTTTTTTGCTTTAAGTAACATGGATTCGATTCATTCCATGCCAATAAATTGAGGCTGTGATGACTGAGCCTTGAAATCCTAACTTTGCAATGTGCCACTCTTAAAATGAAAAGCCCAATAGAAAGAGCCAGGAAAACACAATAAAATACTAAAACTCATCAACACTCCTCAAATAAAAGGTTGAGTCCTCGATCTTTAATATTATTAAATAGAATAAATAGAATTGTTCTCACAATAGTCAAATGGTTCATGACTGTAGGGACCTGATTAGCATTGCACAGGATGAAGTAGACAGAAGGGGTGTGTGTGGGCATGGAAGAGTTCAGAGAATCTGAGAGGAAAGGATTATACTTAATAATGATATATTTTTGAACTCCTTAGGAATGTTTTGTTGCCTTGTGACTGCAGAGCACTGTAGGATTTTGCTGTACTGTGTTTCCCTAGGGTCTTATCATAAGATGGTTACCTAATTAGCACATGGCCAATTCTTGCCTATGTTCTATTTGCACTGCAGATGCTTTACTTTCATACATCATTCACAACCTGCAGCAATTACAAAGTGGTAAATGACCTTATGCGATAATTATACTAATAGATCTGCATTGTTTTCATTTGGAAGAGTGTTTGGAGAAATGAGGTGTCTGACATGTATGAAGAGAGGTTGTGATTACGTTCTTTCTTTAAATCTGGAACATGGAGCAGGCAAAAATATAACTTTTGGTCCTAGAAGTTGCATCATATACTCAATCTGAAAACATTCTTAGGCAGGGATTTCCCTTTAGAATGAATGAATGTAAACTTCTTACCAACATCACCACTTGGTACTTTTTCTTGGACCAATAGTATTTCGATTTTTCAGTTAGAACTGATATTTTAATAAATCAACAGTATTCTTGACTCTTAAAATCAGGAAAAGAAAGAGGATGATTATTTTTCCCTAAAACTGCTCAAAAATCAGTCTTGTGATAATAGCTGTAAAAATCTATGAATAAGATATGTTTCTAATCTTTAAAGGGCTTGAAAGCCAAACCAGTAGCAATTTTCAAAGGAAATATACGCTCATAAAATATGAGTGCTAATACAGAAGAAAAAGAAACAAAAATACATGGTCAGAGATGGTTTCTTCTCTCCCCTACCTTCCTTCTACACAGTGAAGTACTTTGGGAAGTTGTGTTGTGAAGATTCCTAGAAATAATTTGTGTCATATGAACACACTAATAAGATAATCTAAAATTTTTATAGCTAAGTAGATACAAATAATTTCTTTAACTTGACCTTTTTCCATTGCTTTTTAAATTTAGCCCACAGAAATAATCTCTACTCACTTTCTGAATCTATTGCAGATGTAGGTGAAAAGTTTTTGAGGCTTACTCTGTGACATTTTAATTAAAATAAAGTTATATAAAATAACCCAATGTAATAATTTTAGAACAACTTTCTACACATAAAAACCTTCATAAAATATAAATTGTCTGCATTGATGAAATTCACCAAATATTGGCTCAGTATCAATTTTACTTTGTACTGACAAGAAGCTTACAGGTGAGTGAAGTATCATAATATTTTTCTGTAACTTACATAACTGTCAGTGGGTAAAAACAATGATTATTAAAATGACACATGTGATAAAAAAACACTTTATAATTAGGAATGATGTGTTATAGTCATTGCATAGCTAATGCTTTAGCGGGTTTGAAATAATTACACAAGAAAAACTTAGCTGACTTATACTGGTATACACTCCAAAGTTCCATCATATCCACGATGTGCTCATTGAGTATTCTGTGTTGTTGGCTTAGATCTCTACCTGGTAGTTACTTGTCCAATAGAGGCAAGAATGTAAAATGGATTGTAGATTTAGCAACAGATCTGCAGGGGACAAAGTAAAAAGAGAAAGTGAGGAAGGAAGTAAGGAAAGATGGAAGGGAAAAAAGGAAGACGAAGGAAGAGAAGAAAGGAAGATGAAAGAAGGAAATAAATAAGGAAAAATATAAAAGGAGAGAAAAGAAATAAAACATGACCTCTTAAAATGTACACATTGATTTTAAGTGCACTCATATTTCAGAATTGTAAAAATGTGAAAACATAAATATATGATTTGGCATAAAGTGATTAAAACATTATTTTTTTTGTTGGGGCTCAGAAAACAGTACCCCAAAGTGAAGGCCTCAGAAGCACACAGTTCCTCTCTGACCATCTCCTGTCTCTTGTTCCTCATTCTTCCCTAAGGCAAGTCATAGAAACTGTAATCCCATTTCCCCAAGGTGGGTCATAGACACCATAACCCCTTTTCCCCAAAGCCAGCCATAAAACCTAAAATGACTCTAACTCTTCCCCTTCTTTCTGTAAGAAAGACGTAAGAACTGGTCATAACAATATTCTCTGACCTGCCTTGTCTGATTGTAGGTCCATATCCAGAAGGAAGGAATGCTGCACAGAGACCACGGAGAATCTGAATGGACAAGCCTTTCTGGGTTTCCTCCCTTGGTGTATTACTACCAGATCATACCCTTTTTGTTCAATCATGTGCCTACATGGCTGTGCATGCTTCATCAAACCTAAGCATAATAATCATAGTTCACTGTGGGTCTTTGGGTCTTCATTCTGAGGGCTCCTGTAGTCATGTAAAACTACAATTAAATAGATTTTTTGTGGCTTTTCTCCTGTTAATCTGTCTATTGTCACTTCATTTCAGCAGATGCAGACTTGAACTTGCACAAGGAAAGTTTGAACTTCCCTATACCTTATATGACACACATCCTGCAGGTACAAGCATCTGCACTAATGACATTTAACAGTCATAAGTTGTTTAGACTTCAGTTTCTTCACCTACAGATGAGAGGGGCAAGGTTTAGACTACAATTTTCTAACATGACTTTTAGCTTCAAATAAAGAGTCCCATTTTATATTCACAAAGGAGTAGATTTCCTTTCTTTTTGGAGCAAAATTTGGAACTCATAGGTGGACAGCAACATATCTCCAGGGTCACCAACCAGATATTTTATTTCTATTAGCTAATTAAAAATGTTGAAGTGACTCCATGTAGCTTTTTCTCATTTTCTTTACTGCCCTAGTTTTGCTCAATGAGGTTTTCAGCTATATTTTGAATATGGTCACCGTTAAGGTCAGGTTTATTTTCAGGCTTCCTGAAAATTTTTTCTTTACAGACATTTTCTTCGAGTCATTCTTGTTTAGTCACCCAGTGCTTTGGTGACCCACACTCCTACAGGGTAGATTTAAACTTTGCCTCTTTTGTAATCTCAGAACTCTCTCTATTTTTTTTTTTTCCAGATTCTGTTATGGTAACATCATAAAACTCACTTTTTTCTCCTCCCCCAAACTAGTTGCCATCTGACAGAATCAAGAATTACATTATTTTATTCTCTTCTCATCATCATGATTGTTATTATATTTTATTTTTTAAAAACCACACATTGTTCTCTGCTCAAAGCTTGGCATTCTGAACTGTGAGTAATATTTCAAACAAGATAAAATGAGGTATTGAGCCACACTGTGCCAAAATGAAATGCTTGCCCCTTCTAATCAGTGCAGTTAAATAAGACAGACTTTGTTGAGGATCGTGTTATAAAGCATTCCTAAGTACACATTTTACATGTAGCCCAGTGAGTAAACAATTGGAGTACTGTAAGTTGCTTCACAGCATAAAGCTGAATAACCAATTGAAACAACTTCAAGTACCACAACTCTGTTTCAGAGAACGAATGTGTTTTTCTTCATTAGAGAAGTCTCCTTGATATGTCACATTTTGGGAAACTGAGAGTCTTAATTGAGGCATTTTTTTCCATTTGATATTCCTTTCCCCTTTCCTTTGTTTGACAACCATAGTGGAGTTAATCAGCTACAGTAACTCAAACAGACTTCTATTAGCCTTGCTAATCATGCAAATACACTTTTTGAAAGCCACCCTGCATTTTTAATGGCCATTCCCCCCCTACCCCCATATGGTGGTGGGAGGATCGGGGAGACAGGCGGGGAAGAATGACAACTTGAGAGAAAATCATAAGAAAGGCAGTTTTGGTAATCTAGCTCATTGAGCACCCAGTTGGCCAGTTTTCTGTGCAGGAGGAAAGTGGCACTGGAATGTACAGTGATTCATGCATGAGCTTTACAGTCAGATGAATTGTTTTGATGTCCTGGCTGCTGCATACTAGATTTGTGATTTGGAGCAAACTATCCAACCTCTCTAAGCCTCAGATTCATCTTCTCTAAAATGGGATAATAATAGTTCTTACTTTTAGATTGAGAAATTTAAATGTTATTGTATTTTGTTTTAACATTTGCAAAAACTTATAAACACTTACTAGTAATTATTTTTATTGTCATTGTCACTGCTGCTGTTACTATTGTTGTTGTTTGGAGCTTTAAAAATATAGGATCAAAAATAGCAAGGGCAGTCACACTGCTTCAACAAAGTTCTGTTATCAAGCAGATATTTCCCTCACAGAATTAGCTAGAAAGAAATACATTACTTCATACATTTGTTTCTTTACCTAGGATCCTCCTTCTTAATTTAGATGACCAATTTGAAAGAACAAATGGATTACAATACTTTTTTTAGAAAAGATAAGCATAAAATGAAACTTGAACATTGTCAGCAAGAGGAACAATTCTTACAATTAAGAGTAAATAAAAACATTAATTTTTACAGAAATTTTACCTTTTTTTAAAGTTTCAATTTGCTCATTTGAGAAAATAAGCTGAGGGTTTTTTTTTTGTTTGTTTTGATTTTTGGGGTTTTTTTTGTTTGTTTTTTGTTTTTTGCCTATGTTGAAATGTCATAAGTAGAATGGAACAGTGTAATTTTCACCCTGGGGTTCAAGAGTTTATTTCTCCTGATATAACAATAAATCAACTGACAAAATGGAATTTCTTTGCAATACATAAGCAACAAGTTAGATTGCATGGACAAGTTGAGCTTCAGTTTATGTATAGAAACTCCGAAACATTTTATTATAGAGCAGTTGTGCGGGGAAGCTACTTAAAGAAGTAACTACACGAGTAATTATGAAAAGAAGATATATGATCAACCTCCTAGAACTTAAAAAGTGATTTCTGCAGCTTTGGAAACATCTACTTACCAAGTCAAACAGCAACACGTACTGGGTGAGTATAAGATAATGCTGATTTAACGAATCTTTCTAACACTGTTGTTTCCTTAGAGAGGACAGGGTGGTAAAAGTTTTATATGAATTGGCATGGTTTTGTTTTATTTTCAATGTAAATTGAATTTTTAAATCTAAAAATTCATGTTCGGCATCATGTGCACTACACTTTTATGGCATCACAGGTTTGGAAAACCCCATAACTAGATCTGTCTCTTCAAGAGACAAAGCCAACTTTGTGGTTATAGACACGACACACACGTTAAGCCAGCTCATATTTTCCTATAGCTTCTCTTTCTAGTTAAGTCTGCAAACTAATTTGGATTAAACTAAAACAGACTTTTGCTCCAAGCATTTTGAAAGTTTAAAGAGTTTGCCTAATTTTGGTTGTCTTTTCAAAATATTTCTTATATGGCTTCATGTCTGCGTCCTGGAAGGGGACCAATATGTGCTTGAATCTTTCAAGAAATTGCTCTTTTTCTTCTGCCCAGACTTCCGAAAGGCAGCAAATACATGGTAGTTGTAAGTGGTTTTGTCTGCTTTCATCAAATGAAGTGCTGGACAAAGTTCATGGACACTAGGATTTGGAGTCAGTGGGGAAAAACGTGTAGAATATGCATTTTGAGTATATTGTCATTCTTCTGATATTTTAAAACTTAGTAGATACTTAAGTCATTTTTTAAGGAAAATAAAAAGAACAGACAACTCTGTTCCAAGTCCTTTCTCATCTTTGTTCTTCCCTTTTTCATACTCACTATGACTTTATTTCTTGCCAGCTGAACCTGAAAGCATGCTATTTTAATTTTTAGTTTAGATTCTGTGCTATCATTGGTACATGGTACTACACAGTGATGCTGTTTAAATGAAGAAATCTACTCTTCGAAAAAAATCTTTGCCACTGATGCCACATACAAATACCGTATGGACTAGCTCTCAGAGCCAAAGCAGGAAAAATCGCCAAAGGGTAAAAATAGTTCTTGATATGATGATATGCTGCTAAAAGCCACATGGTGTTTGGGTGCAGCATTTCACAGTCAAACAATCATAATTTCATGCCTAAAATGTGCATGTTATTTCAGGAAAATACAAAATCTGAGCATTGCACATTTGCTACAGAATGACCAGTGAGTGTTGCTATAATGATTTGTTTTTCTTTTACAAATGAATATTTCTAGCTGAGCCTTTTCATGCCATATTGCCTGGGGCGGCAGTGGGAGTAAGGACAGACTGAGGTTAGAGTAGGAGGGAGTACTGAGGATATCTGGTCTTTTCTGCTAAATTCTTGGAATTCTACAACCTAGGTGTAGTGTAAAACAAGCCTCCCTCTTTCTTTTCTTTCTTCTCTGAAATGTTAAGTAATGTAGTCTTCATCTTAGAAGAAAAAGCTTTGTGATAAGGGACAGCTTTTCAGAAGGAGGGTTTACTTTGTTCTGAAGAGTCCTACAGTTCCCATGTAATCTTTAGTAAAGGTTCATGGCCTAAAACTTTTTCTCCTTTAAATTTGTGATGGGTTTGAGAGGGTTCAATTGGTCTGAGTCCATGGCTACTGTAATGAAGATACAAGAAAATAAATGACAGCTTCTCTAAAATACTCATCATATTTCATGTAAGCTGTATGACACTCCATAGTCAGGCTGAAAGAGGAGGATAATGAGGTATAATGAGGAATCTGTGGGGAGAAAAGTTGAAAACAAAAGGGGAAAGGAATTAGGGTATATTTTTGTTTGCTTTTTGTTTTGTTTTGATAACAAAAACTGGTTTATTCAAAAAGAAAAAGGAAGTCCCAAACATAATAAACAAAAGTGGAAGGTTTGTGGTATCCAGCAAACTAGAAAAATATTAAAGGCTTGAAGGTAAAAGAATTAGTTGGAAGGGTATGATACTCATGACGATGGATGATTTATCCAAGGACCGATTTAGGGTAAGTAGAAAAGGATCCAATTCCCTACTGCAACAATAATTAATAGCATTATAAAAGCCTACTACGTGCCAGGCTCTTTAATAAAATTAACTCATTTAATTCTTTATAAAATATTTCATAGGTATTATTACTGTACCCATTTTACAGAGGAGAAAACTGAGAAAGAGAGAAGTTAAGGTATCGTAGGCAGACCTCTAGAACACTGCATGACTCTGAGAAAAGTTGGAAACTGAGGCTGAAGGTGCAGGGACGTAACTTGTTCATATGAAGTCAACACAGAGCTAGAAATAGTTAAAAAAATAACTATGAATTGCATTAAAAAGAAAGAATTATAAAAAGGAAATTCTAATAAAAGCTATTTAATATAGTTGAGTGATGTTACTCTGTACACTTGTCATCTACCTCAATCTAGTCCAGTGCAATTCAAAATTTTTCCGGTAGAACCTCACTGGAAGGACAACACTCGCATGCAGGACACATTGTGAGTTGCAACCGAGGGCTGGAGAGATTAGCTCAAGACTTCACAGATAATGAACAGGAGAGTAAGGGCTCTGACTCAGGTTTTCTGATTCCCAGATCAAATTATTTTATTGAACATGTGTGTGATGATGAATAGAAAAGAGATGGCAATGTCTCTAACACCATGTTGCTAAAATGGATACCAGAGATACTGACTGACTATTATGTCGCAAGTGGTGTTAGAATACACAGAACAGATGTAATTCCAATCTTTGTGAATCCTATAGCTAGCAAAGGTAACTGGGCAGTTTCAATACAGTTGTAATGAAATAGGGTGCTTTCAGAGTATGGAGAAGAGGTGCCAGATCTGTACTCAAAGACTTGGGGAAGGTTTTCCAGATGGTCTCTGATAAATGGGTAAGAATTGGTTAAATGAGAAATTAGAGGAAGAAAAAGCTAGCCAGGGGCCAGGTATTAAAGAGCCTTCCATACAATATTAAAACATTTAAAATTTATCTTAAGGGTCTTGAAGGGTTTTTAACAAGAAATTGATATTTATTACATTTGAATAGTAGCAAGATCACTCAGTCTGCAGTGTGAATAGACTCATGACAAAGGAACCGAAGCAAGAGGAATTTAGCAATAATCTAAGTGAGAAGGCAAGTGGCTTTGTAGTTTGGGAAAGCACGTGCAAATGGAGAGGAAGGGATAGATTTGAGATTTTTAAGGAGCAGAATGTTAACTACTGTGCTAAGTATGGATGGTGTGAGAGTGAGATGCAAAAATCAAAGACAATGCTAAACTTTATAGTTTGTCTCATATCTACCCTGGAACATAATAGTTACATTTGCCAATTTTGGAAATAATGGAAGGTGAAATTTAGCTGTGATTCTCAGAGGAGGAAACTGACAAGAAATAGGAATTTTATAGAAAAATCCTTAAAATGTAGTGTCTCAGAAGTCAAAAGAAGAGAACTTCAAAGAGGGAGTGGTCAACAGTGTCAAACGCAGTAAAAAGGACTGGAAAATTGAGGACTTAAAACAGTTCACTGGCTTTATCAATTGGAAGCTTGATGAGAACAATTTTAATGGTGGGGTGTAACTGTTGATGAATTACAGAAGGCTGAGTGTGTTGCCAAGAGGGTGCCCCACTCACACACCCCGCTGCAGGAGTGTAATTGAATGATGACTCCAGGTTTTGCACTTCTGGATTCATCACCAACGAAGCACAGGTTGCATCTTCCACTGGCTGCCCCCAGCCAGTGACCGAGCACAGTGGGGCACAACTGCAGGTCCGTTTCTGAGAGACCTGGCACTCCACAGTCAGGTAACGTTGGTTCTAGGTTTCCTCATTGGCCTGACAAAGTGTCTTAGAACTGTGCTACAGTCGGAGACTCTTCCTAACCAACCCTCCTTCCTTCAAGTTCTCCTTCACACTGATCATCATCATGGTCTGAAAGCTCTTTCCACCTTCTCATGCTCTCTCCCTTCCTCTTTTGCAGGCATTTCCCCCAAGTCATCTCTTTTTAAACACTTCATTTTATATTGGTATCTGCTCTTCTGATGCTGAGGCATCAATAAGAGGTAAAAACTGGAGACACTGTCATGCACGTGGCATTTTCCAGAAGTGTGACTATGTGGAAGAGTACCATTACATGAGCAGAGCAGGTTCTCTGGGAAGTCAGAAAGGGTAGAATATGGATGACAGCAGAGAGGGTAATCTTAGAAAAAGCAGCACCCCTTCATTTTCCCATGAAGTGGGAGGAAAGAGGCTAAAGATACAGGTGATTTTGTAAATTTAGTGGCAGAATCTTAACGTAATTTTCACTTCCTGGCTTTCTTGTATTTTATGAATTTGTAGGTGAGGTATCCCTTGAGAGTGAGGGGGAAGGTTAAAGATTTGGGGAAGGAAGTCTGAAATAGACAATGTGCTCTCTCTACAGGGTGGAGCATTGGAGATAGAGCAAACTAAGAAACACAGCAGGACTTCAGGGCAGCTTCAAGGCCTAGGGTGAATTCAGTTACCCGTTTCTATCATACTTAAATGAGTTCAGTCATTTTGTTATATGGTGATAGAAGGCTGAGAGGTGAATTTCCATTTCAATTTCCTCATTTTTAGGCCTTGTTCTGATTACATCCCTGTCACTATCCTCTGTTGTTTCAATTTGAGTGAAAGCATTCCCCTGAGATTTCAAACTAGAGTTAAGGTTGTTTCAAGATCCCTGGCAGCTTTAAGGACCCTGAGGGACAGTATCTATAGTAGTCCTAGAGAGACTCTTTATCTTTAGCATGAATAGTGCTTCCTGAGTTCTAGTTTTTCACTAATATATGCCAAAATGTTAAAACAATAAATAGATTGTCCTTGATCTCTTCTCACTTCTCTGACACAAACCTCTCCTGAGACATTTGTGTCCTCTAGATGGACCTACTTCCCATGTTGTACCCACCATCCAGTCTCACCACTCATAAATAACGGAAAAGCCAGAAAGAACCCACGAGGGATGAAATTTCATCACATTGATAGACTGAAGATACATTGTCATGCTCGTAATTATAGGTTCATAAGACACCATATTTTTAGTTTTGGACAAAGACATTGAGAAGAAAGTGAAAGTCTGAAGTATCCTATAGCAAGGGAAAGCTATCATTAGCAACCAACTGATGGTAACAGGATTTAGAGGAAACTATGAGTTTTATTTCTTAGTAGATAAATAAAAAACAATACAACTAGCTGTGATATTATCATTGGATATTGCTAGCACCCAGGAAAATGTGAATATCATTTTATTCATTGTATTTTAAAAATCATATTGGCAAAATTGTTAGTAGTAGAGAATTTAAGAGTACAAATGTGATTCTAACTGTTAATTATACATATCATTTGCTGAAAATTCCATCATCTGAAGGCACAATCAGTTATGAAAAACAGACATTGTTTGACCTGTTCCCACAGTAAAAGAGAGTGGAAGAGGTGTTCCCAAATGAAATGACAGAAAGTGATAGTGATTAGGATACAAGTCAATTCTAAATGTACTTATTACATTCCACTAGTAGAAATAGTGGAAAATACAAGTAGCACTAGTAGAAAATAAACTATCTTGTATTAATTAGGCTTTGTGTTAATAGTCTTTCCGTACTTATTTTCTATCTTCCCTTCCTTTGTACAACAGTCATTTATTTGGTTGCTACTGCATTCATGAAAGTCTCCTATAAAACGTATGGGATTTAAGATAACACAAACTCATAATTTCTTCTTTGAGGAAAATGTATATTTGTATGTGTACACTGAGGATTTAAGAATCATTATTATATCTTATATAAGGTACTCATAAAAATACTATAAAATATATTATTCCTTTTAGGAACAATATATTTATCTTCATCTTGCCTTTTACTGAAAATGAAGAAGATACTTTTACTATTTTCAATTTTTAACCAAAGAGATACACATCTTTTTAAATTTTTATTTTAGTAAATTCTTGTCTAGTCACTGTACAAACACAGGAAACAACAATTAGATGGAATTTCCCAGAATTACTGTGAATGTGCGTATACACATATACATATATATTTACATATAGAGATAATATATATGTAAATATACATATATGTATATACATAAGTGCCAAGAAAAATGATATGAGATATTTTAAAAAGCAATTTTCAAGCTAAAAAACAAGTTTACCCTAATTATATAAACCATCAATATCTATAATAGTTCAGATTTTCATGAGTTTGAGCAACAATAAGATAAGATTTTCTGAGTAATTGAAAAAAATAAAATAAATACTTAATATTTTATATAGATTTTGTAGGAAGCATATTTTGCTTCTTTCTTAATAATCTATGCTTTGGGTATAGCTTAACTTTTAAATAGCTAGAATATCATTTTCAAGTTATTTTGTTTAAATGTCAGTTTATATAACAGTATTTTTTACGGATTTTTATTTTAAAAAAAGAAAAAAAAATATATGTCTAATATTATGCCAGAAGTTTTACAAACTATTTTCAGATAATAAAATGATATTGTTAAAGCTAAGTATTTTGTAAACATCAGACATTTTTACAATAATAATCATATCTTTTAGCTATTTAAATTCTTACAAACAGTTATCCTATAACTACTAATTATTAAATTTCATGTTGAAGGCATGCAGATTGGTGGTGATTTTGAATAGCAAACAGAAAACTTAGGAGCTCATAAGCTAGCTTTCATATTCATGCCCTAAATTTATGTAACATTTAATTTTCATAGGCTTCATTTTGATTCCTGTGATCCTTGACACATCTAATGCTGTTTGTTATTAGTAGACTCAACATTTTTAAACTTTCCTTTAATACATGAACTAACTCAGTTTGTAGTAAAGTTTAACGCAATTATGAATAAGTAACAGGCACTGTCTCAAACGTATCACTGTATCATTACAGAGGAAGTCTCTGTTTTATGCCTACATGTTAAGGACAATTTTATTCTCTTTATAATAATTTTGTCATTATGACAAAAAACCAAAAAAGGATTGAAACTGAGTGATTAACAATGTTTTCCCCAGTGACTTCTGGATAAATCTGGATAACTTTAATGCTCTATGATTTTTATTTTCTTTTGAAAACCACATTTATTGAGACTTCTGGTTTTTGGAACTCGGTCAAACATTATGAGAAAATATCCTAGAAAAGCATTCTCAAAATTCAGATTCCCACTATTTTTAGACTGGACTTGAGAGTGACAGGCAAGTTACTTTGCAGGGACAACCTCAGCAGAAGAGGAAGAGCCAGGGCCCCTAAGCAGCTGATTGCCCCAGGCAATCCGTAACTACAGAACTGCTCTCTGAACTTATGCTGGGAGTGCATTTAGCTAGACAGATTTGCTCGTTAGAGGTTTTTATTTTTTCCTTTTTTTTTTCTTCTTTTCCTGGTTTTGAATCAAGATGGAGAAATAATTTTGCTACAACACTATAAAAAAAAAAGAAGTCAGGCAAGACTTAAGTCGTGAGATGTATGTTCTCTTCTCAGTACATGCCTGAAACTCCCACTGATAGTGATGGCAGTTATGCAGAAGTGTGCAGAAGAAAAAAATCTCCTTTAAAGTTAAACATCAGATTTGTGTCTCCCCAGAGATCGCTGGTTACTGCAGTGGGTGTGAATGATGCATTCTCGCAGAATGTTTCAGCCATACTCAATCCTGAATCATACTTTTCCTGGAGTTCTTTTTTACTCTTCTGAAATCCTACTGTATCACGCACGCACTGACTCTGTTTCAGACTGAGCTTAAACACATTACCAAAATAAGATTCAAATAATTAAATGTGACTTTTATAATTGTTTTCCTCTGAAGATCCAGTGCCTAATCTGGCGCTGGTTAATCATTTTAATTTGACTTATAATACAGTGTCAGTTTATTTAGTTGGAATTAGTTTTCTATTTCTCTCCTTTTTGTAAGCACTGACTGTTTACTTAACAATATTTGGCTTTGCCTAATGATATGTACAGAAGACAGTGCTAAGTGGAACATCAGCTGTTTACATCAGCTCTAACAATTAATGCATGTTAATTTTTAATTACACTGATTGTACTAGAGGCAGAATGTATGTTTCTTCACAGAACAGATGTACTAGTCAGCTTGGCTGGTGAACATGCATATCGATCAGATGTTGATGCTGCCAGCAATTCAGCAAAGTCTGCTAAGAGTGTCGGCTTCTAATGCACTTACAAGTTTACGGCTTAGAGTCCTGGTGGAGGCACTACAGCTCGATGCTATATCCTCTAATGTTTACAGATAATCACAATATGTCTGTTTTGTGGTTAGCATTCTACAGTGTATGATTAGAAGACTGAATAGGTATGAGGGGATTCAAAGGTGTTTTAGCCTGTGGACTGCTTTCTCCAATCTTATTTGCTGCACTCTCTTCAAAGATTTTATTTTTCCATTAGGAAACTCTTTCCCCCCAACCTTATGTTAGTGTTAGATCCCTGACACAGATGACCACTGTTACTCCAAGGAGAAATCTACAAGATGATGTAGTTACTTGCAAAGAAATCTGTCTCTATAGAACATTATCGCCAAAGCTAGATGGGAGATACATAGAAGATGCCAAGCAGCAAGATAGTGGACAGCTGACAGTCTCTTAGTCAATGGCGAATCAATCAAGAGGCATTTATTGAATGTTTCAATATGTTGAGCATTTCACTAAACACTATGGATTACCTAGCCATGAGGGGCAGAAAGAAATCTCAAAGTCCTTTGCCCTTAGGGAACTCTTACTCTAACTGCAGAAAATTGCTATAGTTGATAACATGTGGTTGATGAAGTGTAGTTGGTAAGGTGTTAATTCTTTTCAGTGAAAACAATGTAGGGAATGCTTTATGACTGAGTTAAACTAGAGTTGAATTGGAGTTGTTTACCCCAGAGTATGATTTGAATATGTAGTTATTAAGCAGCAGTTTGTTAATCAGCTTTACCAAAATCTTTTACATCATTCTACAGATAAGAATATCAAACTAAAACATCTCTTATTTTCTTTAGAATGTTCCCAATTATTGCCCTCTAAAACATTTATAACGAAATTCCTTGGGTTTATTTTTACTTATGGGTAGAAAATGATGGTCTGATTTAATCACTCTGATCCACTAATTGGACCTTGGGGCCCAATTGCGTGTTTATGTGTAAATTAAAAAACTAAAAATCTGATTTTAATTTTGTATGGAAATACAAAGGACCAAAACTAGCCATGGCAATCTTAAGAACATAGATTAGGGACTTACACTACCAGATTCCAAAATATATTATAAATCTCTAGTAATTAAGACAGTGTGGTATTGGTGCAGGAACAGATAAAAACATCAAACTAACCAAGTAAAGAATTCAGATGTAGGCCTTCATATGCCATGCCAATTTAGAGGGCACAAGGTGATCTTTTTAATAAATTGTCCTGGACTACTATATACCCATATGCATAAAAATGGACTTTAAAGTCTATTTTATACTATTTACAAACAATAATTTAATTTAGAAATCTGGAGCAGAAAAGTACAATAACTAAAATGAAATATTTAGCAGAGGGGATTGATGGCAGACTTGAACTAACAGAAGAAAGAATTAGAAAACTTGAAAGCAGATTGATAGAGATTATGCAAACTAAGAAACAGAGAAAAAGATAATAAAGAAAAATAAAGAATGCCTTGGAGAAATACAAACACAAACACACAGAGTACTATATATATAGTATTGTGGGACCTATAACATATAAAAATGTAGTAAGTATATTGTTCTTTATATGTTATTGGCCAATAACAATACAAAACAGGTGGGTAGATGCAAAGTTGAATTGGGTTAAGAAAATTGCTACATTTGGAAACCTGAATTCACAGGGATAAATGAAAAGAACCACAAATGAAAAATTAAACAGTTAATATAACAAAAGCTATAAATATAAATTTGGTCCCTTTCTTTTCTTAGCTTCTTTAAAATAAATAAAATTTTATAAAGTAATTTTAATAATTTATTGTTGGATTTGTAGAAATTGTAGCTGTAATATGTACAAAGACAATACCACAAAAGAGGGGAAAGGAAAATAGAGCTTTATAGGCATATAGTTTGCCTGTTCCAGTGGAATTAAGTTTGTTTACATATGAAGATGTTTCTTAAAAGTTAATGTGTATATGGTAAGCCTGAAAGCAATCACTAAGGAAATAAGTAGAAAAATAGAGTAAGAAAATTTATTAAAAAATTAAAACACTCCCTTAGAAAATATTCACTTAATGCAATAGAAAGCAGTAAAGGAGGCATAGAGAGGAGAAAAGACATAACAGATACAGGAAACAAAAAGTAAATGGCATATGTAAATTCACCTATGTCAATAATAACATTAAGTGTAAATGTATTATATATTCCAATCAAAAAGCAGAGATTATTGGACTGAATTAAAGAAAAAACACCAAGATCAACTTTATGCTGTGCATAGAATACACACTTTAGATTCAATGGTACAAATAGATTTAAAAAGTAAAGGATGGAAAAGATATATTAGCAAACAGCAACCACAAAAAAGTTGGAGTGGCTATAACAATTGACAAAATAAGTTTAAAATAAATAATGTTACTAGACATAAAGGGGGACATTTATAAGGATAAAAAGATCAATCCATCAGAAAGATATAACAGTTGTAAACATATATATGCATCTAATAATAGAGCACTAAAGAACATGAAGCAACAACCTACAGAAATGAAAGGAGAAATAGAATATTTAACTCTAATAGATAATTCAATACCCCACTTTGAATCATGAATAAACCAAATAGGCAGAAAATCAACAAGAAAATAGAAGACTTCAACAACATTATGAACAAACAAGACCTAACAGATATCTACAGAACAGTCCACCAAACAATATCAGAATATAGATTCTTCTCAAGTACACAGGGAACATTATCTAAGGCAGACAATATACTAGGCCACAACAAAATAAAACTCAATAAATTTGAATGGATAAAAATAATATAAAGCATGATTCCTGACTACAATGGAATGAAATCAGAAATAATTAATACCAAGAAATTGGAGTAACTAACATATATGTGGAAATTAAATAATAAAATTCTAAATATCCAGTGGGTCAAAGAAATATCAAAGGGATATTAGAAAATATTTTTTAATGGATGAAAATGATGCCACAACCTAATGAAATGTATGAGATGCAGCATAAACAGTGCTTGGAGGGAAATTTATAGCAGTAAATGTCTAAATTTAAAAAATATGTATTTCAAACCAGTCACCTTATATGCTACCCTAAAGCAGTGGGAAAAGAAAACTGAGCTTCCAGCAAGGAAAAGAAAGGAAATAATAAATATCAGTGTGGAAAATAATGAAATTGAAAATAAAACAAATAATAGAGATAATAAATGAAACAAACTCTGTTTTTTTTTTTTTTAGATTAAAAGATTGTCAAACCTTTAGCTAGATTGACCAAGAAAAGAAGAGAGAAGATTGAAATGACTAGAATAAGAAGTGAAAGAGGGGATACTGCTAATGATCTTAGAGAGAAAAACAATTATAAGAAATACTATACATAATTTTATGCTAATAAATTTGATAACTTACATCAACTGGCCAAATTCTTAGAATCACACAAATTACTGAGATTAACACAAGAGGAAATAGAAAATTTGAATAGACATATACCCACTAAAGAGATAAAGAGATAGATGTAATCATGAAAAGTTTCACCATAAAGAAAACCCCAGGTTCCGATGGCTTCACAGGTGAATTCAATTAAAAAAGAATTACTTCCAATTTTTCACAAACACTTCCAAAAACTTAGAAATGAGTAACACTGCCCATTTTCTTATATGAGGCCAGTATTACCCTGATACCAAAACCAGACAGATACTTTACAAGAACGGAAAACTACAAAGCAATATCTCTTATAAATATGGTTGCAAAAATCCTTAACAAAATACTAGCAAAACAAATCAGTAACATATAAAAAGAATTATACGACATGGCCAAGTGGGATTTATCTCAGGAATACAAGATTGGCTTGACTTCTGCAATTCACTTAATGCTGTAACACATTATTATCAATAGAACAAAAACCAAACAAATAAAAGATGCTGCATTTTCATCTTAACAGACATATCATGCAAAGAAATGTAGAAAAAAACTTTTGACAAAACTCAACACTATTTTATAATAAAACATTCAACAATTTAGGAAGAGAAAACTTTCTCAATCTGATGAAGGATAAGTACAAAATCCCACAGCTGATATATAGACAATAGTGAAAGAGTAGATGATTTTTTGTAAGATCAAGAACCAAAAATGGATATCCACTCTCACCATTTCTACTCATCATTATGCTGGAGATTCTAGCCAGGGCAATTAGAAAAAAAAATCATTCTGTTTGAAAATAGAAAATAAAACCATTGCCATTCACAGGTAACCTTATCTTGTTTATAGATAATACTAAAGAATCCACTAAAAATAGATTAGAGTTTTAATGAGTTCATCAAGGTTGCAGAATACACGAACAATATATGTAAAACCAATTCCATTTCTGCGCACTTTCAAGAAGAATCTGAAAATGAAATTAAGAAAACAATTTTACTTAAAAAGCACCAAAAAGAATAAAATACTTGAGAATACATTTAACAAAAGAACTGCAAAATGTATACTGTGGAAACTGCAATACATTGTGGAAAGAAATAAAAGATTTTAATGAATGAGAAGGGGCCAACCCTGTGGCTCACTCGGGAGAGTGCAGCGCTGGGAGCACCGAGGCCGTGGGTTCGGATCCTATATAGGAATGGCCGGTGCGCTCATTGGCTGAGCGCGGTGCGGACGACACCACGCCGAGGGTTGCGATCACCTTACCGGTCACAAAATAAATAAATTGTATAATAAATAAATAAATAAATAAATAAATAAATGAATGAGAAAACATCCCATGTTCATGAATCAAAAGACTTAAAATTGTTAACGTAGCAAAACTCCCCAAATTGATCATCAGATTTAATGCAATTTTATAGAATCTCAGCGGGCTTCTTTGTAGAAATTGGCTAGCCGATCCTAAAATTCACATAGAATTATAGGGATGAAAAATAATCAAAACAACCTTGGAAAAGAAGAACAAAGTTGTGGGACTTATACTTTCCATTTTCAAAAACTACTACACAGCAACAGTAACCAAGATAGGGTGATACTGGCATACACTGGAATAGATTTGAGAGCCCAGAAATAAATGATATATTTGTGGTCAATTTATTTTTGACAGGAGTTCCAAGACCATTTAATGGGGAAAGAATTGTGTTTTCAGAAAATGGTACTGGGAAACTGGATACCCACAAAAAATAGAATGAAAGCGGATCCTTATTATACCAGGTATAAAAAATAACTCAAAACTTTAAAGACGTGAATGGTAGAACTAAAACTATAAAACTCTTAGAGGAAATATAAGGGTAAATCTGCATGACCTCAGATTTGGCAATGGATTTTTATATATGACATCAAAATATGAACAACAAAAGAAAAAATATGTAAATTGGACTTTATTAAAATTATAAAACTTCTATGCTTCAGATGACGCTAAATGCTTATGCCATTTAAATCTAGTATGCAGTGTTCCTATGCTCAAGCATCTGGCTGTCTGAAGATTTGGATGCACAAACAATTGAACATAACGCAAAGCATAATGAAGTAATTTCTTTAACAGAGGATCATAGAAGCTCACAAACAAAGGATGAGGAAACACGGAAGACAGAGGAAGGAGTCTGTTTTGGAGGGATGAGGTGATGGCAATGAAACATCTCTGAAGCATAAGTAACATTTCAAAAGCATAATTTTCTTTGACTTTTCTTATTTTTTGCTTTTCCAGTTTATAATATGATAGAGAAAATTAATTTTTATAAATATCTTAATTGAAGGATTGTAGGTAGTTAAAATCAGAGAATGATTGTACTGTACTGAATCTTGAAATATATTAAATATATTAAAAAGCAACAATAATTGGAATGGCATTGTGCTGGCATGAAGATCAAGAGAAAGATCAATGAATTTATGATCCTGAAATACATTCAAATAAACATAGGAATAGAACATCTTACATCACTGGGAAAAAGACAATTTTTTTTTTTTTTTTTTGGCAGCTGGCTGCTATGGAGATCTGAACCCTTGACCCTTGTGTTATAAAACCACTCTCTAACCAACAGAGCTATCTGGCCAGCCCTATAATTTTTAATAAATGACTGTCAGAATAAAAGCACTTGGGGGAAAATTACTAAAGCTTGATCTCTAATTTATCACGTAAAATAGATTCTTGGTAGATAAAAAGTCTAAATGTAAAACATTCAATTATTACTATTATTATTTTTCATCTATCTTCCTCCACTAAATCGTAAGAGTTGTTTTTAATGCTATATCTCTGGCTCCTAGGAGAGAGTGTGGCACAGTGTAGAGACTCAATGATGAATAGATAAGGGAAAAATAATTTTTGACTATATAAAAGTTATAAATTTTTTTTTAAGAAAAGCAACATAAGCAAAGTCGAAAGACCAACATTAAACTGGGTACATTTTTTCAACCTCTATGATAGAGCTGTTATCCATCCCCTAGGAAAGGACCAACTATGTGTATATAAATAGGTAGTTAAGGGAAAAAGCAGTCATAATTGTTAAAAGGTATATGACAACATCTTCAAACTCACTAGTCATCAAGGAAATGAAAGTAGAAATGCCCTTTCTTATCAGTAAGTTTAGAAAACAATACGAAAGTGTGACAGTCTGCAGGATTGGCAAGGGTTTGGGACGATAGGAACACTCATACTTTCGGTATCAGGGCACTTTAGTAAAAGTTTAATAGAACATAATTTAGAAATATTTGTTAACATTTTAAATGTACATACGCTGTACTTTTAGAAATCTTTATGATGGAAAAACTCACACGAGTACACGGCATTTTTGACACAGATACATTTAGTTCCTTGAAGTTGTGGAGACATGGAACTAATCCACATGTCCTAATATTAAATCCATTCCCTGGGACAGCATACTGGCGTATTTATTCAGGCCTGGGTTCAAATACAAACCTCATATCCCCCCCTACTTTTTTGATTGCTCTATCTAATGTAAGCTCCAGATTTTGTTTTGTTTCACAATTTGTGTGCAGTACTCAAATATTTGTTAAAAGAAATCTATCAGCACTGTCATGAAAGGATAATCATAACATGTTGTCAGGAGAAGAAAGCAAATCATAGAATGATTTGTTTATATTCTTAATTTGTAGAAAAATCTGTGTGAATTAATGCATTTATTTTAGTGTAGAATATACGTTCAAGAATGTAAACCAATCTATTAGCAGCAGTTCCTTCAGAAGAGTAGGATGGGGGATTTAGCCCTTTTGCATTATATCAAAGTGAACTGCTTTATTTTTTAACAGGCAGCATATGTTTATCTGACACTTTAAAAATACCCAAGAGCAACAAAATGTCAATTTATCTTAAAATAGATGGCAAAACTTGTAATTATTAATATTTTTTAATAATTTCAAAAGAGGGTAGGTGTTTGGGATTATAATTTTATGCCAGTAAATTTTCTGTCCAAGGAATGAGTGACTGAGGGAGATCATGTACTTAAGCGTGCAGTAGATATACGTATGAGCATGCACAAAGACGTGTGCATGTGAGATGTTGCTTCTCACTTGACAGGTGTGGGGCATTTTGGGTCAAAGACAGGGGAGTTGTGATGTATATGGTGAAGAGGAGAACCCTAACTTTTTAATTTTTATTCCTGCAACCAGCATCCCCCCATCAGCACAAAAGTTGAATTTTTAACAGAGAAGATGAAAGTTGACAACATGTGATAAGTATTTGAATAAGGCTCCATAAATTTACGGAACAAGCATTGTAATACATGTTTTCTTCACATTGCTATTCTGTACTTATCTAGATGAAACAAATTTATTTTGTGTCAATAAATACTGCATTTTCAAGACAGCTTCAAATATGAAGGACTTACTGTGAAATTTTCATTGTCTTTGATAAATACTCATAATATATTCTCTTAACTTCTTACTAGAACTGCAACAGAACCTTTGAAATGCCCTTTAGGTGAAGAGCTTGATTTGAAATCTATAACAAATGGAGGTAAAACAAAGATAAGAACTGTACTACATTTGCTGTTATTACTACTACTGCTACTAATACTAATAGCGACTATTATTATTGCTAATATTTATTGACTGGTCAGATTATGCCAGAAACTGTTCCAGGTGGTGTAGGTATACACAGACTCAATATATACGTAAAGGATTTAAAAGAGCGATGTAAAAGGGCTTATGTATTAACTACTATTGTTATATACAATAAGGTGGGGACTATTACTATTGTCCATAGGAAAAAACTAAGGCACTGAAAGTTTATGTAACTTGCCCAGGGTCATGCAGTTAACAACTGACATTACCAAGATTTGAACCAAGGAGCCATCTGACCCCTGAGTCCACACTCTTAACATTAATTTCATACTTTTTTTCATTAAAAGAAATTTAACTTATGTTATACTGTGTCATATAAATAATACAAATTATTTGAGAATTAAATTGAGAATAGCAAGAACACTGAGAAAAAAATTAATTCTCCTGCTGTATTATGCCAGAAAATTCCATAGAACTCAAAGAACTAGCCACTCTAACCATTAGAAGAAATTATTATTATTTTTTAGAAGAAATGATTTTAACTCAAACTTGAAAAGCATTCTTGTGTGTGGTGTAAGAAAATAGGCTTTAAGTTAACAGAGCCATGTTGCACAATAATATAGGATTGAAAAATAAAGGACAGGATTTTTTTTAGGCTGGTGGATTGAACTTACCCAAATGGAATATTAATTTCATTTGTCTTCCTTTGAAGGATGTTTCATCATTTGTTTTACTCCTTGGTGGTACATCCAATTACTGAAAACAGGATGTGCCTATAAAAAAAAAAATCCTGTTCTCAGCATTGGAAACAAATGCACATCTACTACTAATTGTTGTCATTGAAACTTAGTAGCACAGAAAACCAAAACAGCAAATGGTAATGTCAATATTAAAGGCCTTACAACATTGCACAACAGCAAAAAAAAAGGGAACATTTTTTAGGGTTTAGGTTTGGTTCTCTAGAACTGAGACTACTAAATGAGGTGAAACTTTGGAATGAGTTAGTTTTACTTGTCAATTCCATTCCATCTGATTTTGCAAAATATACAGAGGTGGAACAAGACATATATTTATTGGACACTGTTTCACTGAAAATGCTGAAGTTCATATACCCACCTTCCATCTGAACTGAAATAGCATAATTCACAATGAACTTCTTCCCCCTTTTGAACGTTTCAATAATGATAACCCAGACACCTTGGTGTAGAACTCAATGGTCCTGTTGCAATCAAATGTCAAAAGAGAAAAAAAAAAAAGTCCACCTTAGGATTTTGGAATCAGGTGTTAGAAAATCCATCAGAAACAAAAAAATTCTCTAGCAGAATCAAAGACTAGGAGAGGAAAGATTACCACGCTTTCAGTGAAGTCTGTGTTTATATTCTACTGGACAGAAGATAATATGCCCAATTACTAAACCTATACACAAAAAGATACCACGAGCTTTGTTATCCTGAATTCCAGTGGCAAGGTGTACAGGAGACATATTATTTACTTAATGTGTTTATTGATGTTTCACATACTACAGAGAAAATATTTTACTTCATTTTTTTCTATTGGAATGCTGCCTTTTTTAAGTAACCAGGGCTGTCTCTGTTATTTTATTTAGTGCTTGCTATGGTTTGAATGTGTCCTCCAAAGTTTATATGTTAGTAACTTAATCCCCAGTGCAACAGTGTTGAGAGGTGGGACCTTTAAGAGGTGATTACATCAGGAGAACTCTGCCCTCATGAATGGATTATTGACAGTATCCTGGGAGCAGGTTAGTTATTTTGGGAGTGAGTTCCTGACAGAAAGGATAAGTTCAGCCTCCTTTCTTTTGCATGCTCTTGCCCTTCCACCTTTCACCATGGGATGATGCAGCAAAAAGTCCTCACCATACTCAGATACCCTGACCTTGGACTTCCTAGCCTCTGGAACTGTAAGAAATAAATTTCTGTTCTTCCTAAATTACCTAGTCTGTGGTATTCTGTTCTAGAAACACAAAATGGAGTAAGATAGCACTCAAAAACTGGAACCAAAGCAAACAAAGATTCTTGTTTCAGAACTCTCTTTGAATTGGCCACACTTTAAGATTCCATTCTGTGACTCACTAGCCAACCCTTTTCTAAGCACTAGAACATTTAGTTCTTTGCATGTATGAGAATTGTGTATTTAACCATTTCAATTATATTCATCTCTTTTTTTTAAATGAATGCATGTATCTTAGATGTGAACCTTCCTATATGCAGGGATTGTGTTTGTTATTTATTCTGTACATAAGCCAGTACAGTACTTAATATATGTTTTTGGATAATGACACTGAGGAAGAGGAGATTGGCACCAGATTAAATGAGGTCTAATATTCTCAGGATAAAAGATGCTTCAGGTTATACTCCTCTTATATTAGGTTAAGGAGAAGCAACAGTTGTATGTAAGTCACATAATTGCAATTGTTAAAGATCAAGGCTGAAGTTGGTAATAAAGACTCTACCTTTTATTTCATTTTAATTAATATTTGTTAGATTTATAATTTACAGGTATCCTTAGATCCTATTTCTGAAATCCAGTGTTGTTAATAGGACTTGCAACTTTGTGACATCTTGAAATTCAAGTATGTCTTCTTCCTGCCACCCAAAGAATGCAAGTGAGTGTGAGATGAGTATGGTATCACACCTTCTTCTGGATGTATATTACACCCTTCTGAATGATCTCAGTCCATTCTTGTGTGCTCACGTTGCTTATGATTGTTTGACCTATTATCCACCTAATTGCTTTGGCAATCAGCCCCTGCTGATTCTGCCTTATCAAATTGTTCCACTGTTAGTCAGGATAAGTTTTTATGCTGTGAGGATAAATAGCCCCCAAAGTTCAGTGGTTTTATTATATTTCTACTGCTGCCTACAAATTATTGCTCATTCATGGGCTTAAAATGACATACATTTATTACCTAAAAGTTTTAATATATCAGAAGTCTGGGTGCAGCTTACCACAGTCTTTTGTTCGAGATTGCACCAGGACAGGTGTTGACCAGGCTGTGTTTCTTTCTAGAGGTCAGGGTCCTCTTCCAAGTTCATGTGGCTGTGGGCAGAATTCCATTTATCCAGATTGTAAGACTGAGGGTCTAACTTGTTGGTGGATACTCTAAGGACCTAGAAGCCTTCAACAGTTTCTTGCCACATGTACTTTCCCCTGGGTGGTTCATAACACAGCAGCTTCCTTCTTCATGCCCAGTTAGAAAGTCTCTCCTTTGTACTCTGTTAAGACAGAGTCTTTCATAACATGACAGTCATGAGTACGACATTCCATCATCTTTACCACCGAGCATAACCTATTCAAGGAATTGGCTGTCCCCTTACCTTTACCATATTCTTTTGGTGAGAGTATGTCATAGGTTCTGCCCACACTCAAGGGGAAGGGATTATATAGGGGTGTCACTTTAGGATGTGCCTGTTACAGTGGTTTAGCAAGATAAGGGTTTATTTCATATGCATGCAAAGTCTGCTGAAGTTATGAGATACTATGCAAGGCAACTTTCCTCCTAGACTCAGCCATCTAGGCTGCCTTAATCTTGTGACACTTTCATCTCAACTCAAGATCTGATCACTGTGGCAGGGAACAAGAGTGTTGGATAGCCTCATACCAAGAGTTAAAATTGTTACATATACTCATAACCAATTGGCCCAAACTAGTCACAAGTCCCTACCTAAATGCAAGAGGAAGTGGGTGGAATCTTCTCAAGATGGCTGAGAAGAGAGAGAACTGGGTATGAATGAACTATCATGGTGTCTACCACATTTATCCTAAGAAAACTTTTATTTTTTCAATGAATTATATACACACTTGGTATGGACTAAATTGTGTCCCCCTCTCTAAACTCATATATTAAAGCCCTTACCTACAATGTGACTATTTGGAGATAAGGTAATTGAGGTTAAATGAGGTCATAAGGTGGGGCCCTAATCCAATGACCGGTGTCCTTATAAAAAGAAGGAGAGACACCAGGGATATGAGCTCACAGAGAAAAGGCCATGTAAGGACACAGTGTGAGGGATTGTTCTCTGCAAGCCAGGGAGAGAGGCCTCAGGAGAAACCAAACCTGCTAACACCTCATTTTTGGACTTCCAGCCTGTGGAATTGAAAAAGACATAAATTTCTGTTTAAACCACCCAGTCTGTGGTAATTTGTTATGACAACCCTCTCAAACTAATACAACTCTAAAGGAAAATAAATGCAATTTAGCCTAATGTTTAAAGCTTTATAAGTCATTTTCATCTATTTGCTTCTTGATTTTGATAGTCATCCTGTGATTATATGTTTTTGTTTCATTTTGTTTTGTTTAAATTCCCATTCTACAGATCAGGAGAAAAAGACTCTCAAGAGGAAAAGTAACTTGTGCAAAGTTATATAGTTAAGCACAGGATTAAGTCAGTTTGTGTGAACCACAGTACAGTTTTTACTTTGCCTTCTAAGGTAATTCAAATTTTTAATAATGAGTTGTCTCAGGTAAAACTGGTTATTTAAGCCTATAAACATTGGCCTTTGGCCCTAGAAGGATGTCTGAACTAAGCTTTCTACCTTGGGTTTACTAAGATTTGCCCCACTGACACTTCAGTTTAATTGGAAGTTTCCACACAGCATTGATTTTTATCAACTGCAGCTTGGGCTTTGACTATGATCTCAAATTTTTTGTGGTCTTGGGAAACAATATTTGAGGCAACCGATTGTAGCAACAATATTTTCTAGTGCTGTCATTAGCTTACACCTCTTAATCACCAGGTTACTATGAGTGGAACATCCAGGGATCTCAGTTTGAGCAGATTTTGTGAGTAGAATTGCAAATATGACTGGGGGAGTGAATTCTTCTTCTGCAAGAGCAAATGATTGTTTAAATAATAAGGAAATGTTTCCCACCCCCATTAAAGGTTTAGTCTTGTTAAGTGCATTCTTCCATAATGTGGACAATCACTAGTTTCCGTGGTACATTTAACATAATTAATATATGCATTTGTATTTGCAAGGGTCTTTCCTCTTTGTTCATGCCATGAACCTTATTCACCTTCATCCCTCTTTTCTTTACTGGCAACTTGCATCTATCCTTAAAATAGACATTAGTTCATTAAATATTCAGAGCACCAAATTTGCTAAAATGCATAGAGCTTATTCATCCTTCATAAATGATATTTTTTTCTCTATCTCTTTTCTCTATTGTCCAAAACAGTTTAATTTATTTGCTTTTGTTTTAATGCAGATATTTAGGATTACTTGGCTATAGTTTTTGCAAGATTTTCCAATAGCCTTACAGGCTTAACTCTTTTAATCCACACCACTGCATCCCAATCCTATTTTCTGTCAGACTGAAGTTGTGTTTGTTTTGTTTGATTACAGTAAAAATTTATTTTCTGTTCCCTGCCACCATCACCACAATGAGCCCTGCTAAGTCACTTTAATGTGTACATGAACAGTCAATCACCTGTACCCCTACCAGAGTATCATCTGGTGCCCCACTCTAGTCTCACATAGAACACCTGTCAAAGCTTACAGCTCTCATTTCAGTCTGAGCTGATCACACTTTCAAAATTCAGGTGCACCTAATACAGTCCCAAAAGAACTCTAGAAAGTGGTCAGCCACTTTTTCCAGCTAAGTTTGTGGGGTTTTCTTGCAGTAAGTTAACAGACTGCTGCAGTGTTAATGAAAACACATGCAAAACTGCACATGCAGTCTTTTTTTTTTATTATTAAATAAGTGCCCATTAAAAATAGCTATATGATAATTAATGAGGAAGGAAGGTAGTACTGTGTAGATGGTTTGTCAATACTGTAGTTAGGTCATTCATCTGTGGAGCAGTGATATTCACCTACTTTCTCCTTTGTTGCAGAGATGTAGAGTTAATATTTCACTTCTTATTTTAGACACTCTCTCAAGCATTATTTTAAACAGGCAAACAGGGACCACTTCCAAGATAAAGAAAGTCACCATTCTTTGACGATGAATTCATAATGAAGGGAATCCTCATTCCAAATGGACTTCTGTAAGGCATCATTCCCCTGAAATTAATGTTCCTAAGTATGTGGGGAGAACCAGTTAATGAATGTTAAATTAAGTTGTAACATACTTAGAGACATAGGTGATGTTTATGTGACACTAGTTTACTTTAAAACACTCCCTATTGACCTTTACAAAAATAATACCATGGCAATTTGAGATGAATATTTACAGTAGGTGTAAATAGTTCTGAAGTGCAAATTCCCCAACCACTGTTTGTAAAACGTCCTGCTTCTTTGATCTACATTTTCATAGGCTTCTCCAGGCAGAGATGGGCAAGACTGTAAGTTCAACAAGGCAACTTCTTACCTGAGGACAGATGGTACCTAGAGCTGTTAAATGGCAGGAATCAAGTAGACCAGGCTACTATAAAAAAAAAAAAAAAAAATCACTCATTTGTCACATGATAGCACATACATCCAAACTACCAGCTACAATTTCAGAAAGCCTGAAAATATATAAGCCCAAAGAGAATATATCATTTTAAGTGAAAAATCTGTAAATAGTAATACTTGGTACTTTTACATTATGAATACTCTTTTAAGAATTAGTACTATTTGTTGATGAATATTGACTTTGCAGCTGATATCTCTCTCTTTGGTCCTTACGTATTTGTAAGTTGTGGGGAAAATATTTTAAATCAAAGCTGTGAAGTAAGCATAGTTCGAAAGCTAACATGAGGATTTTTACTTCATTTACATTCATTACATATTATGAGTTTAATTACCTCCCTCAAATAATCCCAGTATGAAGGAAAGATGCTGAAGAAGGCGTACTTCTGTGATGATTTTATTGATTGTGACTGATGGATGGCATCAACATTTCATAGTGAAGAATCATGGTTTTGTTACATCAGGAAAATTAAATTGGGAGAGTTATTTTCTTTCCCAGTGATAGTGGCAGTTAGAATATTTCACCTGTAATGAGATGTGTGCGTTATGTGCCATCGTGAACCACGGCTCAGCCATTAAATATATGTAAATGAAGAGAAACACAAGAGAGCCCAGGCATAATAACGTGCAGAACAGAGAAATGGATCCTGGAAAGTGATTAATTTATTTGATGATGCCTCAAGTGAGGAATTTTAGGTCACAAATGAAGTGACAGAATGACAAATTACCATTTTAAAGAATTTACTGGGCATCATTACTGAACAATTGTCAGGTAGTTTATGGTGGCTGAGAAGATGGTATAAATATAGATCTTTTCCTTATCTGAGATGAATTATTAATCACCTTTTTAAAAATCTTTGTGAGTGATGGTTGGCTGTCTGATTGGAAATAATGTGTTCTACAATTTTAACTAAATTCTAATATGATATGTAACAGGAATCTTTACAATTAAAGTCTCAGTGGAGAGTGGTAGGAGGTTTACAGTCAATTGCAGTTTTAATGTGATAGAAGAGGATGAATCCACTAGCATATTTCAATAGATTTCCTTAGGTATATTATCCCTGCTGTGATGTTATTCAAATGTTTACAGTTTATTTTCATTTGAAAAATGACATTCAGATACTTAAATTGTTTTCCTTGCTTTATTAGTTAATGAAAATGAAATTCTAGTAATTACTATAGTTTTGCAGCCTTCCACATTATTTAAAGTGAAGTGACTGGCTTTGTCAGCTGCATTGTAAATGTCATTTTCCTGTGTTTTGTTCAATTTTTGTTTGCTTTATCTATGTCATGTCCCTTCTCTGTCTATATGTCACTGAATCTAATACAAATAGCAACTAAAGTGTGGAAGAAAAAGCCAGAATTTGAAATAAGGACATTTTCTCATTTCTTTTTATGTTTTGATAATTAAAGCATACACTAACCTACTTTGTAAATGTATTAAAAATACCACAATTAAAAAGAGAATTCCTCCATATGAGGTGCACTGAAAAATATAAACACATTTTAAAATGCCCGTATGTGTCAACCTTCTTAAACCAGAGTTTATATGTCTACTCATGTATGATCGGGTAGGAGCCTCTTAGATCAAAAGTACTTGCTGTTACAAAGTTCCTTGTTTTTGATAAAGATTAGAGATAGGGATTGTTTTCTAAACAGCATATGCTAGATATCTAAAAGAGTAAAAATGTCTAGAGAACTATTTTTAACAAATGTGTTTCGAAAGCAAGCAAATACCAGTTGCTGTTTTGCTTTTTGGATTTGAAGGCCCTAAGTGACTAATCGTACACTATCAGAAAGCTTGAGATTTTGCTCCTTTTTGCTATTATATGCACCACCTCATTTTCATCTTGATTCAGAGAGTATATGAAAAATTTAAATAAGTATACTCTGTGTTACCCATGACATCTTACATTGCTGAACTGGCAAGAAATTTAAATTTTGAATGTACGTGCTACATTTTAACTCAGTTAGCTTTTACTTTTCCCTTTAACCTGGGTGGTAGAATTTTACCAAGCCTTTCATTAAAAAAAAAAAAAAGAAAGAAAGAAAGAAAGTAAGATACAGAAAGTTTTGTTGTGCTTTGGATTTCTGGATCCAGTATCCACATGGCACTCTGACTTCAGGGATCTTCTTAGAGAATGGCAGTGTTTCTCCCGTGTGGTGCTTTTCTTTCCCACAAAGGTGGCTTAGGTTTCCCCTGATGCCCACAGCAACACATTTCAGGTAGTCTACACCAGCACTTCTCCGTTAGTGATGACCCTCACCTTTCACTTGTCTTTTATTCTTGCTTGCCACAGAAAAATACAAACATGCAAACAAAATAAATGAAGGCATGCCTCTATAAGTGAAATTCAAATTCTGTATGAGGTACTATCGAGAGATCAGACTTGTTTAACCTAGCACAGTTCAGAGTGATGAAGAGTGTATCCGAGGAGAGAATGACTGCTTTATGTGAACAGAGCCCTCCCTACTGCCACACTTTAAATACCTTTCATCTTCTGCCAGCTTGCATCAGCTGTCAGAGGGAATTACAAAAAGGAAATGAAGATGCATTTGACTCTGAAACATTGAGGGAGCAAAAGAAAAGATTCCTAGCTAGAATAGAGAGGAATAGATTTTAAATTAACTTAAAGACATGGAAAAGGAGATGGTTTAGGCAGTTACAAGACTGTGATTTTTGGCCCATTGCATGGTTCAGGTATATGATAGAGAAAAGATAGGAGCACTTCATTAATTGAAATGTCAGTGAATGGTCACTATGTGCCAAGTGCATAGAAAGAAACAAAATATGTTGCCTATGCCCTAAAGAATCTTACAAATTGATGAGCAGTTGTACCACAAACATATGTAGACATTTCTTATAATTCTACAACTGAGATTTGTGAGGAGTTTTATCACATCAGAATGATTTAATTATGTTCCTTTTTTCTTTCTTTCTGTCAGGCTTGATCCATTCCAGGAGCAGCCCTTCTTTGACTCCCCTTTTCCCTCCAAAACCTTGCAGCAGCATCAAAAAATAATCCAACCAAAAAGCTCCAGGTACCACCTCCCTACTGCCTATTTTTCCAACATTTCATTATAAAAAATTTCAAACACATAGAAGGTGGATATCCATATAGACACTACCATCATTTTACCACTGATATTTTCCTATACACATTTTATCACATATCAAACCACTCACCCATCAATCCATTTTATAAGTTTTAATGCATTTCCAAGTAAATTGTTGACAACATTACACTTCCTCTAGATAACTTCAGTATGCCTATCATTAATTAATTAGAGGTTAATATTTATTTACTGTTACCTTGAAGTAAATTTTACTTACAAAGAAATATATACCTGCTGAATTTTAATACATACATTTGTATAACCCAAAGCCCTATCAAGATATAGGTTATTACCTTCACACAGAAAATTCCCTCATCTTCTTCCTGATAAATATTCTATTTCCATCCTCAACAGAGAATGGAATTTTTTTTTCAAAGTCGATTGGTTTCACCTGTTTTAGAAGTTCACGTAAAATGGAATAGTACCATATGTACTACTTTGTGGGTGGCCTTTTTCACTCTGCAAAACATGTTTTTGAGATTTGCCCGTGTTGTTACATGAATGAGTAGTTTGTCTCTTTTTATGGCTGAGTGGTATTTCATTCTCTGAATACATTGCGTTTTGTTTACCTGTTCTCCTATTGGTGAACAGTTGGGCTTTCCTTAGTTTGGGGATAGCATGAGTAAAGCTGATAGGGACATTCCTTTTATAAAGATAGAATTTTATTTCCTTTGGATAGATACATATGTATGAGTGGAATTCCTGGTTAATGGAGTAGGTGTATGGTTGTATTTATAGAAAACTGACAGAACAACTTACAAAATCTTTTTTGCCATTTTATGTTCCCACCAACAATAAGTAAAAGTTCTACTTGTTTCATCTCCTTGAGAACATCTGATATTGTCAGGTTTTTATTTTAGGCTCTTTTGAATTTTTTCTCCTCTAGAATTTTCCTTCATCTCTTTCATGTCTTCAATTGCTTTATTTCTCCAGGATTCTTTTTATCAGCCTTCAAATATGCTTTGGTATTTTCAACCTTAAAAATCAAAGCAAAACAAAAATTTTAGCCAATGCCCCCACAAGCTACCAAACTATTTTTCTACTCTCTTTGACAATTAAGTCTCCATCTTACCAGCTAAGCTGCCTCCACGTTATCACTTGAAATGTCTTGACTTCTGTGTACTGGCATTTCTTGGCTCTTGGTCCTGGGCCCTCTGGTGTTCTAATTACTCACCCTCTCCCTAGAGAATCACATCAATTTTTGTGGTTTTTAAATCCGTTTTTATGCCAACAATTCCCATATTCATATCTCTGGCCTGTACTTCCTTCTGAGTTCCATATGACTACTTTGCATTTCCACTTGTCTAGGATTCTGATATCTCAAAGTCATCATATCTTATTTTGAGCTCGTGCTCTTCCAGGTATGCTGTTCCTCCGGGATTCTTAATCTGTGCTAAGATTGTATATTCTTTCTTCTTCCTTCCAAAAAAAAAAAAAAAAAAAAAAATAATAATAATTTTCAGACCAAAGTTAAGCAACTTAAAAGTTATATTTCAAGAAAAACGCAAATTATTTTTAAGAGAACATCTCACATGCCTACTGTGTAAAATAAAATTGGACAATACTTAGAATAAATAAAAAATCCTATATTAATACTTAGTGGCTGTATGTAAAGTTGTTCACAATTGAAAATTTGCAGCCTTAAGATCCTTATATCACAAAAAAAGAAAGGGTAAACACAAATAAGTTAAGCAATTCAATTCAGATAATAGGAAAGGAACAACAGCAACAACAAAATCTAAATAAATAGAAGAATAAAAGGAATAAAGACCAGAAAATAATAAAATATAATTGAAGAAAGAAACAAAACAATTAGCATTATCAAAAAAGCCAAAATATGTTATTTGAATAGACCAGTGAAATTGTCAAATCTCCAGCAAGACACAATAAAATAAAAAGAGAAGAACCCCAAATAAAAAAAATCTAATTTTTTTGATTGGATAAAAACAATTATCCATAAATAAATACAATTGAGGCAGGCACAAATACAATTGAGATTTAAGAAAATATTATGAAAACATTTATGCTAATAAATTAGAAATTTGAAAATGGAGGGTACTTTCCTGGGAAGATACTCCCAGGAAAATTTAGACTTCCAACACAAGCTCAAGGAAAAATAGTATATCTAAATGGTCCTATAACTCTGAAAAGTGTTAAACAGTAATTAAAACCAGCATATTAAGAAATCCAGAGGGTTTTACAGGATGATTCAAAAAAAAATAATAATATTAATTAAGCAATCTCAAACATAGTTAACACCAAAAATAAACTCTTCCAAAGACAATAAAGGAAAGGGCATTTTCTAAAATAAACGTGCACACAGACATATGTGTGGCTGGTATAACATTGAAATTAAAATCAAATAAGAAATATATAAGGAAGAAAAATTATAGGCTACTATGAATTATGATCACAGATGTAAAAATCAAAAGCAAAGTATTAACAAATGAAATCCATCAATGTATAAAATGTTTAAAATATGTAGTTTGTCCCGGAAATGCAAATTGGATTTAACATCAGAAAAGTTATCAACCTAATTCTCCAATTCTCCATCTTAACCATTTCAAAAAGAAAAAAAAGAAGACCTAATTATAAAAGATGCAGGGAATAACATTTGGACAAAGTAAATATCACAAGCAAAACAGAAACCAATTATTAGAAAACTAGGGATAGAAGATAAATTCTTTAAATGAAAAGTGCCTTTACCAAAATCCTGTATCAAATGGCATACCACTGTTAAAATGTTATGCTTATTCCCACTAAAATTAGGAATAAGACAAGAATGGTTGTTCTCACCCATTTTTATTATATATCTTATTGCATTTTGAAATCAGTGCACTAAGCCAAGAAAAAAACAATGGTACAGATGATGTTGAAAAAATAAAAACTGTCATATTTGTAAATATGATTGTCTATGTAGACTACTGAAAACAATACAAATTATTAAAATAAGAGAGTTTTGTAAGTATAAATATATACACACATGGCATATATAAATATTATATGTTGATATATAGATACATATATATTACATAAATACATGAAAAAAAGGTGTATTGTAGATATACAAGTATCAGAATAGACAGGCAAAAAATAACATGCAGTGCTTTTAAGAATATATATATATATATTAAATATTTAATTTATTATTTCGTTTTTACCTTCTATGGTTGGGGAGCAGTTGGTGGGCAGGGGGGGAAAGGGGAAGAAGATAGGGTGGGAGAAGGACGAAGGCAGAGGGGCAGAGTTGAGGCTCATCGCACACCCTCTCATTCCTGCATGGGAGACCAGTGTGATTCCACTTGTGGCTTGGTCATTGCTAAGATGGGCGCAGATGTCAGAGGTGTGTGGCTGAAGCCCTTGCTCCCTCAACACCCCAGCTCAGGAGCCCGGGGTGCTTCCTGCAGTGGCTCGGTGGTCACTGCTGGTCTGGTTGTGGGCGTTGGGTGGGCGAGGCTGAGGTCCTTTGCCCCTCATCTCCCTGGGTCGGGAGAGCCTGGGACACTTTTAAGAATATATTAGAAAAACTAAACAAATCAAAAAAGAGAAAAGATATGAACAGGCATTTCAAACAAGAGGAAATATGAGTAGTTAATAAACATGAAAATATACTCAACATTCTAGACACATATCCTAGTGAAAACTTGAATATTACACAGAGAAATATATGGAAGAATGTTCACAGAAATATTGTTTATACCAGCAACAGAAGAGTTTGGTCAACATTTGAATGTGGAAATTCATTTACATATATGCATATAGTAAGAGGTTACCATGCTAGCAGAGCTATGTACCTCTTCATGGAAGACTGTTACAAAGATAAGATTTAGTAAAAACAGCACATTAAATTAATAATGATTCCATTCATATAAAGTTAATAACTATGCAAAATAAATCATATTTATTTATAAAAGCATGCATATGTGGTTGAAAGTAAAAAAGCCAGTTAATTTGTAATCATGATTATTATCTCTGGAAGATGTAGAAGGGGAATGAATGCAATTTTATTATAAAAAGTGTGTTGTAATGTACTATTAATGTTATACTTCCCATACTAGGTGGTTGTTATATGACTATTTACTTCAGTATTATTCTTTATATTTCATATAAACATTATATACTTCTATAATGCATAATTTTTTTTGTAATAAAGTTATTTTAAAATATAATACAACCCACTTTTGTATGTGAATACCAACCTTAGTCTAAAGATTGGAAAAATCTGATATTATTTCATGTAAGATAAATATAAACATACTTTATGGAGATATATTCTTTTAACTTATGTTTAAAAACAGAAAAAATTATACATACCTAATAAAAGTAAAAATAAAGGTAAAATAAAATACAAAATCATAATGCCTTGAGCCTTTTCCATTGTAACTAAATTTATTTAGACAATAATGTAAATAGTCCTGCTTGTGGGAAAATGTATAGGAATTCAACATTCCATAGTTATCATCACATGTAAACACAATATAAAGACATTACAAACTAGGTAAATTCTTAGAAGCTATAGTCTTTGCTATATTTGGGGGATGGGACAGACCTGAAATTACCACTGTGTAAACAGTAATTTAAATCTGAAATCTTAGCCTGATAGTTGCTGGATTCAAGATCTGATAGTTAGTGCAAGATTGGCAACCTACATTCTGTTTTACTTTATCTTGTTTTGAACTCCAACCAGAGTTGAAGATTTCCTCCAGGAATTCTCTGTGGTTAGTCTTTGGTCTCTCTAATACCATACCCTGTACTTTCAAATTCACTCTGTGTGCTTATTAAATATAGGTTAAGCACGGTTTCCAATGTGAAAAGCAAAATTCTGGAGTAAGACTCCATTAATCAACAAATAAGTTATGGCTCCCTCATCCAAAAAGAAATCACAGCTTTACCTAGGACCAATATAAAGCAAAATGAAATAATGCCAGAATAAAAGCCTCAGTATTTACTAAGTAAAACTGATACTTGGAATGTATTGGATTTAGAAATTTGTCACTAGAACAGTACACTTATCAGTCTGAATGACTCTAGGAGATTTTAAATAGATTAAAAACTGTTATTTGGTTTGAACTCTAAAAACAATAAAAACAGAAAAACCTACTTAAAACACATTATACTTCTTAAATCTGGGTATTTAACTCTTTCAAATATTTTGGGAAATTCTTACCTGTTACTCTCGAGTATTGCCTCCCAACATTCTCTATAGTTTCTTTCTAAATATTATTGATATATTGGATTTCTGTTGGATATGTATTAGTCTTTCTTTTTCTATCACCCATAAATCTTAACTAGTCTTCCATATTTTGAATTCTCTATTGCTTTATTTCTTTGTGCTGTGTAATTTCTTCAGATATATTTTCCAGTTAATGAATTCTCTTTTTAGCTGTGTCTAATCTGATTTCTAACACAAGCAAGAAGCTTTTAATTTTTATCCCCATACTTTTAGTCTAGAAATTTTATGCATTTTTCATAAAAATGTTCCATGTTGTTATTTTAGTGGTATATTCTTATTTCTATATCCATTCCATACCTTTTTAAAGCTCTTTAATCATTTTATACAGTCTTTTTTAATCTCATGGTTTGTACAGATTATAAAGATATGAATGAACTAAAGAGAGTCCTATCCTAATGAAGCTATCATTTTAGTGTGAAATTAATTTTATTTCCATCACCTATTGTTTTTCTGTCCTCTAAAATTAGTGGGGTCATGATATAAACGTGTTACTTTTTGTATAAACATGTTACTTATTCATATTGAAAAATTTTATTTTCTATATTTTGTAACAGTAATTTAAAAAACTAATTAGGTGTTCATCGTGACCATCACCTCTGCCCCTCCAGCTCATCTCATGTCCCAGGATAATTTACACAGTCTTGATTGTTGGAAGCTTTCTCCCAAGTTGTATGGTCATGTCAGTCTTAATACCATATTTTAAAGATTTATCTATGGGTTTGATTTTTCTGAATAATAATTGAAATTTCAAATTCTCAAACAACTTGAGGTATAGGTTAGGATTTTTTTTCCAAATTTTTTTTTTTTCTAGGAATTGCATTTAAATACAGTTTAAAATTTTTTAAGTAAGTACTATTTTCTTCCAGAACGTCAAGGTGATTGTAGGGGGAAGATCACAGCACTGTCTAAGCTATTATGAGAGCTTAAAGTCTCTAGACTGCTTTTAAAAATGGAGGAGTATTACAGACTAAATTGCATGCCCCCCTCCAAATTTATATGTCCATGTCCTAACCCCACACTGTAACTGAAGATAGGATCTTTAAAGAGGCAATTATGGTTCACTGTGTTCATAAGGGTAGGGCCCCAATCTGATAGAAATTATGTCTTTATAAGAAGAGAAACAGACACCACAGATCTCTCTCTTTGCATGCTCAAAGAAATGATCACATGAGCACACAGTGAGAAAAAACCTCAGAATAAAATCTTCTTCATCGTTGCCTTGATCTTAGACTTCCCAGTCTTCACAACAGTGAGAAATACATTTCTGCTGTTTAAACTACCCAGTCTATGATATTTTATTATGGCAGTCTGAGCAGACCAATTTTTTAGTCTGTTTCTGTTGCTCATAACAAAATATTTGAAACTGGTTGATTTATAAGACAATGAAACTTATTTGCTTACAGTTTCAGAGGCTAGGAAGTCCAAAGCCCAGAGAACATGTCTGATGAGAATCTTGGATGGTGGGGACAGTGACCCAGGGGTCTCACATTGCAACATGGTGGAAGCAGAGTGAGAGCCAGTGGAGAAAGACAGACTCTCCTCTCTCTCTTCTTTTAAAGCCCTCAGAACCATGCCCCCGACCATCATTTTTAATCCATTCCCTATGGCTTGGTTCTACAACCCAATCACCTCTTCTAGGCTCCACCTTCAATTACCATAATACAATTTCCCACCCTCTTAACAGTCACAGTGGAGGCCAAGTTTCTAATACCTAAAGCTTGGGGGACAAAATTCAAGCTTCAGTGAGTTTTGGGGGGACATAATTCAATCCACTACACCAATACAGGGAGAGAAGAAGAAGGTATTTTAGTTGTTCCTGGGTAAAGGAAAAGGATTTAGTTATGAAATGAGGGCTGACTGGTTACATGGTGTTAATAACACCAAGGTCAAGTGTTCAAATCTCTGTACAGGCCACCTGCCAATATGTGTGTGTGTGTGTGTGTGTGTAAAATGATTTAACTTCAAGAGAAAAGGAAAATATCGGAAAGCATGCTGAAATGATTGATTCTTCCTGTTTAATATTTGCATCCAGGAAATAATTGAAAGGTGCCCTCTGAAACATATGTGAAACAGAGAAGCCATGGTAAAATCATCTGAGGAAGCTTATACCTGTTAACTGCAACAACTGCACAGGGTGGTTATAAAATTTTTGTCAAGATGTTAAAGTGGGTGAATGGGGGAATCAGGGAATCAGCTAAGAATTAATAAATGAGTTCCAAGGTATCAAGAGATTTTTAACTTGAGGAGCTAAGTTTTGTTAGATAAGGGAACACAGAATACAATAAACAATTAAAAGCATAACTAATCTAAGATGTTTATGTCCTAATCCTAAGAATTTGTTACCTTACATGGCAAAAGAGACTTTGCATATGTGCTTAAAGTTATGGGCCTTGAGACAGGGGGAGTTAGCCTGAATTATCCAAGTGGGCTAAATCTAATCACAGGAGTCCTTAAAATGGAGAACCTTTCTTGGCTACAGTCAGTGAAAACGATGTGATGACAGAAGGCCTTTGAAGATGAAGGAAGGGGACCACAAACCAAGAAATGGAGGTGGCCTCTAGAGCTGGAAGAGTCAAGAAACTGAATCTCCCTTTGAGTCCCCAGAAAACAAGGCAACCCTTTTATCTTGCTTTTAGTTCAGTATGACCATGTTAGAATTCTGAACTGCAAAACTGTAAGACAATAAATTTGTGTTGCTTAAGCCAGGAAGTTTGTGGTGATTTGTTGTGATGGCAATAGAAAACCAATATAAATTCGGTTCTACAAATCTGGATGAGAACAAATAATGCATGGACACATGAAAGTAGTATAAACAGTCAAAACTTGCCATAGGACACAAAGAAAATATTGCTTAGTAATATAGTATAAGGGAGTTGAATACAAAAATAGCTAAAATACTTGTTTGTTAATATAATTTACAGTAGGTACAAGAATATAAGTGTGTGTAGATATATGTATACATACATACATACATACATGTATACATACATATGCACATGTATATACACACACACTGTCATTGAATTAAAGGAGAACTTAATATTAAAAAATCTGATCCATGATTTTGATACATCTTATAATAAAATATTAACAAACTCATTTAGCATTTTCTATGTGACAGGCAAGGTTTCAAGTGTTTTATATAAGCTAAAAACTTTAATCCTCACAACAATCTTGTGAGGTAGGTAGTTTTATGATCATCCTAGTTTCAGACAAGCAAACTAAGAAAAGAGGTTAAGCCCACTGAACAAGGTTATACAACTGGCAGGTGGTGGAGTTGGAATTTAAACTCAGGCACTCTGGCTCCAGAGAACTTCCTCTTAAAATGTATGCAAGAGAAGTTAAGACATCGGTAGATGCTGATGTATTTTAATGGTTTTAAAAATCCTTGGTAAATTGCAGATTAAATGATATAGCCCTCAACCAATTAAAAACCTCTAGTGCATTATTGCATATTATTAATTTACCTGTAAATAATATATTAAGTACTTAATATTATGTTAATAAAAAAATAAGAGGCATTCCCATTAAAATCATAAAACAAATAAGAACTACCCTCATATTAATTTTCTATGAACTATTTGTTTATTACTCTAAAGCATATCTTTGCTAAAAAATTTTTTTTCTAAGAAACATGAAAATATGATTATCTACCTATATTATTTTAGAGGTCTAAAAGGAAATTTCTAAGAATAAATAAGTATATTAAAAAGGTAGCAGAATAAAAAGTAAGTTTAAAATATCAGTGTATTAATTTATATGCTATATGTACTGAGGATAGGAAAACTAAAAAATCTCAAATTATTTTATTAAGATGGTATAACTCTTCTCCTAAGTGATAGACAATGAAGAAAACTACTTGCCAATTTCATTAAGGAAATAGATATAAAATCCTAAATAAAAATACTAGCCAATTTAGTGTAATTGATTATTTAAAATAATCCAGACTGACCAAATATATTTATTTCAGGAATGTGAGAAATGTTGTATTAGAAAAATCTATTAACTGAACACAACATATTCATTATTTAAAGGAGATAAACCACATTATCTTCTCCTGACATGCCAAAGCGCATTTTTGGATTTATTTAACACATGCTCCCGAAATTTCCAAAATATGATTTGATTACAAAAACTCCTCCTTTCCCAAATCATATGCTAATATTTCCCAGAACACTGATTTGTCTTCTATTTTGATAGCCTCTAAGTTTCCTCCACTATGTTAGATAAAGGACAGTTAAAATTATTTATAAACAGTTTGATACTGGTATAAGAATTGTAAAATACTGATACTATACATTAAAATTTTATATATGATCAGCAATATTTAATATCAGTGAGGAAGAGGGGGGCTTCTCTAATAAACATTTTCTCCCTGCACAATCCAACTTATTTGATATAAACTATATGCCTTTGAAAATAAGAAAGACAGGTGCAGTGTCAGGTTTTTGTAAAACATTTAATAACATTTTTTTTTTCCTATTGCTTCTACCTAGAAAACTATGCTAAAGCAAAAGCCACAAATGCAAAGGGATATTTCTCTATAAAGAGTTTCACCAGTGTTATTTATAATACACTTTTAAAATATGAAGTACTCTAAATTTTCTTCACTTAAAGGTACTTTTTCTGTACTACCATAAAAATATATATTTACATTACATACTATTATAATATACACTATGTTGTATATAATTATATATAACAATGTATATTAGTGTGGTATACAGAAGTGCATATTAGTAGTAGTACATATAACATGATAGATTTAGTTATAGGTATAGATATACACATATATACACACATAAACACAGCGTTCACACATATACTGGTTGGCCTGGGTTAATTCAGACAGATTAATCAATTGGTCTGGAATGGCCTGGGAATGTCTATAGTTTGTAGTATTTAATATGCAACCCAGTCAAGTTTGAAAAACATTAAATTAGTTCAATAAGATAAACTTACATTTACTGTATTACTGAGACCCGCTGTTCTGAGAGAAGTAGTTTCCAGATTTGGAGAAAAGCTGAGGAAGGCAGTTTTAGATGACAGGGGACAGAACGGAGGATTTGGGAAGTGGTTTAGGGTAAAATTTGAGAAGTGGTTTAGGGTAAAGTGAGTACATTGTTGTAATTGAAAACATGAAGAAAATGATGCTGTGAAGTGAAAAATGATGCAGAATAGGTAAGATATGTACCAAAAAATGTTCTACACATTTTAACTTTTTTTCTCCAAATGGTATTCAGAAAAATAAAATGTATTTATTCACTTCTTATCATATGCTGTCTGTAAAGTCCAGATTTCAAACCAGTACTGCATGATTTATGAATCGGTGTCACTCTAGTTGAAATAACCTACTGTGAGGTATGCTGGTATTTTATCCACAGTCATAAAATTAATCTGCCTAAAGTACATTCTAAAGTTTGAGGCGTTCTCCTATCAACATTTAAAGCAAAACTTTTTAAAATTGATAGCATCTACAACTTTATTTTTACTGTACAATTTATTTTAACTGACTGTCTTTCTCCCTCCAAATCTTTGAGAATATGTATACATTACCAGTTCAATGTATATATGCTCTTAATCGCAAGTGTCATAAAACGACCTGAGGTGTAACAGTATTTCCCTGTCATTTCTCTGATAGGCAGTGAAGTTATGTGATTTTAATGTCTCTTTAAATTTTACATTTCCCCAAGGGATGCAGTAGCTGATTGCAAAGCATTGTAAGGCAGAATGACTAAATCAGAAAGAGTGTAACACAATGTCATAAAATCTAGTGGAAAATTTTCAAATTTGGACTACCTGCATAAAAGCTCAAAAAGCTGAGTGTCTAGGACTTGACAACCTGTTAAGTGAGCTTAATCCTTCTCTGAAGAAAACATAAAGTGGTCTGTGTTTAATTCAGATTTCTATACCATGTTTTTATACTGAGTAAGGCAAAACCATGTTTTGAATTATCCTTTTTTTTCCAGTCTTTATGCCAGTTTATATTAAAAAATTAACTTTAACCAGCAGTATAATTCCTCTTACCAAGCAGTATAATTCCTTAAGTTTCATCCTAAGGGAATGGGCAAGTAGCAAATATGATTTTACAAATGTTCTTTGCAACACTGGTTATAATAAAAGCAAAAATATTGTAAGTATATGATAGTTCACCTTTCCGACAGTTTGCTATAAACCACACTTGTGTTTAATATCATTTAATGTACTATAAAATAATACTATACACATACTTACTAGTTCCTCCAAATAGTAGGCAATTAATTAGAATTCTGTCATGATTCCATTTTTAGGTCTTCACTGATTTTTTTGTTGTGACATTACATCCCACTTCAACACTTAGTAACCGCCTGTTTGCTACCCTCTCTTTTACTCTTAGTGTGAGAATAAAACCAATATTGGCTCTTAGTACTTGTTTAACATTAGGTGCTATTTATATAGTTTTGAAAGTAGAATCATGGTATGTTTATTCAAAAACTTTCTTATGACATACACTTGGAAAATTTTCTTCTCAAATCTTTATTTGTAGCAATAGTTTACTTTTTAAAATCAGTTATTAGAATGCAATGCTCCTGCTTCTTACATATTGGCTTGTGTAGTGAGAATTCGGCAAAAGAAATATATATATATTTTGAAATATATATTGTTTATATATTCATAAGAATGATGAGAATAGTCTTCATCATCTCTCTTCTTTTTCTTTCTATTCTCTATTCTTTATATATAGGAAAAGATATGTACACTTCACACATTTAAATACATATATGTCTTTTGCATTGCTCATTTCTGTTTTTCATTTGCATTGTTCAATTCACATCTACCTTTCATGCTATTGGAAACAGTATCAATTATTCAAAACCAGTAAATTACTTTTAATAGCGTAATAGTACTAATTTCTGTGATAATGTCTGCTTCTGAATAATTTTTTTCTCCTCAAATTAGATTTTTTTTCCTGACACATTTTACTTGCTCTTTTAATTAAATTTTTAAAAACATTATCCCCCTCTCAAAAAACTCTTTAAATTATTTGTAATTTCTAAATTTGGTTTTCTTAATTTGTTTATTTTAATTCCTTAGCTTATGACTTACTTCTACTCATGTTTTAAAGTAATTGAATGTATTGATTTTGTGGTGAAATACTCCTTTTTCTTCAACTCTTTTATTGCATTTATATAATTCTCTCACTTTTTCTTTAATAGTTCACTCCAAAATGTTTCTCTCTCTTTCTCTTTCTTTCTCTCTCTTCTCTCTCTCTCTCTCTCTGTCTCTGTCTCTCTTTCTCTCTGTCTCTCTCTCTAACTCTCTCTCTCTCACACACACACACAAGCTTTTCATTAGTAGTTATGTACTTTACTTGGTAAAGTCACGATGAGTTTTCATCATCTGATTCTGAACAACTTTCACTGTCTGTCATCTAGAGAGACAGCTGCTTCTCTATTGTGAAAATCTTTTTGTTTTTGCTCAGCCATACTGAGGCAAACTACTGAAGTTATTACTTCAATTTACCATGTGCAGAATATGAGGATTAAGCAGTTTGTTTCTGGTGGCATTGCTTGCTTATAGAACAGTTGAAATGAAAACCCAACTCTTATGATTCCTAATTCAGTGACTACTCCCCTTTTTATATTAGCATAATTTGGAATTTGCTATAGGATATTAAACAAACCATGTATCTTCTCTAGTTTAGTGTCCCTATCTTTAAAGTAAAGTAGAGTTACATTCTTTTTAAAATATCTGTGATACATAGAGTGATGTTTTACATATTTTATTTGGACTAGAATAAATTATATTGAGTCAGTCAGTTGAAAGGACTCCAACAATCCATCGGATAAGAATGATGAAAGGCCTTAAGAAAGGTAAAGTTTACACATAATAGGAGAAAGAAAGAGCAGGCAATCATAGAGAGGTCTGAAACTTTCAGGTGTTGCTCTTCATGATTCTTCTAGGCCACACAGGACTTGCTTCAAATTCAGGTTAAAAAACACTAAGATCTGTGCGAGGTAGCTCAGTTTCAAGGGACACTAAGCATCCAATTTCAGAACAGTCTTTTTGTCCCACTGATCACACAGCTAAGGACAGGCAGAGTGCATTAATCCATTTCTGTTGCCTATAATGGAACACCTGAAGCTGGGTAATTTGTAAAGAAATGAAATTTATTTCTTACAGTTTTGAAGGCTAGGAAGTTCAAGTTTTGGAAGCCAGAAACACATCTGGTGAGGGCTTTCTGAGTGGGAACTCTCTACAGGGTCTCATGGTGACCAGGGAGATTGTGAGAGAATGGCCTAAACAAAAATGAACTAACCTTCTCACTTGCCCTCATTATAAAACCATCAGAGCCATGCCCATTACTCCATGAATGGATCAATCTATTCACAAGGGCACAGTCCTCACAATCTAATCACCTCTTGAAGATCTCCCTTTCAAATATTATGGTTGAATTTCCCACCCTCTTAACGCTGTTACAATGTGGGTCAAGTTTTCAATACATCAACTTTGGGGGACACATTTAACCCACAGCCCTGGGTAATGATTTAAACCAAGTACAAAATATCCATTTGTACATTAGGAAAGAATGTAGAACGTGCCCTGCGGTGCCAGCATGCAACCCAGCAGGTGGGCCTCACTGCTGCCACCCGACTCCTGCCTGACTCCATCCCCAGACTGGCCAAGTGCATGCAGATCAGGGAGGCACCCAGCAGGAGAAGCGGAAGATCCACAGAGACCACAAGCCCTGAGGTGCAGGCACATAACCCAGCAGGTAAGTCTCACTGCCGCCGTCTGACTCCATCCCCAGCCCAGCCGAGTGAGTGGAGATCAGGGAGGTGCCCAGCTGGAGAAGTGGAAGATCCGCAGAGACCACACACCCTATGGTATCGGCGCACAACCCAGCAGGTAGGTCTTACCACCACCGCCCGACTCCATCTCCAGCCGGGCCAAGTGCATGCTGAGAAGAGAGGCACCTCCCCAGAGAGGCCCAAGACCCAAGGCAACCACACACCCAAGGCACTAATGGCCAACTGAGCAGACACTGAGGCAGCCATTCAAAATTGGCACCCACAGCAGCATCCAAGCCAGACAATAGTTTAAAGCCAGTAGACCCTGAAACCCCCTGCCACAATGACTCAACATCAAAGGAAAGATACCAGAAATATGAAAAATCAAGAAACTACACCACCAAAAGGTAATAACTCTCAAGCTCTAGATCCTATAGAACAAGAAGCCCTTGAAATGTCTGACAAGGAATTTTGTGTGATAAATCTAAGGAAACTAAATGAGATACAAGAAAACTCAGCTAGACAACACGATGAAATGAGGAAAAGTATACAGGACCTGAAAGAAGAAATGTACAAGGAAATCAATGCCATGAAAAAGAATATAGCAGAGCTTGCTGAGCTGAAGAATTCATTCAATGAAATAAAAAACACAACAGAGAGTTTAACCAGCAGGCTTGCAGAAGCAGAAGAGAGAACCTCTGACTTTGAAAATGGGCTGCTTGAAATAACACAGGCAGACAAAAAAAAAAAAAAAAGAAAGAAAAAGAAAAAAATTAGAAACATTGAAGAAAATCTAAGAGAGATATCAGACAACCTTAAGTGCTCAAATATCTGAGTCATGGGTATTCCAGAAGTGGAGGAAAAAGGATTGAAAACATATTCCACAAAATACTGGCATAAAACTTCCCAGGTATAGGAAAAGTCACAGATCTTCAGATACAGGAAGATCAATGATCTCCAAACGAATTCAACCCTAAAAGGTCTTCTCCAAGACATGTTATACTCAAAATGGCAAAACTCACAGACAAAGAGAGAATCTTAAAAGCTGCAAGAGAGAGGCATCAAATCACCTATATGGGAACTCCAATCAGATTAACATCAGACTTTTCTTCACAAACCCTAAAAGCCAGAAAGGAATGGGATGATATATTCAAAATACTAAAAGACAGAGATTGCCAGCCAAGAATAATCTCCCCTACAAGGCTATGCTTCCAAAATGAAGGACAAATAGTATATTTCTCAGACAAACAAAAACTGCAGGAGTTCACTACCACATGACCAACCTTACAAGAAATTCTCAAGGGAGTACTGAGTTTGGTACCTGAAAAACAACTATGACTGCCATAAAAACCCAAGAAAAATCAAAACCCGTTAGTAAAATAAAAATGGCAACAATGAAGAGAATACAAACAACAACAAAATGGCTATCTACAACCCAAGGAACCAACAAATACAGAAAACAACCAGTAAATCAGAAAGAAAGGAACAAAAGGCACTTAAGACATCCAAACAAAAATCAATAAAATGCTAGAATTAAATCAACACTTTTCAATAACAACTCTTAATGTAAAAGGATTAAATTCCCTGATCAAAAGACACAGACTGGCTGACTGGATTAAAAAGGAGGACCCAACTATATGCTGTCTTCAAGAGAACCACCTCACATATAAAGACTCACATAGACTAAGAGTGAAAGGATGGAAAAAGATTTACCATGCAAACAGAAATGAAAAACGAGCTGGAGTACCTATTCATATATCTGATAAAATAGACTTTAAACTAAAAACCATAAAAAGAGATAATGAGGGCCACTACATAATGATAAAAGGAATGATTCATCAAGAAGACATAACAATCATAAATATATACACACCCAATGTTAGAGCAGCCAGATTTATAAAGCAAACTGTATTAGACCTAAAGAAGCAAATAGACACTAATATCATAATAGCAGGGGACCCAAACACACCACAATCAATATTGGACAGATCATCTAGGCAAAGAATCAGCAGAGAAACCCAACATTTAAACAACACTCTAGACCAATTGGACTTGGCAGATATCTACAGAACACTCCTTCCAACAACCTCAGAATATTCATTCTTCTCATCAGCACATGGATCATTCTCCAGGATAGATCACATGTTGGGTCACAAATCAAGTCTCAACAAATGCAAAAAGTTGGAATTATCCCATGTATTTTTTCAGACCACAATGGATTAAAATTAGAAATCAATAACAAATGAAATTCTGGAAACTATAGAAACACATGGAAATTAAACAGCATTCTACTTAATGACATATGGGTCCAAGAAGGAATCAAACAGGAAATCAAAAAATTTATTGAAACCAATGAAAATAATGATACATCATACCAAAACCTGTGGGATATTGCAAAAATAGTACTGAGGGGGAAATTTATGGCATTAAATGCTTACTTCAGAAAAATGGAAAGATGGCCAGTGAACAACCTAACACTTCACCTTAAAGAACTAGAAAAACAAGAACAATCCAAACTCAAAGTTAGCAGATGGAAAGAAATCATTAAGATCAGAGCAGAACTTAATGAAATTGAAACCCAAAAAACAATACAAAAGATCAATGAATCAAAAAGTTGGTTTTTTGAAAAGTTAAATAAAATTGACAAACCATTAGCATGGCTAACTATAAAAGGAAGAGAGAATATCCAAACAACCAAAATTAGAAATGAAAAAGTTGACATTACAACTGATACCTCTGAAATACAAGGATTCATTTGAGACTACTATACACAAGTAAATGTCAACAAATTCAAAAATCTGGATGAAATGGATAAATTTCTGGACACACACAAGCTACCAATACTGAGCCAAGAAGATGTAGAAAATCTGAACAGATGAATAACAATAAAAGTGATTGAAGCTGTTATGAGAAGGCTCCCAACAAAGAAAAGCCCAGGACCAGATGGATTTACAGCAGAATTTTACCAAACATTCAAAGAGGAATTGACACCAATTCTCTATAAACTATTCCAAAAGATTGAAACAGAGGCAATTCTCCTAGACTCATTCTAGGAAACAAACATCACCCTGATACCAAAACCAGGTAAAGATACAGCAGAAAAAGAAAACAACAGGCCAATATCTTTGATGAATACAGATGCAAAAATCCTAACTAAAATATTAGCTAACAGATTACAGCAACACATACCCAAAATTATACACCACGATCAAGTGAGATTCATCCCAGGGATACAAGGTTGGTTCAACACATGCAAATCAATAAATGTGATACACCATATCAATAAAATCAAACACAAGGAACATATGATCATCTCTATAGTTGCCGAAAAAGCATTTGATAAAATTCAACATTCATTCATGACAAAGACCATCTATAAGTTAGGTATAGATGGAAAGTATCTCAACATAATTAAAGCCATAAATGATAAACCCACTGTCAATATCATCTTGAATGGGGAAAAGCTGAAAGATTTTCTTTAAGATCAGGAACTAAACAAGGATGCCCACTCTCAGCACTCCTACTCAACATAGTATTGGAAATACTAGCCAGAGCAATCAGAGAAGAGAAGGAAATAAAGGGCATCCAGATTGGAAAAGATGAAGTCAAACTGTCTGTGTTTGCAGATGACATGATCCTTTATACTGAACAGCCTAAAGCCTCTACAAAAAAAATTTGGAGTTGATTAATGATTTCAGCAAAGTAGCAGGATACAAAATCAACACACAAAAATCAGTAGCATTTCTATTCTCCAATAGTGAACATGCAGAAAGAGAAATTAAGAAAGCTTGCCCACTTACAATAGCCACCAAAAAAATAAAATACTTAGGAATTGAGTTAACCAATGATGTGAAAAATCTCTATAATGAGAACTACAAACCACTACTGAGAGAAATTAGAGAGGATACAGAAAGGTGGAAAGATATCCCATGCTCTTGGATTGGAAGAATTAACATAGTGAAAATGTCCATATTACCCAAAGTGATATACAAATTCAATGCAATCCCCATCAAAATTCCAATGACCTTTTTCTCAGGAATGGCAAAAAACTATCCAGACGTTTATAGGAATAACAAAAGACCATGCATAACCAAAGCAATTCTGAGCAAAAAATATAAAGCTGGAGGCATAACACTACCTGAATTTAAACTATACTACAAAGCTATAATAACCAGAACAGCATGGTACTGGTATAAGAACAGACACACTGATCAATGGAATAGAATAGAGAATCCAGAAATCAACCCACATACCTACAGGCATCTGATCTTTGACAAAGGTACCAAGCCTATACACTGGGGAAGAGACTGCCTCTTCAGCAAACAGCGCTGGGATAACTGGATATCCATATGCAGGAGCATGAAACTAGACCCATACCTCTCACCATATACTAAAATAAACTCAAAATGGATTAAAGAACTACACCCTGAAACAGTACGACTTCTTAATAAAAACATAGGAGAAACACTTCAGGAAGGAGGACTGGGCACAGACTTCATAAACATGACCCCAAAAGCACGGGCAATCAAAGGAAAAATAAACAAATGGGAATATATCAAAGTAAAAAGCTTCTGCAGAGCAAAGGAAACAATTAACAGACTTAAAAGACAACCAACAGAGTGGGAAAAAATATTTGCAAAATATACATCTGAAAAAGGATTAACATCCAGAATATACAAGGAACTGAAACAACTTTACAACAAAAAAACAAGTAACCCAATTAAAAAATGGGCAAAAGATCTAAATAGGCATTTCTCAATGGAAGATATACGAATGGCCAACAGACATATGAAAAAATGCTCAACATCACTCAGCATTCGGGAAATGCAAATCAAAACCACACTGACATGCCATCTCACCCCAGTTAGGATGGCTAATATCCAAAAGACTGTGAATGATAAATGCTGGTGAGGTTGCGGAGAAAAAGGAACTCTCATACATTGTTGGTGGGACTGCAAAATGGTGCAGCCTCTATGGCAAATGGTATGGAGGTTCCTCAAGCAATTGCAGATAGATCTACCATATGACCCATCTATCCCACTGCTGGGAATATACCCAGAGGAATGGAAATCATCAAGCTGAAGGTGTACCTGTTCCCCAGTTTTCATCGCAGCACTCTTTACAATAGCCAAGAGTTGGACCAGCCAAATGTCCATCATCAGATGAGTGGATATGGAAAATGTGGTATATCTGCATAATAGAATACTACTCTGCTGTAAAAAAGAATGAAATACTGCCATTTGTAGCGACATGGATGGACCTAGAGAGAATTATTTTAAGTGAACGAGTGAGGCAGGGAAAGAGAAATATCACATGTTCTCACTTATTTGTGGGAGCTAAAAATAAATAAATAAATAAATAAATAAATAAATAATAAACAAACAAACAAACAAACAACTGGGGGCGGAGGGAAGAAGACACACAATTACAATTCCTTGAAATTGATACAACAAGCGAACAGAAAGGACATTGTTGGGAAGGAGTGGGGAGAGGGTGGAGGGAGGGAGGTTTCGGTAAAGGGCCACAACAATTGACCACATCGTATCGACAAAATAAAATTAAATTAAAAAAAAAAGAAAGGAAAGAATTTAGACAAGCTAGTAGAGGGTCTCTCTTGGGGAGTTTCAACCCTTAAAGTAGATATTATAAATCATTAGTTAGTGCATCTCTTCCTTATATTTTGACCAAGGATGAGTGACAGACTTCCAGCACCCATCCCTGAAAATAAGAATAGAGTGTTCCCATTCCACGTGCAAAATAACACTGTTCTTACACATGTCCTGTTTCCCACCTCCCCCCACTGTCAGTCTCAGGTATTGCTGTTATTGCGTATGACTAAAAGGCTCTGTGGTGAAAGACATTTCATAGACAGTTTGTGCTTTGGGGAAAACTAAAAGAAAGAAGTATACATTATTGAATAGGACCATAATTGAAACATAATGCACAGAGTGACTCACAAGATAGAATGTAGATTTCTTTCATGTACCGTTAAAAATGGGGATTGGGTGATGAAGGGATGGCATAAACATAGTTCTTTTCCCTACTTAATCCTTTTTGGAAAAGTAGTAAAGAAATGAAAACAAGTTTCTGGAGTTTCTTTTCACAGCAACAAAAATTTTATTCCCCAATAGATTACTTTGGAGAGAAAATAAGAAAGCAGGGATACAATTTTTGAACGAGAGATGGAGATTAGTCAAACCGATGAGAAAGGATCTGAATATCCAGCCCACATTTATATGTAGACAAGTAGGATGAAATAGAAACAAATAAATACTTAGCTGAAGTGAAATAGCAGAAAAGAAAAATCCAGAGTGCCTTAAAAGAAGAGGAAGCTAAAAGGAAGAGCTGTGAGCAAGTGTAAAAGCCAGAAAGCTCTTGAGAGTTGTTGCTTTTGAATGTTTATGGGAGCCTAGGCTATAATGCTCATACTGGGAGAAGAATCCAATATCCCGGGCTTGGTGTATTTGAGAGATAAATTGAACTACTTGTATAAAGCTGGGCATCAGGAATCAAATAACAATATCAATATTTAGTTTGAGGAAAGACATATTGTGCTGAGCTGGATAAGTAAAAATAAATTCACACTTTGTCACTTCATGGAGAAATGTAGAACATCAAAGATAAAGAGAAAATCATAAAAGAAGCAAGCCAGGAAGGAGAGAACCTACAATGGAAGAAAATTGAACTCTTGGCAGATTTTTTTTTTTTTTTTTTAACCTATAAAAGTAAATGATAGAAACATTAGAATTGTATCTTGAGCATGCTGAAGGTAAACATCTCAATCCAGAATTTTCTACCTATGATTCAAATAAATATAAGGACACAATAAAAGCATTCTCTTGTGAAGACTGGGAAAGTTTACAATTTACATACCCCCACTGGAGAAAATACTAGGTTTATAAATCCTCAAAAGAGAAATTAATCTTAGAAGGAAGGGACAGAAAGCAGAAAGAATTGATGTTCAAAAAAATGTCAAATGCATTTGTAAATCTAAATACAGGCCTACCTGTGAATTTGGCAAGGCATAAAGTAGAGAGTACAGATGGAGACCTAGACGATGTATGACTAAATACTTAAAAGTTATATATCAAGGTAACAAGCTATTAAATAAAATCTGATGCAATCTCTTCCTCTGAAAAAGGTCCTTTGGAATGACCTGGATTTCTGTGATATTTAGAACTGAAACATGTAAAAAATATATTCCTGGCCTGTGTCCTGTGCTTCTCCTTCTACCCCAGTCTCCACCATCCTGCACTATAATAGGTCTTGCATGCATATGTGTAGATACCCCAAGCCTGGATGTCCAAACTCCAACTACTTACTCTCATCCCAAAACAGCCACCCCTTGTCTACAATTCAGCCTTCTTGCTGCACATGAGGTAGCGGGAAGGACCCTTAGGAAGCAGCACCTGTTGGAAGGGCCCATGCAGGCCCTCTGTATACGTATTAGCCTTTTGGATATCCTGTCCAGAGAGGTGCTTATTCAAGTCTTCCATTTTTTTGATACTAGTCTCTTTATCTTTTTAATCGATTTGTTATATATTAATTGCATACACAATTGCATTAGTGAATTATTAATTAATTTGAAAGTTAGTTAATGCTCTCTATATTTTGTTGGATATATTTATTGAAAATATTCCCTCCCATATGCCTTTCCTTTTTATTGCCTTAATAGTGTCTTTTGATAAATGGACATTCTAATTTTAGTGTCCAATTTATCCAATTTCTTGTTTAGGCTTAGTAGCTTTTGCAGCCTGTTTAAGGTATCTTTGCTTACCCTAATCTGGTAAATATATTCTTTCAATAGGTTTTATAGACTTGTCAATAAAATATGTTATATAATAACATATGAAATACATTTCTTTACATTTTATGTATAGCTGTACAACATCTGGATTTCAATTTGTGGGACAGGATTCACTGTTTACCATGTAAATATGCAATTGACTTAGCATCATTTATTGAAAAGACCATTCTTTCAAAATTGCTTTGCGGTGTCATTTTTGTAATAATTCAATTGTCCAATATGTGGAACTGTTTGTGCTTTCTCTATTCTCTTCCATTGGCGTATTTACCTATCTGTGTACCAGTATCAAATACTACTAGTTACTGTAATTCCCCCAAATATTTTAATTATTCTACATCAATGGCTAGCTGTGTTGTATTTAGATTTAAATTTATGTATTTTCTTCCTTCCCTTATTTTCTTGATCAGACTGACCAAATCAATGACATATAATTTGTTTTTTGAAAGAATTTTTCTAGTTACTTTTCTTTCCAGTCTACTGCTTTCATGTTTGTTTTTTTTTTTTGTTTGTTTTTATTTTTTTTACTTTGGTATTTTCTGCTTTTACATTACTTAATTCATTTTTGTTTTTTTCTCTTCACTTTTGCTAAATTCTTAAATTGAATGTTTAATTCTATAAAATATGTTTCTTAATTTTTAAACAATTTAAAGAATTACATTTTCCTCTTAGTAATGCATTGGTTATACTTCATAATTATGCTTAAAAAAATCAGGGCCTACAAAGGGTCCAGATAAAACATAAACGAATGAAGCAAAATACGTGTAGGTTACTATTATGTGATATACTAAAGAAAATACATTCTTAATGTCTTAGATGTGTGAAAATGGATAAATTTTAAACATTCAGATTTGTCATTGTCATTGACATGTTTTGTTTAATAACATTATACTTGGCCACTGATATGCTTTGTTTTATATCTGCTATTATATTCAATGTTTTCAATTTATATTTTCTCATTGTTTAATTTTTCTATTTTCTCCTCTTTCTTTTTCTCTACTTTTTAAAATTGTTGCCCTTTTTTTCTCTAGTGGTTTAGAAGATACATATAAAAAATTAAGCCTGTGTTATAATCAGTAAATATAGCTTTCCTTCAAATAAAACAAGATCTTTTCAACTTGCCTATTGCTCACTCCTTCTTTTAAATCTTCTGCTATTTTATTTTCATATTGTTAATAAATGTTTTCAATTACATCTCCTCTATTCCAGAAATTGCCATTAAAAATTACAAAATCATAATAGTAATAATTATTTTATATTAATATGAATTTCATTTCCAGGTATTCATCTATTTTCCTTGTATTCTATGGCTTCACTGTTTGATATGTTTTTCTATTTTGTTGAATAATTGCATACACTAGTGCAATTATTTTATTCAGAAATGGTTTATAGGTATACATGGATGATATAATTTCTGATTTTGCATATCTGAAAGGTTTGCATGCATAATTAAAGATAGCTTTGTGGATTATAAAGATATGGTTTTAAGATCTTTATCTTCTGACTTTCACGGCCATTATACTATCGATTCAGATGTGCAGGTGGATGGAAATCTGATTGTACTATTTTGTAGGTGATCTCTGTTTTCTTTTTGGAAGTTTGCAGACTTTTTAAAAATTCATCAAGATGTGCTTAGTAAGAGACACTCTTCCTCCCATTTTCTTCTGAAGAGTGAAGTGAGCTTTTTTGTTTTGTTTTGTTTTTTAGCTATAAGCCTTTGTGCAGGGATACTTGCTTCCTTTTTTTCCTCTCCAGTGATGCTACTTCTACTGTATCAATCCATCTACTATTCAGTCCAGGCTTCAAATTGTGTACTGTGTCAAGAATGCCTCTTTCTCCATCTTCCAGTTTACTAATTTAGACTTCAACTACATGCCTTATGTATTCTACTTATCATTATTATTTAAAAAATTTTGTCAACCATGTATTTAATTTTCAGAAACTTTTTACAGTAATTTGTCTTGTTTTATTTATATGCTCTCCTGTTTAATCCTTTTTAAAAATTTTATTTATGTTTATTTTTGTAGGGTACAGTGTGTTGTTTCAATACATACATATGCTTCACAATGATTCACTTAGGGTAGACAGCATAGTTCTGCTCTTTTAAAATGCATAATAAAAATTCTAAATAATCTTTTGTTTTTGTTATTCCTTTAGTATCCTTTGGCGTTATTCTCTCATCCATTTTTAGTTTTCAGCTTTTTACTTCTCAAATGTTTGGAATTGTCATGGATTAAATTGATTGTTCAAAGCCATACTGCTAGTAAATAAAACTGTACTGGGACACAGGTCTTATCAATTCCAAAGCCCAGGCTTTTTCCCAATAGTCTACTCAGTTTTCTTATTGTATCATAGAGATCACAACTCTCCCTAAGTGATTACTTCAAATTTATTTAATAACAAGGCAGCATTATTTAGCAGTAAAGAGCACAGACTCAGAAATTAGACAACTTGGATTTAAATTCTACACTTTTTATTTGAATGATCTCGTGCAAGTTACTTAACTTTCTGTGTTTCAAATTCCTCACATCTAAAATGGAGATAACAATATCACCAACACCATAGTGTTATGAGATTAACTGAGTTAATGTATACAAAAACCAATACAATTGCTTCTATTAAATAGTAAGTGCTAGATAAACATTAACATGTTATAATTATCTAAAACATTATATAAGAGATGATGAATTTAGAAATTAGATTCCCATAAAATAAGATTTATTAAAAATGTATAATTATACAAATTGAGATAATAATGGAAAAAATAAAAAGAACACCATATGGAACGCCGGTGGAATTTGTTCTCTTGGAGTATCTAGTCATCTAAATATGTTAGCATCTATTGTAGAAACTCTAAATCAACTTCAATTGTAAAGAGGCAGTTTAGATAGCAGATTATTTCAATATGCCACTTAATTGAAGGCATAGATTAATGAATTAAAAAGAAAAAACATGCAAAAATTAAATATACTAGGGTACTTCGAAAAGTTTGCTGAAAATTGGAATTGAAAGATAATAGAAACTTTTCCATGAACTTTTTGAAGAACCCTTGTATACCCATTTTTATATTTTAGCTTAAAACACATTTAATAGCAACAACAACAAAAATATTGAAATATCATCAAAACTCAGACCTGGATTTTAATTTTAAATATTATATTTGCCTTCATAAATATAAGAATATAATCTTGTTTGTTTTTGAGGTGCAAAAAAGCAAGAGAAAAATATCCCAAATATTTCTAAGTCAGTTGCCTAGAATTATGATAGAAGTAAGGAGCAAAGGAGATATACAGAAATAGCGAGTATCTGGAAATTAGCTTGGTATCTATTCGTTGACACATCCAGCAGGACCTTGAAAGGACAAAATGAAAGTTCAGGAGGAAAGTCAGCCACAGAGACCTAAATCTGGATAAAGGGTTTTTGGAAACTAGATGAGCAGACAACCTAGCCCAGAAAGAAAATACAGCTTAAGAAAAGGAAGTAGCTCATTTCAAAACCCTGAAGAATTTCTAACACATAAGTAGAAACTGTGAAAGATCGATCAGAAAGGTGTAAGGTGAACCAGTACAGTAGAATATTTTTCAAACCAAGTGAAAGAAAAGGTTCCAGAAAGAGGACATGATCAATAGGAGGTGGGGTGACATCTGATACAAAATGGATTACAAAGATCTTGTTTTGTGGGCTGGAATCTCTTCCCTTCTCACTGTTTCAGGAGCACGCTGCTCAGAGCTATGTTTCCTATTAAAGAGGATAACCTTCTTAGATAGTTGAGGAATCTTATAAGTGTGAACTCCAGTGTCAAGTGCCACAGAGAGGTGTCAAATAGGATGGGAAGAAGAAGCCTTTTAGATGTGATAATGTTTGAGAAGAAAATTTCGAGATTTAAGGAAGTAACCATTGAGAAGAGAGTAAATGCAAGCTGAGGTGAAGAAATCAGTGCAAGGGCTAAGTCCCCAGGAGGACTAGGACAAATAAGGGTCAGCTGAATAGGTACAGGGAATACCCATGGAAATAACAGTGAAGCATCATCTGAGAGGTAGGAATGAAAAAGAGAATGAATAAAGCTGAAAAGAAATTTTAAAATAAAGCCAAAGACAATCAAAGTAGAGCACACTGGGAAATACATTATCTTTTTTGTTCTGTGCAAAAAAATTGGCAATGGTCAGTATTTAGAATCCACATTTCAGTTGAAAATTGAGACCGTGGATATAAAGGAAGGTCTGAGTTAAGAATGTGTAGAGTGAAAAGAAAATCTGAAAAAGCAAAGCTTCATTTACATAAAGGGATGGAGTGAGTGTTCAAGACAAGTTGGAGAATACACAGGTGTTTGTTAGCACTAGAAAAGAAATACTATAGTGGATGGCATTATAAGATGGATCCACTACTCCAACTTTTCTTTTTGTACAATTACTTCCTCTGAATTAAAAATAAATAAATAATGTAAAATGATACATACATTTTGTACTTTCATTGGCATAAATAGCCTGAGTTTATTTACAGACCGTTACAAGGATCTGTTACAATACAGAAAACAGTGTATTAGACTAATGAGATAGGAAGAGAAGGCAAGTGTAAAAGCAGAGCTCAACAAAAATGTCTTCTTTTTTAATACATAAAAGCTTTTGGAACATTTAAAAAATAACCACTGCATGTTTCCAACTGAACACTCATTCTCAGAGTTTACATAGTTTCTAAATGTCCCAACAGGTAAGAAGTAATATTGCCAAAATTAACTTGCTCAGTCTTTGAAAACTATTTAAAGTCATCTTAATTTTTTTGTAGTTTGGGGAAGGCAATGTCATCTTGAATTCCCCAAACTCGCTGCTCCTTGGAATATTTTGTGGCATGGTCATGTTCTGAGGACAGAAAGGAGAGGACTGGGGAAATATAACTCTGATTTCTCCCTTTTCAACTATGTAAAATGATTCAGGATTCAAACTTGACTTTCTTGCGTGGATCAGTTTCATCTTGGAACAGATGAACATAGACTATAAACAAGTTATCAAGAACCATTTTCCTGTCCCTGTCAAGACTCAGGAACGTTACTGTAGTTGTACCATATTTGTAACTTTCATCAAATTTTTAATGGCTGTTTCTAGATTATTGTATACTGTGATCACTGAAGTCTGTGAGTTGTAGAGGTGGGTGAGGGCTTTGGAGCCAGAAAGTTCTGAGATCAAATTTCATCTGCCACTTAACTATTGATGTGACCTAGACCAAGGTACTTAACCTCTGTGAGATTCAGCTGCCTCATGTGTATTAAGAGCATATAACATTCATATTATTGTGAATTTTTAAAAGCCTCTGCTCAGAATTTAATATGTGAGATGCACTCAGCAAGATTTAGTTTTCCTTTCTGACCTAGGCACTGGATGTGGATGCAGGACAAACAACAGTTATCGAAAGGGCAACTACTGTCTTTGATGTTACTGAACAACAGGGATAATAAGAAGGAAAAAGTAAAATGGATTGAAATAAACAAACGGAACTAACATATATGAAGTGAGTTACTGTGAACTCTCTGGGAGAGGCAGGAAATGCCGAGGTTTAAACCAGGAAAACAGAATTTATCGATATGCCAGCATTGTCTCAGTGGACTCAAGTCGAAAAGGCTGAGCCCCAAATGCAGGGGGGCTCTTATTTTTACATTATAGCATTTCTGGGTTTTTGTAACAAGGCAAGGGGGGTGATGATCTTATGATCTTATGTAGTTATGACTTTGTCTCAGGGTGGAAAATTACAAAGAGAAGCAGAAAAGAAGATTCCGTTACAGCAGGGTGTGTTAACCACAGTGTAAAACAAGGCCTGGCTGCAGTTGCAGCTGGGTCTGTATGACATCTGGGTGAGGGTCTTGGTTACAGCATAACAGGGCACAGCCAGGCAAACATGAGTACCTAATGGCCATAGCCAGGTGAGACACAGCTGGGAAAATACGAGCACCTCAATACATATAGTAGTCCCTCCTCATCCATGGGGGATATGTGTTGAGACTCCCAGTGAATGCCTGAAACCACAGATAGTATGGAACCTTATAGATACTACGTTGTTTTCTTATACATACATACCTATGAAAAAGTTTAATTTATAAATTATGCACAGTAAGAGATTAACAACAATAACTAATAATAAAATGGAACCATTATAACAATATACTGTAACAAAGTCATGTGAATGTGGTCTTCTTCTTGTGTTGATGTGAGCTGATAAACTGCCTTAATGATGAGATGAAATAAGGTGAATGACTTAAGCATTATGACATAAAGTTAGGCTATTATTGCCCTTCTGATGACACTTAGGATGGAGGATCATCTGCTTCTGATGATCTTAGATCACTGAGACATGGTGATATTGATGATTAGGTGTCAGGAGCAGATGATTGTGATGACTAACTGGCAGGTAGCATATACAACATGAATCTCTTGAACAAAGGGATGATTTGTGGCCCAGTCAGGACAGAAGAGAACAGTGTGAGATTTCATCACACTACTCAGAACATCAAGCAATTTGAAACTTATGAATTATTTATTTCTGGAATTTTTAACATTTTCAGACCATGTGTGACCATGGGTAACCAAAACTATCAAAAGTGTAATTGCAGATAAGGAGGGATTACTGTATCTTCCTCACCAGGTGTTATTTAAATAATTAGAATTTAAAAATTAACTAAATAACTGCATATGTTTAAGGATAAAGTTAAAAGTCAATATTTATGCCAGCAATGAACAGGTGAAATTAGAAATTAAAAACACTATATCATTTACATTAGCATCTGAAAAACAAGAAACTTATGTATTTCACAAAATATGCACAAAACAAATACAAGTTCTATATGAGAAAAGCTACAAAAGTCTGATGAAACTATCAAAGGACAAGGTGAATTGAAAGATATTCCATGTTCATGAATAGGAAGACTCAATGTTATCAAGAGGTCAGTTCTCTTCAGTTTGTTCTATAGATTTACAATAATCTCAATCAAAATTCCAGCAAGTTATTTTGTGGATATCAACACACTGATTCAAACATTTATATGGAAAGATAAAAGACTCAGAATAGCCAACACAATGTTAAAGGAGAAAAGCAAAGTTCAAGGATTGACACTACTTAACCTCAATATTTACTATGAAGCTATAATAATCATGACAATGTGGGATTAGAGGAAGAACAGACAAATCCCACTCCAGAATACTAGAAAAAGCAACTACTCTACCAGATGACTAAACACCAATGCAAAGATGCTAGAAATATGAAAACAAAACAAAACAAACAAACAAACAAACAAACAAAAAACACAAAAAAAAATTATGACACCACCAAAGGAATATAATAATTCTCAGATACCAGATACTATGGAATAGAAAGTCCTTGAAATGACTGAAAAGTAATTTCGAGCAAAAATCCTAAGGAAACTCAATGAGATACAAGAAGACTCAGATGACACAATGAAATGAGAAAAAGTATCCAGAACCTGAAGGAGGAAATGTACAAAGAAATTAATGCCCTGAAAAATAATGTAGCAGAGCTTGAGGAGCTGAAGGATTCATTCAACAAAATAAAAAACACAATAGAGAGCTTAAGCAATGGGTTAGAACAAGCAGAATTTCTGACTTTGGAGATGGCCTTTTTGAAGTAACCCTGGTGGATAAAAAAATGAAAGAAAAATTTTAAAAATGAAGAAAATCTAAGAGAGATAGCCGACAACATTTTGCACACAAATATCTGAATCATGGACTTTCCAGAAGGGGAGGAAAAAGGAAAAGACATTGAAAACCTATTCAACAAACTAATAACTGAAAATTTCCCAGGTATAGGGAGAGATACAGACCTTCAGATCCAGGAGACTCAAAGGTCCCCAAACAGATTCAACCCAAGAAGGTTCTCTCCTAGACACATTATAGTCAAATTGGCAAAGCTCAAAGACAAAGAGATAATCTTAAAAGCTGCAAGAGAAAAGCCTCAAGTCACCTATAAGGGAGCCCCTGTCAGACTAACATCAGACTTTTCATCAGAAATCCTAAAGGCCAGAGGAGAATGGTATGATTATTCAAAAATAATAATGTGGCCAGCCCTACAAGAAATCCTCAAGGGAGTACTGCACCTGGTGTCTGAAAAACAATTGTCACTAACATGAATACACAAGAAAGAACAAAACCCACCATTAAAACACAAATGCAAACGATAAAGAGAAAAGAACTTTGTCTAACTACCTCAAGAAACTAACACACACAGAAGAGAAACAATAAAACACAAAGAAAGAAAAACAAGATAATTAAAACATCCAAATGAAAATTATTAAAATGCCAGGAGTAAATCAACAACTTTCAATATTAACTCCTAATGTAAAAGGATTAAATTCCCCACTTAAAAGACACAGACTGATTGGATTAAAAAGATAGACCCAACAATATGCCATGTTCAGGAGACTCATTTCACCTCTAAAGACATACACATACTGAGTGAAAGGATGGAAAATGATATACCATGCAAATAGAAATCAATAACTAGCAGGAGAAGCTATTCATGTATCAGATAAAATAGACTTTAAACCAATAACTCCAAAAAGAGACAAAGAAGGTCACTATATAATAATAAAGGGATCTATCCAGCAAGAAGTCATAACAATCATAATTATATATGCACCCAGCACGAGAGCAGGCAGATATATCAAGCAAACACTATTACACCTAAAGAAAGTGATAAACCCAAATACCATAATAGTAGGGGACTTAACACTCCTCTCTCAACATTGGACAGATCATCTAGGTAAAAAATCAAAAGAGAAACACAAGATTTAAACAACACTTTTCACCAATTGGACTTGGCAGGAATCTACAGAGCATTTCATCTGACAACCACAGAATAAACATTCCTCTCATCAGCACATGGAACATTTTCCAAGATAAACCACATTTAGGTCACAAATCAAGTCTCAACAAATTTTTTAAAAATTGAAATTATTTCATACATTTTTTCACACCACAATGAATTAAAACTAAAAATAAATAACAAATGAAACTCTGGAAACTGTACAAATACTTGGGAATTAAACAACATTCTACTGGATGGCATATGGGTCCAGGAAGAAATTACACAGGAAATCAAAAAAACTTATTAAAATGAATTAAAATAAAAACACATTATACCAAAACCTGTGGGATACTGCAAAAGTAGTACTGAGAGAGATTTTTATTGCAATAAACACTTACATCAGAAGAATAGACATATTGCAAATAAACAGCCTAATTCTTCACCACAGAAAACTAGAAAAACAAGAACAATCCAACCCCAAAGTTAATAGATGGAAAGAAATAATTAAGATCAAAGCAGAACTAAATGAAATAGAAACCTAAAAAACAATACAAAAGATCAAAGAAACAAAAATTTTCTTTTTTGAGAAGATAAACAAAATAGACAAGCCATTAGCTAGGCTAACTTAAAATAGAAGACAGAAGACATGAATAATAAAAATTAGAAATGAAAAGAGGAGACATTACAACCATTACCACTGAAATACAAAGAATAAATACAGACTCTTATAAACAACTATATGCCAACAAATTTGAAAACCTGGAGAAATAGACAAGTTTCTGGACACATACAAATTACCAAAACTGAACCAAGAAGACATAGAAAATCTGAGAAGACCAATAACAATCAAAGAGATTGAAGCTGTACTCAGCAGTCTCCCAACAAAGAAAAGCCCAGGATTGGATGGCTTCACTACAAAATTCACTGCAAAATTGAAACTGCCCATTCTCCCTAACTCGTGCTATGAGGCAAACATCACCCTGATACCAAAACCAGACAAAGATGCAATAAAAAATGAAAATGACAGGTCAATATCTTTGGTGAATATAGATGCAAAAATCATCATTTATTAGCAATTGAATACAGCAACACTTCCAAAAAATTATACACCAAGATCAAATGGGATTCATCCCTGGGATGCTTGGATAGTTTAACATATGTAAGTCAATAAACGTGATACACCACATCAACAATATCAAAGGCAAACACCATATGATTATCTCAGTGGATGCTGAAAAAGCATTTGAAAAAATTCAACATCTCTTCGTGATAAAGGTTCTCAACTAATTAGGTATAGAAGGAGAGCATCTCAATACAATTAAAGCCATAGATGACAAACCCACCACTGATATGATCTTCAATGGGGAAAAGTTGAAAGCTTTTCCCTTAAGAATTTGAACAAGACAAGGATGCCCACTCTCTCCACTCCTGTTCAACAAAGTATTGGAAGTACTAGCCAGAGCAATCAGGGAAGAGAAAGAAATAAAGGGCATCTAGATTGGAAAATATGAAGTCAAATTGTTCCTATTTGCAGATGACATGAGCCTATATATGGAGAAGCCTAAAGACTCTACAAAAAAACAAAACAAACAAACAAATAAACAAAAACTTCCTAGAGCCAATAAATGATTTCAGCAAAGTTTCAGGATACAAGATCAACACAAAAAAATCAGTAGCATTTTTATACTCCCACAATGAACTAGCTGAAAAAGAAATCAAGAAACCTAGCTGATTTACAATAGTCACCCCCAAAATAAAATGCCTAGGAATAAAGTTAACCATGGATGTGAAAGATCTCTACTATGAAAACTACACATCGCTATTGAGAGAAATTAAAGAGGACACATGAAGATGGAAAAATATCCCATGCTCTTGGATTGGAAGAATTAACATGGTGAAAATGTCCATACTACCCAAAGTGATCTACAGATTTAACACAATCCCCATTAAAATACCAATGACATTAGTCATAGAAATGGAAAAAAACAATCTTAACATTTATATGGATCAACAAAAGGTCCTGAATAGCCAAAGCAATCCTGAGCAAAGATAAATAAATAAATAAAGCCAGAGGCATAACACTACCTGACTTCAAATTATACTACAAATCTATAGTAACCAAAACAGCATGGTACTGGCATAAAAACAGACACACAGACCAATGGAACAGAATAAAGAATGCAGAAATCAGCTCATATACTTACATCCATCTGATCTTTGACAAAGGCACCAAGAACAAATAATGGGGAAAAGACTGCTCCTTTGATAAATAGTGCTGGGAAAATTGGACATCCATGTGCAAAAGAATGAAACTAGACTTGTACCTTTTTCCATATACCAAAATCAACTCAATGTGGAGGATACTAACATTAATAAGCACATGTATTTCACAGGGCCTAACTTATAGCTTAGTAGGACCACAGTCCTTAGATATTAGAAGAGCCAAAGCCCTTAGCATAGGTTGTAGCTTAGTGAGGCCATGGTCCTGTAGTTTTAGCAGGGCCAAAGACCTGTATTTTAAGGAATAGCCTAACTTTTTAGAATTGCACATAGAAATGCTAAGCTTGGGAAAAACAGAAAACTTTCCCAGGACTAAAGTCTCTGTTGTAGATAAAAAAAATTGTAACACAGCAAAAATGCTTGCTTTAAGGACAGTCATCCTTGGTGCAGCTAAACCTAATGATGAGAAAGTATGTGAGCTAAAGGCTTCAAGGTTGATGGTTGGAGAATGTTCCTCATCTCACCTTCAGCTGTTTCTTTAAGTTTCTTGGAGAACTAAGTGTTGCTATGATGATTATCTCATGGTTCTTTTTATAACCACCTGTGTTCTTTCTCTGTAACTTTCTTGCTTGGACAATAAAAACTGAGAGAAAACCTGATTCAGCATTATTCCTAGGAAACCTTCTCTTTTGAAGGAATTGCTCCTGGAATTAACCCATTTCAGGCCTCTCACTGCTCTGGAGAAATTGGCTTTGAGTAACCCTTTGCATCTCCATCACCTTGGGAGAGGAGACAGCTCAAAAGGGATTAAAGAATTAAATATACATCCTGAAACTATAAAACTCCCCAAAGAAAACATAGGTGAAACATTTCAGGAAGTAGGAATAGGATCAGACTTTATGAATATGAACCCAAAAGTACAGACAACAAAAGGAAAAATAAACAAATGGAATTATTCAAACTACAAAGCTTCTGCACAGCAAAACAATTAACAGAGTGAAAAGACGACTAACATAGTGGGAGAAAATACTTGCAAAATATGTATCCAACAAAAGATAAAGATCCAGAATATACAAGGAACTCACACAACTTAGTGAAAAAAATCAAGCAAAGTGATTAAAAAAAAAAATGAGCAAAGAAACTAAATAGGCATTTCTCAAAGGAAGGTATAAGAATGGCCAACAGACACATGAAAAAATGCTCAACATCACTTGGCATCCAGGAAATGCAAATTGAAACAACACTGAGATAAGATCTCAGTCCAGTTTGACTGGCTGTCATCAAAAAGACTGAGAATAACAAGTGCTGGTGAGGAGGCAGAGAAAGGGGAACACTCTTACACTGTTGGTGGGACTATGAAATGGTGCAGCCATTTTGGAAAATGGTATAGAGGTTCCCCAAACTACAGACAGAACTGCCACATACCCAGCTTTCCCCCTGCTGGGTATATACCGAAAAGAATGGCAATCATCATGCAGAAGGGACACCTGTATTCCCATGTTTATTGCAGCTCTATTTACAACAGCCAAGAGTTGGAACCAGCCTAAATGCCCATCATCAGACAGGTGGGTAAGGAGAAAGTGGCATATAGACACAGTGGAATACTACTCTGCTATAAAAAAGAATGAAATTCTGCCATTCACAGCAATATGGATGAATTCAGAGAAAATTATGTTAAGTGAAATAAGCCAGGCACAGAAAGAGAAATGTCACATCTTCTCACTTATATGTGGGAGCTAATAAAAAATAAACAAACAAATAAATAAGTAGACAAACAAACAAAAAAGATACAACAATCACAATAATTCATTGAACTTTTTGTGAGAAGAGAAGAGAACTGAGTTTGCTGGGGTGGGAAAGGGGCAAAGGAAGAAGGGAATGGGAGGAATTGGTAAAGGTCCACAAAAATTGATTACATTGTATAGTGATAAATAAAAAATAAATATAAATGAATAAATAATAGACAAATAGGTCAAAGGAACAGACTAGGGAGCTTACAAATATGAGGGTACTTCAAAAAGTTCATGCAAAGATTCATATATCTTTCAATTCTATGTTTTTCATGAATTTCTTGAAGTTCTCTCATAGACCCAAACTGCTAACAGGTCTTGTTGTGTATCTATTGAGAAATTAAAATTTTTTTCTTGGATAGAACCATCACAGCTCATCTGATTATTCCTATTTGAGAATGTTTTTCATTAGATGTTAAGAAAATTTGAAAAATTGACTTAGCTTCTTTTGGGAAGCTATTGCCTATTTTGATCACTGAAGAAAGCAATGATGAAAGTTGTTAGGAAAAAGAAGACTTTATTAATTTCAACAATGTGTTTGTAATAGAGAAAATATCATCTATCCTTAACAAATACACAGAATGGCTCAAGAGGGGAGGGCTGCCTAGGGAAAGGCAGAAGAAGCAGAAGGTTTCAGAGAAGCAGAAACCTGTTTCCACACAACTGAGGAGACCTGGCATGCTTGTAACAAAGCAGAATGTTACATTCCCAGATATGTCAGTTTGTCTAGAAAAAGTGATCAAGTTCTCTGTGGAGGTATATTTTTTAAAAATTTTTTGCCCATGGTTAGCCATGGTAAGCTACCTCCTCATCATGAACAGCACATCGTCCTTTGCGAAATTGGCTGTGTTAAATATTCTTTCCAAGAATGTATTATGGCAGATTTCCACAGTTTTATAAATCCTGGTGAAATTCCATGAGGATTTCACTTTCATTGTGACTAAAGTCACAAGACTGCTATTTCAAACTTTGAATCTGGGCATGACCAAGCAACTGTGTTACAAAACATTTATGTATTTATTCATCCAAATCCAGGGAAGTAACCACCTTTCTACTTCAAGTCTGATGATTGAGCCAGAGTCAACAGGTGTTTGAAGCGTATGATGGGGAAGGCATAAGAAATCAGGCAAAATATGGAACTTCTCACTGTAGAGGACCTTGCAGTGGGGATCTAGCATCAAAAATTTCTCAAGGAGCCCTCTAAGACCTGGGTTCAAAGTGTCCTAGGTGGGGCCATGTGGGATATTCTAGCAACACAAAGTACAAATGGCATGAGGAAAATTATGTCCTCGGCTGTTCTTTAACTATTTGCAAGAAGAGTGCATACTGCATCAGTAATTCTCTGGCCACTCTCTTTGGAATCCAGCTCACAGAGTCTCATGTACCACTACGAGATTTTGAGGGCAGTAGTAGGTAGTGTGACACCAAAAATTGTTCTATTGGATACAGGGTATTACCAGTAGTTAAGGGTTGAGGGTCCAGGCTTCTCTCATTTCAACTCTAATAGTCAGGAACAAAGATCAAACATACCTACTGATGATTACCCATCTGGAGTGAAAACTTCTAGCCCAAACAGAAGCATTTGGGGAAGAAGGATTATCTGCTTAGAAGAGAGCACGTCCAATTCCTTGAGCAATATCCACAAATTCTCCAACTGTGAGACTTCACTTTCACCTTACACGTCCCTTATCTTAATTAACAATGGTACATTTTTTTGAATTTCTGGAAAAATAACAGGCCCAATTTCCCTTCTTACTACAGTCATATTATTCCAGTAGGCCTGACTTAATCACATGAATTCTTTAAAAGCAGAGAGTTTTCACTGGCTGTCAGCAGAAGAGATGGAGAGTTTCAAAGCATGAGAGGGATTCAGTGTGAGGGAGGTTCTGTATTCCTGAGATGTAGGGAGACTGAGAGCAGCCTTTCAGAGCTGAGAGAAGTTCCTGGCTGATAGCCATAAAAAAAATGGGGACTTATTCTACTACTATAAGGAACTGAACTATGCCAATAACAGGAATAAGCTTGGAAGAGAACCCTTAGTTTCAGATGAGAACACAGATGGTTGACACCTTGATTTTATCCCTGTGAGCCCCTGAGTAGAGAAACCAGCCATGTAATCCTAAATCTCTGACCTACAAAACTGTAAGATTATAAATGGATGCTGTTTTAAGCCAATAATCTTGTGGTAGTTTGTTACACACCAAGAGAAAGCTAATACTAGTAGTTACTCTATGGGCTGGAAGTTTAAGAGATTCATAGGGATAGTCTGGCAAAGAGATTGTGCTAAGTAAAAATGAGTGGATATGGAAAGTTTTAATGTAGGAATATTTATTAAACTGATAACAACATAAATCATTAACTTATCAGTCCATCTTCACTGGGAAATCTGAATGAAGATAAGCTTTCTGAAATAACAAATACATGTAAGATTAATGTCAATATCTAGTAATAATAAATGTGTAGAAATACTGAAGCACACAGTGCTTTCATAGGAACCAATTTTAAAACGATTTGTATTTCTAGCTGCTTTATATTGGTTTTGGTGGTAGGTCTATAACAAGAGGCATTTTCAGAAGCCAAAACGAACTCTGCTAATGATATATATACATAAAGTATGTTGATTTTTAAAAGAAGTGTAACTATCCAGGTACATTTAAAAAGTCATAATATAAACATATGATTTCAAGAAAGAAATATTACTCTGGTAGAAATTTTACTTTCTGTATTATAAGACACCAGAATGTTGTGGCGAAGTAATGAAAGAATGAGGGGTTTGTCTTATATTTGCTTTATTAGATAGATAGGAGCAGTGGTAAAACACTGAATGTAAACAGAGATATATGGTTTCATTGTCTTGTTTCTGACTTCCCGTAGGAATGTTTCTAAGTTTCACCATTCTCTAGCAGGATTGCTGTGGGTTTCTGTTAGACAAACTTTAACAGGTTAAGAAAGCTCCTTTTTCTCCCTAGATTCCTAATAAAAATATTTATCTCTTCTTTATTTCCTGAAAGAATGTTTAATAGCTAAGAATTTTCTTTCCTTCAAAGGACTTGCAAAAATTACTCAGAAAGCTCTTTGTTCCTAGAGTCTTTTTGTGGGGAATTTTAAATTACCAACTAAATCTATTAATATTTATATTAATACTTCCTATTTACTTGTGAGTCAATTTTGTTTATATTTTTTAGAAAAATATCTATTATATGTAAGTTTTCAAATTTATATGTACAGAATTGTTTAAAGTGCTTTCTTATTTTTAAAACTAGTTTGGGGTACTTTTGATTTTAGCTTCTAAATGTAAGAAGCTGGAAAATCATCACTTTTGTCCTTACAACAAGAAGGATGAACAAACTAAGGATCAATGAATTTTTTTGGACCCACAAAAGAATTGAAGTTTCTTTTTCAAACTGAAAGAGAAAGAAAAAAAATAATAATAGTGAAAAAACAAAAACAAAAACAGAACACAATATCCAAGCACTGTAAGACAATTTAAAAGGTGTAACATGTATATAGGGGAAGTCAGAAGGAAATCAGAAGAAGAAAATAAAACAGAAGATATATTTGAAATAATTTCTGAAAACTTTTCAGAATTAATGACAGACACTAAACCACAGGTCTAGGAAGCTCAGAGAACTCCAAGCAAGTTAAATACCAGAAGTCTACTCCTGGGCACTTTATATTCAAACTCAAAAAAATCAAAGAGGAGACGAAATTTTGAAAGAAGTCAGAAATAAAAAAATAAGAATTGCATCACACTTCTCTTCAAAAACAATGCAAGCAGAATAAAGTGAAATATTTAATGTATTAAAAGAAAAATATCCCATCACTTAGAACTCTATATCCAGTGAAACTGTTCTTCAAAAGAGACAGAACAATAAAGACTTTCTTTGATAAACTAAAAACTGAGGGGATTCATTGCCAGCAAACTTGCCAGGCAAGAAATGTTAAAAATTTGTGTGTGTGTGTGTGTGTGTGTGTGTGTGTGTGTGTGTGTGTGTGTATACACACACACACATATTTTTTTTCTGGTGACTGGCTGGTGTGGGGAACCGAACCCTTGACTTGGTGTTATAAGGCTGTGCCTTAACCATGTGGGCTACCTGGCCAGCCTCCCAAATATTTTTATGGAGAGAAGGGAAATGGTACAGTTCAGAAATTCAGATTTCATGAAGAAATAAAAAGTGTCAGTGAAGGAATAAAGATGAAATGCATCTTTTATTTTTCTTATTTTTAATTGTTCCAATATATAATTGTTTAAAACATTAATAATACCAATTTATTTTGTTATGATAACAAATGCATACCTGGAACAAATGACTACAATGTTATAAAGAAAAGGAGAGAGGAATTGAGAATACTATAAGGTAACAGTATTAGTCATAAAGTGATAGTATTATTTGAAAGTGGATTTGGATTACTTTTATGTGTATATTGAAAACTCTAGGACAACAGCAATTTTTTTTTTAAAGTAAAATTGACATGCTAAGAAGAGAAAGTGAAATAATATAAAATGCTCAATTAAAGCCACAGGAGGCAGGAAAAGAAAGGAAAAAAAAAAAGACACGAAGAATAAATGCAAAAAATAGAAAACAGCTACAAACTTGGCAGATATTAATCCAACTATATCAGTAATCACTTTAAATGTGAATTATCTAAATACACCAAAGTGAGTTAAAATCTCTCTTTCAGTAATTGATAGACCAACCAAGTAGGAAATCAGTAAGGGTATATCAGAACTGAGTAGCACCATTAATCAACTGAATCTAATTGACATTTATAGAATGCTTCATCCAACAATAGCAGAATACACTTTCTTCTCAAGCACACTTGTAACCATCACCAAAATAAACCACATTCTGTGCCATAAAACACATTTTAACACATTTTTTTGAAAATAGAAAAGTATGTTCTTAGGCCACTATGGAATTAAACTAGAAATCAATTGAATTATATTACAATACATTACACTACACTACATTACATTAAATAATATATGGCTCAAAAAAGTCTTAAGGCAAATTAAGAAAATATTTTGAACTTAATGAAAATGAAAATACAGCTTATCAAAATTCGTGTAATGCAGCAAAAGCAGTACTTGAAGGGAAATTTATAGCTTTGAATGCATAAATTAGTAAAGAAGAAATATCTAATATCAATAATCTAAGCTTCTACCTTACAAAATTAGAGAAAAAAGTGCAATTTAAGCTTAAAGCAAGCAGAATGAAATAAATAAAAAGTAGAGCAGAAATCAATGAACTTGAAAACAGGAAATCAACACAGAAAATTAATGTAACCAAAAGACAGTTCCTTGAAAGAAATCGGTAGAATTGCAACCTCCAGCCAGGCTAACCAAGAAAAAGAGAAAAGAAATAAATTAATGATATTAGAATTTAAAAAGTGGGATCAATGCTAGATCCCATGGTTTTAAAGAATAACAAAGGAATTTTATGAAGACTTATGCAAACAAATTTAATTACTTAGTTGTAATGGATCAATTACTTGAAACACAAACTACCAAAACTTGCACAAGGAGAAATAAATATTCCTAATAGGCCTATAACCGTTAAAGCAGTTGACACAATAATTCATAATCTTCCAGAAAAGGACGCACCATGCCCGGATGGTTTCAATGTGAATTCTATCAAACATTTAAGGAAGAAGTGCGAGGAATCCTCTATTTTCTCTTCCAGAAAATAGAATCAAAGGAAATACTTTATAACTAATTATATGAGGTCAGCATTACTTTAATATCAAAACCAGATAAAGAAATTATAAGAATAGAAAACTAATCTTACAGAGATAGATTAACAAACAAAAATTCTCAGGAAAATATTAAATCTGACAAGGTGAAAAAGTAATTATGTACTATAACAAAGTGTGATATATTCCAGGTATGCAAGGCAGGTTTTAAATTTCAAAATCAATTAAAATATTCCTCAATAAAACAGGCTAAAAGAGAAAAATTATATGATGGCATCAATTGATGCAGAAAACATTTGACACTCATTCATGATGAAATCTCTGACCAGACTAGGAATAGAGGGAAACCTACTATACTTGATTTTTTAAAAAAATCTACCAGAATCCTACAGTTTGCATAATACTTAATGGTGCAAAACCAAACACTTTCCCTCAAAGACCAGAACCAAAGTGAGGATGTCCATTTTCACCACTCATTTTCAACACTGGAATTTCTAGCAACTGTAATAAGACAGGAAAAGGAACACAAAATATTTCCTGAATTGGAAAAAGAAATAAAACTTTGTTAAAAGATGACATGATTGTCTATGTAGAAAACTCCCCCAGCCCTCAAATCTACAAAAGAAACAAGCAAACTTTTGGAACTAATTATAGCAAGGTCACATGATATGAGGTTAATAAGCAAAAGTCAATTGTCTTATATCAGCTATAACCAACTTGAATCTGAAACTTAAAATGCAATGCCATTTACATTAGAATAAAAATGAAATCATAGGTATAAATCTAAATAAATGTTTAAGGGATCTGTATACAGAAAATTATAAAACTGGAGAAAGAAATCAAAGATCTAACATCTAAGAAGACCAGGAGACACCTGCCATTGAAGAGACAGTTTGTTACAATTCCCAAGAGGAAGGCGCATGATAATACTAGTTGTCTCTAGCTTTTTATTTGTCCAGTACCTGGGGAGGGAAAATAGAGTCCCAGAGGGTAAGAGCGTATAAGGGAGGTGGTTAGGGTATGGGCTTTGGATTAATTGGTTAGTATATGAAAGACACACTTGCAGGCCAGTTCTTTACTATCTCTAGAAAATCAGTAGTCCTGGAAGGCTTTCCAAGGTCAGGAAGGGCCCGAGATATCAAATGTAAGAAATAAGGATAAAAAAAGGCATTATTAATACATGTGTGTATACATGGGTTAGTATGCTAACATGTATTTCTTTGCTCTGTCAGGTGAAAGAACCTAAAAGATATGATGCCCCAATAGAAACAAGCACACATAGCACTAAGACCACAGTTTCTAATCCTATTCTGCAATAAAAGGAATCAGAGATCTTTGGAGAAATGGCTTATTATAGGACTAGAGCAGGAAATATACAGGATGAGCCTGGAGCATTTTGAAGTGCCAAAAAGTAAGTACTCAAAAACAAACAAAAACAGAAGCCATGATGACAATATCTCAAAGAGATGCAGGAGCCAACTGAAAGAGATCCTAATGGCCAAAGCTGGAATAATGTTAGGGACAAAAACAATAAGGTACTATTGGATTATAACTCAAAGTATAAAATAAATATCTATGAATTCATACTGATATAAATAATAATTGAGTAAATTAATAAATAGAGTAGGAGAGATGTCTCCCATGGGAAAATAATGTCTCTGGTTTGCTCTCTGTATTCCTAAATTGATGACTTCATTTATTAATTTTCAGGCTTTCCTAATATTTTTAAAAACACGATTAAGGCATACATTTTCCTCTGAATAACATTAGCTGTATCCCACAAGATTTAATATAAAGAGTTTTTTTTCCCTTCAGCTCTAAACAGTTGTGTTCCATTTAGTTCATCAGTGTTTCAAATGTGTGTTTGATTCTCTAGATACAGGCTTTAAAAGAATAACTCTTTATGTATTCATTTAAATAATATTGGATATTTTCTATGTGCCAACTGTCCTAGGTCCCTGGGTTACATCGTGAAAAAAAAAAAAAAAAAAACAGGCAAATTTCTTTGATTTTATGAAGCTTATAATTTATAGCATATTAAGTGTCTTTTCTTATTGTTGATTTCCCATCTAATTGTAAGATAATGGAGTCTATATGATATTGACTTTTTAAAATTAAGTTGAAAATTCCTATGTAACCTATTTCCTGTTCAACTTTTTAATGGTTTTATATTACCTTGAAAAAAATGTGTATTTTCTGCTTCCTAGGTACAAGGCTCAATATGTGCTAACTATGTGGTTTCAAATCTTCTATTGGTTATAAACTGTTTTTGTCTGCTTGATCTAGAAGGGCCTGAGAAAGATGTATGTATACAATTTATCTCACAGTGCTATGGTGGATACTTTCAGAACCATAATCTGAGAGAAGAACTAAATGGGAAAGGAGAAAAAAGGAAATCGTGGTAAGAAATACTATCCAATGCTTACTAATGTGTTACTAAGATGGGTACTACTTCATGACAAACTTCAAAGAGAAACAGCTGGTGGCTCAATGTCTGCTTAGCACACGGGATTCCAGTGGAGCAAACATGCTTTAGAGTAGCCTGTGTGAGTGAGTGATATGGACTGAATTGTTTCCTCCTCCTAACCCCCAATGTGATTGTATATGGAGACAGAGAATTTAAAGATGTGATTATTTAACATAAGGTCACAAGGGTGAGGCTCTGATCTAATATGATTGCTATTTTTGTAAAAAGAAGAGACACTAAGGGTGCTTATACTTAAATCCACAAATTTCACATTTATATGTATATATGTGTGTGTATATATATATATATAATGAACTGTTGAGATTATCTAGTTTAATGCTAATTTTCAAAGTGAGAAAACTCAGTCCCACAGAGGTGATATTATTTACTTAATTTCTTGATACTAAGAGGTTTTCTTTTCTTTATCTAACTTGCTTAGCCTTGGAATTTGGTCCTTAACTCATTGTAAAATTAAAGGATTTTTCCCATTATCCCATGCTTATGCTCTATGACGACATATCAGTAAAAGATAACAGGAGACGTGGCATAGAGAAGCTGTATGGTTTTATATGACACATAAATTGAGCGATCGACTTTCGTTTCCCAAATATGGTATCTACTATAACAGAACTTGAATGGAATAAAGTGGTTTAAAAAAGTAAAGCTGTGATGTTGACTTGAAAGTTAGCCAATCACTTTCTTTCACTGAATTGTAAAAGGTCAGTTATTAGAGAGAAAAAGATGAGCTGAAGTTAGATTTAGTGTAGCAATGCTTTTGCTGGAATTGGATAACCAGGTTAATGAACTTGCCTTAATGGCTGTCTTTCATCATCTATTTTTCTAAGGTATATTAAATTCCAATATCTTTTAATTAAGAGAAAAAATATGATTATTTGAAAAAATGTAGGAAACAGAAGAAAAAGAATTATAAAGAAAATTATTGCAAATTAAAATAAGAAAAATATACCAAGTATTTTTTTAAGCATCCAGGTTAACAAAATTGTGATGCAATTTTGGGGATCTGATCTGTAATATGAAATTAATCAACAGCAAATAATGCATATTTGATGTTTGAGAATATAGCAGGAGCAAAATTACAAAAACCAGGCAGATTTTTTCTTTGTTGCCACTGCAAATAGAAGCAAACATTACTGTTTCCTGGTTTAATGCCCAGTGAATAGGTGATGCTTGGCAGTTCGGCCAGAATTGTTCATATGCAATCAGTAGGCACAATGTCTTATGTGACAGCTCTTCATTTAGTTTAATTTACTGTAACTCACATGTATTAATATCCCAGTAAGCTCCCTGGTGTCCCATTTCTGGCAGTGTGTGTGTCTCATTTTCTCTGTATGGGATTCCCTTGTGAAATATTTGGGAACTCTGTCATGGAAAGCATCAAGAAGAAAAGGATGTTGTTTAGAGGAGTAGGTTTTTTATATGGTTGACTAGATAATCTGCTACTCAAAATGTAATAAAAATATGTAGTTTGGATAAATTGTTACCATATTTATTGAAAAATGTATAATAGTACGTTGTGTCAAAAATAAGACCATGAAGTGATAGTAATACCATTTGCTTTCCTTACTATGTTTCATTCCTAGATTTCACAGATATTTTTTAACTTCATAGCAGTCCGAGTTGAGTATAAGAAATTCTATTTTCACTGTTATGAAGAAATAGATACTTCTTACTAAAAACAACTACGAATGTTTTATAAAGAATTGTCTGTTTGTTTACTTATTTATTCATTAGGATGGCTTGTGTTTTTTGTTCTATGAAATGAACTGTATTTTATTAATATTATTTATTTTTGATGCTCAGTGTATATCTGATTTGTTTAGTGGGACCGTCTTAAATCTAACCATGTCCTTTTGATTTGTCTTTGTCATTCTTTGATTACTTTATTATTGAAGACAGTGGAAGACATTGTAGACTCATTTGTTAATTTCCATATCCCAGGCCTGGAATCTGCTTTTCTTCAAAAAGCTCTGACAGATTTTAGTGGAAAATGGTATTTAGAAACCAAGATCAGGGTATTAGCTGTGCTTGTTGCTACCAGTGTCATTGCTTCTAGGCCTTCTTAGTGAACAGAGAAAGGGAATATGACATATATCATGTCACTTTCACATCTATGTGTTTATTTCTCTCTTTCTTAAAAACCATGAGTTCATATTGATATTTCAATGTCCCAAAAGTGAGAAACAGGGTTCTTACTATTTTCAGTATACTTACTCATTTGCTCAAGCCTAGAATACACAGAAAGTAGTTTTGAAATTGCTAACTCATATTACTACAAAAAAAGAAATTTGATGTTTGTTTACTGTTCTCTCTTTTGTTTAGGTAAAATATACAAAGTATAAAAAGCATAAATCTTAAGGCTTCAGTTCAATTAGTTTTGCCAAAAGCAACCACCCATGTAAGCCACATCCCTATTAATATACGGAATATTTTTTTACTTCAGAGAATTTTTTCATGCTCTTTTGAGTTCTTCTTTCATTCCAAGCTAATTTTCTATTTTTTTCTTTTTATTTTAGATATAAACATACCATAGTCTGTTTATCAATTCTCCTGTTGGTGAGCATTTGAATTATTTCTATTTTTTTGACTATTATGAACAAAGCTTCTACAATTATTCTTGTACAAAACTTTTTCTGAATATTTGTTTTCATTTCTCTTGGTTAAATACTTGAGTAGAATTGTTTGAAATATACAATAGGTGTGTATCCAATTTTACAACAGACTCACAAACTTTTGTTGTAATTAATTATTCCAATTTACATCCCCATCAATAACATATGAGCATTCCAGTTGTCCTACATCCTCATTTATATTTGGTGTTGTCAATCTTTTAAAATTATAATCATTCTGATTGGTAAGGTATGGAAACTTGTTTGTTTTTGTTTGTAACTTTTGTTTCTTTGATTTGCTAATAATACCAATTACATTTTTATGTACTCATTATTCATTCATATGTCTTCTTTGTGAGGGTCTATTAAAGTCTTTTGCTTATTTTTTATTTTTTTAAAATCTATTATTGAGATGCACTGCTTTTAAATATATGTATGTATATATATAATCTTTCTATAAATCTTTCATCAGGTATGCGCTTAGCAAAATTTTTCTCTCCTATTTTTAATAGTTTCTTTTAATGAAGAAAAGTTTACATTTTGATAATTTCTAATTTATACATTTTAAAAACTTATAGCTATTGTTTCTGTATCCTACCTAAGAAACTTTTTCTGCCCCTTGGTTGCAAAGATATTATCCTATGCTTCTTATATAAGCTTTCTTTGTTTGTTTGTTTAAGCTAAATTTGTACTATCTCCAATTAATTTTTAGATATTATTTGAGGTAGAAATTGAAGTTTTTTTGTTTCCATATGGATATCCAGTTTTTCTATCACCATGTGTTGAAAAGAATTTATTTTCTCCTATTGGATTCCTTTGACAGTTTTTGCTGATTTTCTGTGTACTAATTCTCTTGATTGTTATTGATGGAGGAGAGTTGACATCTCTATGTGCAATTATGAATTTACATATTCTTCCTAGGGGTTATATCAGGTTTTCTCTCTCATGTTTTGAAACTCTGTGGTTAAGTTCATACACAGTCGGGTTGCTATGCCTACTTGGTTAATTTGCTCTTTTATAATTAAAGTCTCTACTTATACTGAGAATGTTATTTTTTTCTGAGATCTGATATTAAAATAGCTGCTCCAGCTTTCTTTGATTACTGTTTTCAGGGTATATCTCTTTCCATCCTTTTTACTTTTAAACTATTTATGTCGGTATATTTAAAGAGGGTTTTTGTAGGCAGTTGATAGTTGGACCTTTTAAAATACAATCTGATAATCTCTACCTTTAAATTAGTGTTTAACTTGGTATACATAAATATAATAATTATTATTTTTTAAAATCTGCATTGTATTTGTTTTCAGCTTGTTTCTTCCATTTTTTTGGTTTTTCTGTTCTCCTTTTCTGCTGTTTTAGATTATTTGAATATTTCTTAAAATTCTTCACTAATCTATCTGTTGGCTTACTGTCCATATCTCTGTACATTTTTAGTGGCTGTTTTAGGTATGACATATATATGTCTTGCCTTTCTGGTTAATTTGGATTTAATATTTTGCTTCTTCACATAAAATGTAGAAACCTTATAGTCCTACAGGTCACTTTGTCTTTTAGTTGCCATATGTATTACACTAATAAATATACTAAAAACCCTATGAAACAATATTCTAAGTTTTACTTCAATAGTCGTGCATCTCTTAAATATCTCAATAGGAGAAAAATACTATTGGATTTACCTAGATGCATGCCATTTCTGTTGTTTTTCCTTTATTCCTGAAGTTCTAAGTTTCCTTCTGGTATCATTTTCCTTCAGTCTGAAAGCCTTTATGATTCATTTTAGAGATGTTTTTGGCAGGAGATTCTCTTAATTTTCCTTCATTTCAGGATGACTTCATTTTACTATCATTTCTAAATAACATTTTTCCTGGATATAAAGTACTGAACTAACAGTTCTTTCCAGTTTTTAAATATGTTATTCTACTATCATTTGGCTTCTGTGATTTTTGGTAAGATATCTGTAGGTATTTAAAACTGTGTAGACCCTTTGACATTCCATTTTTTTCTGCTTGCTTCCCAGATTTTTTTCTTATTATCTGTGGTTTTCAGGATTTTGAATCTGCTGTGCCTGGGCATGGTTTTCCTTGAGTTTATTCTGCTTAAGATTGTTGAGTTCGTTAAATTTGTAAATTTATGCCTTTCACAAAACTTGAAAAGTTTTTGGTCACCATTTTATGAAATATGATTTCCACACTAATTTTTTCTTTCCTCCTCTTCTGGGACAATTGCTGTATCCTTTGATTTTTGTCTCACAAGTTTCGAGAATTTGTCATTTGTCTTTTGATGTTTTTTCTTCTGCACTGAAGCTTCCATAATTTGTTTTGATTTCTCTTCAAGTACATAGACCCTTTTCTCTATTATCTTGATCACATCAAGTGACTATATTTTAAATTTAGATATAATGTATTTTAGTACTGAAATTTTCATTTTTAAACATGATTTTTGTCTGCTGAATACCTTAGTCTTTTCATTTATTTCAAGAGTGTTTACCTTTACTTCAAAGAGTATAGTTATAAAAGATGCTTTAAAGTTGTTGACTGATAATTCCAACCTCTGGGCCATTTTGAAGTTGACATTAATTGATTATGTTTACCCTTTGGAATTTATCACATTTTTCTGGTATTTTGTATGTCAAGTAATTTTGGAATTGCCCTATAAATTTTGAAAATATTGTTGTGAGATTATTGCCCTTATCAATAGTCCTTGCAGTCAATTTTTGGTTTTTGCAGACAATCAACTTGGTTAGGTTTAGTCTTCACTTCTGTGTCAACTTCTGTGGGCAATGGTTCCAGTGTCAGTTCAGTTTTCATAAACTTTCCGTAATGATTCAGCTCTTTCTTGCCCATATTCTTTTTAGCAAGCAGTCTCAAAAAAATTAACATAGCCAAAAGTTGGCTTTTTGAAAATATTTTTGATGCATCCCTAAACTTTTGATGTGTTGTATTTCATTATGATTCATTTCAAAATTTTTTCTAATTTCCCTTGTAATTTTTCTTTGTCTCATGTGTTTATTCAGGTGTATGTTGTTTAATTTTTATATGTGGAGTACTTCTCAATATAATATTGCAACTTTAAAACATTTAATTCTTTTTTATTTATTTATTTATTTATTTATTTATTTATTTATTTTATTTATTTTTTTTTTATACCCACTTTTTTATTTTTTATTTTTTAGTTAATTTTTAAAAAAATTTTATTTTGTCGATATACATTGTAGCTGATTATTGCTCCCCATCACCAAGACCTCCTTCCCTTTTCCCTCCCCCCTCCCCCCCAACAATGTCCTTTCTGTTTGCTTGTCGTATCAACTTCAAATAATTGTGGTTGTTATATCTTCTTCCCCCCCCCCCGGTTTTTTTTTTTTGTGTGTGTGTGTGTGTGTGTGTGTGTGTGTGTGTGTGTGTGTGTGTGAATTTATATATTAATTTTTAGCTCCCACCAATAAGTGAGAACATGTGGTATTTCTCTTTCTGTGCCTGACTTGTTTCACTTAATATAATTCTCTCAAGGTCCATCCATGTTGTTGCAAATGGCAGTATTTCATTCGTTTTCATAGCTGAGTAGTATTCCATTGTGTAGATGTACCACAAAGGATTAATATCCAGAATATATAAGGAACTCAAACAACTTTACAAGAAGAAAACAAGCAACCCAATTAAAAAATGGGCAAAAAAGCTAAGTAGGCATTTCTCTAAGGAAGATATACAAATGGCCAACAGACATATGAAAAAATGCTCAACATCACTCAGCATCCGGGAAATGCAAATCAAAACCACATTGAGATACCATCTGACCCCAGTTAGGATGGCTAAAATCCAAAAGACTCTGAAAGATAAATGCTGGTGAGGCTGCGGAGAAAAAGAAACTCTCATACATTGTTGGTGGGACTGCAAAATGGTGCAGCCTCTATGGAAAATGGTATGGAGGTTCCTCAAACAATTGCAGATAGATCTACCATACGACCCAGCTATCCCACTGTTGGGAATATACCCAGAGGAATGGAAATCATCAAGTCGAAGGTATACCTGTTTCCCAATGTTTATCGCAGCACTCTTTACAATAGCCAAGAGTTGGAACCAGCCCAAATGCCCATCATCAGATGAGTGGATACGGAAAATGTGGTACATTTATTTATTTATTTTTAAAAATTTATCATTATGCAATGTAATTGATTTTCATGGCCCTGTACCAATTCCTCCCTTTCCCCCCTCCCTCTCTCACTTTCCCATCCCCAGCAACCTCAGTTCTGCTCACTTCTCTTAACAAGTTCAAAGAATTATTGTGATTGTTGTGTCTTTTTTCTCCCTATTTATTTGTTTATTTATTTATTTATTTATATTACCTCCCACTTATAAGTGAGAACATGTGGTATTTCTCTTTCTGTGCCTGGCTTATTTCACTTAACATAGTTTTCTCTAAGTTCATCTATGTTGCTGTGAAGGCAGAATTTTATTTTATTTTTTTATGGCACAGTAGTATTCCATTGTTTAAATACATGACATTTTCCTTATATACTTGTCTGATGTTGGGCATTTAGGCTAGTTTTAAAAAATTAGTTCTTTTTATCATTATGACAATATTTTTATATTTGCATTTTTTATGTTTACATCTTTCCTAATATTCTTTTAAAATATTTATTTTACAACTAAAAATTGTGTATATTCAAGGTGTACAGAAGATGATTTGATATATGTATACATTGTGTAATAATTACTACAATCCAATTAATTAACACATCTATCACCACCCATGTTGTGCATTGCATCCCCAAAACTTATTCATGTTAGGATTGAAAGTTTGACCAACATCTCCCCATTTTCCTTACCCTCCATCTCCTAGAAACGTCCATTTTACTCTCTGATTCTATAAATTTGACTTTTTTAGATTTCACATATAAGTGAGATCATACAGTTTTTTTCTTTCCTTGTCTGGCTTATTTCACCTATCATAATGTTCTACGTGTTCATCCATGTTGTTGCAGAACAGACTTATATTTATTTTTTAAATCTATGGTTAAACTTTACATCTGGGCCATGTCTAAGTCACTTTCTACTGGCCTCTTTTTAAATTAATGCATGTCCAGTAATTTTTGATTGATTAGTGGGAAGTTAGTAATATGTCATAAAATCTCTTGATTTTTCTATCTTCTTTGGAAGTCTATTGATTTCTTATCTGTTATGTGGTTAATTTGGCTGAACTCAAACTCAGTTTTCACCTATTTGAAAAAAGCTGGGACCTCTGCTCAGTTGTATCAACCTTCCAGCTATGGCATTTCATCTTGAAATCTTCACGCATGTGCAGATTAGGAGCCAGACAAGGATGTAAGTGATGTTTTTATGTAGCTATTATGGCTTCTCCTTCGGTGACTATATCATTCCTGAGATCTTTCCTTTTGTTTTCCATCAATTTAGTGAGCCCTGAATTTTATTCTCTCTTTATTTAAGACCAAGGACTATGACGTCTACTTGAATGTTGGCTGCCCTGTACTGCAGGGACTGGAAAATATTTTCAGCTGAAAATTTTGATAGTAGAAACTGCCATTACTAGAATCAACACTAACTCTATGAATATATGGAAGATGTCATATATATTGCTTGTGAAGAAAATAATTTGATATATGTATATAATTATATTCATACTGCATTATTTTATTAATTAAATTTTTATCTTTATTTGGAGAAAATACTTGTTCTTTTGGGTAGGCACTTAAATTTCCTATTGCATTTTTTTTATAGTTCTCTTTGTATTTTCAATTTTCTCTCTCTCTTTTCTTTTTTTTTGTACTTTATACAATTCACTGTCATGTTTTTCAGTGCATAATGGTACCAAATTATTGTTATACCTGTTCTACTATAATATAATATCTCTTCTTTCTGCTCACTATATCCTTCTTAAATTCTAACTAAATATTAATATTTTGCAACTTTTAATTTTTATTCCATAATTAACCATTGCTCATTCATTTTTACTTAACTTTTAAAAATAATTTATTACTTCTTGAGAACAAAATATTTTGTAATATGCAGGTAGACAGTTTTCCATTTTCTAAACTTGTGAGGATTGCATCATAGTGGTAATATATTGCTTAACCATTGGTAAAGCATTAACACTAACAGAAGTGGATTTAGCATAAGAAAAGGTAATGGAAATTATTTGCTTGAAAAATTTTGCTGTCAAAATATTGGTTGTCTTTAATTTTAATATTTGCTGGGGTCTAGTCAAAGTATGTTTTCTTTACACTTCTACAAACAAGTTCATCTGTAAGGATTCGATTCCCATACTTCACATTATAATAAAATCCTTTATTTTATGTTGATGTGTGTCTAATACTGGTTGTCTTTAATTTTAATATTTGCTGAGGTCCAGTCAAAGTATATTTTCTTTACACTTCTACAAACAAGTTCATTCTGTAAGGATTCTATTCCCATATTTCACGTTATAATAAAATCCTTTATTTTATGTTGATGTGTGTCTAACTCTCTATGAGTCATTTTGTGTAATGTAATATTTTTTAATTGAACAAGAATGCAGATGCATTGTAGCAATTTACAATTTAATAATTTCATAATTCAAAGAGGCAAAAGAGATTTTTTTCACTCTTAAATATTCAGCTTATTTTAGTACTAAACAATTTATCTGAAAAAATTATATACAAAGTTGAATTCAGAAATTGTAAAGAAGCTCCTGATGTGACTTATTTGTCTGCTATCACCAAGAGATTTATGATTTCATATTCTTTGACACATTTTATTTTGAATTAATTTTTAATATACAGTGAGAATCAGAGTTTTAGAATCATTGTAGATGCTAAAGTAATTAAATATTAAAATAGATAACACTAAATTTATGATCTTGATACATAATTTTCTATTTTGGTGTAATGATGAAATTTTTTTGATATTTTAGTTATGATATTTCTTTCAGAGCATTTGGATATATTTATATAAATTTACATAAACATTTCTGAAACGAAGTCTATTTTAAGATTGTTTTAATATAGTACTCAAACAATAACACACAGATGATAAGGTAACTTTGGATTAATTAAAACAATTGGATTAGTTTTGTGTATAGACCTCTGGCATTCAACATTATCTTAATTATTAGTCAGTTATGACTCCCCCACACAGGGAATGCACCATTATGCTTGAGTCTTCTGGTTAACTAAACAAAAAATCAGACCCCCTGTCCTCATAACAGACAATTTATTTTAAAAGCACAAAGCATAATTATAAACAGTAAAAAGAAAAAAGCTTAGATGATATTTTAAAGAGGCACATTCTAATTTTTCATTTTATGCAACAGATAAACTTTGCATAGTACCGAAATATAATGAGAGAATTATTAAACTTAGGAAACTTGAATTCTAGATTTGTCATCTGTCAGAAATGTTATCTGAGAACAATCACAAATATTTAAACTCAGTGTTTAAAATAGAGATAATAGTATCTTCTCTCTTTCATTTATGGGGTTATTGTGAGAATCAGATCAGTTAGTTTTACACTTAAAAGTACTTTCTAAAACTGCCAAGCTATATATAATTATTTTTATTTGTAGATACAGTCATTTGTTACAGCTTCTTTTATTTTGTGTTCTTTTATTATCCATCTCATACCAGTTAGACTGGTTATTATCAAAAAGACAGAGAATAAAAAATGCTGGCAAGGATGTGGAAAAAGGGGAACCCTTTTACACTGTTGGTGAGACTGCAAATTAGTACAGCCATTATGGAAAACAGTACTGAGGTTTCTCAAATAACTATAGGTAGAACTACCATATGATCCAGCTATCCCTCTATTGAATATATACCCAAAGCAATGGGAATCATCGTGTTGAAGGGATACCTGCACTCCTATGTTTATCACAGATCTATTTACAATAGCCAAGAGATGGAACCAACCTAATGTCCATTGAAGGATGACTGGAAAAGGAAAATGTGGTATATATACACAATGGAATACTACTCAGCCATGAAAAAGAATAAAATACTGCCATTCGAAGCAGCATGGATGGGCTTGGAGAAAATTATGTTAAGTGAAATAAGCCAGACACAGAAAGAAAAATTCTGCATATTCTTAGACACAAGAGGTAGGAAAGAAAGGAAGGAAGGAAGGAAGGAAGGAAGGAAGGAAAGGAGGAAGGAAGGAGGGAGGGAGGGAGGGAAGGAAGGAAAGAAGGAAGGAAAGAAGGAAGGAAGGAAGGAAGGAAGGAAGGAAGGAAGGAAGGAAGGAAGGAAGGAAGGAAGGAAGGAAGGAAGGAAGGAAGGAAGGAAGGAACCACAGCCATAATAATACATTGAACTTTCAGAAAGAGAGAACAGAACTAAGTTTACTGGTGGTAGGAAAAGAGGAGGGGGAGGGGAGCTAGGTAGTAATTAGGTAATGGACATAAAGAATAATTATGTTTTATAATGATGAATATGCTAATAATCCTGATTTGATCATGACATATTGTACACAAACACTGATAGTAAACTCTGTATCCCAGAAATATGTATAATCTATTATGTTTCAATTTAAAAAATAAATTAAAAAAATAAGTGACTTGCTATTTTCTCTTTATTTTCCTTTGTCTCACTAATTTCATAAGTGTATGAAGGAATTTCCAAAGGCATGCCATATGTAGTTTCATTGAAAAAGGGGTGATGTAAAATGCAATAATCAAAGAGGAAGCAAGCAAAAGAAACCCCCCCAAAACCAAAACTTTCCCCCTACACCACACAATTCTTTTTTTTAATCAATCAACCAAAATTTTATTTTCTATTATGTACACATTACACATCATGACTGTTTTTCATTCTGTGGTTGAATGAAAAGCAGTCATGATGTTTTGCCTATTCTCATCAAAAAGGAGTCCCTTGAATCCAGTCTAGCCTTTGACCAATAGAATATTGTGAGAATCACATTGTGTACTCGAACCAGCCTAGTTCTTAAGAGATCTTGCAGCTTCTGCCTGTATACTTTTGAAATAGTACCTTACGGCTGCCATGTAAAAAAGCCATTCCAACCTAGAGGAAAATCAGAGGCCATATGGAGAAAAAACTGAGCTAGCATCAACTTTCAAATTAGTTAGTGAAGTTATCTTTACATTCCATCCCAACTGCCCCTACAGTGACAGCAAATCCCACAGTGGAATTATCCAGCCAACTCACGTATTTGTGAGGAATTATAAATTATTACTCTTTTAGCCGTCTAAATTTTAAGGTGTTCTGTTACACAGCAGTAGGTAACCGATACGATTTTTGAGGAGTAGGTAACATCTTATTTTTACACTATCTGTCATTTTGACCACATTCTGACTAATGCAAAACCTCTTTGTGTACTAAAATAAAACTGAGTGTTCAGTTCATTGTTGGTTCTTAGTTAACTGATGCAAATTAGTAATGATTGAATAATAATCAGCAGTAGTTGTCCAACTCTGTGTATATATTTTCAGTTTGAATCCTGCTGATAAAATAACTATTTCTATTTCCCTCTTCAACGGGAAAAGGGCCATTATAGGTGTATAAGTTTTTCACTCTGAGTGAAAGATTTTTGCTCTGGTTCCTCATATTTGATGCTATAGTGTCCATCCTTTTAGAGACTGAATTCCGCATTCACTTTACTACAGTTATTAGTGCAACCAATGCAATTCTTAGACTAGTATCTAGTTATTATGTTGATTTTATTTCATCAGAGATGTTTGAGTTTATAGGAGCCTGAATTGAATAAGAAGCAGTGTTTTCCATCAGAGATACTAAAAATCTGGATTTGTAGATTTATTGATATTATTATTATATTTATAATCAATATTGTTATTATAATTACTATTTTAAATAATAAAGATATAAGGTTACAGGAAAATATTTGCCTGTGTGATTTTTTTGAACAGAAATATCTTAGAATGGTATTATTAGGTATAATTCTCGGGGAATAGCCCTCTCGTCAGTTTTGAAACTAGTTCCCAATAAGAAGTAAAGGGTTTTTTTTTTGTTTTTGTTTTTGTCTTTTTCGTGACCGGCACTCAGCCAGTGAGTGCACCGGCCATTCCTATATAGGATCCGAAACCGTGTCGGGAGCGTCACTGCGCTCCCAGCGCCGCACTCTCCCGAGTACGCGGCAGACTCGGCCGAAGTAAAGGTATTTGAAAACATTTCCTCTTAGTAAAAGGGTTCATGTTCTTCTTGAAAAATACTGATTTTTTAAGGATTAAGTTGATTGCCTGGTTATCCTGTCCTAAGGTTCCAAGTTTTCCCATTTGCCAGGATTTAAATTTATAACCTTTCTAATGATACTTAGGATCGAACAATAATTATTGAGAGAGGTGATTATGCTATTATGACAAGTATGTCCAAATTTGGAGAAGAAAAGTGTATACTGGAAGAAGAATGCTACACTTGGTTTGCCTCAGCACTTTTTCCTTTTTATTTTAATGTCAACAGTTAGAATTTACTACTAATGGCATTGCTATGATGTGATGTCTGTAGTTCAAGTTAAATTAATGAGGCATGGTATGAAAAAATCTTAGTTTCCTCGCTTTTGGAATTTAGTGAATTCTTCAAGCAGGCTTTTTTCTATTTTTTGATTTACCGTTTTTGCAATATTAGGCATATCTCTCTTTTACATTTTTAAACTGTCATATGTACATAGATGGGCTTGGTTGTAAATATATTATTTTTTTACGCATTATGCTCTTATTAATCAGCAAACTTAAGGAAGTTTCAAAGTGCCTCAATTTGAGTTTCATATCATTCATGTTCCAATTTTTTAACAATAAACTAAAGGAATAAATCCTACACTTTGGTGAAAAAAACTATATTATACAAATAAAAACGTAAATATATGTAAACACTATCAAACTTCCATGCAGATATGGTATATTCCAGATGAAACAGTCCACTTGACTAGAGGGGTTAGTTGCAATCCAACTGATTAGAATTGAGTAGATAATGAAACTAGGTGGAAAGAGAATGTTATGTGGCACTTACAGATGGGTTAATTGCAATAAAATCTTAGTAATTTATCTTAATTTCTAGCACAAGTTGGAACTGGATACTAATGCTATTCCCTGGCTTTGATGTCACGTCAAAGCTAAGGTTTTCTGAACATTTCAGTGCCGTATTACTAAATACGCTGCATATAGGTCTTCCTACATTTTCTACTTTTCCTGTTTGTCTTAGGGTGGATTATATTTTACTGCCTATTCCAAAAAATTCTTATATTAATATAATTGAAAATTTCCTCTTACAAGTAGTACACATTCCAAATATTTGACAGTACTCTTCTTAAATCTTGGAATTTTAGGTTTTTGCTTAATTTTTCACTATTTCCTAGTTTTTTTTAAATTCAAACATAATTGATAGTACATATTTGTGGGGTACAGAGTTGACTATCAATACTTGTGTACACTATGTGATGATCAAATCAGGATAATTAGCATGTTCATAATTACAATATATAATCATTCTCTGTGTCCATTGACCAAATTCTCAATGACCTCCCATCCGCCTCCCCTTTCCCATCTCTAGTAACCACAGCTGTGTTCTCTCCTTATGAAAGTTCATCATCTTATTGTTGCCTTTCTTTTTCTTTCCTTCCTTCCTTCCTTCCTTCCTTCCTTCCTTCCTTCCTTCCTTCCTTCCTTCCTCCCTCCCTCCCTCCCTCCCTCCCTCCCTCCCTCCCTCCCACTTATGAATGAGGACATGCAGCATTTCTCTTTCTGTGCCTGGCTTATTTCACTTAACATAATTTTCTCCAAGCTCATCTAGGCTGCTGCAAATGGCAGAATTTCATTCTTTTTCATGGCTGAGTAGTATTTCATTGTGTATATATACCACATTTTCCTTATCCAGTCATCCATCTATGGACATTTAGGTGGGTTCCATATCTTGGCTATTGTAAATAGATCTGTGATAAACATGAGAGTGCAGGTATATCTTTGACATGATGCTTCCCATTGCTTTGGGTATATATTCAATAGAGGGATTGCTGGATCATATGGTAGCTCTACCTGTAGTTTGAGAAACCTCAGTACTGTTTTCCATAGTGGCTGCACCAATTTACAGTCCCACCAACAGTGTAAAAGGGTTACCCTTTCTCCACATCCTTGCCAGCATTTGTTATTCTCTGTCTTTTTGATAATAGCCAGTCTAACTGGGGTGAGATGATATCTCAAAGTGGTTTTGATTTGATTTCCATGGTGATTAGTGACATTGAGCACTTTTTAATGTACCTGTTGGCCAGTTGTTTGTCCTCATTTTGAAAAATGTCTATTCAGCTCCTTAAAATCCAATTTTTAATTGGATTATTTGTTTTATAATTAATTAGATTATTTATTTTATATATATTTTTTATGTTAAGTTGTTTGAGTTTCTTGTATATTCTGGATATTAATCCCTTGTTGGTTATATTTTCTCCCATTCTGTAGGTTGTTCTTTCACTTCATTGATTTCTTTCTTTCCTGTACAGAAGCTTTTTAGTTTAATATACTCCCATTTCTATATTTATTTATTTTTTCCTTTGTTGCTTGGGCTTTTGAGGTCTTATTCATGAAGTCTTTGCCTAGTTCTACATCCTGAAGTGTTTCCCCTATGTTTTCTACTAGGATTTTTATAGTTTCACGTCTTATATTTAAGTAGTTGATCCATTTGAGTTGACTTGGTATATGGCAAGATGTACAGGTTCTACTTTCATTCTTCTATACATGGCTATCCAGTTTTCCCAAAACCATTTGTTGAAGATCAATTAGCTTTAAGCACATGGGTTAATTTCTGAATTATCGGTTCTGTTCCATTGGCCCACGTTTCTGGCTTTTTAGTATAACTTGAAGTCAGGTAGTGTTATGATTCCAGCTTTATTTTTTTGCTCGGGATTTCTTTGGCTAATTGGGATCTTTTGTTCCATATGAATGTTAGGATTGTTTTTTCCATTTCCATTGATCGGTACTTTTTTTTTCTTCTGACCAGTAAGGGGATCACAACCCTTGGCATGGTGTGGTCTGCAACATACTCAGCCAGTGAGCACACTGGCCATCCCTATATAGGATCCGAACCCGTGGCCTCGGTGCTACCAGCGCCGCACTCTCCCGAGTGAGCCATGGGCCGGCCCTTTATTGGTATTTTGATGGGTATTGCATTGAATTTGTAGGTCACTTTGGGTAGTATGGACATTTTTACAGCATTAATTTTTCCAGTCCATGAACATGAAATCTCTTTTCATCTTTTGGTGTCCTCTTAAATTTCATTCAGCAGTGTTTTGTAGTTTTCATTGAAAAGATCTTTCACCTCCTCAGTTAAATTGATTACTAAGTATTTTACTTTTTTGGTGACTATTGTAAATCAGCTTGCTTTCCTGATTTCTTTTTCTGCTAGTTCATTGTTGAGTATAAAATGCTACTGATATTTGTGTATTGATTTTTATCCTGCTACTTTGCTGAATTCATTCAATGTATCTAGGAAGTTTCTGGTAGAGTTTTAAGATTTTTCTGTATACATGATCATGTCATCAGTGAACAGGGGCAATTTGACTTTATCTTTTCCAATTTGGATGTCCTTATTTCTTTTCTCTTTCCTGATTTCTCTGACTAGTACTTCCAATGATATGTTGAACAGGAGTGGTAAGAATGGGCATTCTTGTCCTGTTCCTATTCTTAGAGGAAAAGCTTTCAACTTTTTTTCCATTCAGAATGATGTTGAAAGTGGGTTTGTCATATATGGCTTTTATTGTGCTGAAATACTTTCTATACCTATTTTGTTGAGAGTCTTTATCAGGAAGGGATGTTGAATTTTGTTGAATGCTTTTTCTGTGTCTATTGAGATAATCATATGGTTTTTGTCCTTGATTTTGTTGATTTTATTGATGTCGTGTATCGCATTTATTGATTTGCACATGTTGAATCATCCTTGCATCTTGGGATGAATCCCACTTGATCATGGTGTATAATTTTTTTGATGTGTTGTATTCTGATTGTTAATATTTTGTTGAGGACTTTTGCAAGTATGTTCATCAAGGATAATGGCCTGTAGCTTTCTTTTCTTGTTGTTGTGTGTTTGTCTGATTTTGGTATCTAGGTGATGCTGGACTCATAGAATGAGTTTGGGAGAATGGCCTCTGTTTCAATTCTCTGTAATAGTTTGTAAAGGACTGGTGTTAATTCTTTTTTAAAGATTTAGAAGAATTCCACAGTGAAGCTGTCTGTCCTGGGCTTTTCTTTGCTGTGAGACTTCTGATTACTGCTTCAACCTTATTGATTGTTATTTGTCTCCTTAGGTTTTCTATTTCTTCTTGGTTCAGTCTTGGTAGTTTGCATGTGTCCAGAAATTTATCCATTTCTTCCAGGTTTTCAAATTTGTTGGACTGTTGTTATTTATAATAGTCTCTAAACATTCTTTGTATTTCTGTGGTATTGGTTGTAATATCTCCTTTTTCATTTCTGATTTTTGTTATCTGAGTTTTCTTTCTTCTTTTTTCAGTTAATCTAGCTAATGGTTTGTCTATTTTGTTTATCTTCTCATAAAACCAACTTTTGTTTTCATTGGTCTTTTGTATAGTTTTTTTGGTCTCTATTATTTAGTTCTGCTCTGATCTTAATTATTTCTTGCCGTCTACTAATTTTGGAATTGGATTGTTCTTGTTTTTCTAGTTCTTTGAGGTATAATGTTAGGTTGTTTATTTGAAGTCTTTCTATTTTTTTGATGTAAGCACTTATTGCAATAAACTTTCCTCTTAGTATTGCTTTCACAGTATCCCATAGGTTTTGGTAAGTTGTGCTCATATTTTTGTTAATTTCAAGGGATGTTTTGATGTCCTGCTTTATTTCTTCTTTGACCCATTGGTCACTCAGAAACATGTTTTTTAATTTCCATGTATTTGCATATTTTCCAGAGTTTTGTGTGTTGTTAATTTCTAATTTTATTCCATTGTGGTCTAAAAATATACTTGATATGATTTCAATATTTTTAAATTTGTTGAGACTTACTTTGTGGCCTCACATATGATCTTTCTTGGAGAATGATCCATGTGATGATGAGAAGAATGTATATTCTGTAGTTGTAGGATGAAATGTTGTGTAAATGTCTGTCAAGTTCATTTGGCTGAAAGTGGTGTTTAAATCCAATATTTCTCTGCTAATTGTTTTTTACATGATCTATCTATTGCTGAGAGTGGTGTGTTAAAGTTCCCAGCTATTATTGTGTTGGGGTCTATTTCTGCTTTTAGGTCTAGTAACAGTTGCTTTATATATTTGGGTGCTGTGGAGTTGGATGCATATATATTTATAATTGTTCTATCTTCTTGCTGCATTGATTCTTTTATCATTATGTAATGTTCTTCTTTATCTCTTTTTATAGTTCTTGGTTTGATGTCTATTTTATCTGATATAAGTATGACAACTCCTGCTTGTTTTGGTTTCCATTTGCATGGAATATCTTTTTCCATCACTTCACTACTTGTCTATGCATGTCTTTATTGGTGAATGAGTTTCTTGCAGGCAGCATATTGTTGGGTCTAGTTTTTTAAGACATTCTGCCAATCTATATCTTTTAAGTGGGGAATGTAATCCATTTTCACTCAGGGTTGTTATTGAAAGGTATTGTCTTATTCCTGCTATTTTATTAATGTGTTTATGTTTACTTCATTTTCTCTTGTTCCTTTCTTTCCTTTTTATTGTTTATGTTTACTGTTTGGTATCTTTTTATAGTGATGATACATTTTCTTTCTCTTTTTTTATGTATCTGTACTACTAGCAGATTTATTCTTTCTCCTATATTTATGGTGATACATGTTATTCTTGATTCCAGATGTAAGACTCTCTTGAGCATTTGTTGAAGGACTGTTCTTGTGCTGGTGAATTCCCACAGCTTTTGTTTGTCTGGGAAGGATACTATTTCTGAAGGAAAGTGTTGCTGGATATAGCATTTGTATTCTTGGTTGGCAGGGTTTTTTCTTTTAGGACTTTAAATACATCATCCCACTCTCATCTGGCCTGTAGGGTTTCTGCTGAAAAGTCTCCTTTAGCCTGATGAGGATTCCTTTTCATGTGACACCAGAAGAGAAATCCCAGATGTCAATATTAATGAAACTCTACATGATGGATGAAAAAATAGATAATAAAGTAAAAAATAAAATTAAATTAAAATTTAAAAAAAGATAAAATAAAAGACAAAAAGTTCCAGGATATCAGAAATTCAACAAAAAGATAGAAACAATTAAAAAAATAAAATACACAGTCAAAGATCCTGGAACTGAAGAATTCATTCAATGAAATAACAAATGCAATGAAGGGCATAAGCAGCAGGCTAGAACAAGCAGAAGAAAGAATTTCTGAACTGGAAGACAGGCTTTTTGAATTAACTCAGACCAAAAAAAAAAAAAAAAAAGAAGAAGAAGAAGAAAAGAAAAAGAATTTTTTAAAAATGGAGAAAGCCTAGGAGATCTTTTTGATAACCTTCTGTATACAAACATCCATATCATGGCTATACTGGAAGGAGAAGAGTCAAAACTTCCCAAGTATTGGGAAAGATATGGTCTAACAGATTGAAGAAACTCAAAGATCCCCAAGCAGATTCAACTCAAAAAGGACCTCCCCAAGACATGTAGGCAAACTGTCAAAAGTCAAAGACAAAGAAAAATTCTAAAAACAGCAAGGAAAAAGAGTGTCAAATCACCTAGTTCATTTTGATCATACTCAGGAGAGTCTGCTTTGTGCTTGAGTAGTTTTCAAGAAGGATTTGAACGTTTTTTCTGACTTTTTCTTTCTTTTTGTACGTTCCTTCTCCCCGTAACCCCTTGTCTTATATCCCCTTTCCCTTAATATTTGCTGGGAGTGAGTCATTAGATAAACAAGTCCTTTGGACTTTTTAAATGACATTAAGTGTTATAAAGATCTTAGCCACATGGAGGAAAGTAGAAAAAAAAATAGCTGCGATTATCAAACATTATAGGTAAAAGCAAGTGTGTTGTTTTATTTCAAGTAACTGCTTAGTGTTTTCTAAGAATTCTGTTTCTATATTGAAATGTGAAACATTTAGTTACAGAATTTATTATAGGTTTCAGGTCAATTGCTATTAGGATAATTCTGTCAACATGAAGAAGTTTATTAAAACTAAACTGTATTTCTTAAATTATTTACAGGATGGAAATTATAAATTATTCAATTGTATTTATGATTTAGAAAAAATGAATTAATGCATTAAACTAGTTTCTGTGAGATCACTGTGGGAAATTTTACTTCTATATTTCACAATTAAAATTTGCCTTATGGCTACTACAGACAGCAGCCAGTAAATCTCACTCAGCTTCATGAAGCTAGTTGGCAGTTCTTCATATAGGGGATTGTATTTAGAAATTTCTTTGCCTTGTGAACTGACAGAGTACAAGCTGATTGGCTTTGAAGCCTGGGCCTGTGATCTGGGGTAAAGTTCAGTGGTTAAGAAAGAAGTCACTGATTGCTATTTATGATTTGTTTTCTAATAATTTTATTATGTACATGTACTCAGAGGGCACGGGCTGCAGTTCACAAATTGAAACAAATGAACAAAAATATGTAAAACTAATTCTGGCAATTTTCAAAGTACTAAGATATTTGTTATATTTATTTAAATTAATGTGACTTTATGCATTAACTCTAAAGCAGAGGTGGACAATAACAAAATATTATCTCATTTGTGTCCTTTTCTGATTTTTCAGATATTAGTTTTTATAAGAATGACATTGATGAATAATTACAAAAGTCATAACAAAGTATAATGGGGACTATTTTCATGTGATCCTGATTCACAATTCCTTTTGTTATTTATTCTATTTCCTAATGTTTGAGAGTTTGAACAATTACTTGATATGTTTTATGTGCATCATACAATGTTTCATCTAAAATATATATTCTATATTAGTTTCTAGACTTGTCATTGGTAAGTCTTTATCTCTTATTATTTATCAAAGGTCTTTATCAATATACTCTCCCAAGATTTTTGGGAACCAAAAGTTTTATGCAGCTTGGTTGACAAACAAAATTCTATATGGAATTTCTTATAGTATGTTTAGAAAATTTTGTTTTATATTTAGTTAAGAACATTTTTAATACCTTGAAAAAACATAACCATACTTTTAAAAAGAGTATTTTAATTAAAAATAAAAAAGCTATAAGATTAAATCAAAGCTCTGGTAAATATTATATAATAAGAAATTAAATTAATTCTGAAAATGCTATTCTTTGTATTTGTATTTTCTTTTTGCTTACTTTTCATGGGACACTGTATTAATGGGAAATACAAGGTCATATCAAGAGAAGATAACTGTATAACCTAAGTCTAATTAAATTGGGAACAATGAAAGAAGGCTAGAGATCAGAACTGTAGCTATTTCCAACACAGCCCTTCCATGTTAACAACCAAGGTGGACTTAGGGGAAAAGTCATAAGGAGTGGTTAAGTTAGATGAGCTGTTCAAAGACATGGGTAAAAATTCAGTGTATGATTTTCTCTGGATTTTGCAGAGGACATAGGAAAGAAAACTTGCCTTTAAATTTTGTTCTTGAAAACCTTAAAGTAAGTAATGGCACACAGTGGATAACATACAATATTCAGAGTATATATGCAGCAACATAGGTCAATATTCGATGCTGAATCTTGGTCAGACAGGACATCTGTTACTGGGGATCACTTTTGGCCATGTTCCCTAAGTTTTCACGAGGATAGCTCTATAACTGCCCTAAATAAATGGGAGGTGTTTAAACAAATAGATGCATTTAAAATACAATTTAAAAAGATTCCTGCTAAATTGTTTAAGTAGTGAAGAGGTAGAATAACCTTGTGGTTAAAAATGAGTGATCTGGGGTTGGACTGTGTCTACTCTGACTTTGGCTCTGGCTCATTCTATCTCTGTACTAACTGTGGGAAAATTACTTAACTTCTCCAAACCTCAATTTCCTCATTTGTAAATGTGGACTAATAAAGAAGCTGTGTGAGAATTAAAATAGACTGTGCATGTAAAATACTTAGAACAGTGGCTAGCACATATGTCTAATAGATGTTAGTTATTCAGGTTAAATGAGATTTAGAATGTTAATATGCACACTGTATAGAAGACATTTGATAGATATTAGTTGAGAAGTAATGTTTAGTTGTGGCTCCAAACATAATTTCTCTCTCAAGAAGGAATAGTATTTCCAATTTACCTTAGGACTATTAACTCTGTCAAGTGATCACGCAGCTTGCAAACTACAACATGGTGGCAGCTGATATGTTTACTTGTTACACTTCTGTAGATTCATCTGGTGAAGAAATAACATGCTCAAATGAATCCACAAAGTTTCTTACTTACACAGGAGTTCTATAGACTCTCACAGAAGTCTGAAGCTATAGCCTAAAAAGCAGTAAGTTACATGTGCATTCTTCTGAAACTAGGAATACAGTTGAGAATGGTCTTATGGGAATCTCCCTTAAGATATGGATGTAAAACTGCATGAAAGAGCCACTTACCAGGATGTCTAATCTTGCTCCAGAAGGAATTTCAGGGCATTCCTCCAAAGCTTGGGTCAGGCCTTGGTCAAGAATCCCCTACATAGTCTGTGTGATGACAGACAAGGTCTCCAGATTACCATAGCAGAGCTGTTTCCTTACAAAGCCATGCTATTCTGTAGATTAATATTAAAACCAAGAGCTGAGTGATATTAGTGACCTGTTCCAAACATCTTAAGAGAAATCAAGAAAGCTTGCCCATTTACAATAACCACAAAAAAATAAAATATTTAGGAACTGAGTTAAGCAAGGATGTGAAAAATCTCTATAATGAGAACTACAAACCAATGCTGAGAGAAATAAAAGAGGACACAAGAAGATGGAAAGATATCCCATGCTCTTGGATTGGAAGAATCAACATAGTGAAAATGTCCATACTACCCAAAGTGATATACAAATTCAATGCAATCCCCATCAAAATTCCAAAGACATTTTTCTCAGAAATGGTAAAAACTACCCACATATTTATATGGAAGAACAAAAGACCAGGCACAGTCAAAGCAATTCTGAGCAAAATAAATAAAGCTGGAGGCATAACACTACCTGAATTTAAACTATACTACAAAGCTATAACAACCAAAACAACATGGTACTGGCATAAAAACAGACACACTGATCAATGGAATAGAATAGAGAATCCAGAAATCAACTCACATACCTACAGGCATCTGATCTTTGACAAAGGCACCAAGCCTATACACTGGGGAAGAGACTGCCTCTTCAGCAAATGGTGCTGGGATAACTGGATATCCATATGCAGGAGAATGAAACTAGACCCATACCTCTCACCATATACTAAAATCAACTCAAAACGGCTTAAAGAATTAAATATACACCCTGAAACAATAAAACTTCTTAAAGAAAACATTGGAGAAACACTTCAGGAAGGAGGACTGGGCACAGACTTCATGAGTACGACCCACAAAGCATGGGCAACCAAATGATAAATAAATAAATGGGATTATATCAAACTAAAAAGCTCCTGCACAGCAAAAGAAACCATTAACAGAGTTAAAAGACAACCAACAGAGTGGGAGAAAATATTTGCAAAATATACATCTGACAAAGGATTAAAATACAGAATATACAAGGAACTGAAACAACTTTACAACAAAAAAACAAGTAACCCAATTAAAAAATGGGCAAAAGAGCTACATAGGCATTTCTCAAAGGAAGATATATGAATGGCCAACAGACACATGAAAAAATGCTCAACATCGCTCAGCATTCGGGAAATGCAAATCAAAACCACACTGACATGCCATCTCACCCCAGTTAGGATGGTTAATATCCAAAAGACTGTGAATGATAAATGCTGACGAGGTTGCAGAGAAAAAGGAACTTTCATACACTGTTGGTGGGACTGCAAAATGGTGCAGCCTCTATGGAAAATAGTATGGAGGTTCCTCAAGCAATTGCAGATAGATCTACCATATGACCCAGCTATCCCACTGCTGGGAATATACCCAGAGGAATGGAAATCATCAAGTTGAAAGTGTACCTGTTCCTCAGTGTTCATCGCAGCACTCTTTACAATAGCTAAGAGTAGGAACCAGCCCAAATGTCCATCATCAGATGAGTGGATACAGAAAATGTGATATATCTACACAGCGGAATGCTACTCTGCTAGAAAAAAGAATGCAATACTGCCATTTGCAAGAACATGGATGGACATAGAGAGAATTTTATTAAGTGAAACGAGTCAGGAACAGAAAGAAATATCACATGTTCTCACTTATTTGTGGGAGCTAAAAAATAAATAAATAAATACACAAATAAACTCAGGAGGGGGAAGGGAAGAAGACACAACAATTACAATTCCTTGAAGTTGATATGACAAGCGAACAGAAAGGAGGTTGTTGGGGGGCGGAGAGGGAAAAGGGAGGGAGCCTTAGGTAATGGGCCACAGTAATCAACCACATTGTATATTGACAAAATAAAATTAAATTAAAAAAAAATTAGGTTTCCCCTGGGGACTGGTTTTACAACAGGTTTTAAATTAGAATTTTTTGATCCAATATAGTTTATCAGAGAAATTTACAGTTTAAAATAATACAGTTTTGCTGAGCATGGTCCTTCTGCCTATTTTTCTCTTGGAAGCTGAGATGACAAGGATATATGGGGGATTCTGGGGAGATCCTCTTTGGGAACGTACACACAGAAGGATGGGATACCTCAGAAATTGAGAAAAAAGCTGAGTGGAATTGATTGTCTCTCTTTCTCTTTCTTAAAACATGCACTCCACCTATACTAAGATGCTAGTTTTCGGACATGCACACTTCCACAAACTTTTGGCATGCTGTTCTTTCTTGCTTAGACTTAACTTCTCCAAGTACACAGTAAATCTGATGAACTCTTATTTATTGTTTCGAATTACCTTCAATTCATAAATGAGTTCTTCTTTTCTACTTTCCAATCAATTAATTCCCACTGTTCTATGCCTTGGATTTATTTCTGTTATTATGTTTATGACTCTAAACTGTATTGTTTTCTTTATATATCTATCTTTGATAATAAACTATAATGCTTTTCAGTTCATGGGTATGGTTTTGCTTTCCTGGCATAGAATATGTGTTCCTTAAACTTTTGTTGAATTACATTGAGTTGAATTTAATTAAATTGAATAATTGTATGCTTTTCTATGAAACCATGCACACTCTTTCTTCATTTTCCTTCTGACCAGTGACAGGTACTTGAGAGATGGACAGGTTTAAGGACATGGTTTTTGGAATGGAGCAGAACAAAGTTAAATGACCCACAAGAAGATCAATGCCTAGAATTAGACCACAGAAGCATAATGCTCAAACCAACAAGCTCACCATCTTGAGGGCTGTAATAAAGCTAGAAATACATTTTCTCTTTTTTTGCTGTGGTAAATTCAAAAGAGATCTGTATTTCCAGACTTATAAGAATAGATGGCTATTAAAAAATAGTCAATTATTGGTAAAGTTATTCAGCTATTTAGATCATAAGGTAAAACTAATATTAATGAATTTTAATGTGCTCTAGGGTCAGAAAACAGAATTTAAAGAGGTAAATAAATTGAGGAAGAGTGAAAATAAGTAAAAATATAAACTATTTAAAAATTATATAATACCTACTTTTTCTCAGTTTCAAGGTAGAAAAATTCAGTTAAAATGTTTATGAGTTCACATTATCTAGTAATTTTGATTAGTAGTAAATCGCATTGAAAAGTATGGATGTTCACTGTTCTACTAGATGCTTTCAAGGAATTTTTAAATATTTATCAAATAATAATTATGTCATAATATGCTCTTGGTAGAATTAAGATTTTATATAATGTATTTCATTTAATAATTGTCACTGTAGAAATTAATTTAAAGTTTGAATTTTTGATTTTGGCTGCTTGTTTTTTTCAGGTGGATCAAGTTTTAGGTAAAGATAATAACATCAAGGATATTAACTTATAACCTTTTGCTAGTGTTTTCTAAACTTGTTGGATAATAACAATCATTCAGGGCATTTGTTATACATACAGATCATCAGTCCAATTTGGCAGGTTTGGTTTAGACCCCAAGAATCAGTTTCTCTTAACATAGAGTCTAGGAGTTTCCTATTTTTCAAGGTACTTAGACAGCTGTGTCTTTATACTATCTTAATGAATGCAAGAATTCAAAAAACTTGCAGGTCTTTTAGGTCATTAACCACTATTTTTTTCCCCTTGATAAGTCTACTTTCCTCTCCAGATCCATCTTTCACCACGAATTGGTTTGTTTTCTAAGGGATAGTGGTGTTGAACTGCCTGAATGCTCCCGTTTTTCTTTGCCCATGCCATTTCTTGTGCTTCAGATTCTGTGGCCTACAAATTCCCTTTGCTTGGCTGACCCCATTTGCCATCAAAGACCTAAATCTGGTGTCACATCTTCTGGGGATATGTCCTTGACTTCCTGTGCCTGAGATAAGTCTCCACCTATTGTACTGTGAACCACCTGTGCCTTACGTCTGTCATGGTACTCAGCATTCTTCATTGTTCTCCTCTTGACTTTTTAGGGCTCCCCAACTAGACAAAAAGATTATTGTGGGCAGGGACTCTACTAATTACTCTTCATACTCCCAGCCTACCGTTAAATCTGACTCACAATAGATATCTAATGTTTACTAAAGAAATAAAGAATACAAATTGTTAGGGTTCTGTCTTAAGAATCTTAAATCTTCTATCTACATGCAAAACCTTCATGAGTTGTCTTATATTTAGTAGCCAGAGGTCACTAACACAAAAACGTTTTTAATTCACTAGCTTAAAAACTTATTATCAAAATAATACATGTACATGCAAATGGTAATGTAAATTAAAACTAAGCTTTCCTTACCACCTCCAACTTATGATAGATAACCAGGATTACCAGTTACGTGTTTGTATGTCTAGAAATGTTAATATACATAAAGTGTATATGTGTATATACGAGGGTACTTAAAAAAATCATGGAAAAATAGAATTAAATAATACAAATCTCTCCACTTTTACACAAATTTGATAATATACTTATATCTTGGAGACATTTCTTATATGTTATATAAATCACTTCTTTTTATTGGCCATATATTATTCCATTTTATGTGTGCATCATGATGTAGTTAACTAATCCCTATTACTGGATATTTAGGTTGTTTTCGTTTTTCTCATTAAAAACAATGCTGCAGTGAATAGTTTTGCACATAAATCTTGTATAGTGAAGAATTTTTCTTATTAAAGTAATTTGGATTTTGGATAGTTCTGAATTAACCTTAAAGACTGCTACAATTTATACTTCTATCGAGAAGAGAATGCCTGTGTCTCCACACCCTCACTAATTTTGTATTATCCATTTTATATTTGGGTGATCTCACATGCTGTTTTAATTAGCGTTCAATTACGTATGAGTGAACGCAAACGTCTTTTCATGTGTATTAAGGATTTGTATTTCTAAAACACGTTGGTTCTGTGTCTGCTTCTTTCTTAGATCTTTTATATCTGTTTCTCTCTGCTCTAAAGCTCTCCCAAAGTTTATGTTTTTATGCTTTTGATCTCTAGTTCTCTGTTCACTTACACTTTATATCATGTCATTTTTCCAGTTTTGCCATTAGAGCCATTTGCATTAAAAAGCACCTAAGGCTGATACTTAATTTTTCTGATCATAGATTTGTCTACAGTAATATGGTGTGTGTGTGTGTGTGTGTGTGTGTGTGTGTGTGTGTGTGTGTGTGTGTGTGTGTGCACATGTACACATGCTCCAGTATTTAACTTGTTTTACTCCTACCTAATTGTTTTACCTGTTCTGGGGCTGCACTTGATGGAAAGTGCTGAAATAATTTATGTTATAAATTTTGTGTATGCTCTAAGTCTTCAGAATATTTCATCTGTCTTTAATCCTGCAAATAAAGAGGAACTGGAGATACCCTTTAAACTTTTAATTACCTTAGGATTTTGATAATTTTAAAATATTCACTTCTACATATACCCTAAAACAGATGATTTGCCAGGAGATAGCTCTATTTTTAAAGTTTAGCATCTTTTTTTTACCACCTTACTTAAAAAAAAGCATTTTAAAGTTTTGCTTTTTAAACTATTTATGGTCAGCTTCCTTTCAACTATAGTTAAAGAAAATACTTATGTTTTTGTCAAATTTTGCATGTCTGCCTTTCTCTTACTCTTTCTCAATTTCTCTCTCTCTCTTCCTTCCCTTAAAGAAGGTGGGACGAGAAGGCAAGAGGAGAAAGGTAATTGACCTCTTGGCCAAGTTGTTCTGTTTGGGGAGGTTGTACCACATTGCCCTTGTGAGGTTTAAAGTAAAAGCCAAGCAGAGGTCTGAAGTAGAGGGACTAACAGTGTTAGGATCAAAAGCCTAATTGTCTGCTTTCTTGAAGTTAGGGTTATTGGCAGCTGCCATTGTACCATCCATGCTGCTGTCACCCAGCACAGCCAACCAGCATGCACTAATTGCAGTGGCCTTTTCATCAAGTAAGATCATCCCACTAAACACAAAGAGCTGTCTTTCCATTAGCACAGACAGTAGCCAGCTAGATCAGCTGGGCTCCTTGAGTATGATTGGACTGTCATATTGTTATGATTTGTTCAAGTTTAGAGCATTTAGCAGATACCCTTTGCACCTCTCTTTGTACCTGAATACTATAACCTGACTGCCCCTATCATTTAAGAGGGTACTATAGCTTTTCAAAGTTCAGCAGCGCACAATTGCAGGCAGGCAACTGGTTTCTGACAAGAGATCAATACTGTCCTTCCAAACGCTGGAGTCAAGCTGCTGGGTCTGTCAGAGGGATGTGTGCTGTAATTGGATCATGGATGCTGCGAGTCATCTGAGTTTCCCTTCAGCACTGTCACAGCTGTCAGATGTCATCCCTTTGTACAGCTGTCACTGCAGGAGGGTTGGGGCTCTTTTTCCGTTCTAACCCAATGCAAATGTCCACTTAGCAGATGAATATTGAAGATATTAGACACTTCTTTATGCCTTTATGCAAAATAAAGATCTGTGTCATCTGTGAATTTCATGGAAATAAGTTGCAATTTATTCACTGTGAGAAAAGTGAAGTGAAGCCTGTAAAAATGAGAAATTATTTGGTTCAGGCTATTAAAAAAAGAATATTTTACAGAATAAAAAACAATATGCAGATATATTTTCTTGAGATATAAAAACTAATACTGTGCAATATTTAGAATGATAACCTTATATGTGGATGATATTTAATATATATATGTATCTTTTGCTTCACCCATCTTCTCAGAAAAGGCACAATTCTTGAATAGACTTAGGTCTTTCAAATCATTAAAATTTATTGAAAAATATAAATGTAATATCTGTTATAAAGTAGTAACTGTGAGATTTAAGAAGCACTCTTACAATCAGAATCAGGTCAATGACTCTCAAGAAAGTTTTTAAGACAGGGAGGACAGATTCAATGGAAATCTGTGTAATGCCCTGGTCACAAAATCCTCTTTCTTCTAAATTATTACAGAAGAAATAGAAATACATGCCCATAGTTGGAAAATAATTTGTATTGTGCTTATGCTTATAATGCTTATACTTATAGCACTATATTTTGTACTTATGTCTATAAAACTATGTTTAAAAAAATGATAAATGGCTAACTTGTAGAATTGCACCATTAAGTCACACATACTTGCAGTGTATGGTAAAAATAAAGATGTCACCAGTGTGGCTTTGGCAATTGTACTCTCAATAAAAGGACTTTTATAATATTGAGATGGATCCATGAATCTCCCTTGCCTATCCAAGAATAAAGTACAATCTTAATTGGTGTTTTTTTTTTTCTTTTTCTTTTTTACCATTTTTTTCCCTGCCTCCCTAAGCTGATGTCAGAATCATTTTTGGATGGCCGACAGGGTAATTTTTGATCTGGGTGGCTGACTTCCTTTTTCTTGAGGTCCAAGACCACACACCGCCTTCTCTGTCAAACAGGCAGCTTGCACGTCCCCACTGGCAGAGTAGCATGAACCTTATTTTCCAATATCTGACCTTAGCATCCTGTCATCTACCATGGGACTCTCCAGGTCAGCCCCTTGAATATCCAAACTTTTTTCCTCCATCTGGCATTATGAGGTGACCTCACCTCATTTGTGGTAGCTTAAGTTTTTTGGAGCCTAAAATTAATGACCGTCAAAATCAAAACATAGACACTTGGTTCACACTGTGGGGGTAGGACGGTGGGGGGAAGGGAGGGTACAAACAACAGGCAAATATACCCAATGGCTTAATTTAAGAGATGTTTGAAGTGATTATGATGTATGGTAATCATAACAAGAAATATTGTTTCCTTTTGCCTCATTTAGCATTTTTCTCTCCATGTGACTTTAGTTTTACAAGAAGCAGGATAAAAATCCTTGGAAAATTAAAATGTTTTACTGTATAAAACTAGTTATTTAGAAATTAAATCCTAGTTGATTATTACTAGTATAGTAAAATAGTCTTCAATAGTTACTTTTCCAGAAAATATAAGAATGAAAGAAAAAAATTTAAACTTAGTCTCTTAAGGTTATTCTTCTGTGATGATAACTGTGAACTTTATATGCAACTCCAGTGACTCAAGTATGCACTTTTTTTTTTTTAAACATGGTTTATGGGTAATTACATCAGAGATCCAAACAGTCTTTTTTACATTTGCATTAATAAGTGTGTCACATGACCATGTTGAAGTAGAAGTATACATCAAAGGTAGATTAAAGGTTGGTTAAGCATCAAACCATGTTCCATATGTAAATTTATAGCAATGATGTGCTGTAGAAAGATAGCTTACCCTCTATTTCTCTGCTACTAAATAAAATTAAAAATTCACAACTCTGGTTTATGGGATTTTAAATGAATTTGATCTCTCTTTTGGGCAGGGCAAATAAGTGTTTTGTGATGTATTATTTTATAAAAAAAAAAAAAAAGACCATCGTTCTGGCTCATTTAGTTTTGCGAGTGAATGATCTAAGATTAACTACAGACTAGTCAGTGCAGTTTAAAAGCTGAAAGCAATTTTCAGCCATAGATGGTAATGCCACATTCAGTCCACAACCGAATGACTCTAAATGACTAAGCTGCAAGGTCTTTGTATATGACCACAGGGCCTGATAAAGCCGTAGGAACACAGTAAAAGCACAAAAATAGTTCCAATTTATTTGGTGCCATCACCTTAATGAGATTAATACAGACGTGTTCATGTGCCTAATTGGTGATTTTGTTTTAACTGATAATGAAGGATTAAAACTTCAGGCAACAGGCTGCTTGCTGGAAAGGGGATTTGAGAGGAAAAAGTTTTTAATTATAAAAGGAACCAGTGAAACATACCACTGCAAAGTTAATAATGATGCTTTAAAAAAAATGAACTGATTAAAATGTGTACTCCAGATTGTTCGTGTCATTTTGTGACAAAGAATGATTTTATGAGCAGTACCATATATTGCTTTTATTTATTGGTAGACCCTTTGGCATATGAAAACACGTATAAATAGTGCTTCTGGTGAAAAAGAGTTAATACTGAAAATCATTGACCCTCAGGCTACTGTGGAATATAAAATATGTAGTATTTTACTTTAATTTGTTTTTTAAAAAGTTGCTATAACTGGATGACCTGTAGTAAGTTGTTCCACTAAATGCCACAAGTATCCCCATAAAGCAGGTCATCTTTGGAGGAACTTCGCCTACCACTTGCAATGGGTCTGTTCCTCTCAAACTCTAGTTGTAACCGCTTAAATGCTAACACTATTGAGCATGCTGCCAAAACACAAACACTCAGCCTAACTCATTAAAATTTAATTATAAGGGGGCAGCTGAGCCCAGTTTGAATTTTGAATCTGAAAAATCTTGTTTAAAAAAACTAATGAAAACAAAACCACCCAACCAACCTATCAGCATCTGTCTTTATTGGCCCAGTGAGCCATATTTGAATAAAATTGCACATTTCATCCGAGTTCAACACTTTCACCATCTTCACACTAAAATATATTTTGATTGTTACTCAGGTATCATCACTGTAAAATGGGTCATTGTTTTGTCTAGTCATTGCTGGTAGGTAGTTGCACAACCTGCGCCTTGTGTATCTGTGCCAGCATGTTAATCTTGTCTTACATGACAAATGGTAAAATAAAAGAACTATATCTCTGCTCCAACACTGAATAAGACATTATTCTCTATTATATTAATTTCACCCAGAAACTTTGCCTAATGCCAAGGTATATTTTTGATTAGAGAAAAAAATCTTGAAATGCAGGAATTGGGTCTTTGATGTTCCATTATGAACCACTTTAAAAGGACTCTCGGTAGTGATACTATGCACTATAAGATGCTACCTTCCCAGAGAATGAAGACAGAAATATATTTTACATTTCTTGTCAGATTGAACTTTAAGACATCCTGACTGCTTTCTCTATAATTTAAACATCACAGCCAAAATGGCAACATGCTTTGTTCAGTTCCAGTTGTGTGGAGTTTTAGTGCTTCATTGATTCAGAGGAAGGCAAAGGCTGAGGCTGGCACCGGGAGCAGGGCGACGGAATCACTCTCACTGCAGCATGTCAAGCCATTATATCTGGGACCAGAATGTCACTGTGGTCTCAATGGTTCGTCAGCTGAAGGATATGGTTAACAAATGTAAAACCAAACTTCAGAGAAGCTGGTTTTCTGTGCTAAGTGATCTGTATTCCCTCTGAATTTACTTTCCCCTAACCCCGTGAAATTAACAGTACTTTCTGACATTCGACCCCCTGACCTCACACATAATAAGAATTTAAAAAGCACCATGCATGAGTGTGTCTCAGTAATGCAAAACTGGAAAAAATGACCATGTCACAGTTTTATTATACAAAACCTTCTCAATCTCCATTGCATGCTTCATATATGAGCTCTCAGTTTAAAGTTATTATAAAGAAAAACACAATTTTGACAGTAATAATTCACTGTTAGTGACTTTTTATAGACAATAAATTGTAGCAAATACATATTGCTACCAAAAAGCTTTGTACTCCATTAATGCAGATATTTACCAAGATTAGTGTTAAAAATAGCCCACTAGAAGACTGATGGTTCAAAGGAAGGGGCTTCCAGGGAGCCGGTTGCCAAGGGTGCAAGTGCATGCACAATGTGTAGGTCTTAAGGTTTAAGAGGCAGAAGCAGGAAAGTGTTATGCGGAAATGATTTTGTGTTATCAGGCTCAGGGGATGACAGCATACAAGAGTAAGAACAAGGTGCTATGTGGCTTTTTCTTCACTGTGAAGTAAAGATTGGCAGCTGGAAGTAAGGCTTACAGACAGACCTGCACACAGGACCTCTTCACCTAGGACTCATAATCACTACTCAAAGGAAAACGCATTTACCAGGGAAAAGTGGCTGTAGCCATCAGAAGTGTGCTTAAAACACCACTTAAATATCACTTTATACGCTATTACTTGCAAACTGTGGCTTCGTATTAAATTATACTTGCATAGGCTTTTGCTTAGGTGCTGATAATGCTTTTGAGGTTGCATTGGTGAAGAAGAATTTAGGCTGCTTTGCAAAAGACGTGACTAGAATATTCCATGCAGCTGACAGTGACAGGGTGAAAAATTGCAGAACTGTACTTTCTTTCCCCATATAGATTGTAATTTTAATTGTCATTGTGGCCCTTCTGTTTTAATTATGGGACTTCTTTGATATATACCAGGACATCGTATTGAATGAAAATATGGTGCTATAATAGTCTCTTTATAATTAATGACCACATGTAGATCTTGGTGCATAAAAGGGAAGGAATAAATGAACAATTTATTTAACTAGGTTTTGGATTTCTTTCTGTCTTCCAGTGAATATAAAATGATCCCAGGGCTTCTGAGAATGTTTGATGAAAGAACTGCACAGAATATCTAATAAAATTACTTTAGGGTAGATTACAAAACATATTATGGTTTAAAATATTCTTCCCACAACGAGTAAAATTTATTTACCATATTATTCTTTTAACATTTTACCTTAAACAAAGGATTTTAAAAATTTATTTGAAAGTATATTTTAAATGTAGCAGATTTTACTTGTGATATAACTAATTTTTACAGGTATAATGAGGGATCAGGAAGAGACTTTTGACTTTTGATTTATCTACTCATATCAAACTGCAAAAAAAATTCTATCTGAACTTTTGCTTTCAAAATACAATAGATCCGTGCTGCATTTTTTTTTCTCTGAAGGAAGAATAAATTTTTCTGTTAACTGCTACTGAACAAAAGCTGTTTTTCTACAAACCTAAACTAAGTCTTCTATTCATATGTAATTTAAAGTCCCTGAAAACTGTGAAGAAAAGGAAAATACAACGCAAAGGCTTAACATTGTTCTCAAACTATCACATAACAGGTTTACCATATAGAACACTGTTACATAAACACACTGGACTTATATACATTTCAAGAGAGCCAGACCTCTATGGATTTCTCGAAAGCAGACCTATTTGTCCAGAGTCCGTCACTGTAAAACAGGAAAATGCCCCCTGACAAGCTTCTGCTAATTTTATTGTGGCACAGAGTCCTGTGCATACATCCTCTACAGTATGACTGCAGTTCAATTGCAGAGCACGATGAAATTGGATCGGCAGAGACAGGGACTACCCTGGGGTCAGCTGTGACCATGCCACTTCCAAGTGATGTCTAGTTGGGGTGATGGTGTGTAAATAAACGTAGAGAATTGCAAATCTTGTCATGGCCACGCAGAACAGCTCAAGCATTTAAAGATGGTTGCCCGCAAACCTAACTGGAAGGTGGTTGCTGTGTGTGGTGGCTGAGGAAATACTCAATTCCTTGCCGGAGTCTTCTCGTTCTTGACATATCTGAAAGCACTGACCCAGCACTATGTTGCTGAGGGGATTAATCACTAAATTGTTTTTCATCGTGGTGGAAACTAAAGAAACAAACTAATCATATTCGAATATTGTGCTTTTAAAGCTATTGTGCAGATACCAAAGACACTTTTTATTTATATTTTCCTTCTTTGATTTACTTTTTTTTTAAATGAGGTGAAGCATCTTAATGTCCTACTGTTTGTTGAATTTAGCACATTAAATTTCTATGAGTTCTTGTCATTATTATGAACTTTCCTAATGTTAGAAAATAAAATATTGTAAAATTCACATTTTCTGCTTATGAATCTAATTTTATTTAAATACTACTTACAGTACTCATTAAAATATACTTAGGTTTTCCTACCTACAACCAATAAGATATATATTTTTTTACCACTTTTACATTTACGCATATCTGTTTTCTGTTACTTTTCCCACATGACAATTACCTTTCATTACAAATTTATAAAATCATTTACATTTTAGCAGTTTAAATGTTTCTGCTGACATTTTGTAACTATTACCCTCTTCGAGAATGGCATATGTTCAGGCAGTTAATAAAAAATTAAATGGAATAGCAATAGACAAGGTGAAGCTTTGTATCAGAGTGTTCTCCACATTTCTGAAAATACCATCTTTGTGTTGCAAACTGTGAAGTGAGGTTAGGGCTGTGCCAATATGTGTATTTGTCACAACTGTCACAGAGACCGCGAACTAGCCAATCACACAGTCCTTAATTAGACAGTTATATTTTGCTTTTTAGAAATTATCCTCATGTAAAATAGACTCAAGAAAGGTGCTGAGAGCTAAGAGACCAAAGAATGCCAGCAGGAAACACACACACACACACACACACACACACACACACACACACAAATCTTTAATTTTTCTGAAGAGGATTTATTAACTATTGCATGATTCCTTAAATATAAAAATAAAATACACAATATAAAAATAAGTTTATAAACTTATCAGGAAAGAAGGGTATTTTAAGGATTATTGAAGTAGCAGTAGACTGAATCAAACGTTACCATGGTGTAGTAGGTTTTCATATGAATTCTGAAATTATAAAAATTCACAAAATGAGCATTCAAATTGTGACGATATCATAGATGCTTTAAAAATCTTTATACATATTCACAAATGTGAGATTGGCTTCATTTGAAAATTTCATTTAAATTATTTATTACTGAAGGCAAATTATATATTTTTATCATAGATCATTTTTGCTTTTATTTATTTATTTTTTTTAAGAAAATGAATTCAGGATTCTTAATTCTCAAAGTTAAAAATGTTGGAACACCTTGCTGTATTTTAAAATACAATTTTAACTTTTGCAATATGTTTATGTACAATTATAAATTTGTTGAGAATAAAGCAGACAAAACTAAATTAGTAAAATCTTGTCTCTGCAGTGTATTTTTCTTGTCTATGTAAATGCACAAAACTATACTTTCCATGGATGTTCTCTCCATTCTTCTTTTTTTTTCATTTTGAAAAAATGAAAATGAAAATCATGTTTACCTTTTAAGTAACAAATCACCAAATTTATACACTTGGTAATGTTTGCCAGCAATACTACTTCTAGATAAGAAATATGATGAATTTTATATTCTTGCATGTAAGTAAATCAGCATAATTAAAAAAAAATATTTGAAAATGTGTTGTAGCCTTTTTCTTTTATGTGAACTCTGGTATGTTAAGGTTTTTAAGCTAGTTCCAACCAGGGTAGAAACATTTTCAATTCCTGGAACCTGAGAGCATGTGGTCCTAAAAATCCCAACAAATGAAAGCTATCCAATACCACCATGATCCCTTTCTAAGAAATCAATAATAAGCTCTAACTCAGATGGAAAGAATTTGGCTTATTTGTTTCTTTCTTTTTAACAGTAGAAATTTCACGTATTTTATGAGCAAAAAAAAAAAAAATCTAATTTGGGGTAACTTACATGGTTCATCCCACTTTAAATCTTTATTCAATAGGCATATCATAGAAGTTTTAACAGTCATAGCAGATTAACCTTGCCTGTGCTTTTGGAGGCTAGTCATCTGATGAATTTACATGCAGCTGGATGAAAATGCTATTTGGAGAGAGATTGAGAGTTTATTTGATTAAATCCCTTTCTCCACTACCTTGACCTCTTTCTTGTGAAATAATCAGAACTGGTTAGCAAGAATATTCAGGCATTAATAATGAATTGCTTTTGAGCTAGTTTCTTCTGTACTGCAACAAACCCATTGGTGTCTCTGCATTTTCTTTTTTAAATAGTGCTTTATTTAATGAATGCTGTGATTAAAAATAGAAAGAAACATACCTTTGAGGAGTTTTGCTTTATAATTTGTATACCATTTTTGATCTTTGTAGTACTAATTGCTGTGGTTTTACCTTCCTCTTCTCCCAAAGACTCCCTCCCCACAAATCTATATGAAGATGGGATGTATTAGGCAGAGCCAAATGCTTCAATGGAATTGGATGACAATTGCACTATTATCCTGATCAACCAGCAGGATGGTTTGAGAGTTCCCAGAATATTATACTCTTAAATTGTGTCATTGTCCATGATTCCATTGTTTGTGTGTTTATATACTTTCCCCTCCATACAGCCTTGATTTCTAATACATTGTTTTTACTAAATATTATTAGTTCACAGTACTTTTCTGAGTAATTATGAGATCATATTTCATTGAATCTTTGATTTTTAAGTGAGTTTAGAGATCATTTGGTGCAACCTATATTTCAAAGAAGGAAAATTATCTGCAAGGAAGGAGATTAAATTAATTCTTCATCTTGAATAGCTAGTTTCAGACAGATTTGGTGGGCTGATTCCAAATCTCCTATGCTCTCAGATTCTGGGCTAGGAAAAAGAAGTGCAAGTTATGGATGTTGTCCTCATATACTTAAAATACACTTGAAAAGACTAAATATTCACATGTAATAAAGTAACTAGCAATTAATTCCAGTTGTAGATGAATAAAAGGTGGAACTTTAACCCAGAAAGGTGAGGGGCAGGATTTACCTCCTCCATATTTCCCTGGGGTATTACTGAATAAGTCTCAGGCTTTATTGGGCAAAGAACGTTGGTCAATGTTTGGAAGCTAAAATAACTTTCAATTGTAACTCCAATAGGAAGTAACAGGAGCACTTGGGAATCTTTAAAAGTACAGCGCTATCACTCCTGGCATATTTAATGTTCTTGATAGTTCACATTTTCCTTGGGTGACAGATTTGCTGTACATATACTTTACCATACTGTCACCCATTATAAAGCTACAGTATCTTGTCTTCATACTAAATTAAGCTTCATTATAATTTGTTTCTTAATAACATGCACTTCACTGTAATATGTAAAATGCTTAGCTTTCATGAACAATTTTACGGAAAAGCTGTACAGTATCTCATTTGCATTTAGCAATTATATTACATTACAATATATTAAGCTGCAGAAAATCTAATCTAACATCATAATTTAAAATAATAATTTTCAGTGCTTTACAAGTAGGATACAAGTCAGGGTACAATAACACATTGCACTATTTCTCTGTTGAGTAAAACAGAATTGGTTCATTACTCTTTTACTTCAAAAGTATTCAAGAAAGATTTAATTCTTCAATAATGAGAATAGTATTACATTGAGTGGGAAAAACCATTTAGATTGTTCATAGGTAGGTAACTTTCATGGTCATAAATTAGCCATGTTTTTTGATCTAATCATGTCATTAATATGCTAAATTTAGGGGAGAGGTTTTATGAGACTCGAATGAGCTGATAGCACTCAGTTTGTAAAGACTATGTATCTTATTTTCATTTTTTTAAAATTATGAGTAATACATTATTCAAAAACTTACATTAAAATATTTTTAAAAAACATATAAAATAAAATAAATTTTATAGTGACATCTAAATATACCCACTCAAACTTCTGTTGTATTTTTGATGCTTAGGATCCTATAGAGAAACCACATATTGTTGCAGATTTGACACTGAATTTCATCCTATGGATTTGGGGGTAGTTTTTCTTTTTTTCTTTTTTTTTTTGTCCTTTTTGTGACGGGTAAGGGGATCGCAACCCTTGGCTTGGTGTCTTCCACACCGCTCTCAGCCAGTGAGTGCACCGGCCATCCCTATGTAGGATCCGAACCTGCACGGCGGGAGCGCTGCTGTGCTCCCAGCACTGCACTCTCCCGAGTGCGCCACGCGGTCGGCCCTAGTTTTTCTTTTAATATTAATACATATATATTTGAAGATTTATGGAAATTATAAAATCTATCTAATAAATATCTGAGCACCTGTGATGTGCAATTGACTGTGGAGGGCATGCCAGGAAACACAATCTTTTCGCCATTAAGTATTTTATTACGTATATTGGGAGTGATGTTTTTGCATATTAATTATAGCATAGGAAAGTCAGTGGCATAAAAGAATTAAAACCACAGCACTTAGGGAAAGAAGAAGTCATAATTAATAGAGGATCAGAAAATGCTTCATGGAGAAAGTTTTATTTGAGATGAGGCTGAAGTTCAATTCAATTAAACCCAGGAAGCATTTATTATCATCAACCATGATATAATCTGTGCTCTAAAAGAACTCATAATCTAGTTGCGATAAGGACATATTGGAAAGGACAACAAATTCTACCTGAGGTATTAGGAAAACATCATGAAAGGAGTCACATTTGACCAAGTTCTTAATTAAATTAGAGATAAGTAGAGTGATTGCCGATAGGCATTTGGGGATAAATAAAAACATAAGACAAGTATTAGGGCATGAAATGTTGTGTCCTCTAACTTTTGGAAAGATGATACTTGCCAGTATGTCTGAATCATGGGGTGGTGGAGCCCTGTGATAGCTGATGAGACAATAACAGGGATGGAGCTCAGAGCACCTTGTAGGTCTGTCCTAATTTCTTTTCTTTCCACCTTTTTCCTTTTCTCTTCTTTTTTGGTCTTCTTCTCTTTTTCTTTTTCTTTTAGGAAGATAACACTGGTAGTTTTGCAAAGGATCAATTAGAGTGGGAAGGAAGAAAGAAATTGAGAAATTTCACTTCAGATTGAAGCAGTCAACTACTAGAGATAGGCTGGGGGCAACCTTAACTTCTGAAAGAATATTTTGTCCCTGACAGTGTTTGTGTTAAAAAATTTCCATTGCATCCCTTATTAGGCTTATATTTCATAAGACTATAATACAAAGTTGAGATCATAGGTGAGAAATTTAGACAACAATCCTTGCAGCTAGGAAAATCAACACTTTTCCATTGCCAAATTATGTGAATTTGTTGTAGGGTACATTAAATTTCCAGGTTATTGCTCAGCCTCCTCCTCTCTGTTTTATTCTATAAACAAGCTTTTCTAGAGTAGGAAGTAAATAGATTCCTTTTAAAAGAGCAGTCTTGACTCCTTGTCTGTATCTCTATACTAAACAATCCAAAGGATGAGTATCAAATGCTATCAATTTTTTGTATGTCAATAAGGAGAGCCACAGCAAATGAAATTAATTTTATCCAAGATTATGTTCTTAAGGAATAACTATGTTTTTTTTTTTTTTTTGGTCTGATTTATTTTGTTTCTTTTGCAAATAAATGTTTCTTTATTCTAAAATCAATAAAGAGGTGCCAATATTTAAAATAATTTTTAAAAGAACAATATTCTCTCTAAGTATACTTCATGTTTATTACAGAAGCAAATATTTCTAATTTAAAGGAATGCCTTTTTGCTACTCAAAAATGTATGATTCAGGGCCGGCCGCATGGCTCACTCGGGAGAGTGCGGCGCTGGTAGTGCCGAGGCCGTGAGTTCAGATCCTGTATAGGGATGGCCAGTGTGCTCACTGGCTGAGCGCAGGTGCAGACCACACCGTGCAGAGGGTTGCGATACCCTTACCAGTCAGAAAAAAAAAAAAAGTCTATGATTCATATCTTAACTATGGAATTAGATAAAGCAGTGACTGCAGAATAATCATATTGAAAGACATTAAGTTTTAGCTACTTATTCTTTCACATTACTCCATTTTGTGTAAAAAAATGTTTCTACCCCTTCTCTGGATAATCTGCAAGAGTACAATACTGGTAGGATATATCTCCAAGAACTTGTGTAAAAGAAAAACTAAAAGAAATAAAACAAATTATATACATTACTAAAAATGTTAATTTATTTTCTGTTTTTAAATACTAAATGCTGAGTCAACTTTGAATTTAAGACCAAATTCTAATGGAAGTTAAAATTGTAGAAATATCTACATCAGCATTGACATGCTTTATGTAGGAGATCATCTAATGAAGGGATAAACCAAGCCCTCTACTGCTCAAAATATTTAGATGACTAGAAAACTATTTCATTTATATTATATTTAATTAGGATGAGGTTGACATGACCCTTTAGTACTTTGCTTTGTCTAAGAACTGGACTCTGACTCTGACTATACCCTAGAAATTTAACTGACTATTTTTCTAAAAATAAAACATGGAATTAAATAAAAAACAAAACACACAAAAAAACACCTCCATTGCCTTCACAGTTCAGCCTTTCTAATTGTCATACAACAAAGTTTTCACATTATCTGACCCAAATCCCTTCAGCTATAGTTGAAATTTCAAATTCAGTTTTACATGTTTTATTTTGTAATAATAGGTAGGTAACATAGCAGTAACCCTTCTGTAGAGACAGATATTTGGGCCGGCATCTACATCAGAGGTAAGGGCCATATTCCAGAATGGAGTTTGCCTGAAGAAGGGTACCACATAAGCAAGCATATAAATTCATTATTTTAGAGTCCATATCTTATTTCTCTTAGAAAGCCTTCATTGTGCAGAGCAAAATGTAATGTCTGGCTTCTACTGTTACCTCCAACACATCTTCTGGTAAGGCGAACTTCTGTTGGAACAGAAGTTCTGCGTCCTTAATCTGTGGTTCTTTCTAATTTTTACTTATGTTCCAATATCTCTTGACAGTTTTAGATTTCACCCCTTGGCCACCTCATCATAATTCTTGTAGTTTCCCTCTCAAATTTTCTGTCCTTTCCTTGGGATACCATCATCACTCCACATTGAAAGGAGGAGGATTCTACTGACCTTGGCCACAGGTAGGTTATGGGACCTGGTTCAGGAAGAAAGAATAAGGGAAGATGAAGAACCCAAGTCAACTCTGAGTGACTGGGAAGATGGTGGTGCTATTAACAGAATTAGGAACTCAAAAGATAGCATGTTTGAAGAAGGTGGAAAATAACAAAGTGACATTCTATTTTACTTTGAATCTTATGGCTGGATGGTGGCTAATCTTCAGGAGAGTAGGTTTGTCAAAACGGTGGAAAGAAATCCACATTTCAGGAGAGTAGAAATGGGTGGATGGTTAGATGTGCAGTAGGGACGCTAGATGACAATTGTAAATTTTTGGTGATAAAGGGAAAATCCAAGATAAGGTTATGTATTGAGAAGGAAAGGAGAAAATATTTTTTAGGCCAGGAAAATCATGCCTGAGTTTGAATGCTCTAGGAAGGTAAAGGGCAAGTTTAAATGAAAGAAACATCACTTTCTTAAGTAAAGAAAGAGACTGAAGACAACAGAAAAATGTTAAGGTGCCAAAACATAAGGGAGTTCCTACAGAAGATAAAATTCATCTTTTCATGAAATAGTAGCTAAGGGAATTTGCACAATGTAAGTGGGCTGAGGCTAGGACTATCCTCTTAACCAAGGTGGAGATTGTTTCACTGAGTTGCAGGTAGAAAAAAAACAATGAAGTAACAAAAATTGTAAAAAGAATCGTGAGAAATAGTGAGAGTTTGGCTGTAGTTTAGTAGAATTCTTTTACATTTATACTTCCAACATACCCTAACTGTTAGAGTGGGGTTACAATTTCTAATTGGTTTCTCTATTTTTGGATTTTCATAAGAGGTATACAGAAAACAATAAAATTCTATAATAAAATTTTAAATATAAAAAATATAAAGAAAATGTAAAATTTTAAATATAAGAAATATAAAATTGTATAATAGAAGTATACATTTAATTTATCATAAAATGTTACAGTAAAATTTTACACAATGTATCTAGATTAATGTTTCTAAAGACATCTTTCTAGAATTTTTCCTCATGATAAACTGAAACCTTCCTTGTGGCTCTGGTGCTAATCTTTCAGAATAAACTTGATCCCTATTTATGAGTCCTTGTCATAGCTATCACATCCTTCTAGGCTTCAAGTCTCCAGACTAAAACACCTTCTTCGCCGAATAATTTTTAGAGTCATTGAATTTCTTTCAACAGCAATGAGAAAAAATACACATTATTTCACCCGAAAGAACCACATATATATTTAGAAATAATGCTTAGCTCAAATAATATTGTAAATTATTATAAATAAAGACCTATTGCTTGGCTTACATTCTGTTTTGTATACATTTATATGAAAATTATTTTGTTCTGATGAAATTCATATCCAATCAATTTAGATGGACCCATACTAGCATCTCTGCAGGTATGATGCCATGAGGATAGCATGGAGGCAAGGAATCAGGGAACAAGATTTATGAAAGACCTTGAGCAAAATACTTAAATAATTTTTCTATTATATGAAATTTTTATTCTTGAGACTGTGATGAAATTGATTGGATATTAATCTCCTACAAGTAAACTTCTCTCTGGAATGGGCTTGGAATGCTTTAGAAGACAAGTGGACATTGATGTCCTCATTGCATTTTTTTCCTGAAAGACAGGAAAAAGATTAGAAAAGTACTTTTTATGGTTGATATTCTGGCTTTATCTGCATTTTTCCAATGTCGTAGAGTTAAGTACACATTGTCCGTGACCATTTCTTCTACTATGAATGCCTATATTAATGAAAAAGAAAATATTTTTTATCAAGTTATACTTCTCACACCATGTCTACAAAAAGTTAATTAACTTAAACAATATGATAATATTATTTTTCATATATTGTTTCTTCTGTTGATCATCAATTGTATCCATCAGTTGCTAATATACCTGATAAAATGCAGGAACATTCTAATAGATTGTAGGATTGTTTATCTTTGTGACTTAATATAACTCAGAAAATAACCCTCAGAGAATGTACATGAAATAATGTATTTAAAAGTCCTTTGCATTATGTTCGCTATAAAACCATTGCAACTGGCTTAAAAATATTGGTAAAACTACACAGCTATCTACTGGGTGAGTCAATAAAATAGTTTATACCCAGTATTCAGTCCATTTTCTCCATTAAAGTTAGTCTAAATATTGATGAAATTTTCAACAGAGAGAATTGCATTAGTTCCTGACAAGATTATAGACTGCAAAAGGAAATTTACAATCACTTGTCATATCCTAGGCCAATTCAGAATTCAGATACCCTCTGTCTTGTCAAGGGTTTTACCTTAGGCCATATATACCCTTCCCACCTGCCACATTTGCAGTAGGAATCTTTAGACCAGATTTATTAATCCTTCAAAAGCTTTCATAATGGTATAGTCTATACTGATTTTCTAAAATGTTCTGAACACTTTGTACAAATTAACCATTACTAGAGTGAGCTTCCCTTTCTTCTTTTCCCCTTCCCCTGCAGGAGGTGGGGGGTAGGGGGTAGAAAGAGAATCTAATCCTTTCCCCTTTCCCCTTCAAAAAAAGATCAAATTAGTTTGCCCGGACATTTTAAGCTGGTTCTAGAAAAATAATATTAGGGATGTGATTTACCTTTAATTTCAGAAATACAGACCTTATCTGAATTTTTCTCTCTGTATGTACAATTACCTTAATTCTCAGAACAACCCTATGTGATATTGTTATTATCATTATTCAGTTTTTACAGATGAGAAATTATGGTTCAGAGAGGCTAAGTGACTTGTCCAAGATCAAAATACGCATTTTAAGTCATGTGCTCCCAGTTTCCATACCATGAACAACTAACTACTGGCTCTTAACCACAACTACTAATTACTGGCTTTTTGACCACAAGAAACTATGTGGTAGTTTCTAGGGTTGGGGCCAACACTTTATTCCCAAATTAGACTAATTATTCTTTTTGTAAAATTTATTGTTATGTGTAGTGGCTCTAAAACATGAGATTTTGGTAAGTCTGGTAGAGAAAAATCATCAACTTGAAAGTCAAGAAAAATGGGCTTGATGCTTTATTTTAACAATTAGCTAGTTGTACGGCTGATGCTAAATATTTTTGCTAATGTTAAGGGGAGTGGGTTCCGCTGGCTGAATCCAGGTTCTTGGAATCTTGAACAAGATACACCAGAGGTGAAGAGTGAAGAGTAGTTTTATTTAGCAAAGCGAGTGTACACTCCAGGGAGGATGGAGTGGATTCAAGCAAGAGAGAGTGGCTCAAGACCCCTGACAGTTACATTCCCGGGGGTTTTAAGTCCTCTTAGCTGGATTTGTGATGTTTGGTCATTGATTGAGCTTGAGTGTAGTCTCTGTCATATTGGTTAAAGTGACCAGCACCCTAGGTGGTGGGAGCTCATTGGTGCAACTGAATGGCACCCTAGCTGGTAGGGGGCTCCTTGTCTGGAACTGTCTTTGTCTCCTATGGCTGCTTCTGCACGTGTTCATGCCTGCTCAGGGAATTTGTTTGTCCCATTTGCAAACAACCAGGCCTTCTTCTCCCGCTCTTGTCTATAACTTCCTGCCTCACTAATTTCTCTAATTCTATTTCTTCATTTTTATGAAAAATCAAATAGATTGCATGTATAAAGTGACTACTGTAGAACATGGTTCATAGTTAATTTCCTTCCTTTCTTCCTATAACAAGAAGAACATAATCTCTTTCTTTCTCTTTTTCCCTGCTATTCCATACAGGTGAAGTCTGAAGGAATAAATGATTAATAACTTTTGGCCCAGGCTGAAAAAGAACTAAGAATTTTATATACCAACTTGCAATATTTAAGCATGTTATTTTTCTGTCTGTGAATTAATTATCTTGTGCTACGATAGAAGCACCCTACACCACTGCTCCACATGTTTTGCTATCTCTTTGGAGGACTGAGCTCAAAAAACATTTTACAGATTTCCCTAAAACAACAAAGGAGGTGAGGAGACATTCTCCATCATTTCATAAGCAACCATTGCTTGCCAAACCATATTTTTTCAAAGTTTGTTCTTTTGTGAGGAATATAAGGAGCAGGATCAAGTTCCATGTGCTTTGTGAAATGCTTAAATAAACTCATTTAAAACTGGAGCTTATGTCTATTGATAAAGCACTCTTTTGAATATTTCATTGCAACCTGGGTTACATTTTTTCTTTTCTTAACACATTTGCCTTTTCAGATATACCAAAGGGAGAACTATGGAACTTTTGATAATGAAGAAAAGTCCTACTGGGCACTTAGAATATATTTTGAGTATTATCATTCTGGAAGAGTAATATCTAGTGTTTATCTGGACATTGCTTCTTGTGTCAATTTGAGGTTCTAAGGCAATAGTACAAGATGCTAAATGTTTAACAATAAGCCTCAATATAAGAAAGGTTCTTACTATCTAGTTAAGAGGACAAAAAATTCAGGTAAAGCTGAACTTACAGCTAGTAAAAATAGATAAATGGAAGGAATATTAGTCAGTTAAAAGGTGAATGATTTTCATTTAATACTTTCTAAAGTATTTGTAAAAATGATATGCATAGGGAATGGAAATGTTGTTTTGCTAAACATTTGTATATTGCCCTGAAGTTATTCAAATATCTGTATGTATTTTGGAAGTATTTGAATTGTGTGTTAAATTCAAATTAATTATGTGTTAACAATATAAGTAATTATCAGCAAGAGATATAGGTGAGACCCAGGACAGGACAGACATAACACCTGCCTCATAAGGGGTTCGTGTTGTTTCTGTTTTTATCGCTTGTACAAGTTCCAAATAAGTCTCAAAATCACTGAAATGGTTCGAACAACATATATAACTAGCAAGAAAAAACTGAGCATATGTAAATTAAAGTAGACCTAGAGATTCATTTTTTTTCCCGGCAAATTTACATAGTAATTAATATTTAAGACTAACACAGGGACAGATTTTAAGGAATAAATGTTAGTATCAGTTATTTACTATAACCATGTTTGGGTTTGTTTTATATAAAACAAATTCCGAGTACGACTCCTCTGAAATCTGAAGTTAACTATCATTTATATTTGAAAATGAGTTGTTTTTAGCCAGTATTCTTCCCCCATATTTTATTTTACGTTTCATTCACTCAGTTTCACTCTCTGGATGATGATCATCTATGTAATATATGTTAGAAATTTTCACTTGAAGGACCATGTATCTTTAAATGTCTTCTTTTTATTCATCCTAGTTCTAACACATGTAATTTCCCCTTTAATTTGACATCATTTAACGGCACATTACACGTCAATGATGTGATCTGTGAATATTTACAATGTTCATGTCATTTTTATTTTCTAATCCAATTTAAGTAGCTCTGCTTTTTATGACATCATGAATTCTTCAGTCTTTTTGGTCTTTTTGGGACTAATTATTCCATTAGTTCCTTTGAGCTAGCTCTGTGTTGTCAGTCATTTCTTCCCTTTTGATCACAAGACCTTTGCTGCCCTCCTTTGCATGTACAATCAGTCTTAGGCCTATGCAACCAACCTAAGAAGCAAGTATAGTCACCATCCTTGCAAACTGCTATTCACAGTCATTTCTGTCCTGAGGGCACTTTGCAGGTAAATTTTCTATTGTAAAACCATGGCTTCTAGAGTTCTTACCTACTGAAAACAAGTCTGAATACATTTTAAAAATATTATTTTTTTCTATAATAATAAATGTTTTATTTAAAGTACTTTCACTTGCAAAGGCAGAAAAAGAAAACAATAAATAAGTATGAGTAAGAAAAATAGTGAGGAAAAAGCAGACTAAATTTCACTTGTCCCAATATTGCATGACACATAGTCTGTGTTTATAATTTAATGCTAATTTTGGCATGATTACAAAGTGTCACAGACTAAACTTTTGAAAAAATCCAGTCTTTCCTGGTACTTTCCATATCCACTTTCTGCTAACTTATATGAAAGTTTTATAGATGTGATTAATTTTAAACAGCATAAAGGCAAAAGAAAATTTGGTGTGGTTAAAGCATGACTTTGCCTTTAACCCTCTTGTTTACTAAGAACTTTTGACATTTCCTCTGTAGTGCTGAGCTCTGCTGTCTGTTGCTGCCCTCTGTAGTGCTGAAGAAGAGAGCACAAGATCAGCTTTGTTAAACACAGTAAAACTTAACTCCAAAAATTTCTACCAGAATGGTCAGGGTAGCCTACCGGAGATTCACATATTCTCTGAAAACAAAATGTTATTCCACAGGTATTCATCAAAATATTTAGAAATAAATTAAAATTAAAATAACCTATTTAAAGAGTAAGTTTATGATTTAAAATTTCAGATTGGAAGACAATGGCTAAGAATTGCTCAGAATTTCTGCTTTTATAGGGCAAACAATCTTAAATAAGCCATTGATTCTCTCTGAGGCAAAGTTTCCTTATCTATCAAATGGGGATTCTTGTAAAGCTAAACTCTTAAAAGGAATGTGCTTTGTAAACTATAAAGTCTACCCAAATAGCAAGTATTTTTATTTCTTTATTTAGATTAAGTCTGATTTAAGTATGAAATAGTTAAAAGCTATTTCTCCCTTCTCATTTTTCTTTTTAATTGATTACGCATATTCATGGGGTACAAAGCTGACTGTCACCACTTGTGCCCAAGATGAGATGGCCAGATCCCTTCTTGTTCTTCTAACATTTATCTCACTGCCCTGACTTCTGGGAATGTGGTTAGATAAGATTAGTCCAAGTGAACAGCAGTTCTTGAACTCAGGAGAAACTTAATAGTACCTGGGTAGTACCTACGGGGGAGACATCAGAAATGCACCCTCCAGGAAAAAAGGCTGCCAGAAGCTAGACAAAGCCTAGCTAAGTGGGCTGAGGTACAAGGCAAGGAATTCTTGGTAGAAAAACTGAGACTGAAGCCCTACTGTAAAAATAAGGTCATCTTTGCTGTGATTAGGACAGACTAGGGTATGGTAGCCCTTTGGAAGCACACCTAATTTTAGACATTATCTGAAATTAGTACTTAAAAAAAGTCTTCTTTTATTATAAAGTCAACAGATGTGAATTTGAATACCAGCTCCACCATTTACTACCTTGGTGGCCATACCATAGCCAGGTTCCTCAGTTTCTCTGAGCCTCAGTTTCCTCATTTGTAGAATTGGGGATAGTAGTGAAATAATATATGTGAGATTCTCAGTCCAATGCCTATTACGAAAAATACTAATAAGAGTTGAGAAAAGGTAATTGATTCTAAATCTGGACAGGACAAGAGCAGAAACTGGATAACTCAACTTCTGGGTGACATCAATGACTTCATTTAAGAGGGACTAACAGGGACCATGAAACTCTTTTTTGATTTCTGAAATTATATGACATATGTGATTGCCTGTTCTATATATTTCTGTAGTACAGAACCCTGGAGCTCGCTATAGGAAGTTGACATGTGGTTAGGGACCCCTTACCTCTTGCACTCTATTTTCTATGTCAATTGTCATGCTTATATTGGTTTATACTTTGATTTTTACAGATACCATTTCACCTCCAGGATATGTGCCTCTACAGTTTGTGGAGGTAGTACCTGTGCTTAAGTATTCAGTATTTATAGCCAATTCGCCTAAGGATGTATAATTAATCTTGATTACTTTTTTTTCTTTTAGTGTCACTGCCACAGGGAATTTTTGTAGAGACCATTTAACCCTTTCAATGAGTATGTAGAGAACATTTGCAAAAAAAAAAAAAAAAAAGAAAAGATTACCTGATAGACTTTTTTAGCTTAAAAAGGAAGTGGTCAATTCCACTAAAACACTTCAACATAGTTATCACTTAAGGGGTTGGATGAAGAAAGGCTGGTTTTTGGGGGAGTGTTATATAAAGCTATTATTTACTGGCTTTCTCATGTTGTCTCAATTTACTCTGAGGACAAGAGAAAACATTAAACATTTAAATACTTAAACTTTTGAAAACTACAGGCCGATATCCTCGATGAATATAGATGCAAAAATCCTCCCTAAAATACTAGCAAACAGAATACAGCAACACATACAAAAAATTATTCATCACGATCAAGTGGGATTAATCCCAGGGATGCAAGGTTGGTTCAACATATGCAAATCAATAAATCTGATACACCATATTAATAAACTCAAACACAAGGACCATATGATCATCTCTATAGATGCTGAAAAAGCATTTGATAAAGTTCAGCACTCATTCATGACAAAGACCCTCTATAAGTTAGGTATAGAGGGAAAGTATCTCAACATAATTAAAGCCATATATGCCAAACCCACTGCCAATATCATCCTGAATGGGCAAAAGCTGAAAGCTTTTCCTTTAAGACCAGGAACTAGACAAGGATGCTCACTCTCACCACTCCTATTCAACAAAGTGTTGGAAGTACTAGCCAGAGCAATCAGAGAAGAGAAGGAAATAAAGGGCATCCAGATTGGAAAAGATGAAGTCAAACTGTACCTGTTTGCAGATGACATGATCCTATATATCGAACAGCCTAAAACCTCTACAAAAAAACTGTTGGAATTGATAAATGATTTCAGCACAGTAGCAGGATACAAAATCAACACACAAAAATCAGTAGCATTTCTTTTCTCCAATAGTGAACATGCAGAAAGAGAAATCAAGAAAGCCTGCCCATTTACAATAGCCACCAAAAAAATAAAATACTTAGGAATTGAGATAACCAAGGAGGTGAAAAATCTCTATAATGAGAACTACAAACCACTGCTGAGAGAAATTAGAGAGGATACAAGAAGATGGAAAGATATCCCATGCTCTTGGATTGGAAGAATCAACATAGTGAAAATGTCCATACTACCCAAAGTGATATACAAATTCAATGCAATCCCCATCAAAATTCCAAAGACATTTTTCTCAGAAATGGAAAAAACTATCCAGACATTTATATGGAATAATAAAAGACCACGCATAGCCAAAGTAATGCTGAGCAAAAAAAATAAAGCTGGAGGCATAACACTACCTGACTTTAAGCTATACTACAAAGCTATAATAACCAAAATAGTATGGTACTGGCATAAAAACAGACACACTGACCAATGGAATAGAATAGAGAATCCAGAAATCAACCCACACACTTACTTCCATCTGATCTTTGACAAAGGCACCAAGCCTATTCAGTGGCGAAGGGACTGCCTCTTCAGCAAATGGTGCTGGGATAACTGGATATCGATATGCAGGAGAATGAAACTAGATCCATACCTCTCACCGTATACTAAAATCAACTCAAAATGGATTAAGGATTTAAATATACAACCTGAAACAATAAAACTTCTTAAAGAAAACATAGGAGAAACACTTCAGGAAATAGGACTGGGCACAGACTTCATGAATACGACCCCAAAAGCACGGGCAACCAAAGGAAAAATAAACAAATGGGATTATATCAAACTAAAAAGCTTCTGCACAGCAAAAGAAACCATTAACAGAGTTAAAAGACAACCAACAGAGTGGGAGAAAATATTTGCAAAATATACATCTGACAAAGGATTAATATCCAGAATATATAAGGAACTCAAACAACTTTACAAGAAGAAAACAAGCAACCCAATTAAAAAATGGGCAAAAGAGCTAAGTAGGCATTTCTCTAAGGAAGATATACAAATGGTCAACAGACATATGAAAAAATGCTCAACATCACTCAGCATCCGGGAAATGCAAATCAAAACCACATTGAGATACCATCTAACCCCAGTTAGGATGGCTAAAATCCAAAAGACTCTGAACGATAAATGCTGGCGAGGTTGCGGAGAAAAAGGAACTCTCATACACGGTTGGTGGGACTGCAAAATGGTGCAGCCTCTATGGAAAATGGTATGGAGGTTCCTCAAACAATTGCAGATAGATCTACCATACGACCCAGCTATCCCACTGTTGGAAATATACCCAGAGGAATGGAAATCATCAAGTCGAAGGTATACCTGTTCCCCAATGTTCATCGCAGCACTCTTTACAATAGCCAAGAGTTGGAACCAGCCCAAATGTCCATCATCAGATGAGTGGATATGGAAAATGTTGTACATCTACACAATGGAATACTACTCAGCTATAAAAACGAATGAAATACTGCCATTTGCAACAACATGGATGGACCTTGAGAGAATTATATTAAGTGAAACAAGTCAGGCACAGAAAGAGAAATACCACATGTTCTCCCTTATTGGTGGGAGCTAAAAATTAATATATAAATTCACACACACACACACACACACACACACACACACACACACACACACACACACAAAACCGGGGAGGGGGGGGGAAGAAGATATAACAACCACAATTACTTGAAGTTGATACGACAAGCAAACAGAAAGGACATTGTTGGGGGGGAGGGGGGGAGGGAGAAGGGAGGGAGGTTTTGGTGATGGGGAGCATTAATCAGCTACAATGTATATCGACAAAATAAAATTAAAAAAAAAAAAAAAAAAGAAAACACACTTCCTCCCACCATTCTGGGAATAATTTTGTTTCTCAGTACTTGCAGTGTTTTCAGTACAATCATGTTCTTAACATTTTCTCATTTCTTTCTGTAAACTCTCTAGCCTTCTCTCACAAGATTGATAGGATATCTACTCCTGTGTTTGTGTTTTTATAGAACAACAACAACAACAACAACAACAAAATAAATAAATACTTAAACTTTCAAAAATGCAAGTAAAAAGTTGTGACTTTTTCTTAAATCTGTTCAGAGTAAATTTTGTGACTGATGAAAGTAAAAATATTATTGAGGACTTCTGATCAAGATAGCAGAATAGATGGTCCCTAGCTTCACCTTCTCCCACAATCAACCAATTTATAACTATTAAAAAGCGATGACTGCCAAGCTGAGGCTGCTAGAGCTCAGGGGAAGAGAAGGCAAGACCTACGAAGTTCATGAAGGCAGGAGAAGCCATGATAAGAGAAATAAAGTACTGCTCCAATCATTTTAAGCCCTGACCACTTCAAGGCTGACCCTGGAGAACACACAGAGCAAGAGCTGGCAAAAGCCACTGCTGTGCCCTTCATATGAAATTGCTTGGAGGCTGTAGGGGAGAAGAGGGCCTTGGTGTTCCTCAGGCCAGCAAGACCACTAACAGAGTTCCTGTGGGCCTACATAGCAGGGGGAGGCCACTGACAACTGAAAAACGGAGCCATTCAGAGGCAGGTGAGTCATCACAGGGGACCTGCTCACGGCTGGGTCCCTGGGAAGTGCAGGGGAAAGGGGAGACAGGCCCACTGGAGAAACACTGGGACACGCATGGACAGCTGATCTGTCCTCCAATCAGCACAGGCCCACTCAGTATAGATTGGTCAGGAATGTAGAACGGCAAGGTGTTCAGTTTGCTGAAAAGACTCAGGCCCAGACCAGAGTTTCCACACAACCCAGGTGTACTGGACCTCACAAGACCTGGAAGTGCTTAAACGGTCAACAATAAAAACCTGAGATGCACAAAAAGCCTTCCCCAGAGAATCAGCAGCAAAGCTTCAATTTAGCTCAACCACAGGACTCAAGTATTGGTTCCCACAGGAAATTCCCCCATTTTAGAAGTAACCAAAAGACAACAAATGAGTTCCAGTGTAGAGTTTAACAAGTATGAATAGTGAATAATCCTACACAAAACTGAAAGAAAAAACAAAAACCCCACAGCTCAGAGACAAAGTTCTGATATTAGCCAATAAAGATCTAACACCACCTTTAAAACCTAGAAGGACCGGAAGCCCCCTAGGCTCCCAAGCTGGGTTGGAAGGATGGCTGAAGTCCTCAGCCACAGCCCCCAATGTCTGCATCCAGCCCAGTGACGACCTCTGAGCCACGGCCAGAAGTGCCTCGGGCTCTCAAGCCAGTGCAGTGGGGAGCTGAGAGTCTCAGACACATCTTCTGATGTCCACACCAGCCCAGTGATGACCACCAAGCCACTGAGAGAAGCGCCCTAGGCTCCTGGTGTGGGGAGACGTGAGGGCCTCAGCCATGCCTCCCCGCAAAGTCCACATCCCGTTCATCCACAACTGAGCAGCTGCTGGAAGTCCCCTGGACTCCCCTGCCAGAATGAGTGGAGTACCAGGAGCCTTGACCATGACTCCCCTTCCTCCTCCCAACCTATGCCCACCTTTCCCTACTCCTGCTTCCCCCAACTGCTCCACAACAACATCTTAGAATGTAAAAAATAATAATAATAAATAAATTTTAAAAAGTGTAAAAATAAATATATCACAAAAATATGCAGCAATAAAAACAATGACAATTATAAAAATAAATAAATAAATTGTTTGAAGCATTAAAAAAAAAAAAAAAAAATTCCAGATATGTTACTTCCTAGCTGGGTGATTTTGGGCAAATTTCTCTCTCTTTTTGTGCTGAAGTTTAATCTATTTTAAATAAGATTAGCTGCAGAACTCACAATACTTTGTTGTAAGGAGTAAATAGGTTAATACATGTGAAGTTTACACAGAAGTACTATAATACATTGTAAACCAAGATTTGGAGATGTTTACAGTAAAAGAAAACAATGATCTATATTGTTGTAAATGTCATGCTTTAAAAATAGTTGTCCAATTAGAGAAGTTTTTCTTAGAATAACTATAATAAGGGTATTTATTATGTAAAGTAAAGTAACATGTTGATTAGAAATCTCTGAAATCTCTCAGGAAAAAACTGAGTCACTGAGATGAGCAACACTGTCTGCCTCTTTGAGTTCAGGCTTGCTCCTTAACTGACAGTTTTTTCTTCAGATAAAAACATTCAGCAGTTTGATGGAGAGCATCTCAGTTTTCCAGGTGTATCTGGTAAAATACGTGTTTCTAAGTCCTGTGAATGCTACTTTATTGGTGACTAGGTGCTTGTAAAAAGTTTAAGTGGTTGTTGGTAGTCAGCCTCACTGGCGATGGCTCCTATTTTTTAGTGCCCTCTTTTGTAGTGTGCAATTTAATCAATGTTTTAACTGTGAGTCAAAAGTACATATTTTATGAATTCTCCTTAAAGGTTTACGATTTTTTCTTTTACTACTAATATACAAAATGACCATTTTATGTCTCTAATGATTGTGTCTCAATAGCCCAATACAATTACTAATAGAGAACTACATGGTCTAAAATGAGCTCTAATATAATTATTTCTATCCCTGGGTTGTGGGTAATTCAATCTGCAGTGCTGATGTACTCAGTTAAACATGGTAGATTTACATACCTACAGTCATAGGTGTGCTTCTAAAGAGGCCAACCGGTACCATGAATAATAATCATTTCGTTTTGCTATTTATCTAGTGAAAATCTGGATTCTGAAAGCCTTATGTGATTTTTCTCAGGTGCTCAATATTAATGAAGGGAAAGAAATTTATATGAATTACTTAGGCTTATAGGTAATTGAAATAGAGTGCAAAAGTAGAATTGGAACTCAAGTTTGTATTTTAAAATTTATTTTTTTGAATGGATTTATTAAAAAAGTATTTCTCAAAAAATTCTTATAGACAACTGATGTTTATACTTTACTGTACTGGAATATGTAGTAGATTATATATTCTTGGTATAGTAAGAATAACAAATAGTACATAAATAATGATTGAAAAAGAATAATGGTGACATGCTTTAACCTTGTCTAAAGAATTATTTTGTGGTTCCAGTTTAAGTAGCCTTCTACTCTCTTTTGTACTACTTTACAATTTCAGAAATTTAGAATATTAAACTGGCTCTCCAAGTAAAGGAGAATTTTGGACTTACTGCTATGATTATACATTTGTATAGCACCCGTGGTGCTAAACCCAAGGGCTAAAGCAAACATAGATTGAATCATGAAGACTATTAATGGAACTTTTGGTACCAAAAAGCATCTATTCAGTAAGCATAGCCCAAAGTACTTATAGATCCACTGGCTTAGAATATTTTTTCCATTCTCTGCTATGATATCTGAAATGTCTATAAGATTGCTACCTGGAAGGTTAAACTGTTACTGAACATTGTTCTATAAACACGTATGGTTTTATCAAATTATGCAGTTTAGACATACTATGAAAGAAAAAAAAATCAGTAAATTAGAGTGGGAAAGCCCCAGTTCATGTATTATCTTTAAAAAAAGATACTTTTGTGTGGAATAAAACAATGTAGGGTTTAGCTCAGATATAAAAAGTTATTACAATTCTAATTTGCTTTCTGTTGAACCCAAGTTTCATTCTTTATGTGTTGGGGTGGGAGGAATCAATGGAGATATTCCTCAAGCTAAAGTTAAAAATATAGAAGTTCTTTGGACTTGGTGAAATTTTCCTGTTCTTATACCTTTTCCGTGATTTCAAGTTTATTCATATATTTTTCTCACATATAATGTTTTTGACTTATCTTTGAAAGCTTTTGTATTTAGGAAAATGACTACTTTCATGGCTCCTGAGTTAATGATTTATTTGTGATCAGGGACAAAATAGACCACAAACATATTACTTTAGGTGTTCTGTTTTTCCCCTATAGACATGATTGATGGTATTCTAGTTTGGTTTTCCTTGTGATCAATGACTTATATTTATGAAGTGACATGACCAATAGCAATAGAGTTTATTGAGAAATTAGGCTACAAATTTCCTTTTAATTTTAGATTCATTTTCAAAAAGGATATATATCTTATATACTCACTAGTTACAGCTATATAATTTTGTGGCATTCATTGTTTTAATTAAGTGATCTACCAAATATTTGTAAATATCTTTTGGGTACAGGCTATGTACAAGTTTTTCACTAGGGTTAGTGTAGGGGTGGGATGACTTCAGAGCTGAGTGAAATATAGCTTCTCATCTTTAAGACAGTTTCAGTCTGATGGAAGAGACAGATTAGTACACAAATAACTGTGCAAAGTAAATTAAAGAGATGGGACTATGCAGTAAGAAAGTTAAGCCAACATTTTAAATTGGTACCCTGGATCATTAATTGTGTTCCAGAAAGTACTACTAAAGGACAGTAGAAGGGGTGACTTTTAAAATAAAACCAAAACAAACATTAAAACACTTATTTTATTGTAAAAGTACATATTGTTTTCAAAAATAAAACAAACAAGAGAAAAACATAATTACTCCCTGTAAATTCATTAATGCTTGTCCCTCTATCCACTCCCCTTCAACATGGGATCATACTAAAAAAAACTTTTTGCAACCTACATTTTAACTTAATATATCATAAACTGCTTTCAATGTTAATAAACAATCTTACATAACATTATATATACATCATTTGTTTATTCATTCAATAAAAATTTTACTTACAGAGAATTAACTATATACTAGGCACAGTCATTGTCCAGAGATACTATGGTATATACTGAAGATATGTGTTGCTAATGGTATCAAATTATACTAGAATATGGGGCAAAGGAACTGGTTGACTAGAAGACAAGGGAAAAATATATCTCTATCTCCTCTCTATTAGGACTTACACAAGAAAGAGGACTACACTGCTTCTCACTAGTAGTTTTATGTCTTCAAGCTATTATTGTTACAATTTTTATAACCCTCTCTCTGTCATTTATTTATCTATATATCATCTATCTACATCTAATTAGCAATAAAATCCTGTTCCCAGATAAAGGGATAGAGATTTTGAGCAGATTGCAGAAAGAGACAAAGGGAGAGAATTAGTCTTTTCATATATATGAGCAAATATGCATTAAAAGATGTGACTAAATATGTCTATATGTGTTTTTTTGTGTACCTTTTCCCAATTTTTCTAAAATTTTGTCCTGTACAACTTTTCTTCTAACTTTTCATCTACCTAACCAAATACCCAAATATTAATACACTAGGAAGCTCTTTAAGTGGGAGAGGGTATGATCTCCAATTGTGTGGGATTGGTCCCTATGAATAAAAAATTAAAAAGAAATAGAGAGCTCTCCACTTAAAATTAGTGCTCAAAACAGAGAGTAATTAGGTTTAGAAGAAAACTCAGTTAAAGTTGTTATGTGACTACACTATTAGAATTAAGAGGTAACTGAGATTTCCCAAGTGATAACAGATAATTTGCCATTTAGCCTGTAATGAGGTTTGGAAAAAAAAATGCTCAACAAGACATCAGTAGTAACTAGAAAGGCATTTCTTAGAAGGTCCACCCAGTGTGCATTTATCCCTTTATCCTTACAAAAGAGACAAATTGTCTAATGCAATATACTCTCAGTACTCATCATTAGTGCCCCTCAAAAGTTTTCTATTGACCCTACCCATCTCTACTAACTATTTCCTCCCCCCTGGCTTTTTCTAGTTTTCTGCTGAACTATTCTGTCATAAGCCATCTGGGTCAGATGTGATGGAACAGTGCAGAGAAATAGAAATCATAATCTTCAACATAGTAGTAATTATACTTTTACTAGAAATATCCAAAGAAATATGATGCAATCTTTAAATGCATATGCAAATCATGTGCAAATTATATGCTAATACATGTGTGGCCCGCCTAACTATTACACATAACTGAATGCAGCCCTTGGGAAAATCTTATTGGAGATCATTGGTCTAATGAAAATTGCTGCTGCATGCTAATTACAGTGACATGTGTGCTGCTGTATTGCCCCTTAGTGGTGAGGGGGATGACAGAGGTTAGTTGAAGTTAGATGACTGACTGACAAGGAATAATGCCTGTGATCATAGAAGTAAATAGCAAAATATCTCTATTCTCTAAAATCCAATTTTTATGACTTTACATCTAAATTAAAATGCAGTCTCAAGAGGATAGGAGTCTAGGAGGCAAAAGACACAAATTACCACTTGATTGAGTCAGTTTAATCTGTCTTTGCTACAGTATTTTCACAAATTTTTCATTTTTACCAGTTGACTAACTCCTTGGAAATATGCAGATTATACAAATATACTCTATACATTTAGAGAAGCAATACAACACTTATCTTTCAAAAATAAGCCAAGTTCCAAAAGGATTTAATACTTCTTTCAAAAAAGACAAATCCAGGCTCCACTATGTTTGGCTGTATGTTCTTAGGCAAGTCTCTTAACATCTCTGAGTCTTGAGTTACTTTACTATGAAAATATGATAATAGTATACACCTCCTTAGGTATACATAGAGGATCATATGAAATACTATTTTACAGAGTCTAAGGTTCAAAAGGCTTATGAACTTATTGTTATGTTTAGAGTGAGTGATTTTTTAAAGTATTATTTATATCTAAATATCTTCTGTATTCTAGGCTGATTTTTAATTATGATATTGACATTTTGTAATTAGATACTCCATATTTGAGAAATGGCAGATTTTTATTTAAGCTATACATTAAGAGGAAAAAAAAGTCTCAATTGTGATGTAGAATACTAAACAGAAGCATAATTTGTGATTGTATTTAGAAATCCTTATACCACCATTTGAGACTTATAACTAAGAGATGAAGAGATTGAACTGTGGAGAAAGAGTAAAAGAATTATCTTAATTATTCATTAACCTAATTAGCTTAATTAATTTAAGCAGTTCCCCTGCTCAAAAGAAGTACTTTCCTGAACTTGTTCAGAAATCACATCTACCTTCATTAAAGCCAAAATAGACATAAAACGTTTAATGGTTAGCTTATGATAAAGTTCAGGAATCAAAGGACTTGCCAATTGTGTTGGTCAGGAAATAGCTTGCAGAAAATATCCCTCAATTTCTAAGATGTGTTGATTCTTGTCAGGCTTCTTGTTATATTTTGATAAAAGGCGTTACATTGCCATTTCTAGAACTACTCCAGATTGGAAATTTCAGCATATTCAAGAGCTTCTTGGTTGAAACCAAGGGTATAAGATTTGTGGGGGGAAAATCCACTGAGTTTCCAATTGTAAAGGATAAAATTTAGCTTCAAGTTTTAAGAAGGGAGCAATTTAGGTCTGGTTGCATTAAATAACAACGAATTTAAGTAACTATGTATTCCTGCCTTATGCTAGGCATAAAATTAGGTAGCTGAATATCTTTTTCTCTTGATCATTTAGAAACATAGTGGATAAAGGAATATAAACAATATTCAGCTCATTATGAAAGAAAGATGTTAGAAATAAGCATATGTTGGGTCTTGATCCATAGAAAGTGCTTTTGATATATAGTGTGTATTTACTGTTAGCGTTTAATTCTTACAAGCTTATCTTCAGCATTAAGCCTTTTTATTATTATTCAAGTAACATTAAGAACACTGCTTACTAAGTGCATTTCTATTATGAGGATAATGAAAGAATATGCTTGCTTTGGCATTTCTCCTTTCTTGATTTTTTCCTGACATCTTAAAAATTAAATATAGGTTTGTATCACGATGGACACTAAGTTGTGACTTAAATTTAATGTCACAATATCCTCAGCACAGATGACTTGATTGCTAAAAGTGAAGTCATTGTCCAGTTCTTAATGACCTAATTATTTGGAAGCAAGTTGATTTATCCTTTTTATCTTAATAAACTCCTTACCTCCTTTGTTAAGCCGAAGGAGGAAGTATATTATAAAATAAAATTGAAGGTTTAAATATGTTTGATCACAGTTTTCTCTTAGTATAAAATGAAATCAACAGATTCAACACTTTTAGCTTCAGGAAATGCTTGACTCTCCGAAAGGCAAATAATTGAGTGTACCTGTGGTACAGGGCTATGTCTAATCAGTCGACTGTGTAGCTGGTTAGAGTCAAGTGCCATTCATCTGCCTCCCTTGAGATTTGTGGAAACAAGAAGGAGGAGCAGGCATAAGACAAAGATATATGACCATGTTGACCATTGAAGTTCATGGTTAACAACTTAATTATCTAAGTTCAGCTATCACTGAGAAACAAACCTATGCAATTTAGGTACATTTTATAATTTACAATAGAAATAGCATAATGCTAAGGACAGTGCTGCTAGAATTAGAATCTACATTGTGTTTAATTTAATTTTTGTAATTATATTTCTAATAGCTTAAATATCTTCACTGATAAAACAGGTAACCACCTGCATTTAAATGCCACCTGATGCGTTTATTTTGGAACAGTAACAGATTGGTATAATTTGAGCTCAAGTTCCTCTAAAAATTCTTCTATTAATGGTCCTAAATTAATCTCTGTGCCTGATCTGCAAATGATGTTATAAGGCAACAATCACTGCAAGAATTGCCATTACATGGTACTATTCTTTTTTTTTTTCAGTTTGAACTTGCATTAGTGGATAGTTAAATTAAAAATAGAAATTTGCACTGGCATTTCCATTTTCCTATGGTGCTTCAGTGTTGGAATAGTGCCTGGTTAAAAAAAAAAAAAAAAAGATCAACTCAGTGAAATGTTTGCATACCACTATGTGAAGAAGGTTAGGTGAATACGCACTACATCTACTGTACCAAGTGAGCAAACATATGCATAATGTCCCTATTTTCATACAGTTTCTACATATTCCATGTATTGGGGGCTGATGGTACTATAATAAAGCCTAAACTAATTCATTACCCAAGAAGTGATATAGATCCTCTCTTCCTCTCTCAAAAAAGCAAAAAAATATACACAAAGAAGGTATCTGCATTTTATTAAGATAGTCAAATTAGAGTATTCTATTTCCTTTTGTTTAGGAATAACCTAGTTCTAGCAAAGCACACAGTAGTGAAAAGATCAAATAAGCCTTCTTGTCCATCCTTAGACACACAGTTATGTTTGAAAATAGTAAGTCTTAAGATACCGAAGTAGCAGGTTTCTGAAGCTCTGACTCAAATGACACCACTCTCTCACTGAACCGGTGCATAGTCCACGTTCAATATGCTGTTATTCAAGGAAGCGTGAGATAACACGACTGCAGGGAATAATGTGGCAGTCCCACGGAAGTTCCGATGCTAACTAGAAGTATGGTTTCAATTAGCAATGGCGATAATAATACTGATGATTATTGTAATATCTATTATCATCTTTTTAGTTGAATACGATATAGAAGAGAGTTGAGGGAATCATGAATTTAGGTGTCGGTGCTAGGTTTAACAAATATTTGAAAGGCCTTGGTTAAGTCATTGAACCAATGTGTGTCATAGTTTCTGCATCTGTAAAATGTGGAGGTTAAACCTGGTGATCTTTAAAGTCAAAATTTCTGTATTGGACACAGCGTTGTGAAAATGACAAAATACTAGCTTTGGAGTCCACAAGAACCTGACTTAATCTTTATACTCTACCACTTATTATCTATGTGACTTTGTTCAAGAATTACCTCTCCTACCCTCACTTTTTTTTTTTAGTACAATTGAGGTAATTAAACTAAGACAGAGCAGAGGTCAAGATTAAAGAACAATAGTCCTTAGATCTTAGTAGTTTTGTTTCTTTCATTATGACTACTTCTTATCATGACTATGAATATGGCAGAAGGGACAGAAACCATGCCAGTAACGAGTGATGACATGATTAGAAAAATACGTGTGGATTTATAGTAGTTACTCCTTTCAGGACTGTCACAGCACACTTTGTCCCATATGTAGCACAGTGAATTGACTATGCAGTTCTGAAACTTAAATGCTCAATTTGGAAGCTTGTCCTGTGTGTCAGATAGACCTGTAAGTCCGAGAAGATACTGCAGGAGACTAATACAATGTCTGTACTCTGGGAAATTCATAGATACTATTCTGCTTACTCTGTCCACAGCTGTGATCTCAAAAAGTACTATACAGCAAGGTTGCCAATTGTGAAAAGGGCCTTTCTTGTAGCACTCTGGAATTGTAAGGTGGGATAATCAACTATATCATAATTCATAATCTCCCAGCAAATGTAAAATGGCAATAGGTTAACCTTTCCTCGATAGTTTTGAGTGCTTCTCTGGAAAGAACTCAAAACAGAGAGAGAATTACAGGAAGAACTGAGCTCACTACGATTTCTGAAGTATACATTTATGGGAAACCATGTTCTGGTTTGACAGTGGAGATGGAAATGGCATGCATGATTCCTGTTTGGACAGTAATAACTATTGGAGAGGAAGTCAACCTTGAATGACACTGAAGAGCATGATAATGAAGCATGAACTGACATGTGATAGGACAGATCTGAAACATTGAAGGGCTGTATAATAAAATGAATGAAATAGGTTGACTCGATCAAGGGATATTATGGGAAATTATGTCTTTACTGTACTATTTGTTTCTGTGATAAACGAAGAACTCTATTTCCTTCACTCAGGTTTAAGATCTTTTCTATTCATAATTTCTTCCAAATCTACTTTGTAAAAAAAAAAAAAAGAGAGAGAGATTCATTTGTAAAGTATTATTATATTTGTCTCTTGGTTCAAATTGTATATGTCATTTTGTGCTACCTAAGATAAATTTTGTGGGTAATGATGGTTTTATTTTCTTTCCCTAGTTTAAAAAAAAAAAAAATTCAGATAATGGTCAGTTTCAGTTTTGAAACCATCAGAAATGACCAGTACATGTAAAAAATATTTTGTGAAATTACTTGAAAATCTTTCCAGTGACAAATGAATAGGGTAAAACAAGCATGTAAATTTGGATTTAGGTCATTTTTGACACTAAGGAGAAGATGCTTCTTTACTCTTTCCAATATTTTTAGTTTCTTGGTCAGGACTTGCCAAGTCTTGGATATGTTTTGTCTCATATCATGGTTACTAACTCTTTTGAAAAGAGAAGGTACTTTTTCATTTCCTCAAAGCCTTGCTATCACTAAGTGGGTGGAGAACAGCAGTGGTGGGACAGAGAGATCTGAGAGCCTTGAACTGCTGACAGGGAACTACCTGCATAGGCTGGGGTTAAGGACCAGCACCCAGTCACTCTTTTGTCCCAGCAGGGAATAATGCTGGACAATCATGGAGCTGATCATTCCACTTGCTGAGGTTTCAAGATTGACTGACAAAAACAATTTTTTTGCACATAGTTTGTCTACATAAGACGTGGCCTATTACCTCTATTTAACTGTGTGAAAATAAAAATCGTCACTCAAATCCAATGGATATGTTAATATTTTTTAAAGCACTGTAAAAGTGAAATCTCCTGCTCTTGGGGAAAACATAATAAATAAAATAATAAAAACCATTAAAAATGTAAAAATCTTGATATCACTATGTTGTCTAAACATATACTTTAATCCTTATTCACTGTTGTAGATGATACAATCCGAACCTTCACCAACTCCTCCCTCTGGTACAAGCCATCCCTCCACTGGATCACCCATGCTATCACTTCTACTTTCTACTTCTTAAGTGTCTCTCAAACCTTCCTGCTTCTTTCTAGTCTCACAACTGTCTTAGTTCAGAATCTTAGCAACTTTTTCCAGGACTAGCCTTATAATGTGTCCTACTGCTTTCATTTCAGTCTGAAGGCATCCTTCACTTTGTTTCTGGGTTCCCATGTAAAGAACCCTCCTGCCTGGACACAGATCTCTTGAGTTCATATCTGGGGGAGGAAGAGGAAAATGAAGCCCAGAAACAAATACATTGTCAGGGAGGAGGCAAGATGGAGATGAGGCAAGGAGGTAAAGAGATTAAAGTGCCAAAGAAGTTCATTTATCTATCAAGTAAGAGTTAATGTTGGTTTTCACTTTCCACACTAAAAATGTGCAAAAAGAACCAGTGATTACGTGTGGCAAGTATAGGGGACTTTGTGCATGCAGGTCGCCGGCTTATACTGCCATGGAAGAAGGGCAGCAGAGCTACTGCCACAGATCCTTATGGGAAATCTGGATAGAACCTCTCAGAGTATTTCTATTTCATGCTTCCCTTGAGTCTTTTTGAATCACATCAGCTCTTGCAATCATAGTTTAGAAGGTGCACATATGCATCAATTGCTTTTCTGAAAATGTACTTTTAAAAAATACACTGATAAAAGTAGATCACTTCTTAGAATTATAATTTTTTTTAATAAAATGAATTTTTTTTAAAAAAATAAGTAATTTCTTTATATATTCTTGGTGCAGAGGATCATTATATATAATGGAGACTTTGGATTCAAACATTGGGTTTAAAGTTTATCTACTTCTAGCACTTTACTACCTTACAGGACCTCAGTTTCTGATCTGGTGTGCCTGTCTCACACAATTGTTTTACTTACCGCTCCAGACTCATTTACTGCTATGCTCCAGTCACTGTTTCTGGATCAAGTCATGGTGCTCTCTTCCTTTAGCCTTCACCCATGTTGTTTCCTCTGTCTGGAACATTCTCCCATAACCCAACTTTAATCAACTGTTTCTCATCCCCACATACATGCATATATGCATACCTAATTCCTTGCCATCTTTCAGCCTTAGCTTAAATGACACATCCTATAGGCCTTCTCTGACTCCTACTTGAGCGTAAGTCCTCCATCCGTTCACCCACAAAACCCTATGCTTCTTCCATTACTATGCATCTTACTAAATTCAGTATTGACGTCTTCCCAAAGAGACCATCAGCTCTATGAGAACAGAGCTCTTGTCACTCTTGCTTGCCACTCTGTCCTTAGCACCTAGCCAAGCCCCTGGGAATATAGGAGGCACTCAGTAAATATTTGTGGAAAGGCACCCACAAATGTGACTTGCAATTGATCAGTCATTTATGCAAAATCTCACCAGCTGTGCTGTGTAACAACAGAGCCTAGCACGTAGTAGGCATTCACAAATGTTTGTTCAAAGAATGATCTAATGAATGATATGATGAAAAGAATGCAAAAGTCCCTTTGTCTAAAATATTTCTATATAGAACCTGAATTTCTAAATACTACTGTTAATTTTTTTTTTTTTTTTTTTTTTTGTCTTTTTTGTGACCGGCACTCAGCCAGTGAGTTTACCGGCCATTCCCACATAGGATCCGAACCCATGGCGGGAGCGTAGCTGCACTCCCAGTGCCGCACTCTCCCGAGTGCGCCACTGGCTCGGCCCCTACTGTTCATTTAATAGCTACTAATTCCCGCATTACAGAGCCGGGCCCTGAGAGATTGGAATATAAAACACTAGGAAGCAGCAGCAGTTCCAGTTTGGGACAGGTCCTTGGAACCCTTGACAAAACAATGTAGTCACAGGAGACTAAAGAGTGGAAGAAAAGGGAGAGAGAACAAGAAAAAACTAAAAGCACTGCCTCTATTTACTATTTTGCCTTGGTTATGTCAAGTGAGTGATCCTTTTGACTCACCTCTCAGGAAAACATTTTTAAAGGCTTTAAAGCAAGATCCTCAGAAACAAAGGAGATATATACAAGTTCAAGAAAATGAAATTGGTGTTTAATTACTAAATATTCTACCTCTAAAATTAAAGCAAAAAAGCTTAAATAATTCAGTTTGATTTGGTCTCATTAGTCTGATTTCCTAGTATTTAGCCTTAATTATGTGATACATAAGCCCTAATTATGTGGTACATATACAGCAAGCTCTCTAAAGTTAAAGATCAGAACGGATACTGACTTAAATGATAAAATACGTTAAATTATTAATGATAATTAATCTTACAAAATAGGCATAATTAGTTTAAGTACCTTAGATATTATTCTTAATAGCATTACAAATAATATGACACAGCTGGATCATTTTAAAAATAATTTATTGGGAGAAAAGTCTACACAAGCAATATTTTTTATTCAGGACAGCTAACCAATTGCTTGGTGCTGTCAAAATATATCTAGCTGTCCTTGTTGAAAAGGTGAGTTTGCTTTAAGCTTTTAATGTTGTGTCCTAAACAAAATGGGGATATTGCTCTTAATGAACATTTTTTCATGGGTATAGTCATCTTTATAAATAATAATACCTATGCCATTAAGGTTTTGGATATTCTTTAGTTCAATGCATTCTGGGTATTATGACATCGTTCAGCACTGTTCAATTTGTTTTTGTTTTACTATTTATTTATTTATTGTCTTCTACTGAGGTCAATTTAAAATTTAGTTATTTAATTTTGATGCCATAGACCAAAGCATTCTGTTTTAACTCTATTGCCTAACCCTGAATAAATCTGCTGATGTCATTTAGTATCTAACATAGGATTAAATTCTGCAAAGTTCTGCAGGACTATGAAAGGAATACAACTTACCTTTAAAGGAACATTTTGAAATGGATGCTCTTTTATTGAATGGGACCATAATGGAATTAGATAATTGTTATCTTCCCTAAATGGGGTTTAGTGATGAAGAATAAGATGATAAACTACACATCAGACATCATACAACTTTCTCTCTAGGTTTTACTACAACGTTCCCAGCCCAGGTTTAAAAATATCCAGGCTGAATACAACTGAGGAGACCTCATAATCCAACCACAGAGCCTTTTCTCATAATGTGGTTCAAGGGAGTCACTAGAAATGTGATTCATCCAATAAAATCCTGATGTGATAAAATTAGTCCATTGTATATAAATTGGAATGTGTAGTGGATTGAATTATGTCCCCCCAAAACTCATTGAAGCTTGAATTGTGTTCCCCACGTTTTATGTATTGGAAACTTAGTCTCCACTGAGACTGTTAAGAGGGTAGGAAATCCTATTACGGTAATTGAAACGTGGGGCCTTGAAGAGGTGATTGGATTGTAAGACAGGGCAGTAGTGAATGGATTAAAAATGGTGGTCAGGGGCATGGTTCTGAGGGCTTTAAAAGAAGAGGAGAGTCTGTCTCTCTATCTCTACTTCCACCATCTTGCAATGTGAGACCCCTGGGTTGCTATTGCTATGACCAGATGGACTTTGGACTTTCCAGTCTCAGAAACTGTAAGAAAATAAATTTCATTTTTCTTTATAAATTACCCACTCTCAAGTATTCTGTTATAGCAGCACGAAACAGACTAATACAGTACTGGATCTTGACATTGTAAGATTCCACAATATTTAAAAGTAGGTAAAAAATGCTAGGAAGCACCTATCTGTAAAGTCGTGCAGGAATCGTTTCTAATATTAGTTTCTAAAGCTATCCTTCCACAATGCTCAAAATTGAATTCTTCCCAAACATTGCATTCTCCATTTAACATGCTCTTTGAAGCTAGCATTATCAATATTTTAAGCAGGTATCTTCCCAATATTCAGCCTCCTTAATTAGATGTAGGGTAGCACTGATGTGATAGTAATTTAAACTTGGGTCTGCTGAATAAACACCTGTTAAGAAAGAGATAAAGGCTGGCTGCAGAAAAGGAAGGCTGCCTGAATTGGAAATAGTCAAGGAAAGAAAATAACATTGTAATAATATTCTACCGAGAGCACTATGAGCAGTGAAAGGTTGCAACAGTGGTTTCCATACTTACATTTTTTTAATTAAAATATATTGACTGTACATATTTTTGGGGTACAGAGTTATATTTCAATATATGTACCCAATGCATTATGGTCAGATCAGAGTAGTTAGCATATTCATCATCGCAAAAATCTCTTTCTTTGTGATAAGAACATTTGAGATCCTCTCTTCTATCCATTTGAGAACATATAATGGATTACGGTTAATTACAGATGCCTAGCACTATTGTACACCATTAGAACTTATTTTGCTTACCTAGCTGTGATTTTGTGTCCATTAACCAACCTCTCCCTATTCCTCCTCCCCCCACTTTTCTTTTTTAATCAATAATAGTAAATTTTCTTTAAATGAGAACTTGCATAGAACTTCCACATGTAAAACAGATAACACTGATGTTTTAAAAGTCAATGAGAACAATGAGCATATTTCTCTAAAAAGTACAAAATTTGATATTGTGAATGACAATACCAGGTATATTAGTCCATTTTTGTTGTTTATAACAAAGTACACTGAACTGGGTGATTTATAAAGAAAATGAAATTTATTGCTTACAGTTTCTGAGGCTGGGAAGTTCAAAGTCCATCTGGTGGTGCTGACAGTGACCCAGGGGTCTCACATTGCAAGATGGTGGAAGCAGAGAGCAGAGAGAGGGAAAGATAGATTATCCTCTTTTCATAAAGCCCTGAGAACCATGCCCCTGACCACCATTTTTAATCCATTCGTTTCTGCATGGTCCTACAATCCAATCACCTCTTCAAGGCTCCACCCTTCAATTACCATAATAGGATTTCCTAACAGTCAGAGTGGGGTATAAGATTTTAATACACAAAACTTGGGGGACACAATTCAAGTTTCAGGGAGTTTGGGGGGGGGACATCCACTACACCTGGCAACCTCAGCATTCAGGTGATTTCTCCATTTTGTGTTTTACCATTTTAAGAAATCTACCAAGATGTAGAGTACAACAGATTTTATTTTATTTTTCAACAGATAGCCTTGCATTTTAGACTGCTCTTCAACTGATTATGACAATGTCAACAAAAGAAACTTTCATTTGAGGTTTGTAGACAAGCAATTTTAATCCAGTAGCATGTGAAACTGTTTGTTCCTGTGGTTTTATTTAATCATATATTGTTGTGATCTATATGTTTATATGACATGAATGATTTTAAACAAAAAATACCCTTATGGTACTACTTATTGCATATAAGAATTTTGCTTAGGATATAATGCATTACATCATATAATGTGGTGTTTATGAGATCTCTGATGAAAATACCAGTTTGAACTTAGTACCAAAAAGAATGATGGTTTAGAGGCTAAAAAATTATTGTGAGTATTGTGGACTGTGTAGCTGTCAAATCTTATCTTATTGATTTTGGTTGCAAAAACCCTTAGAGCCATCAAATATGGCCAAGTAGTAGGGGGGAGTGTCTTTATACCACGAATTTTAGCTTCATTGCCAGTCTCTACTTTTTCTCACTTTAGTCCCTTTGTGTGTTTTTCTGAATTTTTAAATCTGCTATTTTTGTATAATATCATGTCATCTTAAATGAGATCTGGAAATATTGAAGATAAAGGAAACAAAAGTAGATAATTTAAAACAATATTTTAACTGTTTCTCATACTGACTTTCCCACTCTAGAAGAATGAAGACATGTCTAATTCATTCTTGCATCATTGGAACTAAGACTGTTTGTCATTTAGAGGGTAGTAAACAGATAATTGTTGAATAAATAAAAATACTAATAATTCTATTCCATAGTTCTATACCTTCATTTATAAAATTCCTACAATTGCCTAATGACCACTAGTAAAAATATGTGATAAAGGCTTTTTTTTAAATGTGATAAAAGTTACTTTTTACTCTGTAAACTCATTTACTATTTCAACAAGTTGCAGATACCTAAGCAAACTCTACACTACATAATAATCATACTATTGCATGAAAAGTTCCTGGACTGTTCTTTTTCCTGGAACATTTTTTTCCTGTTTTGTCAGTTTTAACCAAGTATCAATTCCTCTCTGAAGGCTTTTCTATCTCTGTTGGAAATGTCAGTCATCCACCCCTTGAATTTTTAATGTAATAGACTCAAAACTTTAAGTATTTAACAAACTGTATCTTAATTACCCATTAATATAACTTTATCTTGCAAGTCTGTGATCTCCTAAGGATAAATAATCAGTCTTTTTCATTTTTGTACCTTACATATTATGAATGTTGAACAATTTTTACTAAGTATACGATGTTAAACAATTTTTTAAAAAAGAATTGGCTAATGGTTCATTGTTTTTCATTTACAACTTTGAATTACAAAAAATACTCCATATAAGTGTTGCTATTTCCATTAAATTTAGCTAATTTTTATTTTATTTTTACTCTTAGAGATGAATTCTTAAGTCTCTGTGGTTCTTTTTCTAAATTTAGAGATAAGTAGTATGGGCAAAGTCTTTATGTTTCTGAAATTTATAGCAAGAAATACTGAAATAAACATTTTTAGGGATTGAAGACTTTGTCAATATAAAACTAAACATACACACAGGTATATATAATAAATATATTGAATTAGATGATAAAACAGGAAAACAACAAAATAAACTGTATAATATTTTGAATTGTGAGATACAGCTAAAATTTGACCTTATGCTGATGTTGAACAATACATGGAATTGGAATGCTTAGTAATCCTATGTCTGTTACCTCTGTTTAACTGTGTTTTATGGCTTCAGAGATAGGTTAGCGTAGTCAAAAATAAAAAGAAATGTGATGCTTGAGTTTCGCCTCCTAAAAGTAAAGAATACTTTTGTGCATTTTAGCACCGAGTGACTTTTCTGTTAAAAGTAAGTTGCAAAAGGGATAAATACCTGAAGTGTCAGTTCTACACATTTCATATAATTGTAAAATTTATTTTTGATCAATTAAGACAATATTAGTGCTATGAAACAGGAGGCTCGTTTTTCTATTTATTTTTAATCATTCAGTCATTTATTTGACGTATACTTATTGATTTGTAAATATTTTCCTTGCCTGGTTTCCTGTAATTAAATTAATGAACGGTTCAAAATTATAATTCCCACAGGAAACTTCTGGAGTTTTTTTTTTTTCTTTTGGTTTATTTCTATTTTTATATTTTTGGTTTCTGGAAAGCTACAAAACACTCGCAGTTGCATAATTACATAATGTTATAGCAATATATAGTTTTTAAATTGGATATTTATGGGAGATATTTGCACTTAATGTGAGAATTTGTGGTAAATGGACATTAGAAATGATTAGTTGCATATCACCTTCATATTTATAATCATATTTCAGCAGTACTTTGTTGTTATGATGCATGATAATAATTTCAATATAATAATATACTCAAGAAAGGTAATGATACTCATTTGATGTGGGGTGCTCCCTGCATTGTTCAGTTTGATAATTACAATGTCAAAAAGTCGTAGTATAAATAGATTCATTTCTCTTAGGGACTTCATCTTGGCTCTCCCTCCCCTGATCCTTCCACTTCCTTATCAAACAGTTAATAAGATAAAAAATTCAAGATGTATGAAGAAAACATTTAAAGTCATTTCTTAATCCCCTCATTTCTCTAAATTCTCTTGTTTGTTAGATACCAGATACATACACATTTAGTATATTATTGATTAGGGAAAAATATTTAGTTTTAATATCTTAATACTTTTTCCTTTTCTTGCCTACCTTCAGTTTTTTGATAACCTTTTTTCATGAATGCCATGCTTCTTTTTGGGTCCTTAAGAAACTTAATACATAGGATTTTTTCCGCTGTGTTTTTTAGATTACTCATTGTTTTCAGCAAATCTTTTATAATTCCTAATTCAAAGGAGAGGAGAGAGAAAGAAAGAGAAGAGACAAGAGAAGGGAAGGAAAGAGAAGAGAAAAAGAGAGAGGTTCACTATGCAGATCCAGGTCTTAGGAGAAATCTAGCTATGGTGAAGTGTGGTCAGAAGGTTGAAGCTCTCCCAGGAAGGTGGGAGGGACCAGTGACAGTTATAATTTTAAAGAGAAGACACAGCAAAAGTGCAGATCTAGTAGAGGCTTCTGCTGAGTTGATTCACATTCAGGAAAACTTAGTGTGAATATGTAACTTACCAAGTCTTGGTCAGTCCTTAATCATCTTCTACTCTGTCGACCACGACAAAATGCATCAACACATCCATTTAACCTGCATTGGGTAGTGAATGTCTTTTGAATCTTAGATACTAAGTTTTATCAGAGTGGAAAGGAAGAAGACATGCTTTCTGACTGTAATAATTAGGTTAAGTCTTCAATGGAAAAAGTGGCCTTTGAGTTAGACCTGAGTGACTTGTCTCCAAGGACAGAATAGTATGCTTTTTCTTTGCATCTTGAAAACTCCATGTCAAGAGAGCAGAATGAGTTGCTCAAGGAGAGGCAATAGGTAGTTAGGTAGAGCTGGCTTATTAAGTGTGAAATCTGTAATAAGGATTGGGAAAATTATATAGAAGTCATTTTAAAGAAGGAGACTTTCATGATTGGAATGTAATAATATTCAATTTAGCGGCAATATTTTAGATGGCTTATAGAGAGGGAAATTTGAAGGACAGGCTAAAATAAGCCTAGTAGATCATTTGAGACCCTGGGATGTAGCAGTAAAGGTGGGAATCAAGCAAAATGATGAGTCATAAAATGTTATTGAAGATGGTTGACATATATTTTATTTTTAATTCACAGTCACAATAAGAGCTTATTGTCAGACACTTTTAAGCACGTTATAAATATTAATTTGTTTAATTTGTAAAACAATTCTAAATATTTGAATAAAATGATAAATAATTTAAAAACGACTACATGTTTATGTGTTCAGAAGAGTTAATTCAGTTAAAGTGGAAATATAATTTAAAACAACTTTTGCTACTGGATGACTTATGCTTATAAACATATTCATATACTTACAAACATATAACTGGATGACCTATAGTTATACAGTTTGCATGTTTAATGAAATCATCCATCTGAAAAAACTTTATAAATATCAAATAACAAATGACCAAGATATCATTATTCCCATTGTCAAAACTGATCACAAACTTTAAAAACAGATCAAATTTAAGGCTGGAGTCAGGCAGAACATTATCAGAATTAGAAGAGAACTAGTTAACATATAGTACTTGCATCTAGGCAACAGTGGAAAAAATGTTTGCATGATAACAGAGCTATATGGCCATTATTTGGAAACTGTTATGTGACTATTTTCCATGTACTTCTTAGCATTTTTTGAGATGGAAAATCCATGGAATGTTCCATTTTCGGTTTTGCATTAAGAAGGCTTTCATAAGAAACTCGTTGTGCCAAAATGATAATTTTGCACAGTTTAATAGTTCCCATGAATCATAAAACTACTTTCAACCCACTCGTCATTTGACCCTCTTTTACATGCTGATCCTGAGGGAGGGAATTTGGATAATGTATAGAAGTGCCAACCATGAAAAATTATTCAGGATTAAAGACAAAGATGAAGGATTTATTTTGATTGTGATATAAATGTGCTTACAAAAGGCAAAGTAATGATACACCACATTAAGGTGCATTGAACTGAAATGATGAAGTTAAGTCAGAGAATGAAACTATGAATCCGGCAATGCAATGAAATTGCTTAATATTACTTTTATATTTAGTTGTATCCACACTAACTTTTAATTGAACTACTGTGTGAGTTTGCTTTCATTTTTTTTTATTAGTTATATTGTCCAGAAAAATATATGTTTTGGACCTCTTGGAGAAAAATCTATATTCTCCTTCAAAAATTTCATCTGCATTCATGATTTCAAATAGTATTTGTAGGCCTTGCATTATCAAATATTTATCTATAGGCTCGGCTATTTTCAGACTTCTAGATTCATACATTTAAATACCCACTCTAAGCCTCCTGCAGAATGTCCCATATATTCCTCAAACTCAATGTGTTCAGAGAACTGAACACATTATCTCTTCTGCTCACTCACTGTCACATATACAGACACCAAAATTTCTTCTTTTTCTCATTTGGTCGTGATTGGGAAAGCCTGAAACCTAGGAACTTCCCTTGACTCTGACTCACCCCTACATCTCCAATGAAAAGTTGTTGATTTTACATTCTAAGTGTCTCAAATATGCTTCTTTTTTTCTTGACCCACTGATACTCATGTACTTATTATCTCTCTCCTAGCTATTGAAATAGCCTTTGAATTGATCACTCTGGCAGAATTCTCTTCCCTACCTAATCAGTTTTTTACATTGTTGTCAGAGTGATAATGCTTATATGCAAATCTGGTTGTATACCACTTAAAATTTTTCAGTTATTTCCTAAATCCTAAATTATAAATCCAAATTCATCTCTTGCTGCTCTACTAAATAAAATTTGTCTCCTAGCGTTAGCAAACTCTCAGAAACATATTGTTAGAGAGTGTCAAGATAGGGCTAGGTTGGCCTATCCAAAATGGAAGGGGAGTTAAGATGTTCTGAGGCGTAAAGTGAAATGCATATTCACTATGCATTAGCACATATTTTGTAAGCAGTAAGTAGATACTAGGTTCTGTTTATCCAAAAACTGGTAAGTCACAGTTTTTGTCCTTGAATTGTTTTTGGACTTCTGTGAGAGACATTTAAACTGATGCTTGAACTTGCACGTCTAGTTTTGATTAGAGTAGGAGGTGACACCTGAGCAGAATCTTGAAAGACAGGTATTATTCACAAAAAGAAATGAATGAGGGTTTTTAATCAGAAGCAGCAATGTGCCAAAGATACAGAGACTAGCAAGATGATACCACATTATAAACACTACAGAAAATATAGGCTAGACAGTCAAGAGTGGTGTGTGCCAGTATTGACAAGATAAGCAGAGGCCAAATCATAGAAGTCCTTCATTGTCTTTGAGAAGTGATAGAACTTTGTTGTTCAGACAGTGGAAATTGGTATGTTTTTGGTTTTTTGAGGTTAGGGTGAATAAATAAAAAAACATAAATTTCATATTGATACCACCTTTGAAGTATGATGAACAGAGGTGTTTTCATCAGCTCTGCATTTAGAAAGATTCTTCCAATCTAGAGAATGGATAGAAGTTAACCAAATCATGCAGGGAAGATACCACTTTGGAAGATATTGCTATAATCAAAACAAAAAATAGCAAAAGCCTGATAAAATGGAAAATGCACATATCTGGAGATATTTTAAGGTGCACAATTAATAATAATTGGTGAATATTTGAGTAAGGAAGATAAATGAATGGAAACATACATACATGACTAGCAGAATTAGAACATGAAGCAAATATAGTTCTTTGAGATGATGCAAAACACAACTGTTCTAGGTAAATTACAGAAATGAAGAAACAAGACCAACCGCTCATATATATACCCTTATTAAATGTTTACTTGGGTAGATTAGATTCATTTAAAGTGGCTAGGCTATAAAAAAGTAATTATTCCAGTAATGGGCTTACAAACAACCACCACTACAAAACTTAACATGGAGATATATCGTACAGTTTTCAGACATTTCAGTGTAAATTATACACTTTTTCTGATTTGAGTTACGAGTTATAAAATATATAAACATTTTTTTATTTTTCTGTAAATGAATATGATATTCTTTTTAAGTTGGAAAGCTGTATATTAAGTAGTGGATATTGATTCTTAACACCCCTAGGTTTTCAATCACCACCACTCTTAACCTTGTCTATTATCTATGGACAGAAAAGAGTCAATGAAGGCAAAGCAATGATAAAGGGAAAGAACATGAAGAGAAAAAAGCTGTAAATGATATTAAGATCTACTGGGGGGCCGGCCCCGTGGTTCACTCAGGAGAGTGTGACGCTGGTAGAATGGAGGCCATAGGTTCGGATCCTATATAGGGATGGCAGGTGCGCTCACTGGCTGAGCTTGGTGCAGACAACACCATGCCGAGGGTCGCAATCCCCTTACTGGTCAAAAAAAAAAAAAAGATCTACTGGGGCACTGCTAAAATTGTTGGGCTTGATTTAAACCTTCAAAGTAATTTAAGAAGGGGGCATTCTTTATCATCCCACGCTCACATCCTGAATATAATTAAGGCTTTATAGGTTAAACTTTGATGGAATAATTTCCAAGATTCCCTTTTCTAGTTCCACATTTTTTTAATCTTAATTTTTTCCATTTTGAATTTCAATTGTTTACATTTACAACTTAAGCAACTTTAGTTTAACTAAAAGCGCATGGTGTATCAGGTATCCAAAATTTCTGTTTTATTTTACTTTAATCTTCTATTACCAATGTGTGTAACAAGTAGGGTGTTGAATATTCAGGTCCTGTTCTCTACGTTGAAAACAAAAAGGAAGAAAATTAGAGTTTTAGTTATTTTAGAGAGAAGATAAGATCCCTAATGAATTCTAGAAGCTATGGAAGATGATGTGTAAGAGGACGTGGGTATGCGTGAGAGATGTACAGATATAATCCAGTGAGGAAATTTGAATCGTGCCTCAAGGCACAGCTTGTCTGTGAACCAATCATTACATAAAGACTTTTTTGTTGCCCCGTGCTTTTGGACTCTTAGTGAGGTTATTCTTTTGGCAAATGATCTATCTTGATATCACACAAGGAAGCTTTGTATGGACAGTGCATAATCAGAGTTCTCTTGTTTGACAATATTGTAAGAGAAAGAATGTGTGCAATATCAAACACTACAGTACAGAATAAAAATAGTATTCCTTTGTTACATAAATGTAAAAGTAATAGTGAAATGCAACAACTTAGAATAGTGAAGTTATGGAAACTTAGCATCTTTAGAAGATTATCTTTAGGATTTTAAGAAGAATCTGATTCTTCAAATTATATAGGCACATCACCAATAGAAACACACAGTAGCTAATACATACTAAGTGCACTGTATATACTAGGTATTGTACCAAATGATTTTTACAAATTATCTCAAATTTTCTGCACTTCCCAGATGAGGGAACTGAGGCTTAGAGAGGTTAAAAGTTTCATCCTACAGTAGCACTGTGGACCCAGAATTTTGGCTCAAGTCAATTGACTTTAGATGTGGTATTTTCAATCATCATCTAAGATTTCTAGACAGAAATAGTGGTGTAAATTTCAGTCCTTTAGGAAATGCTTAATGCTATAAGTCGTGTTTACTATTACATTAAATTAAATCTGTGACATTAACATGGGTATTACATGCTGAAGGAAATTTTTAAACTGTTTGCCTGTCATATTTTTTAAGATTTTTGATTTATTTAATCATGGATTATTATCTCGGGTTTATGGATCCCTAGGAGATATACAGATATGCTTTAGGGGACCAATGACCTTCTGAAATTATACCTCAAACTTTATGTATATGCAATTTGTTATATTTTTTGGAAAGTGAAAAACATTGCTTTTTCAGATTTTAAAGCTGCATGTGACCTGCAAAAAGTTTAGGAACCATTAATCAGATATTTTGTACTCTGACAAAAATCAGAATCAGGAAAAAAAGGAACACTTTCAGCAAAAAAGTAAAAATGAATATGATCTCTGAATTTTAATAGGAATAATGGCAGTTATGGTGTATAAAGTCTTAGCATAAATGTCACCAGGAAATAGTGGGATGTTTAAAACCATGCCTAAGAGACTGAAGTGTTACATCTATGTGATTTTGACTCACTAAGAAGTAGCAAGCCCAGTTATAATTCTGTATTTCAAATTTATTTATGAAACTTATAGCTCTTACAAATCCTTTTAATATGAATTTAATCAAATATATTCTAAAATTTGATATGTCATGGTCTGGATTAACTGTTTTTATTCTGTGTAACTACCATTTTAACTTTAAAGCACACTTCGTTTGGTAAGTGTATATTTAATTTTGCAAGAGTTTGCCAGACTGTATTCCAAAGTAGTTGCATCATTTTACATTTCCACCAGATATGTATGAGTTCCAGTTACTCCATATCCTGATCAGCACTTGATATTTTCATTCTTTTTAATTTTAGATCTTCTATGGGATTTGTAGAGGAATCTCCCTGTGTTTTTAATGTGAATTTCCCTGATTACTAATGATGCTGAACATTGTTTCTTGTAATTATTGTTTATTTTTATATCACACTTTGTGGAGTGTCTGTTCGAATATTTGATTTGCCCACTTTTAATTGCATTGCTTGTTTTCTTATATATTTTTTTAATGAGGTAATGGCTATAAATAAAGCTTAGACAGTCTTACTATATAGCTGTCATTATAGTCTATTATTTTTTATTACTATATTTATCATTACACGATGTAATCATTTTTTGTGGCTCTTTACCAATTTCTTGCTAACCCCACCCACCTTCCCCCTTTCCTACCTCTGGTGGCCTCAGATCCATTCTCTCCCTGTGAAAGTTCAGTGGGTTATTGTAATTTTTGTATCTTTCTTCTTTCTCTCTTTCTTTTTTTGTTTATTATTATTATTTTCTTTCCCAGCTCCCATTCATGAATGAGGACATGTGGTATTTCTCTTTCTGTGCCTGGCTTATTTCACTTAACATAATTTTCTCTAAGTTCATCCATGTTGCTGTGAATAGCAGTATTTCATTCCTTTTTATGGTATGGTAGTATTCCATTGTGTATGTACATGACATTTTCCTTCCTCAGTTGTTCACTGATAGACATTTAAGTTGGTTCCAGCTCTTAGCTAATATAAAAAGAGCTGCAATGAACATGGGAGTTCAAGTATCTCTTTGACATGATGCTTTCTATTCCTTTGGGTACAGACCCAGTAGTAAGATTGATGGATTGTATGGTAGTTCTATCTGAAGTTGTTTGAGGAATCTCCATACTGTTTTCCATAATGGCTGCACTAATTCACAGTCCCACCAACACTATAGGAGAGTTGCCCTTTCTTCACATCTTCCCAGCATTTGTTATGCTCTGTCTTTTTTTATAATGGTCAGTCTAACTGGTGTGAGATTATGTTTCAATGTGGTTTTTGATTTGCATTTCCATGATGCTTAGTGATGTTGAGCATTTTTTCATGTGTCTGTTGGCCATTTGTATATCTGTCTTTTAGAAATGTCTGTTCAGCTCCTTTGCCCATTTTTTAATAGGGCTATTTGTGTTTTTACTGTGAAGTTGTTTGAGTTCCTTGTATATTCTGGATATTAACTCCGTCTCAGTTGCATAGTCTGCAAATATGTTCTCCTATTCTGTACGTTGTCTTTTTGCTCTGTTAACTGTTTCTTTTGCTGTACAGAAGCTTTTCAATTTGATATAATCCCATTTGTCAATTTTTTTCTTTTGTTGCCTGTACATTTAGGATCTTATTCATAAAGTTTGCCCACTCCTACTTCCTAGAGTGTTTCCCCTGTTTTCTTTTAGTAGTTTTATATTTCGTATATAAGTTTATATATATATATATATATATATATATATAGTTTATATAAGTCTTTAATTTATTTTGAGTTGATTTTGGTATATAGCAAAAGGTACAAGTCTAGTTTCATTCTCCTACATATGGAAGTCCAGTTTTCCCAGCACCATTTGTTGAAGAGGGAATTCTCTTCCCAGTGTATGCTTCTGTTACCTTTGTCAAAGATCAGTTGTCTGTAAGAATGTGGATTGATTTCTGGGTTCTCTATTCGGTTCCATTGGTCCAAGTGTCTTGTTTTTATGCCAGCATCATGCTGTTTTGTTTATATAACTTTGTAGTATAATTTCAAGTCATTTAATGTTATACCTACAGCTTTATTCTTTTTGCTCAGTATTGCTTTGGCTATTCAGGGTCTTTTGTAGTTCTATATAAATGTTAGGATTTTTTTCTATTTCTGTAAAGAATGTTGTTCATATTTTGATGTGGATTGCATTGAATCTGTAAATCACTTTAGGTAGTGTGGACATTTTCACAATGTTAATTCTTCCTATCCAACAGCACAGAATATCCTTCCATCTTTTTGTGTTCTCTTTAATGTTTTTCAACAGTGATTTGTAGTTCTTATTTTGTGATCTTCCTAGGTGTTTTTTCTGCTTGTTTGTTTTTGTGTTTTTTTGTGACTATTGTAAATGAGTAGCTTTCTTGATTTTTTTTTCCTGCTAGTTCATTGTTGTAGTATAAAAATGCTACTGATTTTGGGGTATTCATTTTGTATCCTGCACCTTTACTGAAATCATTTATCAATACTAAGAGTTTTTTTGTAGAGTCTTTAGGCTTTTCTATATATAAGATCATCTGCACACAAGAACAGTATGACTTCATCTTTTCCAATCTGGATGCCCTTTCTTTCTTACTCTTGCCTGATTGTTCAGGCTAGCACTTCCAATACTACATTAAATAGGAGTGGTGAGAGTGGGCAGCCTTGTCTTGTTCTCATTCTTAAGGGAAAAAACTTTCATTTTTTCCACATTCATGATGATATTTGCAGTGGGTTTCTCATATATGGCTTTTATTGTGTTGAGATACTCTCCTTCTATACCTAATTAGCTGAGAGTCTTTATTATGAAGGGATGGTGCATTTTGTCAAATGGTTTTTCTGCATCTATTGGGATAGTAATATGGTTTTTGTCCTTAATTTTTATGATGTGGTGTATCACATTTATTTTGTTGCATATGTTGAACCATCCTTGTCTACCTAGGATGAATCCCACTTGATCATGTTATATAATTTTTTGATATGTTGCTGTTTTCTGATTGCGAATATTTTGTTGAGGAATTTTGGGTTATGTTATTAGAGATATGCACTTGCAGTTTTCTTTTTTTGGTTGTATCTTTGTCTGGTTTTGGTATCGGGGGATGCTAGCCTCACAGAAAGAGTTTGAAAAAATGGTCTCTGTTTCAATTTTTGGAATAGTTTAAAGAGAATTGGTATTAATTCCTCTTTAAAAGTTTGGTAGATTAATTTTTAGCTCCCACCAATAAGTGAGAACATGTGGTATTTCTCTTTCTGTGCCTGACTTGTTTCACTTAATATAATTCTCTCAAGGTCCATCCATGTTGTTGCAAATGGCAGTATTTCATTCGTTTTTATAGCTGAGTAGTATTCCATTGTGTAGATATACCACATTTTCCGTATCCACTCATCCGATGATGGGCATTTGGGCTGGTTCCAACTCTTGGCTATTGTAAAGAGTGCTGCGATAAACATTGGGAAACAGGTATACCTTCGACCTGATGATTTCCATTCCTCTGGGTATATTCCCAACAGTGGGATAGCTGGGTCGTATGGTAGATCTATCTGCAATTGTTTGAGGAACCTCCATACCATTTTCCATAGAGGCTGCACCATTTTGCAGTCCCACCAACAATGTATGAGAGTTCCTTTTTCTCCGCAGCCTCGCCAGCATTTATTGTTCATAGTCTTTTGGATTTTAGCCATCCTAACTGGGGTTAGATGGTATCTCAATGTGGTTTTGATTTGCATTTCCCGGATGCTGAGTGATGTTGAGCACTTTTTCATATGTCTGTTAGCCATTTGTATATCTTCCTTAGAGAAATGCCTACTTAGCTCTTTTGCCCAAATTCACACACACACACACACACACAAAGAAACCGGGGGGGGGGAGAAGATATAACAACTACAATTATTTGAAGTTGATACAACAAGCAAACAGAAAGGACATTGTTGGCGGGGAGGGGGGGAGGGAGAAGGGAGGGAGGTTTTGGTGATGGGGAGCAATAATCAGCCACAATGTATATCGACAAAATAAAATTAAAAAAAAAAAGATTAAAGTGCTTAAACTATAAAAAAAAATAAAAATAAAAAAAATAAAAATAAAAGTTTGGTAGAATTCAGTCATAAAGTCATCTTGTCCTAGGCTTTCTTTATTTGGAAGACTGCTGATTACTGCTTCAATCTCATTGCTTGTTATCAGTCTTTTCAGGTTTTCTATTTCTGTGGTATTGATTGTTATGTCTTCTTTTCATTTCTGATTTTTTGTTGAGTCCTCTTTCTTTCATATATATGTATATTTTAATTTAGCCTAGCTAATGATGTATCTGTTTTGTTTATCTTCTCATAAAACCAACTTGTTGTTTAACTGATCTTCTTAATTGATTTTGGGGTCTCTATTTCATTTGGGTCTGCTCTGATCTTAATTATTTTTTCCGTCTACTAATTTTGGGATTGGATTGTTCTTGTTTTTCAAGTTCTTTGAGGTGTTGCTTTAGGTTATTCAAAATCTTTCTGTTCTTTTCATGTAAGCATTTATTGCAAAAAATTTCCTTGTCACTACTGCTTTTGCAATATCCCACAGGTTTTGGTTAATGTGTTTTTATTTTCATCAGTTTTAAGACATTTTTTGATTTCCTGTTTAATTTGTTCTTGGATGCATGGATCTTCTGGAGAAGGTTGTTTAATTTCCATGTGTTTATATAGTTTCCAGCATTTTACTTGATATTCATTTCTAGTTTTAATCTGTTGTACTCTAAGAAGATACTTGAAATGGTTTCAATTTTTAAAAATTTGTTGAGGCTTGATTTATGACCTAACATGTGGTCTATCCTAAAGAATGTTCCATGTGCTGATTAGAAGAATGTATACTCTGTAGTTGTTGGATCAAATGTTCTGAAGATAGCTGCCAAGTCCAGTTGGTCTAAAGTGTAGTTTAAATCCTGTATTTTTCTGTTGATTTGTTGTCCAGATGATCTATCCAGTGTTGAGAGAAGTGTGTTCAGGTCCCCAACTATTATCATACTGGTGTCTCTTTCCTTAGGTTTAATAGTGTTTGCTTTATATCTTTGAGTGCTCCAATGTTGGGTGCATATATATTTATGATTATTATTTCTTCTTACTGGATAGATACTTTTGTCATTATACAGTGGCCTTCTTTGTCTCTTTTTATAGTTTTTGGTTTAAAATCTATTTTATCCGATGTAAGAATAGCTACTTCTGCTTATGTTTGGCTTCCATTTGAGTGGTATATCTTTTTCCTTCCCTTCACTATTAGTTTGTGTGTGTCTTTACCAGTGAGGTGAGTCTCTTGAAGACAGCATATAGTTGGGTTACTGTGTGGCATATTATCTATCTTTGTTTGGATGTTTTAAATATCTTTTGATCGTTACTTCCCTTTTTATTGTTTGTCTTTTATGTTTGTTTGTTTGTTTGAGGTGGTAAGATTTAGTTTCTCTTTCTTGCTTTCATTTTTGTTCTACCACTGTGTTTTGTTCTTTCGTATGTATTCATGGTAGTCATTGTTGTTTTTCTGAATACAAATGCAGGTCTCCCCTAAGGATTTCTTGCAGGGCTTGTCATGTGTTAGTGAACTCCCACAGTTTTTATCTGTCTGGGAAATACACTATTGCTCCCTCATTTCTGAAGGATAGCCTTGGTGAGTATAGTATTCTTGGCTGGCAGTATTTTTCTTTTAGTATTTTGGCCTGTAGAGTTTCTGTTGGTAAGTCTTCTGTTAGTCTGATGGGTGACACCTTGTAGGTGACTTGATGCTTTTCTCTTGTTTCTTTTAGGATTCATTCTTTGTCTTTGAGATTTGCTACTTTGATTATAATGTGTCTTGTAGAGGATCTTTTTGGATTAAATCTGTTTGGGGATCTTTGAGCCTCCTAGATCTGGAGGTCTGTGTCTCTCCCTATACCTGGGAAGTTTTATGTTATTATTTTATTGAATAGGTTTTCAATGTGTTTTGCTTTCTCCTGTCCTTCTGGAATACCCATGATTTGGATGTTTGTGTACTTTAGAGTGTCGGCTAGCTCTCTTAAATTTCCTTTATTTTTAAAAATTATTTTACTGTCTTCCTGGGCTATTTTGAAAAGACTGTCTTTGAGATCACAGATTCTTTCTTCTGCTTGCTCTAACCTACTGCTTAAGCTCTCAGTTGTATTTTTTACTTCATGGAATTAATCTTTCAGTTCCAGAAGTTCTGCTATGTTCTTTTTTAAAGTATTAATTTCCTTGTAAAATTTTCCCTTCATATCCTGGATATTTTTTTACTTCATTTTGTTGTCTAACTAAGTCTTCTTGTATCTCATTGAGTTTCCTTAAAATTGTTGCTCAGAATTCTTTTTCAGACACTTCAAAGGTTTCCTACTGTATGGGATTTGTCCTTGAGAATTACTTTTGGTGGTGTTATATTTCTTGGTTTTTCATATTTCTAGTATCTCTATGTTGATGTCCAGTCATCTGGTAGAACAGATGCTCCTTCTGTTACTCTGGAGTGCGCTTTGAAGAGAGAGACTTCTTCTTTTCTGGTCTCAGCTGGTTACTCTGCTTGTGTCAATGCAGTGGGTAGCTGTCCACCAGCATGGTGGTTATGGCTACTGCTGTGGCATTGAGCCACCCTGTGGTGGTTGCTGTTGTTTACCACCCACATGGAAGTGGTATTTTGGCATGCTCATGTCTTCTGCTGGGCAGAAGGTGCTATTTGCATCTCCTGCCTAGGACCCTGGGCATGCTCCTGCCTTCTGACCTGTTTTATCTTCTCATAATAAACTTGGAAAAAAAAAATATTCTAGACAGAAGCTTTTTTCAGTTTATGTATTATAGATATTTTTTCCCAATCTGTAGATCCTCTTTTCATTTATTTTCTTTTTTTTTATGTCTCCCACTTATTGTGGCCTGTCTAAGATATCATTGCCTACTCCAAATTTGCAAAGGTTTTGTAACTTCAATCCTTAGGTCAATTTAAACTTAAATTGTCCATGTGTTGTGTGAGGTAAGTATTGAGGTTCATATGCATATTCAGTTATTCCAAAGCTATTTGTTGAAAAGACTATCTTTTTTCTATTGAATTGCTTTGTGCTTTGTCAAAAATGTCACAAACGGGGGTGTTTTTCTAGATTCTATTCTGTTCCATTAACACACATGTCTATCCTGTTCCATTAACACACATGTACATCTTGATTACTGTAGCTTTACTGTAGGTTTATAGTATAAGTCCTCTAACATTGTTCTCTCTCAAACTTGTTTTTGCTCTTCTAAGTTATTTGAATTTCCATATAATTTTAGAATCAGTCTAATAAATTCTACAAAAAAGTCTTCTGGATATTTAGTTGGGATTTCATTCAATCTAAATATTGCTTTGGTGAAAATTGATGTACTTACAATATTGAGTCACCTAGTACACGAAGCTGATATTTTCCCCCCATTTATTTACTTCTTTAATTTTTTACAACCTGAAAAGTTTTATTTTAATTTTTATTGAAACATGTTGATTATACATATTTATATTTCAATACATGTATACAATTTGGGATAATCAAATCAGGGTAATTAGTATATCATCATTGCAAAACTTAATCATTTACTGAATAAAGAGTCTAAAGAAGCAACTTTCTTTTATTTGGTTCTTAAAAGTTTTTAGTCAAGCGAGGTATCCATAATCAATGATGTTATACTGCATGTTATCAAATGGCTAGAAGAGAGAAGATCAAGTATTCATTTTTCATGATGTGAATATTTGATATCCTTTCTTCTAGCTATTTGATAATGTGCAGTACATCATTGTTAATTGTAAATACCTAGCTCATCTAAAAATTTTTAAGAGCCAGGGGCTGGCTGGTTTGCTCAGTTGGCTAGAGCATGGTGTTGTAACACCAGGGTCAAGGGTTTGGATCCCCATACCTACTGGCCAGCCACCAAAAAATAAATAAGAAATAAATAAAAACTAAAAAAAAAAAAAAAAAAAACTTTCAAGAGCCAAATAAAAGACAGTTGCTTATTCAGACTCATTCAATTAGAGAGAGGTTATTTTTAGTTCTTTTCCTTTCAATATTTTTTTGTATCCACTTCTAAACTTGAAGGATCTCAAAGCAGTCTACTTCAACTGCAAAAGAGAAAGAGTTCTATTTGGGGACAGAGAGAAAGTGGAGTCTTCAAAATTACAAAACTGTACAATCAACTTCCACATCTCACTCCTCCCCAGATGCAAACTCTCCTTTAGGAGGGTATAACCAAGATGAGGTTCCCTTTCCCGTCAGTACCCAGTCAAAGCCAATGGTTTCTCCTGAAAATGCCAGGTCACCATCATTTCTAACCACTCTCCCAAACTTGATAGTGCAGAAAACCTACCTAGGCAAGAAGAGCAAAGAGACATGGAGTTTCTTTTGTCCACCCATTTCCCACTTGTAGGGCAGAAACTCTATTCCAGATGACACAAGCCAAGCCTGGTGGGCTTTTATAGTCATTGCTGCAACTCGCTCATAGGTCAGTAAGTTCCATTTTGGGAAAGGCAAGATGAGAAGACCAGAGGCTACTATGTTCACTCAGTGTCCTACTAGTACAGCGGAATTGTCACTTTGAGAGTAGAAGGCTATGTCCCAACCCAGATCCAGAGCAATGATGCAGCGGTACAGTCCAGAAGAAGAGGAAGAACACAGAAACAGAAGACTCCATAACTCTCCCTAAGGGGATTGACTTTATTTGGAACAAAGTATGGGGAAGTTCAAGCCTAAGGACATTGTCAAAACAATGGAGATTTTGGTGGAAAGCAATTAAGAGGAGGTTGGTAACTTTATGAGAGAAACAGGAAAAACAGTAGACCACTTAGAAGTTTAACTGAGATAGGGAAAGAGACAGGTATGAAGAGCTCTCATGGGATTAGCCACACAAAAATTTATGCAGAAATGCTCATAGCAGCATTATTCTTAATAGACAAAAAATGAAAACAACTTGTGTCCAAAAACTGATAAATGGATAAATACATGTGGTATATCCATACAATGGAAGCTTATTTGACAATAAAATGAATGAAGTACTGACACATGCCACAATGAAACATGGATAAACTTTGAAAACACTGTGTAAAATGAAAGAAACCAATCACATAAGACCACATATTGTATAATTCTATTTCTGTGAAATGTCCAAAATAAGCAAACCTATAGAGACAAATAGTAGGTTAGTGGTTGCCCTTGGTCTCAGGAGGTTGGGAGTATAGTTGAAGGAAGTGATTACTAATGGGTGTGGGGTTTATTTCTTGGATGATGAAATTGATATAAAATTGATTTATGGTGATAGTTGCAGAACTCTGTGAATACACTAAAGATCACTGAAATATACTCTTTAAGTGGGTGAATTGTGTTGTATGTGATTACAGCTTTTAAAAAAGCTGCTAAAAAACCAAACTATAGCATCATAATAGAAAGCAGAGATTTTAGTAGGAAAGACAAAGTGACTTAAATATTTTGCTTATATACATGGCTTTAAAAAAATTCCCTCTTAAATCGTGGTACTGATAAGCTAGCTCTAATGAAGCCAAGAAAAAAATAAGGTGGCCTACTTAGGAATAGCTTAAGTTAGGTCATTCAGGCCCTCATCTCTAGACTAGCCTTTAACTTAAAGGAGAAGAAAGTCTTACACGTTCAGTCCCAGTTGACAGAGTACAAATTTAAAGGCCTAGCTATTTTTCAAAATAATATTTTGCCTTAAAAACTCAGAATAATGGCTTGTCTATTGATGACAAGGAGGGGTAGATTGTCAGTGGCTGATATAAAATTTAGAAAGCTTGTATATATATATATAAGCTATATTGTATATATATATATATGTCTAAAGAATATTGAATAAATCTTATTTTTATAAAAAGAGGCATTTAATTTAAGGAAAAAATTAAATTAAAAATTAATAACTTCTCCATTTAATAGAATACCATGCCAAATACTATCAACATTCTCTCTCAGTTACTATTTGTAAATTCTTATTGCTTGTATCATCTTCCTTCTGAAATTTTATCCAGATTTTATATAACAGATTTATACCAGTTGATCTGATTCTGTCCATTCTACCTCATGCACTATTCAGACAAAGTTATGTCTTTTGTTAAAACTTTAATCTTCTATTCTATACGAGGTCTCGCTTGCTCTTATTGACTCTCTATTGTCATAGAGCAGCAGTTTAGAAACTGAAATTCACACAACACTGAGTTGCACAGTGACCCATTTGAATGTTCAAAAAATATTGCAATTAGTATTTAATTTTTGTCTCATTCTTTGTAAAATCCATTTATATATGTCAGAATATCCGCATTGTATAATTAGCACAGTAATGCATGTATATAATTTATAAATAAATATACATATATCAGAAATGTGTGCTCAAAAGTTATCTTCTACAAATGGTAAATGTGATAAAAATTTTGAGGATCAATGTTCTTAAGGAATCATTCCTAACTGGAGGTCAGGGTTAGACATTTGTGTGGGCATTATTTGCAATGGTTGGGGATACTAGAATTTACCTGTTTAAGAAATGGAAGCAGGGACAGATGTTAGATGTTCTGCATTAAATAGTCCCAGTCACTGAAGATTTTTCATGAGTCCTGCACCACTTATGAAAGAATCACTGGATAGGCTACTGAATGAAAAACAAAACAAAACAAAAAACACTGAATTTTACTTTATAAATAAGCAAAAGGACTTGTTCTTTTTAAGATTTTTATTTTTTGCTATTTCCCAGAAATGCAATCATTATGGAAACTGAGAAAAACTTGAGAAAATATTACCATTTTGGAAAATTATATCACCTGTAGCAATCATGTCAGTGGATATTTGAGTTGCCAGTGCAACACACCTGTATTCTCCTGCTGTATTGGTCTATTTTTGTGTGTGTGTGTTGCTGTAACAGAATACTGAAACTGGGAAATTTACAAGGGAAAAAAGTTTATTTGGCTCATGATCTGGTGTGAGCCTCAGACTGCTTCTACTCATGGTAGAAAATGGCAGGACAGCTGGCAGGTGCAAGGAGATCAGGTGGCAAGAGGAAGCAAGAGAGAGGGAGGGGAGGTGACAGGCTACTTTTAACCACCAGCTCTTGTGTGACCTAATAGAACATGTACTTACTCACACGATCCCTGTCCAGGAAGGGTGTTAGTCTATTCATGAGGGATCTGCCCCCGTGACCCAACACCTCCCAACACCACTATATTGGGGATCGGATTTCAATGTGTGCTTTGGAGGGAACAACATATTCAAACTATATCACTTGCATTTATAGGTGTTACATTTACAGCAGTTCTACATATAAGTGCAAGCATCTTTATTAGGTCTAATGTGGTTGTATCTGGGCATTTATGTCTTGACACATTTTATTTTGTTGTAAATATTTTTCTTTTATTTCTTCTTTAAATTAGTTGTTTTGATTTAGTTAAGTATATATGTGTACACGTTATATTACCTGTGAATTTTACTTCTAGATAGCAAAATGAAGTTGACATTTTTTACAATATTTTTTGTATATAAAATATATATTTGTTAAAATAGGTGTTTGGGTCAGGTAGGGTTCAGATCCCCAGCTTCTGGTAAAACAACCATATAATATCACGTAATTTTCAGGCTTTGGTGTCTGCCATGTGCTTGTCATTCCAACATCAACCTTTGAAATGGCTCCACTCTACGTGTTCTGCTCTCCACATATCACACTGGCTGATCATGTTTTCCAAACATGCCATGCAACGCCATGCTTATCTTTATGCGGTTCCTTTGTCTCCTATTTTTGGAAAATCCATACTCCTTTTGTAAGAATCTGTTCAAATGGCAACACTCAGAATCTGCTACTCTCCTGCCTGGGTTACCATCACATATTGCCCTTATCTCCTACATAAAACTCTTATTTCTATCTTCCCAATTGAACCTAGGGCTTCTAAAGGACAGAGAGGATGTCTTTTTTATTCTTGGAGGGCAGAGATTGAGTTTTATTAATTTCTGTTTTCACAGCACCTAACTTGCTTGCATCATGAATGCTTATTATTCACTTATTTAATACAATTTTATATTTCAATGAACTAAGTAACAAGTATAAATACCTTAATGCATGACATTTATTTAGCTCATTACATTTTTGAACCATTTCCCCCCCCCCAGCCTTAAAAGGCTATGGACCCATAATTCAAAACTCCATTTGCTTCCTTGGTGGCCTTGTCTGCCATCCTTTCTTCATTATCTGTCCTCCTTCAGCACTGGAATTTATGCACCACATTCTTTTATGGCTCAAGCCATTGACCCAACACTGTGCAGATTCTTCATCTAGTCTTTTTCTTTATATCTTGAATCAGAATTAGAAAGCAGTCAAAAAAATTTTTAAATTACTCTCTGTTTTTCAACATTCATTCTCCAGTGATTGTGAATCACAAGATTAGAATAACCAGTCTCTCATCCCAGCATTCTTAATGCTCAACTCAGTTACTGTCCAAATCAACTGTTGGGCCACCTCTTTCCATTATACTGAAAGTTGGCAAGTAGACTTTGACTTTAGCATGAGAAACATCTCATGTATGTATAATCATGCTCTTTATTTAATAACAGTAACTGAAATAGAGTTTTCACACACATATTTTTTCTCAACAAATAAAATTATAAAAGGTAATGGAATTTGTTTAAATTTAGCATCTTTTTTTAAAAGATATGACATAAAAGTATACAATTATTGTGACACACAGAAGTTACTGATTACTTTAATTTATAAATTATTTTAATATGTAAATGTGCTTCCGAGATTCAAAGAGTAGCTAAAAAATTCAGTCCGAAGAGAAGCAAAGCTGATTACCATATAAAGGGGAAACCAATTTTGTTTACTGATCATCTTAGTATATTCCAGATATCCTCCTGGTTTCAGTTAAGTATAGATAGTTGTAGTTCAGTAACTATAGGTAGTCCTGACAATGGTCTTTGAAAGCTCTTCTATATCTAAAATTCTATGAGTCTTTCTCAGCTGTGTTTCTGCCAATAGAACTACGATCTACGGGATAGAAGACAAGTCCCCTTGCGAACTTCCCTGTAAATTTTCTTCAACAGAATCCTTTGTTCTTACTAGAAAAATGGGAGATAATACTTTTAGAATAAAAATTGACTCACGATTAAATAAAATTTGTATTTAAGTGTGCAATAAATTACTCTGTCTGAATACTCAACATTAAAGTAACTAATAAAATATAAATGCTCATCAGAAGCCACAAAATATAAATAATTTTCTAAATCTGAATTTCTTTTCCAGAGACTTTACGCCCTTAGAGGCCAGAATTATATAAAAGGATATGTCCTTTTGGTTCCTTGCACTCAAACCCCTTTCTTTTCCTTTTAATACCGAAAATTTAAAAAATATTTTTGTAGCAAGGAGAATTTATCTTCTATCTTGACAGTTAATATTCTGGGAAAATAGAATTTATAGGATTTAGAGCTGAAAAAGATAATAGAAATTATATAGTTATGATATAGCATTGGTGCTTTATAGCCAGGGAATCTGATTTCTAAAATTATGAACTTCTAAGGCACTCAGTAAAGCCATACTAGAATCTGGATTTTCTTACTTGGTATATAGAGTTACCTCATAATTGCAAGAAGTTTAATCACTTGTGTTACAGCTCTGGTTGGAGCAGTTTTGAGAGAAAATGAAACTTGGTTTTGCTTTTAATACTCTTTCTTCTCTGTCCTTCTCTTTTTCTAAACTTCATGATCAATCTTTCTTCTACATGTCTCTGATAAACAAATTATCTACATTCAGTAAAACCACATTTGACATCAGTCGCAAATGTCCTTTGTAGTAGTTGGTAATTTAATTCACCCATTTATCAGTCAAGTCCAGAAGCTAATATTTGACATGCAGAGGTTATAAACCTGTGTAGATTTATAAATAGACCACTTTAGACATAGACCACTTACTAACCAGAATTGCAAATCAATGACTTTGAGACTAATTCCTGTTGCAGGTGTATTTTTCTTTGGCTGCACAGAGTTTTTAAAAATTGAATTCAAATGGCTTTACTGGAGGACAGAGCCACCAGTGTGTTAGTTTCTATGCTTCCTACTACTTGTGGGTTTGACACATGATGTTAGGTTTCAATTATCATTAAGAAAATGAAACTAATATGAATGAATCAATATTCTTTTGTGTTTGTTTATTTTTGTTTTTGGAGAAGAGAGTACATGGATGTTTTCTTCCAATGGACATAACCTTGGGAGAAAATGCAGACAATAGTTAGACTAATAATGCCACTAAGGCTTCATAGACAGTCTTTGCCCTTAGTTCAGGAAACCTTAAAAATATTACAAATGTTTCTTACTATACATAATATTCTGACACACTCCATACCCTTAACTCACTAAATAGAAAGTTGCATAATGTCGACTAATGTGATTGAATGGGTTATTTTAAAAACATAGTCTTACCTAAAGCTGCTATCTTTTAAATTTCTTTTTAAAATGGTTGATTGTAGAATTAAAAAACAAAAAACAAAAAAAATATTGAAATAGTTAATATATACTTTACTGTATATATTTGAGTATTATCAAGGGAATTTGTCATGATTATTTTAACTAGAAACACAGTAGTCATATTTTAGTTTATATTTCATAATATTCTATAAAACTAATGCATTTGTCTTTTCCATACATGCAATGGCAAATAGCAAAAGCCAAAGATTTTACTAGCTAACTTAATGCCATCAATGACAGGTTTAAAGTATATATAAATTAGTTTCATTTAGTAAATTGGAGAATGGTCATATCTGATCACAATGGTTACAAGTCCTAGACTTACAAATAATACTCAAAATTAGTTTTTCTATAAGAAATTTCCGATAAAAATTTAATATGGCCTGCCTAAAAACAATAACAAATATTTTGTTACACATTTTGCTTCAAATGTCCTTCCTCTGCAACTATGTTAAAAATTAAATCAAAGAAATGAAAATTTTTCTTTTCAACAAATACGAGTCTCAACAAGCCTACTGAAACATCAAATAATAAAGGGGATCGGAAATCTTTGCCAACAACCAAAATTATAAAAATCAATGCTACGTGGTCTAAATATTCTTCTTTATTGACTAAGAAATGTAACCTTTGTTTTGCTTGTATATAAAATGCATCATAATTTTTCATACAGTTTTATGAAGAGAGACTCATTGTAAAGTTATTAGACATTTTTAGAAGTAATATTGACAGTAAGTGATGCTTATTACTTTTTCATTATGACATTCTTCTCAAAATTTCTTTTAAATATCTATTAAATTTTATTAAATTATTTTAACATTTGATATTTTGCTTATCCTCTCAAAATGGGAAATATATAAATATGCCATTTTATTTTTTACAATGATATAAGATTTTAAAATGTTTATTTTCCTTTTTTTTAAAAAAAAAAAAACCCACTTATATTGTATATTAGTTTTAAAACAATGGTTCTATTTATATTATTGCAGCCATGGATTTTTTTCTTATTTCAAAATTTGTATTCTACATCACAACACCAGAAAAAAAATCCGTCCCTCTGCCGGACTAGTGTTAGTTTGATGATTATACTAATATTAACTGCTTCACTTGAGTAAGCAAAGAAGAAGTAAAATACCAGTCAGACCAGCTGTTAATTCACAGAGTGTTGTACTATGCTTATTAAAAATACCCAAAAGATGTACCTTTGTGGTTCAGTCTTTTGAATTAGAATCAGAATATTAATCACGCCTCAGGCCTAAATTAAACATTGGAAGGCCCCTTAAGAATTTTCACCAAATTTTCTTGGATTTTTCCTTTATTGGGTCTTCCTGGACTCTGTTTAGCTCTGTAATTGCTTTGCTCCTTTGTTGATAGGTTAAAGTACAATGTGATTTTCTCCATGTCATAATATTTAAGAGGACGGCTCAATGGTCTACTCCAAGTTGCAACGTGCAGCTGAGACACCAATTTATAACAAAAATAGTGTTTACAATTTCAAAGTGTAAAGTAAGAATGATTACGTATCTCAATGTCCATAGTTATAAAAGGGTCTGAATCATTACCATCTTCATATCATTTATATTCTAACGGGGTTATCTTAAGTGAACCTGCCAAATGTAATTGATGTCTTATACATGAGAATGTAAAATTTTCAGCTTTATTTAAAAATAGAAAACAAAAATAGGAAAGTTCTACCATATTCAAAATATACTATTGTCTGCTTTCAGAAAATGATTATTTTTACTAATAAATAAATGTATGCCTGCTTATTTACATATGGGCACAATTTCAAGGACTTAAATTGTATGATTAAAGGGACATGAAAATCAACTACATTATATATTGATAACATAAAAATAAATAAATAGATAAATAAATAAATAAATAAATAAGTAGCATTCATGCATCTAGTTGTCTAAGAACTGTGTCTAGAGTAAATTATTTATGCTGGAGTTCAATTTGAACCCCAAACACTGAAGACCAAAACAAAAATGTTATGATCTTGAGTTATTTTTTAAATGTTTAATGGATCTCTGTTATTTCACTCCCAAGGTAAAGGGATGAAATAAAAAATACATAATGATAATAATAAAATTCCATTGCTCTTGATATATCACAACATTTTTCTTCCTATTTCTCAATTGAACTTTTTATAAACTAGTAATATTTTAATAGGAACTGTGCTAATTCTGAACTCACCCACAGTTATTTGTGGAAATAGAAAACATGTATGTGGAAATTGGTATTTCAATTTATTGACACATTTGGTGGAAGCAACATGTTCATTATTTGAAGATCTGCTAACAACATTGGAGCTGAACTGATATTACATGGACTTTATCTTGGTAGTATCAGTATATTGTGTAACAGAATAATAAATGTAGCTCTATGTGATAAAACAAGGGAAAAATGCTTATTGATTCATAGTACTGTTAAAAAAACCCAAAAAGTTTATATATTTTGGGTGAGGGTGATAAAATTAGCTCGCACACTGGTATGCCAACTAGTTAACTAGTTTCCACTACCAGTTAACTGTATGTTAACTAGTTCTCATTGCAAAAATTAAAAGAGAGGAAATATGAATTCATTGGATCTGATTGATATTTAAAAAGTAGTGCTGCATACTGGTATAAACACTTTGATAGCTGTGAATTACCTGGAAAAAGAAGAACAATAACAAAAAAGAAGCATGTATTTCAGAAGGAAATGTGAACAGTGACTGGTTAGTACAGCACTAGTAGGGCTGTGTTGTAAAACAGAGTATCATTGATGTTCTGATGTAGACCTACCTCATCTCTCTTTTCTCTTCTCTGGGAAAGTATTTCTAACTTCTTGGGGGATAGAAAAATCACAATGTATTCATTGTAATGTGTATATTTTGAAATAATCTGCTAGTTTTCAAAAAACCAAGTACAAATTTGTTAAGCATTTCCATCAGAGACCAAACTGTGACCAACAAAAATTAAATAACTGAAGGAAAATTTCCAAGGACCTTCTTTGACAACATTAGTAATGAAAGTTAGAACAAAATCCAATACAATGTCAACTATTTAGTAAACTGAAGACTCATGAGATCTATGAGATTATGAACATTTTATATTGCCCCAATCCATCATGGTTTAGAATTTTTTTGAACAGAGGCTCTTATAATGAATCTTTATAGCCCAGCTCTAACCATTATAAATATTTTGCAAATTTGTTTTGTGTATTTTCCCTTTTTTTGTTGGAATACTTGAAAGCACATTGCAAATAACAGGTCATTTCATCCATAAATACTCAAGGATGTATTATTAACAAATAATACATTTTTAATATGCCAATATGTTGTTGTCATATTTTAAAGCAAATTTCAATAAAAAGACACTTCACCCTAAATACTTCAGTATGTAACCTTAGCAGTCAAAAATATTAAAAATATTATTTCATAATATAACATAATAATCTGGTTTATGTTCAAATGTTTCCACTTTTTATATGAGCTCTACTTTATTTCAGTTTTTGAATAAGGATCATATTTCTTCCAGTTTATTGTGATATGTTCTGTTGTCTCTAAAAGTACAACAACTAGACCTGTGTGCCTTCTGATGGTATGAAAAAGTACAGAGAACCAATTAAACCTGAATCTAATAAAACTTCTAAACATAGGTTTACAGTAAATATAGGGGAATCAACCAAACTAAGAATGCAGTAAATTCTGCAGGATAAGCATCCATGATTTAAAATAAACGTCTAGAAAAAAAGGATAAATAATTACATATTTTAAAAGATTTTAGAGGATTAACTGACTAAGTACAACATTTAGGTCCTTATTCAAAAACTGAAATAAAATACAGCTCATATAAAAAGTGGAAACATATGAACATAAACCAGATTATCAGATTATACTAAGGAATTATATTTTTATTTTTTTTAACTGTTAGAGATGAATGCTCAATGAAATATTTAGAATGAGGTGTCTTTTTTGGAAATTTGCTTTAAAATACTATGACAGCAAATTGGGTAAAAGGAAATTGAATAATAAGAAGAAAGAGAAATAGGGGAATTTATCCCCTTTCCTTTCTCTATTCCAAGCTGTTCTTTTACCTAGGGCCACAGAGCCAGTTAAGTAGCCCTCATCTATAGTTACACGTCCTAGCACGTTCTTATAAAGGCAAACAACACTTCCCCTTTTGAGGTTAGATGTGGTGATAACTAAAACTTCCTGTTTTTGTGAGTCCATAGGGTGCTTTACTTTCCTTTGTTGTTTCCCTTAACCCTGACCATAACTTTGTAAATATTCCTAACACTTAAAACAATTCCATTACCCTCTTTGAATGTACTGTGTATTTCTTTCTAGGATTTGACTAATACAGTAATTCCGGGCTAGCCCCAAGACAGAGACCTTCAAAATTAGACTCTGGGACTGGTTTGTTGACATACTTGATGAGCAATATATTTTCATAATAATTTGTTTTCCAGTCATGTGAGAAAATGGCTGTCAATAAAATGCAGTGGTTTCCAACGACTTAGATTAAAACTGGTGGTGGCATGGGATAAAATGCAAGTGATCGGGAGATCACGTCTTGAGAGATGAAGTATCTATGGCAATTAGTCGTGTGGACAACAACGGTAGTTGCAAAGATTGTGGAGTGGGATGGCTATTTCTTTTTCAAATAGATTTTATTTTTTAGAGTAGGTAAGTTCACAGTAAAATTAAGCAAACATACTCTTTGTCTCCACACGTACACAGCCTCCCTCAACATATTATACAACACCAGAGTGGTACATTTATTGCAATTTACAAACCTATATTGACACATCATTGTCAAAAGTCTATAGTTTACCTTAGAGTTCATTATTGGTGCGGGACATCCTACGGGTTTTGACAAATATATAATGACATGTACCTACCATTACAGTCTCATACAGAGTAGTTTCACTGCCCTAAAAATCCTCCATGCCCTGCCCAGTCATCCCTTCCACCTCTCTAACTCCTGGAAACCACTGATCTTTTCAAAGCCTCCATAGTTTTTCTTTTTCCAGAATGTCATATAATTGGAATCATAAAGTATATAGCCTTTTTATATTGACCTCTTTCACTTGATAATATGCATTTAAAGTTTCTCCATGTCTTCCCATGGCTTGATAACTCATTTCTTTTAACACTGATTGATATCTCATTGATTGGATGTACCAAAGTTTATTGATATATGAATCTACTGAAGGATATCTCAAGTTGCTTCCAAGTTTTGGCAATTATAAATAGTTACTAAAAACATTCATTTGAAGGTTTTTGAGAGGACATAACTTTTTAACACTTTTCGGTAAATACCAGGAAGCACAATTGATGGATTGTATGCTAAGAATATGTTTAGTGTTGAAACTCTCTTCCAAAGTGGCTGTACCATTTTGCATTCCAACCAAAAATAAATGGGAGTTTCTGCTGTTCCACATTGTCTTCAGCATTTGCTACTATCAATGTCTTGGATTTTGGCCATTATAATGGATGTGTAGTAATATCTCATTGTTTTAATTTGCAACTCCCTAATGACATATAATGTCATCTTTTCATATGTTTATTTCATATGCCATCTGTATATCTTCAACGAAGAGGTGTCTGTGTAGATCTTCTGTCTGTCCATTTTTTTAGTTGGGTTGTTTGTCATATTATTATTGAGTTTTAATGGTTCTTAGCATATTTTGGATAACAGTGCTGAATTAGATATGTAATTGCAAATATTTTCTCCCTGTCTGTGGCTTGTCTTCTCATTATCTTGACAGGTTCTTTTATGGAGCAGTAGTTTTGTATTTTAATAAAGTTCAGCTTATCAGTTCTTTCTTGCATGGATCTTGCATTTGGAATTGTATCATTTGGGATTGTAGCTAAAAAGTCATCATCATACCCAGGGTCATCTAGATTTTCTCCTATGGTATTACCATCAAGGAGTTCTACAGTGTTGTGGTTTTCATTTTGGCCTATGATTCATTTTGAGTTAACTTTTGTGGAGGGTCTAAAGTTTGTGTCTATATTCTTTTTTTTTTTTTTTTTGCATGTGGATGTCCAGTTGTTCCAGTACCATTTGTTGAAAAAACTATCTTTTTTCCATTGTGTTTCCTTTGCTCCTTTGTCAAAGATCAGTTTATTATATATATGTGAGTCTACTTCTGGGCTCTCTGTTCTGATCTATTGGTCTCTTTGCATATTTCTTCATCAATACCATACTTTCTTAATTATTGTAGCTTTATAGTAAGCCTTGAAGTCAGGTCATGTCAGTCCTCTTTGTTCTCTTTCATATCGTGTTGGTTATTCGGGATCTTATGCCTCTCCATACAAACTTCAGTATCAATTTGTCAATATTCACAAATTAAATTGCTAAGATTTTTATTGGAATTGCACTGACTCTATAGGTCAAGTTGAGAAGAACCAACATCTTGGTAATACTGAGTATTCTTATCTGTGAACTCGGAATATCTCTCTATTTATTTAGTTTTGCTTCATCTTCTTTCATCAGAGTTTTATAATTTTCCTCATTAAGTTTTTGTATACTTTCTTTGGATTTATACCAGCATTAGTCTGTTTTCTATTGTGAATAACAATAGGAATAACCTGAAACCGTGTGATTTATAAAGAAATAGAATTTTTTTCCCACAGTTTTTGAGGCTGGGAAGTCCACAGTCCAGGGGACACATCAGGTGAAGGCCTTCATATTGGTGGGAACTCTACAGAGTCCTGTGGTGACCAGGGTGTAACATGACGAGAATGAACTAGCAAGCAAGAGCTAACCTTTTCACTTGCTCTTCTTTTAATGCCATCAGAACCATGCCCATTACTCCATGCATGGATTAATCCATTCATGAGGAACAGTCCTCACAATTGAATCACTGCCTAAAGGCCCCACCTTTCAAATACCATGAATTAGATTCCCTGACATCTTAACACTGTTACGATGGGGGTAAGTTTCCAATACGTGAACTTTTGAGAGACGCAATTAACCCATAGTGATACTTAAATATTTCATTTTGGAAGTGCTAATGCAAATGGTATTGCTTGTAATTTCAAATTCCACTTGTTCATTGTTGCCATGTAGTTTTTGTTGTTGTTGTTGTTGTTGTTGTTTTGTCCTTGGGAATGGTCACAAAGGAAAGGCCAAATCAGAAAGCTTCTATAGATGCTTTAAAGGACTCTTCTATTTCTTGAGGTCATAAGGATGATACTGATAAATATTAATCCAAGGGTTAGACTGTAATTGTTATAGAGTTTAGAACAAATTACAATTATTAAAACGAGAGCACTGGTGGGGAAGGACTTTAACTTGCAGTCATAGAATGGTAACAATGGTAACACTTGGGTTGGCACAATTTAGACTGAGAATTTGAACTCCAAAATTTTCCTTATTTGTGGAAGAAGTCCTCTTTATCAAATCTTGGGGAGCCAGGTTTACCTATATATAAGTCCATAATATTTTCATGTCAGAAAGTTGCTTTTTAAGTGGATGTTGTTTCTTTGTAAAAGCAGCAACCACCATACATCCATGATCATAATGAAAATTAAATCCAAACATAATTCAGATAGAGAAATACCCTTATTTATAATGTGGTAGTGTGCATATTAAAGAGTTGCAAGATTTTTAAATAAGAATCAGTTTGAGACTGGGATACGTATAAGGTAATTAATTTTAAGCATGAAAAAACAGGTAAATTATTCATTCATTCATTCATTCATTCAAAGGCAGAAGTCACTGAAATGGATGCAGCATCCTGAGATTTTGAATGAATTATGTTGACTTGAGCACCAGGCATTGGCATTAATGATATGCTATGTTAAATCTGATCTGCTTAATTAAAGCCTGGGAGTGACAACAACACGATGGCAGAACAGGGCTTTCTAGCAATTGTCCCCTCACAGAAAAATAAATTTGAGCGACTGTTGACACAGGAAAATACATTCTTAAGAGATAAGAAAATCAGCTGAGAGATTACAATACCTGGGTGTAGCACAGAAATAAGACTCATCGAAGAGGATAAAAACGACAGTTTCACATTACAGGCATTATCCCTCTATCAACCCCAGGCAGCACAGCATGCAGAAAGATACCTTCACTTGGAAGAAGGAGAGGGCAGTGAGCATTAGACTTTGTGTTGGGCTAACACTGGGCTTGCCCCAGTAAAATTCAGCACAAGGTAGGCCCCCATCACCTCAGACTCCAGGCTGGTACCCTAGGACAAAGCTTCCAGGCCTACCCCAATGCCAGGCCAGACCTGGCAAACCAAGGTTCCAGGCCAGTTCCACAGCCTCAGGCTCCAGGCTTTCCCCAGGGCCTAGCTAGCCCCAGTGTCCACAGGTTTCAGACCATCCCCAGCAGTGGACCAGCTCCTGTAGACCTAGCTGCTAGGACCTCCCCGGTATGAAGCCAGCGTTCACAGATCCCTGCTCCAGGACAGCTCGTGCTGACTCAGGACCCAGTCTGCCCCAGCAACAAGCCAACTTCCATAGCCTTCGACTTCAGGCTGGCACCCACAGATTCAGTCTCTAGAGTGTTTCAGTGCCAAGCTGTTCTCCCTGATCCCAGGCTGCAGGCTCACCCCAGCACCAGGTCAGCATCCAAAGATCCCAGCCATCAAGCTAGCCCCTTTGAATATAGGCTCTAGATCTTTCCAATGCCAGGCAATCTTCTGTGGTTCCCATGCTAGAGGCTGGCCCCTGCAAACTCAGGCTCCAGGTCCACTCCAGGCTCCAAAGCAGCTCAGCTCCAGGATGGTCCCTATAGCCTCAGGCACAAGGCTGACACCTGAAGACTCAGTCTCTAGGACAACTACCTTTTACATGGGCTTCAGGCCTGCCCTAGCACCAGGTAAGTCCCATGTTCAAAGTCAATCTCTGTAGCCTTATGCTTCAGTGGACCCAAGGTCCAGCCCTGCTCTAGGTTACCCAGGATAAAGGCCAACCACAGGAGACCCCATTACTAGGCTGGTACCCATGGACTGAGGTTTCAGGAACACCCTATGGACCTAAGCTTCAGGAAAGCTCCCACAGACCCAGGAACCAGGCTTGTCCCTGGGACTCAAGTGCCAGGCCAGTCCCAGTGTCTGCCTAGTTCTTACAGACTCAATCTAAAGGCCTGTTCCAGTGCCAAGTCCAACCCCCAGGGACCAAAGCTCTAGGCTTGCCCACAAGATTACAAGGTAAAAGCCTGTCCTCACTAGCCCAGTCAACCTGTCCTCCTCTGTGCACTCTGGTGCCAGTCTAAGCCTCCTTAGACCCAGAATCCAGCCCCACTCAAGAAGACCCAAGCTCTAGGCCCGCACCAGTGGACCTGGGCACCAGGCCACCTACTTGAGGACTCCAGCAGCAAGGCCAGCCATGGACCACATCCAGAATCTCTGCATGGGCTGACTGGTGAAGAAGATTTCCTGCTAAAACTGGTATGTAAAGACTGGAATAAGTGCTTAATTCTTCTAATGCACAGACACCTACACATGGCCATGAGGGTCATAAAAAATCAAGGAAATATGATACCACCAAGGGAAGAAAATACAGCTTTAGTAACTGACTCCAAGGAAATGAAGATTTACAAACTGCCTGACAAATAATTCCAACCAATCATCTTACTAATTTTCATGTAGCTCAGTGAAATACAAGAGAATATAAATAATTAAACAAAATCAGGAAAACAATACTTGCACAGAATTATCAGTAAATGAAAAGATAGAAACCATAAAAATGAACCATACAGAAATTCTCAAGCTAAAGAACACAATGTTGAACTGAAAAAAATCCATAGAGCGCTTCAGTAGTAGACTCAATTCAGAAATAACCAACAGTGAGTTTAAAGACAGAATGCTTGAAATTATTTTGTGAGAAGAACAGCAACAAAAAATGTAGTCAAAAAAAGTGCAGAAAGCCATAATGAAAAACCCATAATGAGAATTATGGGACATGATCAAGCAAACAAATAAACACATCATGGGTGTCCCAGAAACAGGAGAGAAAAGAGAACGGGGCAGAAAGCTCATTTAAAGAAACAATGAGAGAATATGTCCCAAATATGGAGAGGAAAATAAACATTCAGAGCTATGAAGCATAAATAATATCAAATAGATAAAATGTAAAGATATCTTCACTGAGAATTGTATTCAAATTCTCAAAAGTCAAAGACAAAGAGAGAATTTGAGAGCAGCAAGAAAGCAACTTATCACATTCAAGGGAATCATTAAGAGATTATCAAAGATTTCTCAGCAGAAACTTTGCCAGCCAGGAGAGAGTGTGATGATATACACAGAATACTGAAAAGAAAAAGAAAACCTTTAAACCAAGAATACTATACCTGGCAAGGCTGCCTTGTAGAAATAAAGGAGAGATAACTTTCCCAGACAAACTAAAGCTGTGGGAGTTCATTACCATTAGAACTGCCTTATAAGAAATACTACAGGGAGTTCTTCATGTCAAAAGAAAAAGACACTAATTAGCAACATGAGAACTCAAGAAAGAATAAAACTCATTGGTGAAAGAATAAAACTCATTGGTAAAAGAAAGTATGTAGTCAAATTTAGAATACTCTAATATTAGGATGGGGGTGGCCAAATAAGTATATCTTTAGTATGAAGATTAAAAGACAAAAATTTTAAACATAATAACATCTACAATAATTTATTGTAAGAAGAACACCAAAAATGTAAATTTTGACATGCAAAAGCCATAAATTATGGGAGGGATAATAAAGTGTAGATTTTTATGCAATTGGTGTTAAATTATTATCAGCTTAAAATAGCCTTTTATAACAATAAGATTTTTTTGTATGTTTTGTGGTAACCACAGAGCAAAAGTAGAGACACAAAAGATAAAAAGTAAGAAATCAAAACATACCAACAGAGAAATCACCAAATCACAGAGGAAGACAGCAATAGCAGAAGAAAGTAACAAAGCATAGACAAAACAATCGGAAAACAATGAACAAAGTGGTAGTAGTAAGCTCTAACCCATTATCTTGAATGCAAATGAGTTAAATTCCCCAACCAAAAAAAATAAATAAATAAAGTGGCTGAATGGATAAAAATAAATAAATAAATACATAAAAGTAAAAACATGACTCAACTATATGCTGCCTACAAGAGAATTACTTCATTTTAAGGACACACATAGTTTAAAAGTAAATGTACAGAAGAAGGCATTTCATGCAAATGGAAACAAAAGAAAACAGTAGTAGCTGTACTTAAATCAGATAAAACAGACTTTAAGTCAAAAATGTAAAAAGAGAAAAAGAAAGTCATTATTTAATGATAAAGGGATTAATTCCTGATGAAGATATACCATGATGAACATATATGCACTCAATACTGGAGCACCTAAATATACAAAGCAAATATTAGTAGATCTGAAGGGTAAGATGGACTACAATATGGTAATGTTAAGGAACTTCAATGCCCTACTTTAAACAATAGACTGATTGTCTAGACAGAAAATCAATAAGAAAGCATTGGACTTGATGTACGCTTTAGACCAAATGGACCTAACAGACATATATACATAGCAAAAGAAACAATTAACAGCAAAAAGACAGTCTACAGAATAGGAGAAAATATATGCAAACTATGCATCTGACAAGTATTAATATCCAGAATATACAAGGAGCTCAAACATCAAGTCCAGGACCTTGTGGCTTCATGAGTGAATTCTACCAGGTATTTAATGAAGAACTAATACCAACTCTTCTCAAACATTTCTAAAAAATTAGAGAGAAAGAACCTCCAAACTCATTTTACAAACCAACATTAACGTGATACCAAATCCAGACAAAAACACTACAAGAAAAGAAAATTGACAAACATGGATACAAAAATCCTTAGCAAAATACTGGTAAACCAAATTCAACACAACATTAAAAGGAGCATTCAACATGATCAAGTGGGATTTATTTTTGGGATGCAAAGATGGTTCTGTAAACATCACAACAATCACAACAGTAATCATCACATTACAACAATCATAAATTAATAAATGTGATATACCACATTAATAGAATGAAGAGTAAACACTTTATGATCATCTCAATAGATGCCAAGAAGTATTTAATAAAATTTAACATCTTTTTATGCTAAAAATTCTCAACAAATTAGGCATAGAAGTTATGATTTTCAACACAAAAAGGCCATATATCACAATCCCACAGCTAACATCATAGTAAATTGTGAAAAGCTCAAAGCTTTTCCTCTAACATCAGAAATAAGACAAAAATGCCCACTCTCACCACTTTTATTCAGCATAGTATTGGAAGTTATAGCCAGAGCAATTAAGCAAGAAAAAGAATAAAAATCATCCAAATTGTAATGGAAGAAGTCCCTGTTTGAAGATGATATGATCTTCCATGTAAAAAACCCCAAAGTTTCCACAAAAACTTTTAGAACTAATAAATTAATTTAATAAAGTTTCAAAGTACAAAATTAACATACACAAATAAGTAGTGTTTCTATGCACAAACAAAAAACTACTTGAAAGAGAAATAAAGAATGCAATCCCATTTACAGTAGCTATGAAAAAATAAAATTAGATACTTAGGAGTAAATTTAACCAAGGAAATGAAAGACCTGTACATTTAAAACTCTAAAACATTGACAAAAGAGAGAGAAGGTGACACAGATAAATAAAAAGATATCCCATGTTCATGGATTGGTTTTTGTTTTGGGTTTTTTTTTTAATTTTTAAAAATTGTTTATTTATTTATCAGAATATAATTGATTGTACTATGCATGGGATACAGTGTTGAATATAAATGCCTGTGTGCAATACATGATGTTCAAATCAGATTAATGTATTCAACATTACATAATGTAATCGTTTTCTGTGGCCTTCTATTAAAATCTCTATACTACCCAAAGCAATCCACAGATTCAGTGCAATCCTTTCAAAATTCTAATGACATTTTTCACAGAAAAAAACAATTTTAAAATTTGCTTGGAACCACTGTTTTAGTCCATTTTGTGTTGCTCAGAAATACCTGAGACTGGGTAATTTATAAAGGAATGAAGTTTATTTGGCTTATGATTCTGGGACAGCTGCATCTGGCATGGGCCTCAGACTGCTTCTACTCATGGCAGAAAGTGGCAGGCAGCCGGTGGGTACAAGCAGATCACATGGCGAGAGGAAGCAAGAGAGAGAGAGAAAGTGCCAGGGTCTTTTTAAGCAACAAACTCTCGTGGGAACTAATAGAGTGTGAACTCACTCATTAATCTCCCCTCCCCCAGCGAGAGCATTAATCCATTCATGAGGGATCCGTCCCCATGACTCAATGTTTCCAACACTGCCACATTGGAGATCAAATTTCTACATGAGTTTTGGAGGGGACAACACATCCAAACTCCATCAAACCACAAAAGACCATGAGTAGCCAAAGCACTCGTGAGTCAAAGAAGCAAGGCTAGAGGCATCACATTACCTGAATTCAAAATCTACTACAAAGCTGTAGTAATCAAAACAGCATGGTACTGGAAAAAAACAGACACAAAGACCAATGGATCCTAAATAAATAATGCATATAAATAAAGCTATGCATTTACAATTAATTGTTTTTTGACAAATATGTCAAGAACACATAATGAGGAAAGGACAATCTCCTAATAAATAATGCTTAGAAAATTAAGTATCCACCACCACTACTACAAAAACAAAAACAAACAAACAAAAAAACCCCAAAAATAAACATAGGGGAGAAACATCCATAACATTGGTGATCTGGGCAGTTATTTTTAAATGTGATCCCAACAGTATAGGCAGCAAAAGCAAAATTAGACAAATGAAATTGCATCTAACTAAAAAGCTTCTGCACAGCAAAGGAAACAACAGAGTGAAGAGACAACCTACAGAATGGAAGAAAATATTTGCAAACTATAATATGATAAGAAGTTAATATCCAAGATATATAAGGAACTCAATTCAGTAGAAAGAAAAAAAAATGACCCAATTAATAAATGGCCAATGGACCCGAATAGAAATTTCTCAAAAATAGACATGTAAATGGCCAAAAAGTAACGAAAAAAAAAAATGCTCAATAATATCACTAATCATCAGGGAAATACAAATTAAAACCACAGTGAGACATTGTCTCCCACCTGTTAGAATGGCTACTAAGAAAAAGATAAATAATAATAAGTGTTGGTGAGAATGTGAAGAAAACAAAACCCTGTGCACTGTTGGTTTGAATGTAAATAAATCCAAATATATCTAAAGGAAATAAAATCAGTATGTTTAAGAGATATATGCACTCCCATGTGCATTGCAACATTATTCACAATACATGAGATATTATTCACAATACTCGAGATATGGAAGCAACCTAAGTGCCAATCAACAGGTGCATGGGTAAGGAAAATGTAGTATATGCTATTTAGCCTTAAAGAAGTGAATCCTGTCATTTGTGAAAACATGGATGAACATGGAAAACATCATGTTCAGTGAAATAAGCCAGGCACAGAAAGGCAAATAGTATATGATCTCACATACATGTGGAATCTAAAAATATCAAACTCACAGAAGTAGAGAGTAAAATGGTGGTTACCAGGGGCTGGGGGTTGGGGGATTGAGGAGTTGTTGGTCAAGGAATACAAAATTTAGGTAGACAGGAGGAATAAGGTCAAGAGACCCATTGTATATCATGATGACTGTTGTTAACAACAATGTATTATACTGTTGAAAATTGCTGAGAGATTTTAAGTGTTCTCACCATAAAAAAATATGTGAGGTAATGCATCTGTTAATTAGCTTGATTTAGCCATTCCACGATGTATACATATTTCAAAACATCATGTTGTATACCACAAACATGTACAATTTTTATTTTTCAATTAAAAAAAAAAGCCTGAACTTAATAATAGTCTAAAATCAATGAGGATGTAATTCTGGCATATTCCTTGCTTACTGTAGGCTAGGACAAAAGGAATGCTGAAGTGGATTTGTAATGTGTGACCCACACAGACTTCCCTTAACTCTCTTTCAGATGAGGCCAAAAGAACACTCCTAGCGTCCTTGCAAAGACAAGTGGTGGCTGTCCTCTGCAGGCAGGACATGACAGTGAGAAGCATCAAAATGAAATGGGGTTCTGTGGTTTTTATGGAGATAACGGAATCAATGAGTGGGAGAGGCCAGATCATGGCTTTTAATCATTAGAGGAACGGTGTGTATGATGACCAAAGAAATCAGAGAGATGAAAGAGTAACAGAGATCTATGACATTGTCTAATCAATAGTGTCATTAGAGATAACATAAGTGGGTGGCCTACTAAGGTACTGCTTATATACATATAGACATAAATATACATATTTATAGATACATAAATATACATATACATATATATATGGAGGGAGGAAGAGAGGGAGGGAGTGAGGGAGGGAGGGAGGGAGGGAGGGGGAGAGAGAGAGAGAGAGAGAGAGAGAGAGAGAGAGAGAGAGAGAGAGAAATTGTGGGTCTGATAAACAAAAACCTAATATGAATTAACATGTGGGGATTCACAGCCTCTTATTCAGTTCTCTGTCCTAAGTTTGTTTTGCATAAATTCTCTGATGGGAAATTAATATCTATGAAGCAGTCCATTCCATTTTTATTACATGGTTATTCTTTCCACCTGTTGGTTTTTGCTTTTCTCTCCAGAGCCACACAGAGGAATCTAATTTCTATTCTAATGGATAATTCTTCAAATATTTGATGACGATTTTTATGTTTCTCTCTATCCTCAAAACTTTAAGTTCCTTCACCATTCTGGTTGCTACATAGTTGCCTTCCAGTTTTTAATGACATTCTCTTGAATGCTTCAGTTGTGCAAGTTGGAACCCCAAGATTTGGTCAGAATTATGTCTACCATATTCCAGCTATGGTGCTTCTAATAATATAGTCTGAGATTAAAGTAGCTTTGTTGCCAGCTTTATTGTAATGCTGAATTTGATAAAATGCAATTCTAAAAGTTCTGGGAAAGATGGAATAATAGATGCTGTTTAATGTATGTTTATGACCAATCTTTTATAGAGTACCCTCCTCCAGCACACATTTTTCATCTGCTGGTTAAAACATGTCAGAAATTTCTTTCTTGATATGATCTTAGCAGACATTCTGTCTTGAGTTTGATGGCTTCGGTTTTGTAAAACTGACTTATGTTTATGGTACATTTCAAGCAAAGAGCCAAAAGACACATTGTGAAAAGTGAGACCAGTATGGAGTTTGTACTATAAGTGATGTATTTTACCCACAAAAGATTGCTGTGTTTCATGTGATATGCTCCATTTTCACAATGCTCAAAACTGCATTTTCAAAGAACACAAATATAGGCATACTTTGTTTTATTGTGCTTCACACATACTATGTTTTTTACAAAATAAAGGTTTGTGTTGACCCTGTGATAAGCAAGTCAACTGGCGCCATTTTTCCAACGGCATGTGCTCCCCTAGTGTCTCTGTGTCAGATTATAATAATTCTTGCAATATTTAAGTCTTTTTCACATCAATTATTATATTGTTATGGTCATCTGTGATCAGTGATCTTTGATGTTACTATTGTAATTGTTTTGGGGTCCCACGAACTGTGACCATATACGACTGCAAACTTAATCCATAAATGTTGTGTGTTTTCTGACTGCTCCACTGAACAGCTGTTCCCCTGTCTTTCTCTTTTCTCTGTGGACCTCCTATATCCTGAGACACAAGAATATTGAAATTAGGCCAATTAATAACCCTACAATGGCCTGTAAGTGTTCAAGTGAAAGTAAGAGTGTCACGTCTCTCACTTTAAATCAGAAGGTAGAAATGACTAAGCTTAGTGAGAAAGGCATGTTGAAAGCTAAGACAGGCCAAAAGCTTGGTTTTTTAAGCCAGTCACCAAGTTGTGAACACACAGGAAAAATTTTTGAAAGAAATTAATTGTGCTAGTCTATTGAACATATGATAACAAGAAAGTGAAGCAGTCTTATTGATGATATGGAGAAAGTTTTAGTGGTCTGGATAGAAGATCAAACCACAACTTTGTCATAACCCAAAGCCTAATCCAGAGCAAGGCCCTAACTCTCTTCAATTCTATTCAGGCTGAGAGAGGTGAGGAAGCTGCTGAAGAAAAATTTGAAGCTAGCAGAGGCTGGTTCATGAGGTTTAAGGAAAGAAGCCATCTCCATAACACAAAAGTGCAAGGTGAAGCAGCAGGTGTTGATGTAGAAGCTGCAGGAAATTATCCAGAAGATCTAAGATTAAGCTAAGATAATTGATGAAGGTCATTACACTAAACAACAGATTTCTGGTGTGAACAAAAGAACCTTCTGTAGGAGGAAGATGTCATCTAGGACTCATATCTAGACAGGAGACGTCAATGGCTGGCTTCAAAGCTTCAAAGGACAGGCTGACTTTCTTGTTAGAGGCTAATGCACTTGGTGACTTTAAGTCGAAGCTAATGCTCATTTACCTTCTAAAAACCATAAGGACCTTAGGAATTATGGCAAATTTACTCTGCCTGTGCTCTATCTATAAATGAAACAACAAAGCCTGGATAATAGCACATCTGTTTACAGGGTAATTTACTGAATATTTTAAGCCCACCATTGAGAACTCTGCTTAGATAAAAGATTCCTTTCAAAATATTACTGCTAATTGGCAATGCATCAGATCACCAAAGAGCTGTGATGGAGATGTAGAAGGAGATTCATGTTGTATTCATGCCTGGTGATGTACTCATTCTGCAGCCCATGGATGAAAGAGTGATTTTGACTTTTAAGACTTATTATTTAAGAAATACATTTTGTAAGGATATAGCTGCCAAAGATAATGATTTCCCTGATAGATCTGAGTAAAGTAAATTGAAGACCTTCTGGAAAGGATTCACTATTCTAGACATCATTAAGAACATTCATAATTCATGGGAGGAGGCCAAAATATCAACATTAGGGAGTTTGGAAGAAGTTGATTCCAATCCTCATGGATGACTTTGAGGGGTATAAGACCTCAGTGTAGGAAGTAACTGCAAATGTGGTAGAAACAGCAAGAGAACTAGAAGTGGAGCCTGAAGATGTGACAGAATTGCTACAATCTTATAATAAATTTTTAACAGATGAGGAATTGCTTCTTGTGAATGAGCAAAGTAAGTGATTTCTTGAGATGTAATCTAGTCCTGGTGAAGATGCTGTAAACACTGTTGAAATGACAATAAAGGATTTAAAATATTACATAAAGCTAGTTGATAAAACAGCAGCAGGGTTTGAGAGGACTAATTTCAAAAGAAGTTCTACTGTGGGTAAAATCCTCTACAGCATCACAGGCTGCAGAGAAATCTTTTGTGAAAGAAAGAGTCAATAGATGCAGTAAATTTCATTGTTGTCTTATTTTATGGAATTACCACAGATATCCCAGTCTTCGGCAACCACCACCCTAATCATTCAGCAGCCACCAACATTGAGGCAAGACCCTCACCAGCAAAAGGATGATGACTTGCTAAAGGCTGAGATGATTGTTACCATTTTTTAGTAATAAAGTATTTTTTTAATTAAGGTATGTACATATCTTAGACATAATTTATTAGGCTGCAGTATAGGGTAAACATAACTTTATATGCACTGAGAAACCAAAAAGTTTGTGTGACTCATTTTATTTTAATTTTCACGTTATTGTGATGGCCTGGAACTGAAGCTGCAACATCTCCAACGTATGCCTGTATGTGCTAACCCAAATAAAATCAATGTCAAATTTTAAAGTAAGTCTAGAATCAACATGCTCTTGAGAGAAGCTGCCATAATTCAGTTCCACTATCATTCCCCATCCCCTTGTAATGAGTCTATGAATGTAATGATTTTATTGTACCTTGTAGGGGCTACCATCTAGTATATTCCTAGGTTTTTGTTTTTTTTTTCTCTTATGGTGCTGTTAATTAGACTTGTTTAATTCAGTTATTCTTTATGTAAAGGTATCTAATTTTCTTGCACCTAATATCTCTCTATCCCAAAATTTGAGGAAGCAAAGGACAGTAACTCATGTGTTTCTAATTGATATTTGAGAAGAGAGTTTTAATGAAATAATCCATTATCTTTTGCAGAATGTTTAATTTTCAAGCTTAAACTGTTTCTAACATTAACAATCTACATTCTCTACAAAAGAGCAATTTTGAAGATAAACTAACTACCAAAAGACAAGCAAGGTGTGTATGCCTGCTAGTGATGTTTTTGCAAGTTAAATATCTATTTCAGTGCATAATAATGTTTGAAAACTTTGCATGTAATTTTCTGACCCACATGTAGCTAGGGTTCTGCTGCTGGATTCCTTGGAATAGATATTTGAAGGCCAGTGAAATCCTTCAAATTATATACATAGTTTTCAAGATAAATGTGCAGTGCATTTATCTGAAAAAAATTTTCAGACTTGTCAGATTTTCAAAGTGGCCCATAAAATACATTCCAAAAAGATCAAGTAGCATTGATAAATGAACATGATGTGTGATATATTCATAAACAAATAGTCTTTGCTTTTAAAATTAGGGATTTTGAAAGAGATGTTGGAGCTTTCAAGTGGGATATTCATGAATGGCAGGAGAGTGAGCTCTAGATGGCAAGTTCAGTTCAGATTTGGCTCTGTTTGATCTGGCTAGAACACTGTAGATATTAGTTCTTTCAAAATATCTCTGGAAAGGCTAACACAGTAGCTGTGTGTGTATAGCTCTTCAAAAGAACCAGATTGGGAAATCTGGAGATTAATGATCTTTGTTGTACAAGGCCAGGTATAAGCTTAGGTAGCCTCCTAGGCAGTCTGCACATTGCCATGGCAATGGATTTATGACCTGACCTTGAGAGGCAAATTCTGTGGAAGAAAGATAGGTTCTTCCTATCCATGGGCCAAAATTCTATAAGAAATGAAGTAAAATGTTTTATTTTTTAATGTTGCTTTATTGCATTTATAAAGAAACAAAGATAGAAACCAAACAAAACTGTTAATAAATTAGTGAGATTAAATATCACCGATGAGGAAATTTGCAAATTTTCTTGTCAGTGGGATTTACATAGTACTGACTGTTTATGTCTGAATTTAATTTACATAATTAAGACAAAGCTCAACTTTCTTGAAAATACACAAGACTATATTTGGGGGGAGTTAAATCCTGTGGGATACCATTTAGAAAACATTTTGATCAATGCTTTGCAAAATAATTCTGAATAAAATGAGCCTTATTCCTTTGTAGTCAGAAATTAAATTGCTCCAATGTAATTAGCTGCACTGTAAGCACAGTTTTGCTTTTCTGCTGAGAAAACGTTTGGTATTCTATATCCTTGCTATTCAAGCTATTGTTTTATATCCATGTCTCTCAAACCTCAGTGTACACAAGAGTCACAAGGGAATCATGTTAAAATGCAGATTATTCAGTAGTTCTAGAAGGGGCTTAAAAAATTTTGCATTTTTCACAGGCTCCCAGGCTAGGCCAATATTGCTGATTTCTAGACTGCACACTGAGTAGCGAAATTCTATATAACATGCCTCTTATATTTCTTTCAAAATACTGTGCAATTAAAACATTTTCAATTTCATAGTAAGACACATTTTTAAATAGAGAATGCATTCATTAAATATAATTAAATTAAAAATAAATCTATACACTGCTCTATATTAAAAGAAATAGTAGTTTGCATCTGAAGTAAAATTAAAGTATCATGCTAAAAGTAAAAATGTTTTAAATTAGGACTGTTTAAAAATTGATTTTAACTGATGGTTCCAGAGTGTATGAGGCATCTTTGCTTAGTACCGTTTGCTACAGGTACACTAGTTCCTTTTAAATGGGTATTTTTACATAGTTTATGAGATTAGAACATTAGGAAAACTTACTGGCAATTTCTCTATTATTCATCTGAATGGTGAGATAGCTTGACAATAGTGACTTTAGAAAGCAATTTAAGAGCGCGCGCGCGCGAACACACACACACACACACACACACACACACACACACACACACACACACACACACACACACACACACACACACACACACACACACACACACACACGTGTTCTTCATTCAGAATGTGGTGTCCGTATGTCCGTATGTGAGACTGTTTAGGATGAATCTAGTTCCAATCCAGAATCAGCACCTATTTGACCTGCTGAGAACTGGCGATGTTTTGGAACACCATGTGGCTTGCTTCCTAATGTACACTAAATTTCTTTTAAAAAGAAGTTACGTGTGCTTTTTGACTTTGGCAGAAAGGACAAAGCAGGACCATAATGAACTGTAAATTCTCGTGTATTTATAGCTCACTATAAGGTTTTAGTTTCTGTGTGTTTTTCATACATTTCCTCTGAACTTGGCTCCAGCTGCGGGTTCAGTATGTTTGACCTTCTGACAAGAAAAGCTACAGCAGGTCCGCATTAGCCAGCAAATGTTTTATTTTGTGGGGAGACTTGCAGCATGAGGGGAGGCTAAATGATTCCTAATAAAATGCACTGTTGGCACTACCTTTTGGCAGAAGTTTACATTTATTTTTATTTGTTTTATTTCTTTTTAAGATAAAATTAACAATTAACATTATTAGTAACAATACTAATTTTTTAAAATGCAGTTGTCATCATCTTTTTAACATGCATAGTCATTGGTCCATATGGGAGCTTTTGAATGTGAAAATTCTTTTGAATGTGACAGGACAGGTAACTATGCTACCTTCTGCCTATTCTTAGATTATATACAGATTATTTAGATTAGAATATCTTGAACAAATTGGCTTGTATTGCTGTGGGGATGATTGTTCAAGTTAATTGCGTTAGACTTGCCACAAAGGAAGGAAAATATTATTGACTGACAATGACGTCTCTGCCATTTCAACTGTGGCCAGGTACTTCATGTGAGATGTATCTCTGCTATTCTAGCATATTTTCCTTCATGCCAGCGCAGCATGGCCACAGTGGGTTGAGGGAGGAAAACTGTGTGCGAGGCGTCTTCAGCAGGAGCAGGGGCCGCAGGCCCAGTGGTGGGCGGAGGCCTGCTCAGAAAGGTGTCAGAGAAAGGTCCACTCAGGGACCAAGACTGTCACTCAAAGAGCCCCTACGAGGTGGCAGTGCTCAGGGAGAGGAGTGTACATTGGAACAAAATACTCCAATTTTCATTCAATAGAGTAGTGTTTACAATTGTACTCACCCAGATTAAGTATTTAAGGCCTCTTTTTTTCTCCTTTCACTATTTTTTCCTTAATTACCTCATTAATTTCTGGTTTTGCTTAAAATATTCAGCAGGCTGAAACTATATGGCTCATTTATTCTACTTTACTTTGTTTACTTTTCCAAAGTAAAATGGATAAAATTAATTAATAAATTTAGGCCCATTTGCTATAATTTGAAGAACCGTTAAATAATACATCTTCCTTTCTTCACTAAAGTTCCTTAAAGTAATTCATCTGTGAGAATAAGGCAATCTCTTTCTCAAGATATTTTTAAGAAAATGGTAGACTTATTGTCCTGAAGGTTTAGATTTAATTCTGCTCAGAGTCAGGATGTGGGATAACCAGGCTGCACAGGGATTCTATCAAAGAAATAGTTTATCACTGGTTTGCATTATTTGCATGAAAAGCATAAACAATTAATAAATCAATATTCTGATTTTCTTCCTCATGGGTGTAGTAGTGGCTCTATTTGTAAAAATAATAATTCCAATGATATATTTGAGTTTTAAACCAAATACTGTAGAAGAAATGGCAAGATCACTCTTTAGTGCCAATTTGGAAAGTACTATGATTGACAATAGCATGTGAACACAAACACAATCCGAAATATTGTCAAGTATGTTAGAATAGATAAAGTACATGCCTGATGAGAAGGGTGGGTAAGTTATAGATTAAGGCTGGAAAGGGCAATAGAATATGCTAATTCTGCCTGGTACAGGGAGAAAATAGGGAATGCCAAATGGTCTAGAGAAGGAGATCTTCCGGCCTCCCCAAGAGTATGCTCCTGACTATAATAATTGCCAACATAGGCACAGGTTGTTCTATTTACAAAAAGGAAGTGAAAGCATTAGCAAATAGGCTTTCAGCAGTACAGCTCCATCAGCATCCGATAGTGAAAAGAATCTGCTTATGGGTGTAATGAGCACTGAGTGACATATCATAATTGAAGTGCTTAGAACAATGCCTGGGACACCGTCAGTGCTCAATAAACATTAGGTGTAGTTGATATATACAAACACACACTGATAGTTGATATATATATATATCAGGTATATATATATATATCATCATATATAATATGATGATATATATATATATATTCTCACACACATTAACATGTACATATACCTGAGGGTACTTCAAAAGATCATGAAACATCGAATTAAAAAATAATATGAATCTTTCCATGAACTTTTTGAAGTACCCTTGTATATGTAAGCTGTATATGAAAGGAAAAGAAATGGAGAGCTACAAAAAGAAAAAAAAAAGTGCTCAACTTTAGATAAAGCTAGAAGTGCTTATCTTTTCCTTTTTAGTTTTTAATTAAGTAGCATTAAGTATGCTTTTAATTAAGTACCATAAACATAGTTCCTGTAACAAATATCCACTTAAAGATATTTTAAATTTTCTCTTAAAACTCTGCATTAATGACCCAATAATGCTTTGTTGTGGCTTTCAGAAAATGTGTGAAGTGTTCTGACAGTGTGTCAACAACGTGTCAAATATCGTGAGAGAGAAGCTAAGAACTGGAATCATAGTGTCACCAAGTGTTAAAGCTGGAGGGACCTTAGACCCCCTTCATGTTGGAAGTGATAGGGCTGAAGCCCAGGAGGATTAAGTGATTTGTTCAAGGTCGCACGTAGAGCAAGTAAGGACCAAGGAGTAGAACCTGGGTCCCTTAGCTCCCAGTCACGTGCTCTTTTAGATTGGTAATTTCACTCCTAACTATATTAATTGTTTTATTTTGTACAGAACAAAACACTGATTATAGAAATGGAGTCAGAGATTTTTTTGGAATCTGAGACATTTTAAAGGTCATCCATCTCTTATTAGTCAGAGTATATAGCTATCTATCCCCTTATTTAAGAATTTATTCCATATATAACTCCTGTAGATATTAATTTCCCACAGTGAGAAGCAGTTCTGAATAAATATCGTTATCCCTCACTTTAAATCTACTTTTCACTGAAGAAAGCATGTTTTTTTCTTTCCTTGTTTTTTTTTTTTTTACTTTCTTGTATGCTTGCTTTTTAATAGACCTGCCCTTTCTCTTTGTGCCACTAGATTCAGACAGTCAAGCACATAGAAATTATTTCAAATACAGACACATAAGCACATGCACATGTACAGGCACAAACACACACACACACACACACACACACACACGCTCGCACACACACACACACAACACAACACTAATGAAGCACTTGACAAACTACAGACCACTTCAATTATTTTTACCTTAATTGCAAGTTAGCTAGTTGGACATCTTCAAAAGTGCGCTTTATTGATGAGAAAACAGAGTCAAGGAGTAGTGATTTTTCAAATAAAGGCTCAAAACTAGGACTTTCTCTTTCAATATATATGCACATAATAGAATATAGATCTTTAATGGATAGTTAAGGTAAAAGATACTATTTCAGGATATACCAAAATATTTTGGAGTTAATATAAAGGAGGACAAAAATAATATGTTATACCTAGTCCTCAGTGATAAGGAGTGATATTTTGTATTAGAAAATCCAAATTTAATCTGATTTATATTTTAATATTTTTATTTATATTTGTTTAGTATTTTAATATTTTAAATTCTAAATCTGCTTTGAAAGATAGAATAAATTTTTCATTTAAACTTGAATTTTTTTATTTTTTTAAATTGACAGGTAAAAATGTGTACAGCTATGGTGTACATGTTTTGATATATGTATACACTGTGAAATGGCTAAATGAAGCTACTTAACTTATCCATTACCTCACATACTTACTATTTTTTTTTAGTAAAAATACTTAAAATCTTCTCTTTTACCAAAAGTTATGTATAAAAAGGAACATATTGTTGTTAACTTTTGTTACCATGATGTACAATTGATCTCTTGAACTTATTCCTCCTGTCTAAATGAAACTTTATGTCCTTTGACAAAAATATCCCTAATCCTTCCACCCACCCCACCCCCAGCCTCATGTACCCACAATTTTACTGTCTGTTTCTATGAGTTTGATTATTTAAAATTCCAAATATAAGTGAGAACATGCAGTATTTTTCTTTCTGTGCCTGGCTTATTTCACTTAACATAATGTCCTTCGTTTTCATCCATGTCATAAATGAGAGGACTTCCTTCTTCTTTAAGGCTTGAACAGTGTTCCATTATGCATATATACTACAGTGTCTTTATTAATTTGTTTGCTGATGGACACTAAGGTTGATTCCTTATCTTAGCTATTGTAAATAATGCTGCAATGAACATGGAAGTGCAGGTCTCTCTTCAACATATCGGTTTCACTTCCTTTGAATATATATCCAGTAGTGGGATTGCTGGATCATATGGTATTTCTATTTTTAATTTTATTGAGGCACTATATTTGAATATTTTAAAATTGGTTTTGTAGTTATATATGTTCAGAGAATTGTTTTTATTTACAATCTCAAAGATAAATATCTTTAATTTAGACTGATCTTCAACCGGATACCATCACTTTCACTGTTTTGCTTATTTTGCCTTTCCTCCTTTAGCCATTTAAATAGTTAACAACTTGTGCAGAGTCTTTTATAATAGAAACAATCAGTCCTGGTACTTTTGAAGAGTCCTGGACTAGGAGTCAGAAGAGCTTGGGTTCTATTTCTGGCTTGTCCGATAGCTTGCCATATGCCTTTAAGCAGATCCCTTACATCTGTGAGTCTTAATCTAATCTTCTATGAAGAGAAGATGTGAGACCAGATGATAAACAAGGTCCTTTAAACCTCTCGAAGGTCTAGAATTTATAATATATCTCTTCTGAATATTAACTTTATTAAATAAAGATTTTGTTTTATTATGAATATTTCTTAAAGCAGACATGCATATGCATATGAAAGATCAAAATATGAAAGCAAAACAATTCTGCAATTGTTACATATATATACCTGCATCAACACACAGTCTTATCATTACTGGGGCTTTGGTAACATACTATCAAAGTAAACACCTTCTTCAATAAGCGCAATTTATACATGTTAAATTTGTGCTCTAAGTAATGTCAGTGGTAAATTTATTTAGTTAAGCATCTTAGTTCAAATAGTGCCCTGATTTAGATGAGGTATGGACATGAAACTAAGATTATGAGACAAAACCTTGAGGTCACACGCCATATTCACTCTTCACAATATGTGGACTTATTTTTGGTGACATTTCAGAAAATGGTAATGGGTTTAGTAGTACCAAGATTTGTCAGCAACTCTCTCTATATAATCTGAAATACATACTTAATGCTGTGAACCTCCAAGAACTGATTAAATTCTTTCCACATGTTTTTAAGTTCATATATAACATACATTGCATGACTTGAAATAAGCTACAGGATTTACTTTTTAAGGTCAATATGTGTAGGACCCTTGTCAAATGGTGAATAATTTCTGATATATTTCTTTGCTTGATTTTTAAAAAATCTCTAGCATAGGGTTAACATGAAGATATATTTAGATTGTTGCAAATATTTCTGGAATAGCATGCCTATTAAGTTCATATCAGAAAATGCAAAATATTGATGGATTTTATGTGTGCATACAAGCATGTTCCTATAGACTGCTGGCACTGCTGAGAGCGTGGCAGTTCTGGCAGTCCGCACTATCTAGGCAACATTTTATTCTCTTCTGCTTCAGAGGAAGCCTCCTGGCCAGTAGGTGTTGCTGAAGCCACATTTCTACTGTTCTTTAGCGTGCTGGAAATCCATCGTATTAGTTTCCTGAGGCTGCTGTAATAAATTACCTTAAAAATGGTGGCTAAAAACAACAGCAATTTATTCTCTCACCATTGTGTAGACCAGAAATTCAAAATCAGTTCCACTTGGCCAAGGTCAAGGTGTTGGCAGGCTACATTTTCTCCACAGGTTCTACAAGAGATTCTCTTCCTCGACTCTTCCAGTTTTTGGTGGCTGCCAGCATTTCTTGATTTGTGGCCACATCACTTCAATCTCTCCCTTCATGGTCATGTTGCCTCTTCTTCTGTGTCTTATCTCTGCCTGCTTCTCTCTTCTAAAGACACTTGTGATGCCGTATAGGACCCACCCAGATAACTCAGGATAGTCTCTTCATCTCAAGATTCTTAATCCCATCTAAAAAAAAGTTAGCATATTATGTAACATTCACAGGTTCTAGGGATTAGGATGTCGACACACCTTTGATAACCATTATTAGCTTAACACATTCATTCTTTAGGGATTCATAATTTAATGCTTAATGAGTTCCTAAACTGTGTACTAGGTAAAAAAAAAAACTCCCTGTTACTTAAGAGTTTATAATTTAGTTATAGCAAATTCACACACAAATGAAACATCTTAAGAATATTGGAAAGAAGATGGGAGACAAGAGATAAAACATAGCTACTTTGAAGACCAGGAAATGAATTTAAATTAAATGTATTATTGAATATTTAAATTTAATGTAAATAGAATGTGAAAGACTAGATTGAGTATTTTTCAAAACCAACTTTGAAATAAATATCTTCTCTGCTGCCCTGGCTACAGCTATTGCATGCTTTTGCTCTTGCTGTCTGCAGAACTTGGCAACGTCTTTCCCTTCACCGACCTGTTCCTTCCTTCTTGTCTTACATGTCTCAGCTCAAATGTTACAGCAGCATAGTGGAGGCTGTACCATATAACTTTGATATACTTTAAGTAGCCCTCACCACCACTGGAGGTTTTATTATTTGTTTGCTTGCTTTACTATCTGTCTCACAAGTCTTCCCACAGGACATTATCTTTCTGAAAGTTGAGATCTTTTCTATCGAAACTCAGCCCATAGAACTGCACCTGGCATAACAGATTTTAATGAGTATTACTCAGTAAATTAGAGAATTCCTAAAGATTTAGTTCAAATGTTACTTCCTCTGGTAAGAATTCCTGAATCAACTGCTTAGGGAAAATTTTCTCCCTCTTCTATGCTCCCATCTTATACTGCTTGTGCATAAAACTAACATTGATCAAGTTGCACCATATTAATTTACATGTACATCTGTCTTTGAAGAATACTGCATTTTCCAGATGCTGAATGAGGTTGAGCATTTTTTCATGTGTCTGTTGGCCATTTGTATATCCTCCTTTGAGAAATGCCTATTCAGCTCCTTTGCCCATTTTTTAATTGGGTTATTTGGTTTTTTTGGTGTAAAGTTGTTTGAGTTCCTTGTATATTCTGGATATTAATCCTTTGTCAGATGTACATTTTAAAAATATTTTCTCTGACTCTGTTGGTTCTTTTTTTACTCTGTTGATCGTTTCTTTTGCTGTGCAGAAGCTTTTCATTTTGATATAATCCCATTTGTTTATTTTACCTTTAGTTGCCTGTGCTTTTGGGGTCCTATTCATGAACTCTGTACCCACTCCTACTTCCTGGAGTGTTTCCCCTATTTTCTTTGAGGAGTTTTATTATTTCAGGATTAATTCCTTAATCCATTTTGAGTTGATTTTGGTATATGGTGGAAGGTACAGGTCTAGTTTCATTCTCCTACATATGAGTATCCAGTTTTCCCAGCACCACTTGTTGAAAAGGCAGTCTCTTCCCCAGTAAGTAAATTTGCTGCCTTTGTCAAAGTTCAGATGGCTGTAGGCATATGGATTGATTTCTGGGTTCTCAATTCTATTTCATTGATCTGTGTGTCTATTTTTATGCCAGTTCCTTACTGTTTTTGTTATTATATCTTTGTAGTATAGTTTAAAGTCAGGTAGTGCTATGCCACCAGCTTTATTTTTTTTGCTCAGGATTGCTTTGGCTATGTGTGGTCTTTTGTTGTTCCATATAAATGTCTGTATAGCTTTTTCCATCTCAGAGAAAAATGTCATTGGAATTTTGATGTGGACTGCAATGAATCTGTAGATCAGTTTGGGTAATATGGACATTTTTACAATGTTAATTCTTCCAATCCAAGAGCAAGGGATATCTTTCCATTTTCTTGTGTCCTCTTTAATTTCTCTCAACAGTGGTTTGTAGTTCTCTTTGTAGAGATTTTTCACATCCTTGGTCAGCTTTATTCCTAAGTATTTTATTTTTTTGGTGGCTATCGTAAATGGGCTAGCTTTCTTGATTTCTATTTCTGCATGTTCACTGTTGGAGAAATGCAAATCAAGACCACTTTGAGATACCATCTCACTCCAGTTGCTAGAGAGGTTGCAGAGAAAAAGGAACTCTCGTTCACTGTTGGTGGGGCTGCAAAATGGTGCAGACTTTATGGAAAATGATTTAGAGGTTCCTCAGACAATTACAGATAGATCTATCATATGACCTAGTGATTCCACTGCTGGTAATACACCCAGAGGAATGGAAATCATCATGCCGAAGGGATACCTGTACTCCAATGTTTATGGCAGCTCTATTTACAATGGCCAAGAGCTGGAACCAGCCCAAATGTCCATCATCTGATGAACGGATAATGAAACTGTGGTACATCTACACAATGGAATATTACTTGGCAATAAAAAAGAACAAAATACTACCATTCACAACATGGATGGACTTAGAGTAAATTATATTAAGTGAAACAAGTCAGGCACAGAAAGAGAAAAACCAATTGTTCTCACTTATTTGTGGGAGCTGAAAGTAAATTAATAAACACAGAAACAAATAAGGGGGTGGGTGGGTGGGAAGAAGACAGAAAACCCACAAAAATTCCTTGAACTATTTAAGTCAAGTGAACAGATACGATGTGGGGTTGGGGGAGGAGAAGGGGTGGAGAGGAACGGGCAAAGAGCAATGAAAATCAACTACTATGTGTTTTGAAAAGTAAAATTAGTAATAATAATAATAAAGAATACTGCAAGTTCCTTCAAGGCAGGAATTTTATCTTAGCCTTCTCCATATCTGCAAGTTCATATCCATACTAATGCCTGAAACATAAAAGACAATCAATGAATATTTTTAAACTGAATTACTCTTTGAAAAAACCTAAAACTGTCATAAAAGCAGTTTATTAAATCTATCTGTAATAGTATTTTTGTGTGTCAAGTTGACTAGGCTACAGTATCCAGTTATTTAATCAATTACTAACCTAGGTGTTGCTGTGAAGGTATTTTGCAGATGTGATTAATATCTACAATCATTTGTCTTTAAGTAAAGGAGCTTCCCCTTTATAATATGGGTAGGTCTTATCCAATCAGCCAGAAGACATTGAAAGCAAAAACCAAGATTTTTCAAAGATGAAATTCTGCCTCAAGATTGCCGCATTTACTTCTGCCTGAGATGCCCCCCTGCTGACCTGTCTCTCTCTCTGTGTCTCTAAATCTCTCTCTCTGTCTCTAAATCTCTCTCTCTCTCTAATCCTGACTGATATACAATCCATCTTTCCATTTAAACCAAACTGAGGGCAGGTGAGAGTTTAAGCATCTCTCTCCAGATTTAGCCTTGATGTGTTTCAGGAGACTTTCAAAGTAATGGCAGTAGAAAATTAAAACTGAAAATAGTATGTCAGGAAAGAAAATGAAACATAAATTGACACTGAAAAATTGAACAAAGAGCTAAATAGCAACTTAGAACAATAAAAGGCAATTTGAGATTATAAACTGTTAAAAGTTGAATTACATTCAGTAGCATTTACTTAAGAAAGTAGGGTAGTACTCAACGATTTCTTTTTAAAGATTATCATGTTATAAGAGACTTGAAAAAGTATATCAAGTTACTTGTGGTATACACAAGAGAAGAGGGATATCTTTATAGTTAGTTGAGATACTTCCCAATTAATTTGCAACTTGTCATGGTTTGAATTTTGAAAAACCTTCTCCTTCACTCCCTCACTCCCACCTTAATGTAAGTTTTGCCAAGGAAATGAGGGAGTTTCTGTTAGAATTGGTTCCTTTGAGGCTTTTTCTACTACCAACTGAGCAATGAAATTTTATGATGCAGGTACATCTCAAAATCTCAGTGGCTGGCTTCCTTCTGAGGCCTGAAGTGAAGAGAAGAGCTGGTTATTCTCATTTCTCACCCTTACCATCCCACTCCATCGTAAATGAACTCTTCCTTTTCAAAAGCACAGTGCAAATTTTAGCTACACTATGTAAAAATGTTGCCGTCTTAACAGAACTTGAAAAGGGAATACATTTCATGTCTTCATATTGTGATATGCATTTTTCTTATTTTTTGTATTACCTTTCCTGTTTTAGATGTTTTGTGCAATAAGACCACAAATAGAAAATTACGACTACTGATGTCTCTGCTGAAATTTTGACATACAAATGAAAACTTGTTTGAGTGGGGTGGGTTTGACTAATGACTAAAATGAAGACAAAAACTATCAAGAATCAGAGGAATTTATTCTGTTTATTACGGAGTTAGAACCATGAAATGGCCTCCCTTTTGGGGGAAAAACTTTGAGGTGGCCAAAGACAGACAAAACACAATGATGTCATAGACAAAAGATAAAGGGTTAAGGTCACTGACTCTGACCTCTGAAGTCCTGACCATAATCATTTCGGATTCATCATTTCTGAAACTAACATCTCCTTCTGTAAGTTGAACTTATTCCTAAACTTTTAATTTCCATGAATAGTTCCACTCTTCTCCAGCTTTGGGCTCATGTCATTTTTCACTCCTTCTCAGATGCTCCTCTCACCCCAAATCCTATCTGTTAATCTTTTTTTCCTTCTAGTTATGTTATTCATAATTTTCTGCATTGACTTATTACACTGTAATCACGTTAGCTCAATTTCACACTATCATAATGGCCTTTGATTAGACATCCTGACATCTATTCTCTCATTCCTCCAGCCTTTTATGCAATCACAGTGACCAGATTAGTCTTCCTATAGCACAACTATCAGGCTTCTCCTTGACTTAAAAAAAATTCAATGTGTCTATGGATTGTAGAGCAGATAGTAGACATCCTTTCATTTGTCTTTCCATGTTCTTCCAACAGGGACCTTGCCTACTTCTTATATCCTTCTACTCCCCATTGTAACCAAATTAATCTTCTCCTCTTGCCCAAACATAATTCATGCATATCTTCACTTATAGTTTTGATTTATGCCCAATGAGAATTCCATCTAAATACTTTACCACCTTTAGGGACAGAGCCATAGTCTCCCCTGTTCAAAAAACTATGGTTTAATTTCAACATAAATTCATGTCTTTCTTCTCTTTTCCTGTGGTGGATCTTTTCTGAGATACAGCATAATGTAGTACAATCGTATAGCTGTAGGCTGGATTCCAGTTCTGCCATAGACCAGCTCTTCACATGCAGAGAAAAGACAACCATTCTGTCTCTGTTTCCTCATCCATGAAATGGGTATTGAAATATTCACCTTAGTTGAATTATTTATCTCTTCTATTTAATTTTATTTGTTGCCTGTCTCTCCATTAGACTATAAGCTTAAGAAGGCAGAAATGTTGCTTTTTTTGTTAATTGCTTTTCCCCCCAGCACTTACACTAATATCTTGCACAGTAGGAACTCGACATTATTTGTTGAATGAATGAACTGTTATCACCTAGTAAGAGTTTCACAAATGGTAGCAATCATTATCATCACCATGATTGTCATCATTCATTATACAGCACCTTTTTAATGCTGCCTAGCATTGCTATCTATTTTTTTTTACACAAAATCAGATTTCTCCTTTATTGGTCCTTAGTAACTTTTTGATGACGATTGGTCCTGTCCAAAATTGTATCATAGCTAATACTACACAGAATTACATGAAGTTGATTGTTTTAAGGAACAAGCCTGGAACTAGAATCAAAGCTTATTTAGTGGCTTTTTTTTCCCTAGAGACCACATATTCACATCTTATTGCTAGTAATCCAAGCAGAGATTATCAGCTGCCTCTAGGCTTTTCACACCACACATATTTACTTTTTTAGCAGCCATTTTTAATTATTTTCTATTCCCCTTCAAAGCCCATAAAATAATAATATGTCACATTTTAATAGCGCCTCAGAGGAAACGATATCTGACTAACCCATGAGTGCTTAAAAAAGTTGAATTTACAAGGCATGTATGTGACAAGGAATGATGTTATTAGTAGGATTCTACAGTGAAATTTCAATGATGCTCTGAGAATATCAATTCCAAACAGCTAGCCCCCCTCCCAACCCAATCCACCTTAACAGGATAATTTTTCAGCCATCCAATTGATCAGTTAGTCTTATTGGCTACGAAAACATAAATCTCTTTTGGAGAGATAAGATTTCATCATGCTTAGTCAGCTATACTACAGCTTCAAAGAGTTTATTCTATTCAACACTTTCCTTTGTAAGATTTGATAAAGAAGAACCAGCAATGGCTCATGGAGTCTGGCCACTCCTGCACCAAGAAGATCTGCACCCCGCCAGAAACTTACAAGAACTTCCTTTTCTCCTAGTTAAAACAGACTATTAATTGGCACAGAACTAACAAGTAGGGGTCATTTTCCCCAATATACAGACTGAATCCCCAAGATTCAACTTGTGCAAAGTCCTTCACGATTTGAAAGCCTTTATTTGCTTGCGAAGAATGAGACGTTTGAACATGTAGAATTAATTATTGGCTTTAAATCACGTTGTTCTGTACACTTTCTTACCAGTACCTGTAAAACTATCTGTGTTGAGATATCATCCTACTTATGTACTTGTTTAATAATTTTGATTTAATTTTCATTTGTACTTGTTTACTATTTGAATAAATAGTTCTTGGAAAAAAGAATGATGCCATATTAGCAGGAATTTTATATGTCTCTGTTAAGCTAGTCTCGAATATTAAATAATATCACTATAGTCCCTTTTTCATAAAAAAAGAAAATTAAAAGTATTTTGTTCTTAAGCCACAAAATTAAGGTTCTGAAGTTCAAGCGCCTATACTTTTATGTGACCTCCTTATTATTTTTTGTAACTGTTATATAAATATAGATTCAGAATACTGTGATTGAAATTCCTAGAGGGGGATTTTTTTGAAACTTAACAGCAAAATGTAGTTGACACTCGTTCAGTGTTACCCTAGGGCTACAGTTTTGATCATAGTCTGAATGGATTCATTCCTGTCAGCACAGTGAATTTTATACTCATGTCATAGGTAAATTTTAAAATCCCTTTGTCTTTTTCAAGTACAAATGAAGTAAGAGTAAATTCAGTTATAATATTTCAACTGAGATCTAAAGAAAATAATCATATCAAACAAATATAACATATAGGCCAAAATCTCTCCCCTTTCGAGTCTGGTTGCCTGAATGCATTTATTTTAATCTTGATATTGATGTAAATACACAGACATTTATACACTTAACACAATCATTTTTAATACACCAAATACATCATGATAAATAGAAAACCAGAACAAATGAGTTATGCATTTATGCATTTATCAATAGCTCTATAACTGTAAGAAAGCAGTGGCTATTTTGTTACTATATCTTATAAGCAGTGCAATCTTTTATATACAATATTTTAGTTTTAAAACATTTTTAAGACCCTATTCCCCTTTGCCCAGGTATTAGACACCCGTGGCAGTGCTTTGAATTTTTTTAAAAAAGTACATTCTGATCGTAGGTTCCCTAGAAGGTTAAACATAAATTAGTCATAAAGCCAATGAAATAGGCAGGAAATGATTAGGCTATGTGATTATTTCTAGATTTATAGTGTTTTAACATTACTAGTGTTTAATTAAGAAGAAAAGGAGTCAATTTTATTTTGTGTGATTATTTAAGACCTCAAAAATTAATGTTCTCCTTACTCTGTAGTGCTGTAGTTCTAAAGCCATGTTGAAGACAACAAAGTCCTATTTGATAGTCTAGCCTTTCCGTGAACAGCTCTTCTTCCTGTCTTTGATGTAGGAAGGGTTTATTTAATCAATTATTAATCAAAGTTATAGCATTCTTCTTATATATTTAGGTAAAACTAAAAGATGACTTTCCCAAGCCTTATTGCTTAAATAAAAGTTTAAATAGACTGTGAAAACACTTGACTTTGACATTGCAGATATTGGAATGATTTAAGTTTAAGAGAGCTACTGGTCTCAACTGGGTGCTTAGATGAAAAAGTGTGTCTGGTGTGCGTGCGTGCGTGCGTGCGTGTGTGATATGATTTTCTAGCAGTAGATGATGAGCGTGGGCCAAAGTATACAGAACACTTTTGATAACCTTCCCTCTGATAACAAAAGCCAGTACAGATAATTTGATTAGTGCTTTCTTTGCACAGGTGTTAAAGTTTGACAGGAAACAGCTGAAAGACACAGAATAGTGGTGCAAGCCGGGCAGCTGGACACTTTGTGTATGGAGAATCTTGAGCAGTTGGTAACATTTGGCAGCTTAACATAGAAAAAAATGACTGCTAGCAAAATCTCAACTGCTGCTAATTAGCAGCAATGAACTGTGGGTAGGACAGTGTGTTTTAATGTGAGAAGATTTTTACAGTAACCACCACACTAAGCGGGGGGGTGGGGGTGGTGGTGGAAAGAAATGCTCCCTAGCTGACCCTCGTGGCAATCCAAGCTGCATATTGCAATAATCCTGTAAATTACTATGCTTTCTTATACAGTAACTTGGAGTTAATTAGTAATTTAACATTCCTCTACACTATTAAATGTCTTTCTTGCATTATATTATGTTGTTTCATGGGCTTACCTTAACACTAATGGGGTTTTGTTATATTTTCTCAAAACAGTAACAGTAAAATAAAACTGCGCTAGAAAATTAATTAGTTATCTTTTACCTTTGATTTACCTGTTATTAACAATTAAGTGGTGATACACATTTTTAAAGTGGTTTTGGAGGTTATGTTGAGATGAATATACTTCCAGAATATATTACAGAAGAAATGTGAATAAAAATGAGTAGTGCACATACTTCAAGCAACTATGCCATAGAAATAGATTGCAATGCAAGCACATTTCATATTTCTACTCTAAAAGGTGGGGTAATAATTTGCAGGTGGAGGAAGGGGAAGAAAAATAGAGGTGGAGAAGGAAAGCCTATTTACTTATCTACATTCACTGATTTCTGAAAGAATCTTTTTAAAGTCAAATCCACACCAAACTTGGGTTTGTGTGATAAAATGTGAATGTGCTGTAGTGAGGTAGTGGATCTTTTGTATAGAAAAAATATGTACATTTTTGTAGCTTTGTAGTTTGTAAATGCCAGAGGATTTGGTAGGATTCCGTCATGGGAAAAAGTGATACTGAAAAATTTAGATAATATAAATTAATGGGTACAATGATAATTTTCAAATAGAAAACTCTGAGGCGAGGAATTGTGGTGAATGAAATTATTCTGATTATTTGAACAAAATAAAGAAGATAAATTTTTTAGTATGCTTTTTAAAAATTCCTTAAATAGCCACCTCTTTCTTCTGCAATCCTAATTTTGCTATTTAGTGAAGCAGAGAAATAAAGCAGTATTACAGGCATGCACTTTACAGACTGTTCTTATGTATTTGACATTGCAATTCTACTGTATTTGTATATTAAAGATAAAGGTACTGTTTTTATTTGGCATCTCAAAGATCAATGTGAATTTGACGGTGGAACCATTTAGTAAAAGCAAGCTTCAGAAGAAGAAAAAGCTACGTATGCGTATGCGGAAAAGAATGAATTCAACACAAAACATTTCCAAAAGATTTTGTCTCTAGGGGCTCCCTCTAAAAGAGTGTCTGCTACCATTTAAAACCCTATCCTTTGCAGCTGGATTTGAACATTCCATAAAAAATTCATCCACGCTTTAAGAGATTTCTGCTTTTCTGTCCTCTCTATTGTTAGACAAATTGAAGTGTGCACTCGGAAGGAGAGTGGCAGTGAACTGCGAATTTATTTACTCATTCGATTCTAATATTGAGAGAATCTACTAGCTCCGTTCAAAGGGTAGAGCAACAATGCAAGTGACATCAGGTCACCCAGCACTTCGTAGCTACCTGTGAGATAGAATTGTTCTCCTTGCAGATAGGAAGTGACTGAAACCTCTTTTTCTCATCAATGTCTATTATGATTGATGGCTCTATGGTCACATTGAATATGCCCTTTTTAAATAATTCACAATGTCATCACCATAGTACTAGTTTATAACTAGCCTGTTATTTTTACCTTTGTTCATTCACTATCAGAAGGTTAGATAAATTAAGTACTGTGAATTTTGGTAGCATTATAACCAACCAAAGTAGAGTGTTTATAGCCCAACAGCAACAAAGCATCAGTTTTATTTTATTTTTTTACCGACACTGAAATGTCTCTCTCTCAATAAATCCTAAAAGGAAATTCTGATAAAGCAGAAGCACTTGTAGCACACTTGAACCTGAAACCACAGTTTGGTCTGAAGTCATAATAAGATTTTCAATATAAAAAGCAGTCATACTGTATTGAAACAAAGGGAGTTTTATATAAATTCTACTCTTATTTCTAAATAAAAAAATATTTATTTAGTGCCTCCATAATAATAAAATTTACAATTCATTTTCAAATATCTAATGCATGAATTGTTAAACCAGCATCTGTACAAAACAACAGTAAAAACATACATTTTAAAATGTAGTGCTTAATATTGGGAGTATTATATGAGAAATAATATTTCAGTTATTTTCTAAGTTAATTAGAAATCAGGGCATGTTATTTAATTCTTGAAATATGGATGCTGACACTCAAAAGTCCATTCTTTTACAGTACACATTTAAAAGGGTTATTTAGCAGTTTTGAGCACTACTAGTCACTAAAATGAATAATTGCATCTTTTACAATGCAAATTTTGTTGTTTTACACACTAGTTGTTGACAAGTCAATTATACAAATTCAAAATATTAATCAAAGGAATTTAGATGGCTTTAAATAAACAGATTTTTTTAGATTTTAATTTTAACGTTGTGATCAACAGTAATCTAAAAGATTTTATTTGTGCAAATTTTCTCAAGAGTACAATGTTGCTTCAAGATTAGGAACATTTATTTTCTTAAAATTTAAGTATCTTGTACATATTCAACCTATAATGAAATATAAAACTTTCAGAGATGAATTGTATGTTTAACAGAATTGTGGCTTTATAAAAATTACCTTGGTGTTTTTATTTTTAGGATCCTAGTTTGGGATTTTATTGTTTGTTGATCTTTTATTATTATTATTATTGAATTCTGTTTCTCAAAGTAACAATTTTAGGTGGAATGCAAGAATATAAAAATGCTCCGGACTTAAAGTATATGATCAAAGTCTAAATATGCTATCATAAGTAAAGAGATCAAACTGAAAGACAAAAATTGTCATGCGGTCAGAAATGCTATAATTAATAAAAGTACGGAGCTTCTATTCATTCATTCACTCAATTAATATTTACTGACCACTAGAAAATGGAGAGACTTGGCTCTTATTCATATGGAGCTTACATTCTATCAGGGAAGACAGAAAACAAACAGATCTTTTTAAAACAAGGCAATCTCAGCAGTAAGTGCTTTGAAGAAAATAAAGCAAGGTGATATGCTGGAGAGAAATTGGGGAAAGCACACCTTGAGGGCCTTCTTTAGAATGGGTGGTCAGAGAAATCCATCCTGTATGGGTGAGATGGGGCTGAGACAAATAATGAACAGGCACTAATTGTGCAAAGATCTGGGGCCCAAGGATTCTAGATCAGCAATTCCTAGGTTCCTGCTATGGCAGGAATAAGCATGGTATTTCAAAATGACTGGAGTGATGAGGAGAGAGCTGAGATAAGATGAGGTCAGGAGGGGAAGCAGGGAAGAGCCAAGGCAAATGTAGCAGTTAGATGGTAACAGTTTCACATATTATTCTATGAGCAATGAGAAGCCGTAGGAAGCAGCGCAATGACATTCTGTGGTTTGTTTTATAAAAAATTCCGGGCTGTAGAGTTGGGCAAATATTTGATGCCTGCTGCCACTTTCAATTGTATGCTGCTTGACTTTTGGGAGCTTCTGTTGCTTTGCTTCCAGTGGCCAGGGTGGGAGGTCAATTCGATAGGTCAATAAGAAAGTGCCTAAGAGGACTTGGCAACCTGCAAGGGCTCAAGAAACATGACATCTCTTCTTTACTTTTGAACATAAAGTTTCAAAATTACTAAGCACAGGATTTGGAGAGTTTATCACTAATGATGTGAATTAATTCTCATTTTTATATTGATTTGATCTGTATAAACAAAATAAAATTTTAAAAAATGGTCAAAGATAGCTATTTCACATGGGAGACCACTTAAGTAACTATAGGTATTAGTAAAGTAATTACATTTATTGAGACCTTATGATGTCCTAGATACATTCCAAGCTTTTTACATTATTAGCTTATTCACCCTTGAAACACAGCTATGGATTAATGCTATTATTATCCCTTACAGAGGAAGAACGTGAGGACCAGATAGGTTATATAACTTTCAAAGGTCACAGTGACAGAGGTAGGATACTAAAATAAGTGTTCTTTCACCAAAACTAATATCTTAACAACATTCAGGGTTTAGAAAGTTGAATAACTTAAAATTTTGAGGTTTAGCATGATTGATATATATGAAGTCTTCAAAAAGTTCATAAGAAGATTCAATTGGATGTTAGTATCATCTCCTTATAAACTAAGTAAATTAGGCTTTTAAAAAATATAGTAAAGAAAATAAAATGAAAAGCCTGCTGAGTCAAAAAGAAGACAATCTTTTTGTCAGTTTCAGACTCAGATCCTCCCTTTAGAAAAACAATTTTATTTCAAAAATTATTAGTTTAGAATTGTTTTATAAATAAATAATAAATTTTTCCTTTAAATATTATTGTTTCTCTCTTAATCTTTACTAAATGTAACCTCAAAGAACATGTAAAAAAGTAAAAAATAAAATAACTGAAGGACATTTAGAGAAAAATTCTCCTTTCATTGAAATAAGCATTATTTTTTCTTTTTCCTGTGATTTTTCTGGGGCTCAAATTTAAGGTTACAAAATGAAAATCAGCACTTCAAATATATTTCAGACTCTATTATCACAAAAAAATTTTCCAAGAAAAATAGTGCAAAAGTTTTTAAGACTAAGCTTTGTGATTTTTATTTTATAAAACCTTAAAGAAGTGCTTGTTTTATGTGTATAGCAATTTAATGGGTGAATAAAGACATAGGGCAATTCAAGAAGAAGCTAGGAAATCAAAGATTTTGAGAGTTGTGGAAGCTTAAAAATCACTTAATTTTTTAATTAGGATGGAAAAAAGTGCAAGGGGAAGATTTATGTAATAGTGGAGGCATGATTTCTTCATAATCAATAAAATAAATTTTGTGAAAATATCTCTAACAAAGGAGTAAATCATCTATAACTATTCTATTTAAATTTTCTATCTTTCTATATAAATAGCAGTCATTTATTATGCCATTTTCTCAGGTTTTGCCTAATTTTAAAATCTTCATTTATTAAAATAACAGCAATATCTTTACGATATTCCACTACATTCCAGTTAATATACTAGACAGCTTGGGATGTAATAGTCAACAGTAAGCAATTCCCAGCCTCAATGTATTCAGAGTTGGGTGGGAGATGTAGAGGAAGAAAGATAACTGTATCACAGTCCCTGCCAATATGGGTAGCATGGTGGCAGAATCTGGTTATAAATGGAATTAAATATAAATTTAGGTTTCAAAAAAAAAATAAATTTAGATTTCCTTAATTCAAAGGTTTAACAAGTATATTTCATGACTGTGATAGCAAAAACAACCAAAAAGAAATTTAGCAATTAAAAAATACTCTAAATTTATAAATTAATAATCCAGTGAAACCATAAATCATAGATGCACATTTTTACCTAGTATTTTAAAATATGCTTTTTGTGTATGTTTGCTAAGTCATTGTTTTGACCTTCCGTACATAATTGTCCTACATTACATCATATAGGATTATCTGAGACCTAAAAAAATTGGGAAAAAATTTGAGCGGAATTTTTAGTGTTGGATGTCACCAGTCTTGACACCTAAAAATGTGTCACTTTTAGAAGTCTTATAATCAATTTCAGCCAGCTATCAAATCAAAGCATAGAGATCTGAATTTCAAGAACAGTATCAAAGAATAATTTGCTATATGATGACTAAAATAATGGCAGTTTGGATAGCACTCTGGTATCTACTTTACAACTGATAAACATATAACTAGGGTTCTAATTAAAGTGAAAAAAAAAAACTTTTTATGTTTTTGGAACTGAATCAATCTGGGGACAAAATACCAAAACTTTAACAAACGAATTCACTGCACTAATTTTTTTTTTTTTTTGACCGGTAAGGGATCGCAACCCTCGGCACGGTGTGGTCCACACCACGCTCAGCCAGTGAGTGCACCGGCCATCCCTATATAGGATCCAAACCCACGGCCTCGGCGCTACCAGCGCCTTACTCTCCCGAGTGAGCCACGGGGCTGGCCCTTAAATATATATATATATTTTTTTAACAAAACAAACAACTACAAATATCTTTCTGTCTTTTCTAACACTCTTCTCTTAATACAGCAGAGCATGTATAGTTTAGTGTATTAGCACAGACTTCACATACTATTTTGTGGATACTGAAGACAGCAAAGATTAAAGAGATGAAACATCCAAATCCTCACTTATCACAGACTTTTCTAGGAACATAATAAACAAAACAAATAAAATCCCTGCCCACATGAAGCTTATAATATAGTTTCAAAAGATGAGAAACTCAAAGAGTTTTAGTGACCGTTAATTTTCCTTATTTCTTAAGTTCTCTCAGTTCCTAATGGAAAGTTGGAACAAGTGAGAGTCTTCTGACTTTCAATTTATTAACATTTTTAGCACTCTGGCTATGAAAGTAAGAAGACCTGTGTTCTCATTCCAATTTGCTGTTCACTGAAATGACATTTGTATATGACGTATTCATTAGCTTATGTTTGAAATATATAATTGTTCAAGCAAACAGTATTTTTGTTCTTTTTGTCTCTAAATGGGAATGCAGTTCTCATATATTAACAACACATTTTTATTTTTCATATGAAGACAGCAAGGAACATGAACTTAAAAAATTACTCCATGGTCTACTGATGTCCCATAGAACAATGAAAGAAAGATGTTACTCAGATTATTCGGTTATATGCTGAGTGATTGAACTAAGCTGATCTATGAAAGCTTTCAAATAAAACTTCTAATTAAAATTTAAAAACAAAATTTTTTATGTTACTGTAACACAAATTTCCTCAAGCTTTACAAGTTTTGAGAGCAAATGAGGTGGTATCAGAATTAGTATTCAAATTATGTAAGTTATCAGTTCCTACTAACTGACATTGGATATTCAGTACTCGATAAAATATCTCTTTCTCCAAAATAGTTCTAAGTGTTACCAGTGTTTATCTCTCATACTTGTATGTGCTACAAGTATACTACCACCAATTCTTGCCTAATCTGTTGATCAGTTTCTTGTCTCCTGATGCCCCTCCAAACATATCAGTTCCCTCCTGGTAGTGGCCTCCATTCTATCAGGCATTGAGGTTATCAGAAATGTACCACCAACACAGCAATTTTTACAAGACCTTGACGTTATCCAACTTTCTTGACTGAGCACCACATTTATTTCTACTGCTACTCTCAGCATGGCAGTTCACTTTTGGTGGTTATACTGTTCTTCCACAAGCTAAAAGTGATTTTTAACTGTAGCCAACAGGTATACTCTCTACTGTGTTATACTCTTTCAGGGGTGTCCTTAAGCGGTGTGATTGGACTCCAGTATTACAGAGATACAACTCCTAACTTTTGTACAATACCACGAATCTGGTCATATCTTAATGAAGCAATATGGTACTACAGAATTATTACTCCCTTTTGAACATCTAGAAAAACTAGGTCAAATTTATCATACTTAGCTTCTGGTCAATAGATTCAAACTAAACTTATATTAAGATTTTAAAGAATTGTAGAAATGTGATGTGAATAAGAAGATAGTTCTTTTAAAATAGAAAATTAAAAGCTGGGCATCATTGACAACTCATTAAGATCTCTTCCTAATACCAAGGCAAAGAGCAAAAGGTCAGTAGTAGGTACCAGTCTTAAAAGATCTGTCTTCATCTTGCAGAATTAATTCTTAGCAACCTGTAGATGATGATATCTCACCTACTGGTGAGATATTTAGCTACTAGAAGACACCGATCTACCAAAATTACAGCCTCTAATACACAATCCTATGTTTACACAAATTACGTCTCTATCCCAAAGATGAAGGGAGAAGTTGATCACTTGCCTTATTTTTCGCTTTCTGTCTTTAATGGATAATGTGCAAATGTTTTGTTTCTGTTAACACTGGAAAAATATTTGAAGACAAAATGCTCAGAATATCTCATAGCTATTAACACAAACAGACAAAAAAAAGTGAACAATTAAAAAGAAGACCAATTTAATCATAGCTGTTGGTTAATAGCTTTGTCTGATAAAAATACGGCAAGAAGCCCTGATCTAAGAACTGACTAAGATTATCCAAGAGTTTTCTAGATGTGGTTGGAATGTGAGAATTCCACATAGATTATATGCATGTTTAAAAGGATTGATCTTCCACAAAAACAAAGAAGAAATAAATTACCTTTATCCATATGAAACTCATTATGAGCAAGATAGGTTTTCCAAAATCCATGTTAGATGGGATTGCAGTGTCTGAATTGAAGTCTTTACTTTATGAAAATTATAATTATTTTGATTTTTGTCCACAATCAGCTTGAAATGTTGCAAAACTCTGCAGGTGCTGACTGTTATAACAAAACCATAGGAACAGATGGTGCAAGGTACCAGGCCAGCTCAAGGGATTAAATATGAGGCTTTTGAAATTTAAAATTAAAGCTGGGTGATCTTGGGAAAACCTGCCTGCCAAACATGCTTGCTCAAAAAAATAAATAAAAATAAAAAAGTTATCCAAATTATCTTGACAAGCTTATTTACATTCAAATGACTAAAAAATATTAAGTAGTTATAAAGTGCTCTTGGCGGGGTACAGCCCACCTGACCAAATTAAAATATGAAATGCTCATTTCCATTATGGTATAAGGCTTTGCATGCAGTGACCCCCTCTTGTGTTTAGTTCCTAACAGGAGCTAATTTCTTTGGGCAAGGTGGTACATTTCTAGGTGCTAAAATAAAGATATCCTAAACTCTGTCTCTTCTAACTGGACAGAGTAAAGTGTTTTGGTTGGGTCACCAATGGTGAATTTAGGAGATTTACATCAATTGCTATGAATACAAGAAATGGGAAAAATAAAGTTTCAAAAGTTAACATGATCAACTAGATTTAATTATCTTAAGAACTAAGTCCATGTTAAAAATACAACAATAATAGCATACTTAAAATATCAAAGTTATATTTATTTTGATATTCCTAGTATATTTTTTATAATAAAATAATGCTTTATAATCCATATTAGCATATTTGAGCAACTACTATGTAACATGAAGGTTATGTATATTAACTTTAATGTTCCTAACTTCTTTGAAAATTAGATACTATTACTTATAGTTACAGTTGTAGAAACACTTTCTATTACTTACTAATAAGTATTAAAAACTTGAATGCAAGACTGGGTGAGTTTGGTTTCAAAAGCTATTTTCTTTTTCAGTTTGCCAAATATATTTGTAACTATCATCCCATTCAATCCTATCAACAATACCCTATATCAAGGCATATGTGGTAATACATATTTTATAGATGAAAACAACAGAACTTTAGATAGGGCTTAGGAACTGAAGCACATCACTTAACTGTGAAATGGCAGAGCCAGGCATTATGCCTGGGTTCCTTGAGCTATAGTTTAGTATTATTTCCTTCAATCCCTTGATTTGGTTAGATAACACTGCAATAGAGTGAGGCATTTGAAGATGTGGATTGTAGTGGATTGAATTATGTCCCCCTAAAACTCCCTGAAGCTTGAATTGTGTCCCCCAAGTTTTATGTATTAGACACTGTGACTGTTAAGAGGGTGGGAAATACTATAATGGTAATTGAAAGGGGGGGCCTTGAAGAGGTGATTGGATTGTAGGACTGTGCCATAGTGAATGGATTAAACATGGTGGTCAAGGGCATGGTTCTGAGAGATTTAACAGGAGAGTCTGTTTTTCTCTTGCTCTCTCTGCTCTCTCTGCTTCCACCATCTTGCAATGTGAGACCCCTAGGTTACTGTTGCCACCACCAGATGGACTTTGGACTTCCCAGCCTCACAAAGTGTAAGCAATACGTTTTGTTTTCTTTATAAATCACCCAGTTGTGGGTATTTTGTTATAAGCAATGGGAACAGACTAATACATGGGTATACGGAGTTTAGCCATTGTCTTTTCCTCCAGAAAATCTGTTTAGTGACTTAACATCACCATGTTTCTTTTTTCTGCATTATGGTGTTATTCACAATTATGGGTAGGAATTCTTATATTCTCTGGGAGGTTTTGAGGCTTCTGAGAAGTTGAATGAGTCAGACATATATGCAAGATACTGGTCTATGCCTTTGGGACATAAGGATAAGTAAATCATAAACCCTGATTTTAGGATGGTCATAAAATAATTTTCATAGTATCTCAGACAATATGCTGAAGATTTTTCACATTTGAGTTCATGTAACCTTCCTGAAAATATATTGGGTTAATATTGTTATCTTTATTTTAAATATGAAGAAACATAGGCTCTGAAAGTTTAGTTCATTTGTCTAAAGCCACAAAGCCAAAAGGTGAAGATCCTGGAATTCATGCACAGGTCCAATTGACTAGAGCCACTATATTTTTTCATCTCCCACGGAACAGAAGAGAAAATATACACAATTAAAATAAAATGTGAGGAAGTAAGATGAAGTGTTATAATTTAAATCTAAATGAAGTAATATTAAAACATTCTGATTGAGGAACATTCTTAGTATAGGTGATGACATGTGAGTCGAATCCTTCTGGAAGAAAGATAGATTTTGCCTATTGACCTAGAGCATGAATCAAGTTTAGTAGGGGAAGCAGTGTCAACAATGCCATGGAGTTATGAAAGTTCATGCTGTATAGGGAGAAAAGTGGGGTACACGTTTGAAATTTTAATGGAAAGAGGTAATAAAAATGACACCCATTTATGTAGGGCAAATTTGAGGAGGGAGAAGTTCAAATTTATCTATTTATCTTGGATTTTAGAATGCAATTATAATTGTTTAGGTAAGAGATGGTCGTGGAACCACGGCAGAAATGAAGCTTTTCTCTTTGAATACATCTCTCCCAAGTACCCAATAAAATCTTTCTAAATTTTAGTCTTAGACTACATAGGAAAGCTTGGATATATTCAGGGAAAAAATGTTTACTTTGTTTATGATAATGGGCTATTCCTTTTTAAGGATCTACCACATTTTTTTTTTGCTACTATCTTCTCTGACTCATTACCAGTGAAAGCCCTAGTGCATGTGCATAAGGAACATAATTTTTATTCCAAATCTAAAAGTCTTGCATTTTGATGGACAATAAAGTATCAATATCCACTATATTTTGTAGCTCTTTAGTGAAGGTTTATTCAGAGTAAAAGTGTGAATTTTATTCTTTCTTTAGGAGTAGATGAATTTTTACGGTGTCCCAGATATCAGTGACCATTTTTAACCTACTAATGGTATTAAAATTGGAAAACACTTGGTAGAGACTCTGCATTCTCAACAGGTCTGAAAAAGGAACACCTCTCTAGCTTTCTGTCACTTAACTTTGCCTCTGTCCGCCTAAGACTATTTCTAATATGCCGAGATAGTGTCTCCATATCTGCAACTGCAATACCAAATATAGCTTGGATAAACTTGTGGTTATCATATAGAAAAATATGAGAATAACAGCAGAAGAAATAATTACAACAAAAATCAAAAACTATAGAAATACAGTAAATTAATTGCTGTGTACTCTGTTATTTTTAATCATCTTCTGAAAAAATATTTTTGCCATTGAGCAGATCAACCATAGAAATTCCTGGTTCTACATCAGCGTTTTAGCAACCGCAATTCCTGAGACCTTATAAGAAGAAACCATCTATTTCTCTTTATTCATTGCAATACTAAAAAGGAACAGCTCACAGGCACCTAGAGGAAAATGGACTCAACATGGGGAGAGACAAAGATTATGTTCAGATGTATATCAGGAATTTCACTCCCACCCATTCTAAATGTTATATCATTAGTTGTGTAGGACATACAGTGCTGTGAAATTCTACCATTTTCTACAACATGGGTGAGCCTGGAGAAAATTATCCTAAGTGAAACAACCCAAGTACAGAAAGAGAAATACCGTGTGTTCTCACTCATAACTGGAAGCTGAATCTATAAATACACAAATGAACAAAAAAGAGAGACAGGGAGGAAGAAAGAAAGAAACAACAATCACAGTAATACACTGAAATTTTAGAAAACTAGAGGTGGAAAAGGGGAGAGGAGAGGGGAGGGAGGGAGGCTAATGAGGAATTGGTCAATGGACACAAAGAATGATTGCATATTGTAATGATGAATAAGCTAACTACCGATCTAACCACCACACATTGTACACAGTTATTTAAAAATCAATGTTGTGCCCCACATATATGTATAATAAATAAATAAATAAAATAAAATAGAAAAAGAAAACACCACATCTAATTAAAATATTTAAAGAACATGTAAACACACGGAAGAAGGTGATTACTTTTCACCTAGCCATGAGCTTCATGACCAGAGTTGTTCAGTGCTGAACAGACCATAACAATTCTTTCAAAACCAAAACATCTTGCAAATTTAATGGTGCTGAACTATGTTTGCTTCCACCTTTGTTAATGTACTACCTAACCTATGAAACATAACTTTATTATTCATTTGCAGGATATGCCTATAGGACAATATAATCAATTATTAGAGGCATTTTATTTAGTTTTTCCCTCACTTTCCTTCTCTAAGAGTTTGTATTCATTAACCAAATACGTTACAGTGGAAAGACTCTAAAAGGCACAGTAAACCCATTGTACAACTGACTTCAGGACCTTGAAAAGGAATGTGTTCAGACTCAAGTAAACCAGCACTTGATCTGATGGTTCCAAGTGCCAATGGGAAGACCTGACAGTAGCAGGGAAAGCAAGATGATGAGATTCTGTGCCATTGAAAGACAATTTGTTTGTGATAATTGACTGACTCTCTTTTTTACCACCTTTCATGTACCTGGCCTATCTTGTCTTAGTAAAGGTTTTAAAGACTTTAATTAAGTAGTATGATTAAGAGAAAGAACAGAACAAAAGTCTGCCGGGACCAGACCAGACATTTTTGCTTTGCACAATAGACATTTGATTGGGATGTTTCATTTAGCAGATACAGGCTGGCAAGCAGAAATGATTTAAATTATCTATAAGGGATAAAAGTAGGTTCAGGGAGTAATCTAAAAAATAAAAAGGAATTCATAGCAAAGGCCTTTGTCTGTCTTTTTGTGTTGTGTGTCATTGGAGCACATATGGCTCTTTATATCAGCATGCCCTCTAACAAAGCCAGTGTTTATTCTGGCTGATACTTAGGAATAATATAAGCTGCAGGGTCAAAGGATCAGGGACTGAGTCAAGACATTAATTATAAATGTACAGTTCTCAAAATGTTTTTTTCCCAAAACTTTACTTTCTAGAAAGATTCTATTTATATAAAAATAGCTTGTCATCTAAATCCTGCATTCTTCACATAGAAAGACAATGCCTTCACGAAAATATATATTGAGGCAAAAATCCCACTAATACTATAACCAGGTAAAATGCTATCCAGCATGGGAATAGTATAGCACATCAGAATTATAGTTTCTAGCATTTTGATACATGGTAATGATTTTGGTGTGAAATAATATATTACTCTAAGAAAGGAAAAATATATTACTTTGGTTGCATCCAAACTTTAAAGTATTTCTCATTTTAAATTATCCATCTTTTTTCAATTTAGAAAGAATTTGGTTCTCTAGTGTCCTATTTTGCAATATCATAGGATTTAACAGTATCACCCTGTTTTGAAATGTAAATTAGCACACATTGGTAGGAGAAGAATGGATTATGAGTTATATACGGGCCAAAACTCTAATATCCAAAACATATGGTTCTAATCCAATTTGCAGTATTCTTTTTTAGTGGAAATGATTGGATTTATTCAGAATCATCGAGACATATCAATTTGGAGTTTTCAGGGAAAATATTTTAGAAAATATCTCAATCTACATGAGGAAATAGAGGGGTTAAGTCATTTGCCTCATGTCAAACAGTTAATGAAAGGCATAGCTATCACATAGTCTATTACAAAAGATAAAGAAATCACTCCCTTCTCCCAAATTACATGGAATACATTTCCCAGTTCCAGAGGTCATGGACAAAATCAGTAATTAGAGGAGAACAAAAGTTATGCATCAAGGATGAGCTATTTCCACCTGCAAATAAATGCAGAACAAATAAACATCAACCATTTCTTATTATTGGGTAGAAGAAATCTTTTACAGATTTTCTTCACTATACCATTCGGACGAATAACTCAGATTACTTTTCCCTTACGCACCTAAATATTCACTCCAAATTAAGTTAGGGTTTAAAAGAGTTGAAGAATAGCAAATGCTTATGTTCTGATACATTTGGTACATATTATTACAAAATTTGCACTCTTTATGATATGTTCTTTAAGTTTCAATTTCTACTAAAGTATAGTATGACTGAAATTAGATAATAACAATGAACACCTTACAGTATTTAGGAGAGTCTTAATACTATATATTTCAATGTGAAGATGCTAGGGCTAGAGGAAACATTTCTTTTACCTTGGTAACAGTTGCCCAGCTGGTAGACTATCTGTACTCAGTTCGATCCCAGGGCCAGCCCTGTCATACAGTGCAGTCTATCAGCCATCATCCATTACTCTCAGGACATAAAATACTAGAGAGAAATTCTAATTATAAAGTTAAATATGTGATCAATCAAAGCAAAATCCAACAGTGCATTTCAAAATCAAGTAGAGGAGATTTCTTCTTTTAAAATAGAAGAAAAATTAAAATCCCCTTCTCTTCTTAGAAATAATCACAAAATAACCAAGAGAATAAGAAACAGAAGCACATATTCTTCCTCAACAAAATTAGGATATCTTTGTATCTTCAAACTACGATTTCTGAAGAAGTGCTTTTAAATACAAGGAAAGTCAGAAATAGGTGAAGATGCTGACAGAAAAAGACTCTGGTTGCTTATCTCAAAGTAGCAGAGCAGAGTTATCCAAAAAGAGTGGTTCACACTCAACAGCAAATCAAACTGCAGCTTGGAATAATGGAGTGAGAGCAAGTGCTGGCAGTGGTAGCCAGCAGCCAGCTTGGTATGAAAAGAAAGCAGGATTATTATGGACAAATCTCACAAAGAATGATATTTTCAGAAGCATTTTGACAGTAAGGTAAGAGAGAGAAACCCTGCACTGCCACTATAGACTGTTGTAAGAAAAAGAAAAATAAAAAGCTTATGTCCAAAGGAAAATTCCTGCTATCCTGGATCCTGTTCTTGGTTCCTTCTCTACGTGAACCTCTGGCATACAACCTGTCCAGGAAGAATTCATTAAAAGGTGAATAATAAAAAAAAATAATTAACCCAGGATCAGTAGAGTAATAATCAAAAGAGAACTGGCACAATAAAAAAGACACAGAAAGGGAAAATATGAGAAAGAACAAGGGACAATGATAGATGGAAGACACACACTAGGAAAACACTGCCACAGAGGAGACAAAAAATTCCAATCAAAGATATTGGGATGAGATAAATAAATAGATACAATCATTAATAAAGTATTTGTCTTTATAAATTAAAAGTCCAAAGCAGAGGTATCAAAGCCTATGAAAGATGTGATTTAAAACTAAAGGTATCCTTGAGCTGGTAGTAATCAGGAAAGTAGAGAAAGAGAAAAATAAAGCACGATGTAATGAAGCCCATAGTGAAAGCAGTTCAAAGGATATTTTCATTTCTAAAAAGAACAAAAACAAAAATTAAAGAAAAACAGTAATGATATGGTAGACAGAAGTTTAAAGAGTTTTGAAATAAAATGCAAATAAACAAGGGTTTTAAAAGATTAGAGAAATTGGTATATACACATAGTCAGAAAAAAGGGCTAACTCATAATTGATGTTCGTGAAAATGAGAAACAGAAGCAAAAACAGAAAAAAAGAAATATGTTTCCAAAAAACTCCAGAAAATACAGAAAACCTGAATCTAAATTAAAATGATGTAACTTATTCTAAAAACAAACAAACAAAACTATGCAAAAAAAATCAGCACCCAGACAGTGCCTAGTGAAGTTAATTAGTCAAAATAGCGACAATATTAAACCCTAGCATGCCACCTGGAACTGAAAAACAACCATCTCCTAAAAGTCTCTCAGGTCAATGACAATGGTTTAAAAATATTTAGAAATGAGTATAAATTTACATGTCAGAACTCTGTGGTCAGTTAAAACAATGCTCCAAGAAAAATTTATGCCTTAAATTTTATGTTAACATAAAATTAAGAATAAAAAGTAACATAAGTCTCAACAATAAAAGCTGGAAGAATGAAACCAAAATAAATCTTACAATCATAAGAAAAGAATGAATAAAGAAGAAAGCAATGATTAATAGTAAATACTCATGTAGAAAAATATTTCATGTAATAAACCTAATAGATTTTCCTTTTAATAAGAACAAATAAAATATAAACATTTAGATCACCCAATTAAAAATAAACTAAAAAAAGGCACATATATAAGAAATAAGAGATGATACACAAGGAAAAATTATAAAGGAAATTAATATAAATAAGCAATTTCCAAATGTACACTCAGAAGAAAAAGAAAATCTAGGTAGACAAATAACAATATCAGAAATAGAGACTGTAGTCAAAGAGCTATCCTCAAATGAGCAGCAAGTCAAGTTAGTTTCACAAGGAAATTATACCAAACTTTTAAAAGTCGAAACTCATATGAACCAGATATGGGGAAAAAATTAATATTCTTATATGTGACATAGCATTAATAAAACTGACATAACAAACACATTCTTATCTTTTAATATTTGTATAAAAACCCCAAACAAAATATTAGCAAATAGAATTCAATAGTACAGTTAGGTCACTACCTGAAGATATTCCTCAAACTATATCATATTTTTTGAAAAAAACAAAAATCTACAAAAGGACTTTAAGAAGATATACTAGAATTAAAAGTAATGTAATCACGGTAAAATCCTTTATATTTATGAAATAAAAGATGACATCAAAGAAAAGATTGGTAACTATAAATACATAAGCAATTGAAATATTCTTTATGGCAAGATATGTAATAAATAAAGTCAGAGGAAAACATTGTAACTTAAATGACACTGAAAAGTTTAAATTTTCTTAACATAAGGAAAATTTCCAGAATACCAATTAGAAAAAAGATCAACAACATAGTAGTTTACACCCAGTTAATGACAACAATCACATAAAAAAATTATTTAAAAATCATTTACGATGAGAGAAATACGAAATAAAATTACAAGAATCGTTTTTGATCTACAGCTTGGCCAAGCTCAAAAGGCCACTGTGGGAGGGCACAATCTCTTTATGGAGCACTATACTTAAAATTTAAAATGGACATACCCTTTGACCAAGTAATTCTGCTAGCAGGAATTTCTCCTAAGGTTATCCTTCCTCCTTTAAAATTCATTCAACATTGTTTGTAGTAGCTGAGGAAAGATGCCTTTAATGAAACTTTTTTTTCTTTCTCTGTTTTTGTAAGATTTCAAAACTATGGCTAGTAATGGTTGTTTCTGAAAGGAAATTGTGGTATTGGTACCTTTGACTGAGTTGTCCTAGAAACAGACACTGAACAAGAAGTGGTCTTGTGGGCAATATCTGAAAGGAAGTGAGGGAAACAGAATTGCTCAGAGGCAGAAATGACAGACTAGTCAGAAAATAACAGAGACTTCACCTGATCCCACAAGAAACTCTAAAACTAAGATGGCCCTCAGATTGTCTCAACTTGATGCAAAGGGTCCTTATTGCCTTAGACACAATCAGTTATTAGATGAAAGCTGCCATCAGGAGAAGTTGTGGCTTTGAGCAAGGTGGTTCTCTTCAGCTAAGGGCAAGTCCATGGGAGGAACTCAGCTCAAAGCTTTAGCTGCCAACACTGCCAACAGCTGTGGGAATTAATGTCTTAGTCCTGTAAGTAGAAGGGGGTGGGAGGTGAAGATCCAATATAGCACATCATCTACTGCATTGGCAGGTCATGGGAAGAAGGGGTTTTCTTTTCATTTTAAGCCCTGTATTACCTTTTTGATTTTGTATTGGTATCACAATGTCATATCCATTCAAAAAAATAGACAATTGAAAACAGCAGCCACAAAACAAAATGCAGTAGAGGAATAGGTATAACTGAGGGATTACCATCAAATGGAAAGACACACCAGTGCTCATCTGTAAAAGGCCATTTCCTCCAAGCTGTTCCATATTTCTCTAGTCTGTACAAAATTGTGGTGGGGAAGATGACAGGATGCTGTTTTCAACATCATCTGAACAACGTCTTCTGTGAATGCTGAATGGTATGCTTACTTCATCAAGCCTTCAACCATTGAAGGCTCATAGTCTCAAGGACAATAAATTCAATCATGCCCCATGTTGTTGTCATCTGTGGCCATTGGCCAAAATACAGCTCTTTCAATCAGTTATACTCTTTCACGTATTTCTCTTTATAACTTTTTTTCTTCCTCAGAAGCTTACCTGTATAGTTACTATTATTCTTTTCTATGTAACACATGGAGGTAAATACAACTGTAGGATCAGGTAGCCTCTGAAACAAGATGAATGCCCTACTCTTCTGATAACCACTTTGGGGGATGGGAGCATCTAGACAATACTTTTTCATCTGTATAAAACCCTCCCTCTTTTCAGTTTCAAGTCATCTAGTTTTACTATTCACTTCCCCAGGTGTACTCTTTTCCCAACTTTCTAGATAACCAGAATATTAATGTGAACACAAAAACACCCATCTCCAGAAACAGACAGAAGGCAGAGAGGGTAATTACCATTTCTAATTTTATAGTTCTTAGGTTCAATTTCTTGAGAGGTCTAACTATCTGCCAGCCCTTGCATTCCTTGAGAAAATATTGTATTCCTTCCAATAAATTATTTTTAGTTTTTAGGAGAAAAGATGCTCACCATAGTAAAAAACACACTGGCTGCTTGGGAGTCAAAATAACTGTTTGTTCTAATTTTTCTACTTGAATATTGGGTAAGTTTCTTTGTTTCTTTAGATCTCAGTTTTCCTCATTTACAATCCCTTAAAGAGTGTGATACAATGGATAGAACCCTGAATTAAAGATCAGTTACCAGGTTCTTTCTTCTTGCTTTATTATTTAATTATCTGTGTCATCCTAAGAAAGTCATTTAACTTCCAAATGCCTTAATATCCTCCTATTGAAGATGACCATAGTAGTCAGAGAGATTCGAGAAGGAAAAAGTATTTGATAGACAGTCGGAGCTTTGATATGTCTTTGTGGAAAATCATTTAGGATTGTTAGATCTGATATATCGGATAATTTGTTTTCACCTCTTTTCTTTAAAGCAGTGAAGCCCTTTAAATGAAATCGCGTGGGATTATCTTTTCAAAACTAACATTTATCATTCTAAGACATTGTGATAACTTAGAAGAGTTAGTAAGTAATATCAGAAATTATGTTAGCTGGTAGTACACAATAGCATATTGACAACGGCAACTAATTGAGTATTATGCTTGCTATGGGTTGAATTGTATCCCCCAAAGTTACAGGTATTAGAAACTTAATCACCACTGAGACAGTGTTACAAGGATGGGAAATATTATTATGGGGATTGAAAGATGGGGCCTTGAAGAGGTGATTAGATTGTGAGGACCAAGACCTAGTAAGTGGATTAATATATTGATGGTTTAATAGTGGTCATGAGGAGGTGGCTATGATGGCTTTATAAAGAGAGCTAGTGAGGACTAACTCTCTCTCTTGCTCCTCCCATATTTGTCATGTGATACCCTGTGTTGTTGTAAGGCCCTCACCAGATGTGTTCCCTGGGCTTTGGACTTCCCAGCCTCTAAAACTGTAAACAATAAAGATTGTTTCTTTACAGATTACCTAGTTTCAGGTATTCTGTTATATACAACTGAAATGGACTAACACAAAGCTATAAGTTTATATAGTTCAAGTACTATAATAATATGATCTTTTCCATTCTTTGAGCAGTACACTCTGCTAGACTTGAGCTAAATTTGCCTCTGTAATAAAATTTCACATATTAATAAATTATGATTTACTAATATATGTATCCTAAGAGGTATATTTGCTATTTTCTTAGCTCAAATATTCCATTCCTTTGACATCATATAAAATTATTAGGAAAAAGAAAATGAAAATACATATGCATACATATTTTTTAACATCTTATGTTAAATATATATATTTGTCCCTATTATCAATATGGAAAATTTGGTTTCTGTTTTTTTTCTGGACCCATACATAATTTTTACCCTTGTCCTTTCAAGCCCAATTCTTGAGTTGGTAATACAAGAAGGTATTTAAAAATATTAGCAACCTCTTTTTCTTACTTGAATCTATTGAAATTATTAACGGATCCACCAAAGCTTCATTATTCACCAAACATGGAGTAGTTAACATTTAAGTTTTAACAATGGTTTCCAGATTGCTTGTAGATGTTTTATTCAATAATAAGGATTGCATTGTATATAATCCTGTAAAACGATTCTGTAATTAATTGGCAAATTGCTATGGCATTGGTAAGTATTTTAAATTTTAATTACTTCTTTTTGCTCTCTGCTTCAGATCATCAGTTAGGAAAATCTGGTGTACATATTCAAAAAAAAAAAAAAGTGAAAGAGCATTTAGTTGAAGAACCAAATGTTAATACTGAAGGTTTTTTTTTATTTTACAGATATTCAAAATCTAAATTGTCTTCTTTTTGGCACAGTTCTAAATTAAAGACTAGAACAAAAAAAAAAAAAAAAAAAAAAGAGGCTTAGCTTGTGGGAAAGAAATCTCAGATGCAAGGAACTTATTCTTTTAAGCCCCAGAGAAATGTAGTGCATTTTTCAGCTTTGAGTGGATATCATTGTGTTTATAACAGAGTGGAGGCACCATGCAATTTTGCTCCTGAAATTGGTTTATATAGATGACTGGTTGCTGTGAAGTGTATGTCAGAGTTCCATGCAGCTGTTATGAAGTAGTACAATTGTCATTGCTTCTTACATGGTTGTTGAGAAGAGCTTGAGAGCCCAGCTCAGTCAGCTGTTGAATAGATAACCCAACACAGTTAACGTGGCATACATTGTAAAGAATTACATGCCTGCTACAATGAGCTTTGGGCCTTTGGTCTAGATAATAATCCTGGTGGGTATACCACGTGTAGTGGCTGTCTGATCATTCAGATATAACTGACGAAACATAAAGAAAAATGTCAGTCGACTGAAAGAAAAATGCTGCTGCAAGTTTGTTTAAGGTTCATGTAAACGTCTATGTGTATTTTTTAACCCCAAGTCTCCCAAGGACTTGACTACCACGCTCAATGTCTAACACTAAAATGCAAGATCTGTAAGTGCTGACCTATTTAAGGCTGTATTTAAATATATTGGTATGCATGAAAACACCATCTGTGTTGGTTACAGAAACCCAGCATTTCTGTTTTATAGTTGATTAAGCCTTTTTGAAAATCAACTTACATATACAATGTATAAACAAAGCAATACCGGAAAAGAAAATTATTGATGACTTTTGAGTAATGATGGCATTTCATTCTAATTTCCAAAAACAATAGAAGTGGCAATGTAGACATTTTAGGTGATTATTAATTATAATGAAAGAAAAAAGTGAGAAGTAATACCACTATTGGCCGTTTAAGCATAGACACAAACACTGGGATAATTAGCATGTTATAATAATGTTCAAGAAGCCCAAAGGAAATGAAAATCACTGATATTACAGGATTTCTAATTTAGAGCTTTTATTTTGTATTTTTATTCCCTAACTTGTGCTTCTGGACTTGGTTGTTGCAGCCCATATGGCATGTCACAAACATGGCTGGAACTAGGACTACTTTGATTTCTATACTCTTTGGGAGGATTTATGGATATATAACATCTGCTTAAAATTCCAGATTTTTTTCTGGTAATTTATGACTTCAAAGCTTATCATGTCATATCCCAAACTTCCATAAATTAATAACTCATTTATCAGAAACAAATGCAAATCAAAAAAGAAACAAAAGTCCTGATTTTAAGTGACCCATATGAGAGAAAAGCAAGTTTTCACAATTTGAGTTTATTTTAGTTTTTTTATTTGTAACTAGCTTTTACAAATATGTATTTACCATTTACCTTCAAAAAGCACTTAATTAGGGATATTTAAATGTTAAAGTTTATTCAGAAAATAAGAAAATTCATTTAGTTATTTTCCCAAATCTCACATTTTCAAAGTTTCAAAGAACTTTGTCTATCTAAACCTCTTACAAAAAGCATTAATCATATTTAAATTCATATGACTGATTTTTTATAATAATAGTAATAGATTCAACTACCTGAGAAATCTTTTAAACAACATGCCACTTACCAGTCAAAACATGTTTGTTTTAACTCCGTACAGTTCAGGTATCAACTGCATCAGTTACCAGATAGAAAACTGCAAAGATTTAGATGCAACAAATTGTATTATTTATCAAGGTCCTATGTATGAACATTAGAATGAGAGGATTTCCCTTATATTATATTAAAGCATATTATGAGTTTCTGAGGAATATTTCTATATTTATTAAAATCTAGTTTTCTGTTATGATTATTTTTTAAAAAATCAATATTTTGTCATTAAGGCTATCCAAAAATAATCAACTGTCTTATCCAATAAGCCATCTGAACAATGAAAATTTTATTCCATTGACTATGTTGAAAAAATATTTGTTTTTGTTTTGTCTAAATGAAAATAAATTCACTTTTTCCCCTGTCCGAATAGATTAACTTTTTAAATACATTGGCTGTGTTTGTTTTTATGGCAAAGAAAATTCACCCTCCTCTTGATATAATGGGATTGTTTATTATCTCAACTTGATGATAGTACCTACAGAAACCATATTTCTGGGATATACAAAGGTACTTCCAAAAGTTCATGGAAAGGTTAATATAATCTTTCAATTCAATTTTTCCATGAACTTTTTGAAGTGCCCTTGTATTAGAGCTAGTCAGAGCCTCCCAGTAAGGAAAAGATGGCATTTTAAATATCTATTCTTATTTTTAAAGATTAATGTAAACAGTATAGTTTGGCTTATCCTGAACCTAGTCAACGAATTGTTTGTTAAAATGTGTCACTTGGTGCTAAATATACAGATTTTGACAGTGATTCTTAAAGAAATTCCATCTATTCAAGCCTGGCTGCATTTCTGAGCAGTAGGAGTAGGTTATAGTCTAAAAATATAATACATTTCTGTCTGTCTTTGAGACAGATCTATTGGACATTTATGAGTTTGAGTTACTTGTTTCTTATCTTCACCCATCACTTCCTTTGAAGACTAAATATACTAACGGGGAGGTCTCCCTTTGAGTACCTCAGCTGGAGTTATTGCCAGAATTTTTTTTCAATGGGAAATTCTAGTGCACTGCTCAAGTTCTACACATTCTTGTAAGAGATATCAAGTGTATATTTTGGAACCCATGGCTTGATGGGAATTACTTGTAAATATGTAAACCCACTTCTCACAAAAGAAGCAAGCTTTTTTGACAAAAAAAAAAAAAAAGAGAGAGAGAGACAAATTTAGAAAACCAGCAGACAAACAATAACAAAACATAAAAAATTATATTAAAATCGTAGGGCTATCTATCAAGCGATTGTAAAAAGTAAATAAATCGTATTTCTGGAAAAGCAGCAATAGACTTAGACTTTTTTTAATGGTTAGTTTTCTTTTATCTGGATATTTTAAATTCTATCTTTCATTAAAAAAAACTTTATCATTAAGCATATTTGAAACAGTCCAGATTTGTCTAAGATTATAATCAATGTATATATCTCCTCTCTGGGTTTATTGATATAATTGGAGAATGTATTAATTATATGTTTTTTAAAATTAGTAAATTCTGAAATAGAAAACTTGCTATAGGACTTTGAATGGCTAACATACAGAATATAGTAATCTCTGAGGGAGAAATCTAGAGTCTTTGGTTTCCAGGCATACATTATACAACTACAGAAGTCAACTATGTTTCAGAGAGTATGTGTTAAAAATTTAAAATTAGAATATATCACAAGTTAGATATGGAAGATTATTACCCACCAGATCAGTTTCCAAACACCAGTTAATTTCAAAGCACTCATTCTCGTTGGTGTGATATTCTCAGCGTCCTCACTCTCAAATAGGGCACTTGCTGTGCTCCCAGCAGGGAGTCCAAGTTCAGCGGTGCAGTTAGGATACAGCTCTTAAGCATAGGACCAACTAAGGATTGTTCAAATATGAAACACTTGTTCTGAAAAAGGTTTTTTAATATATGTGCATGTTACCTATAATTTGGCCTCTCATATTATCAATATTATCATATGGAACCCTGAGAGCTCCTCCCACATCCGCTTTTGTTGGGGTGAACATTTTTGCTCTAGATAATAAAAGAAAATAACATGAATGACATTCTTTTGAGACAGCTAAACAATTATATATTTTAACTCAAATTTTAACCTCCTACTATGGATACACTGATGGTAGATTCCATGTTCATTTGACATATTCTTTTAATAACTTGAATATTTTGATTAATTTATAATACTGTTTGGTTAATACTAAGCACAGATACATTCACTCATTCACTTGTCAACAAGAGTTTATTGAGCAACTACTACATGCCAGCCTCTCTTTGATGCTAAGGAGATAAGAGTGAAAAAACAGACAACCTCAATGCTGTCATAAAGCTTGTTCTCATGTGGGGAAAACAGCCAGTAAAGACATAAGTAAATAAGTAAGTTAGGATGTATCCACACACTCACACACATAAAAACAGGGACCAATGGATGATAAAAAAGTATGATAAAAAAGAGTGAGTGTAAGGCGGGACTATTTTAGGTAGAATCACCAGAGAAGATCTCTCTGAGGTTATAAAATTTTATCACAGACCTCCATGAAATGAAGAAATGAGGCAACCAAATATCAGGGGAAGTGGCATTCCAGACAGAGGCCTTGAAGGAGAGCTTGGTGTAAGTTTCCAGGAACGCGGAAGAAGGCAGATAAGTAAAGCCGACATAACCGCATGTGTGCTAGGTTTGCCTGATTGCTTTAAAGCAAATTTCCATTTGTATTTTAATTAACTATGTCATAAGTTTTTGCAAAAGCCTCACTGCAATCTGTGTTGCTCTATGTAATGTTCTCAGTCACTCCCACATCCTCCACATGCTCTTGCAGGTGTGAACTTCAGAACTGAGCGCTACACTGCCTGTCATCTGCCCTCTGTGGATAAAGACAGTTACGAAGTTTCATATAGGCGTCTATGCACGTGCCCTATCGGCTTCACTGCTTTTCACAATGTGCTTTGGACATGGTCCCCCACCATGACCTTAAGATCTCATTGTGTCAATCTGAGTTTTGCTATCTCAATTTGTATATTTTGTCTTTCCCCTTTAGACACACTATTGTATAAAATCCTACTTATTGCTCCTTTTGGTAAATGACAGTTTGAATTCTAGGCTTTTTCTGAGTCTTCGCTCTGCAAAGTGTTATCATTGTCAGACTTTCTTTTGCCATATAGATTGTTGATAAACGTTAACTCTGCTGGATCCTGGAGCAGTGCTTGTTCTTCCCCAGGGTGGAGGGTGATCCACTGAAATCTCTTCTTTGACAGCAGACATCTATTCGTTTCCTACACAAGAAAGATCTTGCACCTCCAAGTGTAACGCACAGACCTGTGGCATTAGCAGTGCTGGAATGACCTGGGAGCTTTTTAGATAGGCAGAACCTTGGGCTCCACCCCAGTCTTACTGAACCTGATTCTACATTTTTACTTGATCCATAGAGTGTTTAAGAAGCACTGTGCCAGGTGAACTCACAGCAGAGTTCCTCCAAATTATAAAGTTCTTTAAAAATAGTCTCCACATTGTCAGAATGTGAATGATTTTCCTCAGAAGACGAGCAACATGGTATATACAAGCCAACACCACACTGTACTACAACTACCCCATCAAACTGCTTGTTTTTGTTGAACACTCAAATTGTCACAACCACACATATGTTTTGCTAAATTCGCAGTACTTAGCCTACTTAATGCCTAGTTGGACTTTCATGTTAGTTAAGATAACTATAAATTATCTACCACTAGATGCAGTGCCTAAAGCCTGTATACAACAGGGATCTCAATATGTTGAAGGGCCTTTGAAAATAAATAATTTGGCCTTCAAATTCTATATACTGCTATCTTTTCGTGTTATATACATCTGCCATTTAGTAGAGAACTCAGTTCTAGAACTACCCATTTTTATAATGGATATTTTGTTATAAAAGTACTCTGAAATGTAGTATTCATTTAACATTCTGAAATAAAATCTATGTATGTTATCTCCTCTGACACACCTAATGCTTAAAATATCAAGAGACACATTAACTGAAATATCCAAAAGAAACAAAATAAATTATAATTTTAATATATGTTATTTCAATATGTAAATGCTTGGGCATTGGCCAACACAGATGCAATAGTCAATGACCCAGTGACAAAATCACCATGAATGTGACCTTCAAATGCAGATAGATTCAGGTGCTTTGCACCAATTAATCAAGTACTACAAGCAACACTGCCATTGGTGATTTAACAAAATGATGCACAACTCCAGATAATGTTTCAAACAAAACAACAAGTATTCCCTTGAATATGCATAGTACTTGCCATCTTGGAGAAATCAGAGATTATTCAAACTTTGAAGAACTAATTTTTGTTTAAATTTAAAACAAAGTTAAGTTTCAGGCTCTGATAATTATAAGTATTTTAATTGACTTTTTTTTTAGAAAATTTTTTAATTTACAGAAATAACTTAAAAGATAGTACAGAGTTTCCATATACCTCCTTACCCATTTTCCATATTATTAATAACTTACACTAGTGTGATACATTTGTTTCAATTAATAAGCTAATATTGGGTATATTATTATTAATTAAAATTTGTTGTTTATTCAGATTTCCTTAGAATTTATCTAATGTGTTGTAGTAGATTGAATTATGTTCCCCCAAAACTCATTGAAGCTTGAATTGTATCCCTCACATTTTATGTATTAGAAACTTAGCCCCCACTGTGACTGTTAAGAGGGAGGGAAATCCTATTATGGTAATCGAAAGGTGGAGCCTTGAAGAGGTGATTGGATGGTAGGACCATGCAGTAGTGAAAGGATTAAAAATGGCAGTCAGAAGCATGGTTCTAAGGGCTTTAAAAAAGGAGGAGATTCTGTTTCTCTCTTGTTCTCTCTGCTCTCTCTGCTTCCACCACCTTGCAATTTGAGACCCCTGGGTCACTGTCACCACCACCGGATGGACTTTGTACTTCCCAGCCTCAGAAACTGTAAGCAATAAATCATTTTCTTTATAAATCACCCAGTCTCAGGCTTTCTTTTATAGCAACACAAATGGACTAATACAAATGTTTTTTAGTTCCAGGATCCCATCCAGGATAACATGTTACATTCAGTCCTATTTCCTAGGCTCCTCTTGGCTATGAGAGTTTCTTAGACATTATTTTTGAAAGTCTTGAACGTTTTATATTTTGTCAATTTCATAGGATACCCTTTTACTGTAAATTATGTGATGTTTTTCTCATGATTTGACTGAGATTATGGATTTTTTTTTATCAATACAAAAGTACATACTACAGGGGCTGGCCAGTTAGCTCTGTTGGTTAGAGCTCAGTGTTGGTAACACCAAGGGTAAGAGTTCAGATCCTCATACTGGCCAGCCACAAAAAAGAAGAAAAAAATGTATTATCGACATGATTTATCACAGTTGATTTGACCTTGGGCACCTGGCTGAAAGAGAATTTGCCAGCCTTCTTCATCATAAAGTTACTTCCCCCCTCCCTCCTTTCTGTACAGTAGTCTTTGGAAGTAAGTCACTATGCACAATCCACACTTAAGGAGTGCGGATCTATGCTTCCCCACATTAAGGCTGGAGTATTTACATAAATTATATGAAATCTTTCTCCATAGGGATTTTTCTTTTCTTCCCCCATTTATTTACCTATTCAATCACTTACTTTTATCAGTATGGACTCATGGATATGATTTTATATTTTGGTTTATAATCCAATGCTACTTTATTTTGTTGATCAAATTTCCCTAGCTTTGGCCATTGGGAGCTCCTTCAGTTAGATCCTGTGTCTTTTCATCATGCTCCCATTAATGTCCTATTTTATTTATTTCTTTTTGAGCACTTTCTTACTTTCTGGCATTACAAGATGCTCTAGCCTCGTCTTGTATATTTTCTTCCCAGTCCTAGAATTGTCCATTTCTCTAGGGAGCCCTGGTTCCTTTTGTGTGGAGAATGGTATTAGAAATCAATATTAGGGCACTAGGTGTGCCCACTACTACTGGGGTGTTATTGCTTCTAGGCCCACTCAAATGACAAAACAGGAAATATATTGCGTATACTAACCACATAAACTATATGACCATCTGCATCTAGATTAAACTAAAGATGAGTTCAGAGTGATGTCTCCAACTCTAATCCATTACCATATATCACATGGATCATTCTGCCTTCCTTCTCATGCTTATCTATACACTCCCACTCCAATGATGAGAAACTTGGCTCCCATCACACATCATCCATTTACTTAGTTATTCAGTTTCAGTATACATGTATAGCAGTATCAGAATCTCTAATTCATGCCCCTCTGGGAAATAACTTTATCATCTGCAGTACAGTGCTGACGTGCAGCTCCTTTTGCCTTTAGCCTTACAGACTCCACTCATTTCCACATTCACTTAGGGCAGCACCATTTCTTCTCACTCCTTGCCTTGAGGTTGTTTCATACACTCACGACACAGATTCTTTTTCTACATTTCTCTCTGGGATCCTTAGACCTCCTAATGAGTTTGCACTAATTTACACATATTAAAATCTACTTCTTGTACTGTAAAGTTTTGAAGGTTTGTCAAATACATAATGTCTCATAGTACAATATCATACAGAATAGTTACACCACACTAAATATCTTATATTTCCTGTGCCTCACCTATTTAATCCCTTTCCCCAATTACAAGTATTTTTTGACTATCTAATGTTTATGGAAATTCATGAAATCCCTGAACTACACAGTCCATTATAGAATATTCAGCTTTCTTGGTACTCACCCACAAATTACATTAGTGTCTTTTCATCAGTGTGACAAACAACCCTACACATTTCCTAAACAGTCTTACACCGTTGAGAACCACTGACCTACTAGAAAGCTAATATTCATACAGTAAATAAAACTCCCTTTAAGAAAGCATAGGCAAATTCTCTACGATTTGGTTGCTTCCTCTGGTTTTGCTATAAATGTGCATAGACAGAAATTTTATATTTCTGCAATACTCCATACCCTTTTCCTTGGCATACCCTCCAGTGTCCTGAGAACACTTGGGCTATTTAGTCTTTTAAAAAACTGAGCCTAGTGGTTGAGTCTATAATACATAGGAGAGAAAACCTGATGGAGCATGAAAAATGTATTTCAAAAATGTTTTATGAGACACTTTAATCTTGCAGGATAAACTAAACTAAAAAGAGGGTGAATCTGGGGGCTCAAAAAACAGATGCTTTCAAGTAGGCCTTTAAGGGGAACTTATTTCATATGAAAGGAAGTCTGTGTATTTGAAGCTTTGAGTGGCTTTCAGGTAACTTTATTCTACTTCATAGCTACAGCCCCTGTCCTAACAAGAACTGACAGTAGTGATTGTTGAAGACAAATAGTTTAGCATTGGATTTGAGTAAGTTTGAATTATGCTATCAACATTAAGGAGTTTATGGGGACATAAGAATAATGCAGTTATCAGAGTACAATTCTTAAAACTTGGGGGGTAAAACATCTAATAATATCCAGTCTTTTTTGTCTCCTGATATATTACAGCGGGGCAATTTGCAAAGGCATTTGAAAGGTCTTACTGAGCACTTAGATCTCCATGCTATGTTGTCTATTGTATCACTTATTTCCATTATACTCCTATTCATTGGGTAATCTCACAGAAGCACATGGTTTCTACAATTGCAGGTGTAAACGAAATACTCTAATCTATATCCAAATCACAAATCCCCTTGGTCTTCTCCAGATCTATAGACCCAGTGGGGACATGAACTTGGATGTCCCAGGCCTCCTTATCATGTTCAAAAACTGAACACATCTCTGTTTGCTTAGACCCCATGAACTTACATGATTCTTCCTCCTTTAGAACTCTCCTTCCATATTCTTTTTTTTGTCTCAGATACTGAAGTTAAACACCTAAGTGTTGTTCTTAATTCTTTTCTTTTCTTCTCACAAAAGTTCAGCTAATAAATAAAAATTCCAGTAGATTTTATCTCTTACTATATCTTGTATCTATTTGCTGCACTCTATCTCTGCTGCTATGACTTTTCTTCAGCTCCTCATCATCTGTAGATGGAGTAACGATATAGATGCTTATAAGGTTCCACCTTGCCAACTTCAAATTTTATTTCATGTAATAATAATTTAATCTGTCTAAAATAGAAACCTGGTCATGTTTCTCTGACTTTAAAAAAATTTTTTTTCATTATTATCCCATGGATGAATGACAATCCAAACTTCTATGAATCCAGAAAAATCTATAATTTTAGCCTTCATCTCCAACTACCCAGTGCTGAAGAAACAACTTATCTGTCCCTCAATAAGTCCTATAATGTTGTCATGGCTTTGGACATATTACACATAGTATTTGAAATACTTTTCCCTTTCTCTCATTTGCCTGATGATTTCCTATTTATTACCCTACAGTAACTAACCTGGGGATAGTTAATCATACTCTACTCATTGTATCAGTTGCCTATTGTCATAATAATGCTGTGTAACACACAAACACAAAACCTGGGTGGTAAAAACTGCAAAAAAGGGCATCTAGACAGTTCTACAACCTCAGCCGAACTTACTTATCTGTTTAAATGTCAGCTGGTAATGTACTCTGGCATCAGCTGGAGAGAGTAGTACAATTCATCTCTGCCATGTCATGCTCAGTCTCCAGTAGGCTAGCCTGGGCATGTCCTCATGACACTAGCAGAGACGCAAATGAGGACAAAAACATCCACAGTTTCTTGAGACCTAAGTTCAGAAAGGGAGCATGATCAATAATATCTCATCCAATTGGCCAAATAAATCATACAAGATAAGAAAATACACTGCATCTTCATAGTGGAAACTGCTGCGTAATGTGGATTTAGGGAGAGGCAAAGAATTGAAGCCATTAATGCAATCTTCTGTCATACCTCTATTAGAGCATTTTTCATATTTTATTAAAATTATTTTGTATATGCCTTCTTATTGTCTTATTGTGTGTTCTTCAAACATAAGGACCATTTCTTATTCAGTTCTCTACTCCATGGACATACATCTATTGATTTTTAATAGGCATTTATTGAATAATAGATTATTATAATGTAATTAAAATCTAATATATGTGTATATGACATGTATTATATATTATATATATATTTAATGAAAAACATATGCATATGAATTTTTGAAAATATATGAATGTTTTTACAATTTTTTAAAATATAAATTATCAAAATACTAAGCAGCCTTTAATATTTTATGAGTGATAGAAAACATGTTTTTTGTAGTGCAATCCTAAATATAAACATTAAATGTATACTATCATAGCAACTAAATTTATATAGCAACAATTCAAGTGGTACAAAGAAATAGTTATGACTTTTTACTTGCTTTGATAAGAAATTACAATTATAAACTTATACTTTTTAAGGGTAATACTATCAAAAAGTAGGCAATTGGTCTAGGTATTTTCATTGCATTTATATTAGTTGTAATTCTTTACTAAAATTAATGAATCTACACATGACACTTTGTACATTTAGTGACCATTAATTAGTTTATGCATGAAAAGTGTAGGTCAATATTAACATGCCCGCTTTACAGAAATAAAAATTTCCTTTTGATAATCAGAATATGTAGAATATAAACTATTCTTACAATTTTTTCCCCTCAGTAATCAGAAAAAAATAATGAATGGTTAAGTGTATTCCAGAACATTTTCTCAGCATTGTTGTATACTGATAAAACTAGCCATTTCAATGGTATGAATAAGAGATGTAAATTTTAATATTTCTAAGTAACTTTTCTTAAAAAAATAAGTCACCTATAAAATAATTTATTTATGTTGCATGTGATTCGAGTTATACATTATGAAAGAATATTAGAATACCTAAAACTTTTTGTTCTGATTCCCTCTTCTCTCACTAGTTATCCCATTCTAGAGAGGTCCAGTAAATGAGTGCTTTTGTTTTCTCTTTTTAGTTAGAGAAATGAAAATACTTCATAAATTTGTTTATAATTCCAAGAAAAGTCAGACACTGTATGAAAATAAAATTCAATACATTTTTTGATATATCTTTATATATATTTAGATCACCTAATAGAGGCTGTCTTGACCACTGTTTCAAAACTAGTCTTGGGAAGGGTATGGAGAATTGGAAATTCTCTATATTACTGGAGAAAGTATGAATTGTTACAAACTATTAGAAAAGTAAAGTGATAGTGTCTATGGCAACTGAAAATGTTCATAGTTTTTAAACCCCTTTAGGACATCTCCCCTACAGAAATAAAACAAAAAAAAATTTTTTTTTCAATGGCCCCAAACTGAAATTATCTGGAATATTTTTTAAAAGGGAAGATATTTTAATAAATTTGTTATAGTCCTATAAAGAATGAAAGCTACATGTAATGATATGGCATAATGTCCATAAAAGATTAGCTTTATCAAACAACTTGCACAGTAAAAAATGCATTAAAGTTTAATTTTAGTTTAAAGATTTTTGAATACATATATATCTGTTTATATAGGTTTTATAAGTATAATGATACATGTGGATAGATCTCATCAATCTGTTATCGTTAGTTACTTCAGGGAGTGGGGATCATGTAGCAATGTCAAGTGATGGCCATTACTTTTTACTTTCCTCTTCCTAACTTCTTTATTAACTTATTTCATTGACCTTAAATAACTTTTTACTTAAAAAAATAATAAAGTAATAAACAGGGAAGAAAGGAAGAAAATTTCTATACCAGAATGCTCTTTGTTAGAGGATCTCATAATGATTGTCTAGGGAGTTGAAACTACAGAAAAATTATGACGTGGGATATTAAAACATAGTTTCTGATTTATTAGACTGACTCCAGGTTAGAAACGGCAACTTACAAGAGTTCACTAATCAGTTTTGTCATTTTCCCTTTCCTCCATATGTTATAATCTTAAACTAATTTTTCCTGTATTTACATTTAAATTATTGCACCTCAGAGAAGTAAATTGGTTGTATACTGAAATTTAACTAGCATGCTAGTTATTTTGAACGATTATAAATTTTTCAAAACTTGGATTGAATCCCAAGCATGGCCCGCATTTACTCATGTAGTCCATGTACCTTGAATACTTTAGTGTTATCTTTGAGACAGAAATACTGAGGATTCTTGATTTCAGATCCTGAGCCCAGAAATTTTACATTTTGAGCCCAGAATTTTTCTATTCCCTTTGAATGTCTAAACTATTTTAATCTTTATGCCCCTGCTGCAGCATCCCCCATCTCTACTGTCAGTGTCTAACACTTGAACTGAGGCAGTAGGAGAGAGGGAGAGACAAAAAATGAAGGCTGGAGCTGAACACAGAAGAGATTGCAGAACAAGCCTAGGCAGATGCTTTTCCATGGAAGGTTTGTAGTTCTGTGTTAAGAACTAGGCTGAAGAAAAATCCAAATGATGAATGATTACCTAGTAATTTTCTCACCAAAAAATAGAATAGAATTACTACCATTTTTGAAAGCTCACTGTATGCTGAAGATTTTATACCCATTAACTCATTTAGTGTTCAAAGCAACCTTATGAAGTGGGTGTTATTATAATCATGACTATTTTACTTTTTTACTTAAGAAACACATGTGGTGGATCTAGATTTTTTTTTTTTTTTCTTTTTTGGAGGCTGGCTGGTGTGGGGTTCTGAACCTGTGACCTTAGTGTTATAAGGCTACATTCTAACCAACTGAGCTAACTGGCCAGCCCTGATAGTGCTGGAATTTGAACCCAGAAAATCTAGCTTCTGAGTCCTAGCTCTTTGACAATATGCCAGGAAGCACCTTTTCTCCCCTCATCCATAACTTATTCTTCAAATCATCATAAGCATTAGGATTGATGACTATGTCTTTTCTACCACTCAACCCCCTTTACTCTCGGTGCAGCAGGTACCAGCTAGGAGAACAGGAAGCCACCTAATTGAATCTATTTGTACCAAGGGAGGAAGTATTAGTCACTAAACCCTCTCAAAGGTATTTTCATTTTTAAGGAAGATGCTTATTAAAACAAATTAATCTCTCATTGGTGAAATGTCCAGTTATGTAAAATCAGCAAGCGAATGAATTTAGAAATGTGGGAAGGAAATATTTTCAAGTGGAGGTTGCCACCCATTAAATAAATTGACCTATAGCTCCTCTAAATTACTCCTGTTTTTATACAGTGACTTTAATTCTGCATGCTCCATCCCAATTTTTGTGTTTTGGCTTGTATTTTCACTGCCATCTTCAATTGCAGTAAGAGTGGGGATCCTGGAGAAGAAATGGAGAAAATAGAGGAAACAGAGAATGTAAAGAAAGTAAAGAAAGTAAAAGGAAAGATGAATAGTCATTTGAGGAGGCTCCATGTATAGCATCAGGAAGACTATGGAGAAATGATACATATAGAAAAATGTAAATTTGTCAAATTATTGAGATCTATTGAGATCACTAACTATTTTACAAGAACTGCATAAATTATTTTAGCACCCAGGATACATTCCTAAAATCATTAAACATATGTATTCTCCTTGAAGTCCTTATCAAAAAAGTGAAATAAAATTTACAAACCCACTAATGTAAATGACCAACTACATATTACTAAGGTAAATTATATTAAATTAAGCCAACTCATATTCTGTAAGATAAACCTATACATCAATCCTGAAGTGATGCAGATTATAACCTAGTTTCAGGTGGGTGTGTCTGCATGTGCACCTCCTTCTGCATATTTAATTACTGAAATCTACCTACTTGTAAGAAGCACAGAATGAAAAGACTGACACTACAATATTGACAGATTTTAGAGAGAACTCTTTAGGTAAAATGATAGTTAGATGAATTTATAAAAGCTAATATTTCCATTATCTTTCCATTTCTTCTTTTTCTTCAAAAGTTTTAGGCAAGAACATCCAAATCATTAGAAAACTTTTAGCAGCATCAATTTTATTGAAATTTGCCAAATATGAAAGATAAGATGTAGAAGCCAGATTAATGGAGAACAGATAAATGCATGTGACTAATTCTAGTGAATAGTAGATCATCTTTTCATCTTTTCTGCATCCTTGTACAACAGGCCTACTCTGAGAATGTCCTTCAGAGTGTGAAATTGCCCCATGGGGTTTTCAAACAAGTCAAGGATATTTTGTGGATGTGGTCATCTATCCTTACTGTTTGCTTGCTCTGATAGACTCTGCTCAGTTGAGAAAAAAATCATCACCATTATTTCATAGGACTATGTTTGACCAAGTGGATTTAAAATGCACATGCCACTCTCTATTTCATCTTAAGGAAAAAAATGTAAGTTTGAAGTTTAAGGGGGACTGAACAGATCAAAATTTAAAGAAGCAATAATTTTGTTTTCACACCTTGTACCAGGACTTGCTGTTATGAGAAAGCCAGTTACACTGTATATATATCCCTTGCATGTAAGAAATTCAGTCACCTCTCTAAATTGTTCTATTGTTTCTGTTTCTAAAATTCCAAACACTTGCATCATTGATTTAACTGTCCCCTGAAATGTGAAATTGCAAAAACATTCTGAAAATTAAAATACTTATATTCTTTTACCCATCCATTACTACTGAGGTGTTAAAATAATTTATTCCATTATATTAACGATTGCTTGATGCATCAAAAGATAATTTGCCATGTAATTTTGTTAAACCTGAAACTGTAGCATATTTTCTTGATAATACCATTAATATATCAAGAGTAAATAAAATGTTTAGTGGTAGGCACATTAATTATTGCCTTCATCTATTGGTGTTTAAAACTTAGAAATAATTAAATGTGCTTTAATAAGATATGGTTCTGAGAAAGCAGGATCATTTATGAATTGCTAGAGGTGCGTTGAGCTGCGTTTCCCTTGAGAGACGGAATTTATGCCTAACACCCCGCTGATTGTTCAGGAGGTAAAGAACCAATAGCTGCATGTACAGGGGTTTAATTTAAAGTGTGTTTCTCACTAGGCTGCTCACAACACTTAATTAAACTCTGCTGTTTTGGCAATGACAAATGCTGTAGCGCAAAAGGAACCCGAGTCACAGTGACTGAGAAGCTTTTGTAATTTCTTTCATGTGCACTGGCAGCTAGATTCAGGTCAGAAAAGAAAGCAAGAATAAAAGAAGACTTATTTAAACTGTTTGGACAAAGTTGCCACTTTTAAGCATCTATTTTAGGTACCCAAAAGTGCTGCATTATTTAAAGGATTTAATCATGTGTTGTTTGTGGAAAATATGGCAGGCGACCAGGGAAAACAATTTGAAGTCCATTTCTAAGTCATTGTGGCTTTAAAAAAAAAAATCCTGTTTTTCGTTAGCAATTATAAAACCTAAAATAAAAATGGATTCAAATTTAGATAAATATGTAGTGCTTTTACTTCTGGTCAATATTTAGTGTTTTATTTTATATATACTCTCCACTAAAGTTTAAGTTCATTTCTGAGTATATTTTCAAAATTAAGGAAATCTGTTTTACTGATCAAAGAAAAAAAAGTCCAGATTTTCATACCACTATAAAATTAATTACTAAGTGAAAAATAGACAACCAAATTTAATTTTTTTTCTGTTTTAATTCCTAGCTTGAAAAGTATCCTAAAAGTCGCTTTATATAAAACTATCATCTCTTCTGTACAGGTTCATTATATAGGACAGGGCTTATTATTAGGCATAGACCCATGACTCCGTTTTCATATCATTCTTATCCCCAAATGAGATCAAAGCTAAGAAGGAATAAAATATTGAAAAAGATTTTAAAAATAGCTACTTATTAAATGTTTACTGTGTCAGAAACCACTTTTACATGTACAAACTCATTTAGTCCCCATGATAATCTATGCATTCAGTACTTATTGTCCCCACTGTACAAATCAGAAAACAGCAGTGTAGAAAAATTAAGAAACTTATGCAAGATCATACAGCTAGTTCATGAAAGATCAAGGATTCAAACCCAAGTGGTCTGTTTGCAGAACTCACGTCCCTATCCACTACACCATACTCACAAGTTAAAGTACTACAAGCTATAAGCAGAGAAACCAAATCAAATCAGACAGAAAATGGCATACACACAATACTCATTTACTTGTTTATCATTAAAGGACTCTTTTCTCCCTTGAAAAATCGCACTGCTGTAATAAAGACATCCTCCAACTGCAACTTCTATCCAGGTACAGAAAGTGAAGCCCAGAGAGGTTAAGGAAATGCACAATACCGCAAAGCTAATCAGTGGTAGAGCTGTAAATAAAACTAAGCTTACTCTTGCCAGTCTTTGTGCTTTCCAGCATATTATGTGTCTTTGCTTTTGATTACTGGCATACCTTATGTCAGATGCACATATATATACTGGCTATTACAGATAATTAAAGGTGGTATTTATTTAGTCTATTATTGTACTCTTTATGAATTAAAATACAGCCATGTTTATGGCCATGTGATATCAAAAGTTTTTGCTTAATTGAAGTTTGAGAATTAAAAATTATATTAATATGGTGTTCAAAAGTGGTTTGAAATATTTGACTTAACTCATTGTTTTTTTTTTCCAACAGGAGTCATAATTTTACATAAACTCATCTTAGATCACAGAATTATAAAAAGAATTTCAGAGCATAAGGGGTATAGCCTTCATTCGCTGATAAGTGAGCACCCATTCTTTACTTGAAACCATCCCAGGTGAAAAATCTCAACATTTCAAGGCAGCCTTTTCATCTTTGCACAACTCCAATGAGGGACACCTTTCTGGCTTATTTCAGCTATTAGAATCTGCCACATTAGTTAAACAGTGGCCAGGACTCAATGTTGGGTAGTATTATGAAATTTGATATGGGAAAACAAATAGCATGAAAATGTTATGGAAACTGGGGAATGTAGTTAGCATAACTCATTTCGGCTTTAGTTTTGGGGCAGTTCTAGAATACAGTATCTTTAAAACTTTATAATAGAAGTTTCTGTAATTAAATCATATCAAATATTAGGTTATTCAGGTACATTAAAAATTGTTGAGCTCTAAGATAATGAGCAATTTTATGTGTTTGATTTTTAGCAATTCAGGAACAAGTGTCACACTACAAGGAAATAAGTCATAATTCTCTTTCCTATTGGCGTATATTACATATGCAACCTGACAGCTGCTAAAACACAATACACCAAAAGTATGACATTTGAAACAGTACTGGGGCATGTGAAATAATGTCTTCAGGATGAAAGTCACATGTAAAGCTTTCAACAGAAGTGGAGTTTTAGTCCCATTCATTAGCAGTGAAAACTTGGTTTTGTTGAGGCATCACAGGGGGTAAAACAGACATTATATTTCCCTTCTCCAACACTTCACATTCAGGCAACTTTACATTTAGCAGAATACACCATTCATAATGTCCCAACAAAGCATTTTGATCAAATGATTTTAATTTCCATAACATACTTTTTAAAGCTCTGTACTGTATGTAGGTGATTTTCAATATTTGAAAATGACTTATATTTGCAATATTTGCATTAAAAATTATTTTATCCATTGCAAAGATTGCATTTATTACTTAGGTAAATATCTTTCATTTTGGCTTAAATGCTATTTTGCCATACAGATGCATTATTTGACTATCCTACCAAAATTACCATCTTTATCACAGAACCGATTTGTAGCACTTGTCAACTTTTGAAATTTGTTTTTATTTCACATATATATACACATGTACATTTTTATTTCCATCTCCTCTTCTAAATTAGAAGACTGAGACTGTGAAAAACACCTATCTTGTTCCTCATTAAATCTTCAGCATTGACACAATAGTTGTCATTTAAATTGCTCAGCAAATTTTTATTGAGATAATGAATTAATATATGAATGAAATGGATAAAAAAATGGTCAAACTACCTATTGTTTCTTTCTATGAGAGATGGGGTTTCACAGATGTGAGCAGCTGGTGTGACAGAATATCAATGTTCTTATGTTCATTTTGCTTTCTAACTAGCCATGTGATATTGGGCATATTATTCTAGTCTCTCTGAGATCTGTATTATTATATGTAATACATGGGAATAATAAAACTTAACCGAACTGTTGTGAAGAATCAATTGAAGTATTTGAAAGAGCTGTGACAAGCTCAATAATTACACAAGTTCGAGTTATAGTAAAAATGACCAGTTTATTGAATATGATATTCAAAAATTCTTTTATACAACAAACAATCCTTTCTTTGATTGCTGTTTTAGTTTTTTCTATCTTCAGTAATAGTAATTTAAGTTTGCTAAAATGTTCCAAGGAGTTGTTCTATCTCCTCTACAAATGTATTTTATAGCAAATACAGGAAAACATTAAAGTGAGGTGTAGCCATAGGAGTGTAACTCACACTCCTAGCATGAGTTAAATAGACCTTTTCTCTTCAGCCGTCCCGCATTTCACTCTCTTAGATCTTCCTAAAACCTGAATGGCTTCTGAGAAATCAAAGCAGCCTTCTCTCCTGTATTTTCACCATGTCCTTTGCAATATTTTAAATGAACTGAAGATATAAAGGGTCTTAGTAAATTTCACCTCTCTGGATACTCAGCTCTCTTTACTCACATCCCATCACCTAACATGTAGTGGTTACAGAATGTACTTGAGTGGTTAAGGCTGAACTTCACATCCCCAACATTTAGAAAAGCAATTCAAAGCAGATAGTGAGCAATTCAGCCAGGGCTTATTTACCCTAGTCATTTATTTTAAAACCCTAACACTAAAACCAGACCATTTTAAATGGTAGATAAAAGGCAGTGAAATTGATGAATGCCTTTTGGCAAGTACAGTTGAGTTTCCATGGGGTTTTATACATTATTGACACTGTCAGTGATTTCGGTGATTGTGGCTACAGCTGGGATGTTGTTATTACCATGTTGCACTACTTCTGTTGGGAGGCTATTCCGTGGTCACAGCTGGAAGTGTTAGTGGCATTTGATGTTCATGACCTGCAGTAATTGTACCATTTTATAAGAGGAGTTCACGGAATCCATAGTCAAGAATTAAGCTGTGCCCGACCAAGTGACTTATGCTAGTAGGCAAGAGAATGAACAGGAGTGGCCTCAGTCAGAATTCAATAGTTGCCACGAGAGACTGAGCAGGTCGTTGTGAGGGTAATGTTACCGTACAATGGCACCAATCTGCACAGAAGTCTGGAGTTGCTGTTTTGGCACTGGCACATTTCCTTCAAGGCTGTCTTTGGGGTAGGAATTTTGTATGCCTTTAAGGCCAAGTGAATTCTATTCTGCAAATGAATTGTGTGATAAATAACCCTTTTGCTTTCTCTAAATTTTTTTTTTTCAGATTATAAAAGTAATACATGTTTATTATGGATAATTTGAACAATACAATAAGGGATAAAATATAAATTTGAAATCATATTTAATTTTACTGCTCAGAAGCAACCAATTTTAATATTTTTGGACATCTTTCCAAATGTTTATGCATGCATAATTTTTATAACATTGAATTAATGCTGTATATACAGTTTTTCTTTTTTTAATTCTGCCTTTCCACACTTAAGATTAGAACTCAAGTAATGAACTAGTTCAAATGAAAAGCTGGAACCTGTGAAATTGTTTCAAGTTTCTGAGATGAAGAATAGGTTAATTCACTACAAAAACATGAATTAGGGCTGGTCTGTTGTTTCACTTGGTCAGAGCAGTGATGCTGGTAACAAGATCAAAGGTTCAGAGCCCCATACTGGCCAGCCATCAAACAAACAAACAAAAACAAACAAAAAAACATGGATTGGGTTTTTAACAAAAACAGTTGTAAAATATGTAACCTTTGTTTTGTAGCTTAGGGTTAACCTTACGATGACAAAGTTCACACCCGAGTAAATCAAACCAGTGGCTTATCCTACATAGTCCAGTAGGCATGGAGAGACAACTCTAAATATCCTTTGTTCCCAAATACTTTTCTTGTTGACAATATCTGGTTATCTAAATTCAATCCTGAGAGCTTTTTGGAGCACAGCAACTGTGTATGCAGAAATCCTCTGCTGAAAAGTAACAATTTTTGGTGGGTAGGGCAAGAGTTTTATTAGTTACTGACACACACTTGTTTGTCAGTGTCTTCTGAGGTTTTAGAAAAAAGAGAGCAGAAAGCTAAGGAGACGGCAGGCAGTTTGTGCTGAAGGAATTGAGGAGTATAATTGGTGCATAAGGCCGTAAATTACACTGCACACGGCTGGGCTACCAAAGTCATAGAAGAGTCTAGATTACAACTTAAGTGCTGGACTAAGACCTCGTGTGTACCTGTCTATAATAGCACAGCAAACTTAATATGGCCCAGAATAAATACTATTTCCCACCACAATTTAGTAGCTACGTATGCTGACTTCCTTGTTCCAAAATAAAGGTCTCTTCTACCAGCAATTTGAGCATTAGAGTTGAGTCTTCCCTCCCTCTCATTCCTACCATTTAGAATATATTGTCAAGACTTGTTAATTTTACTCAAGTAATATCCATTCTTACCAAATACTGAAGCTTTGTAAAGCAGTTATTATCTCTTACAGTGTCTATTATAATAGCCTCCTAGTTACTCTTCCTCCCTCTAATATTTCCTCTATCAAAATTCTCTACACACAATAACTTATTAATATTTCCAAAACATTGTTTAATCTAGTCTATGCTGATCAAAGCTGTCCATAGCTCTCCATTGTTAATAATCCTAGTAATAATAAAAATAAAACCAAACACCTTTACTTAATTACTAAGATCCTCTGCAATATAACCTAAATCTCTCTTCTCTGCCTTAATCCCTTTACTTCTTTATGTCATACTATACCTCAGTCTACTTGGTCCAACTTCTGCTCCCTGTAAACATATCTAGTATTTTTATCTGTCACTTGGCACACATGAATTCCATTTTTGTTTATCTGTTTTATTATTGTTTCTTAAAATAATATCTATTAGCATTTCCTGAAGACAGAACTACATTCTCCTCAACACTGTGTTCGCAGGGTTGAGACAGTGATTTCACAGTGTGTTCAGTACATGCTGATGGAATAAATGTATGTAAAAAATGAATTTATATCCTTGAAATATATGCATATTTCAAGGCAAGGATGGGAATTAGCAGATATGATGGTTAACGTTACATGTCAAATTGAATGGGCCATAGTGTCAAACACTATTCTGAGTGTGTTTGTGAGAGAATTTTGTGATGATATTAACATTTGAATGGGTAGACTGAGAAAAGCAGGTGACTGTCCCTAATGTGGGTGGGCCGTCAATCAATTAGTTGAGGACTTGCATAGAATAAAAATGATGACCTTCCTGCAAATAAGAGGAAACTTCTGCCTGAGAGCACGAACGAGACATCAGTCTTTTCCTGACTTTGGTCTTAAACCAAAACAGTGGCTCTTCTTGGGCTTTGAGCCTTCCATCTTTCAGACTGGAACTTATAACATTGGCTGTCATGTTTTTCAGGCCTTTGAACTTGAACTGGCACTATAACATTGACTCTCCTGAGTCTCCAGCTTGACAACAGCAGATCTTGGGACTCTTTTTTTTTCCCCTCTTGGGGGCTGGTTGTTATGGGGATACAAACCCTTGATCCTGGTGTTATCAGCATCATGCTCTAGCCAAGGGAGCAAATTGGCCAGTGCAAATCTTGGAACTTTTGAGCCTCCATAATCGTGACAGCCAATTCCTTATAGTAAATATCCACATATATTTATATCTTCTCCTGTTGCTCTACTTCTCTGGAGAATACGGATTAATACAAGAGGTTTGCTTGAGAGAAGAGTAGTAAAAGAAGGCCTAAAAGAAGGAACAAATAAGATTTCTTTCAAGGGAATGAGTAAGAAAGGAGATGCAAGAAGATATTTCCTCACTGAAATTCTCCCTTTAAAACAGTAGCATGGATTTTCACAATTGCTTTCTCACACTACTCATTCTGCCCTGACCCTAGACCAGATTCATTAATGTGGCACTTAAGCCCCAGGGAACAGAAGTTCCATTGCAGCATATGCTGATTTAAAAGGTTAATGTGACGTTTTAGTGTTATTTTGGTCTGGTCCAGAACCTCTAACTTGTCCCTGTTGTAATAAAGATGAGAAAAGCACTAATTTTTGTATATAGAGTGAGATATTTATCTCACTTCATTCTTTCTTGTATGGATATCAAGTTGTCTCAGCATGATTTGCTGAAAAGATCATTCTTTCTCCATTGAATCGTCTTGCGACCCTTGTTAATATAAATTGACCAAAATAATGGGTTTCTTTCTGAACTCTCAATTCAGTTACATTGATTAGTATGTTAATTCTTATACTAATACAACTCTGTTGTGATTCCAGTAGCTTTGTATTTAGTTTTAAAATTGAGAAATGTGAGTCCTTCAACTTTGTTCTTCTCAGGATTGTTTTGGTTATTCTGGGTCACATGAATTTCTCTATTATTTTTAGGATCAACTCTCACGTTTCTGCATAAAAGTCAGCTCAAAGTTTGATAGGGATTGCATTGAATCTGCAAATCACTTTGGGGAATATTGCCATCTTAACAATATTAAGTTTTTCAGTCCATGGACATGGTATATGTTTTCATTTATTTAGTCCATTAATTTCCTTCAACAATGTTTTGCAGTTTCCAGTGTTAAATTCTTAAACTTCTTTTGTTATCTCTATTATTAAAGAGTTTTTATTTTTTTTATTGTATTGGAAATGAAATTGTTTCCTTACTTTCATTTTCAAATTGTTATTGCTAGTGACATAATTGATTTTGTATGTTAATCTTGTATCCTGCATCCTTGCTGGATTAGCTCTAAGTGTGTGTGTGTGTGTGAGTGTGTGTGTGTATTTCTTAAGATTATCTATACATAAGACCATATCATTTACCAATAGAGATAGTTTTTTTTTTTTTTTACTTTTTAATAAGGATGACTTTTACTTATTTTCTTGCCAGATGCACTGACTAAAAGCTTCAGTATAATATTTAATGGAAAAGACAAGAACATACATATTTGTCTTCTATCTGACATTAGGGGGAAATCTTTCAGTTTTTTTTTTTTTTTTTTTTTTTTTGCCATTGAATACGATATTAGCTATAGCTTTTTCAATAGATTCCTTTTATTATGTTGTGGAAATTTCCATCTATTCTTAGTTTATTGAGTTTTTTTAAGATGAAAGTACATTTATTTTTGTCAACTGTGTTTTCTACATCTACTAGGATTATGTAGTTTTTTTTTCTTTCATCCTATTAATATGGAATATTAACACCAACTAGTAAGAGCCAAAGTGAGTGGCATCCCATGCACCACCAGTAGCCCAGCCTGAAGCTCCAGAAACCCCTCCCACTGTCCAGGAAGTAACCAAAGTGACAAGCCTCACATGTGCCACAGGGAGCTCAGCCTGAAGCCCTGGAAAGCGCCTAGGGCCACCCAAGCAGGAGCCAAGGTGAGAATCCAATGTGAGTGCCACAAAAAACTTTTTTGTTTTGGTGGTCCACCACAGCCACTGCCACACCTACTGTCACTACAAGGATGGCTCACTACCACAGTAGCAAACAGGGCCACCCTACAGGCAGCCTACCACACAGTCAACTGCACTGATACAAGAAGAGTCACCAACAGAACCTGCAAATAGAAGAGGAAGTCTTTCTCCTAATAGACTACTTGAAAGTAATAGAAAAAACAAGTGCTCTACCAGATGACTGGACATCAGCAAAAAGATACTAGAACTACAAATAAACAAGAACATATTATACTATGAAAGGAGTACAGTAATTCTCAAGAACCAGATTTCACACAGCCTGAAAACATTGAAATGTCTGAAAAGGAATTCTGAGTAATGAACATTAAAAAACTTAAAGAGATAAAAGAAGCCTCAATTAGAGAACACAATAAAACAAGAAAAAAAATATACAAGATATGAAGCAGGAAATTTACAAAGAGTTTAATACCTTAAAAAAGAATGTAGCAGAACTCCTGGAACTGAAGGATTCACTAAATGAAATAAAAAATACAACAGAGAGCTCAAGCAGCCTTTTAGAGAAAGAAGAAGATAGAGTTTTAGATCTTGAAAATGGTCTTTTTGAAATGACACAGGTGGACAAAAACAAAGGAAAAAGAACTTTAAAAAATTAAGAAAATATAAAACAGTTAGAAGGCAACTTCAAGCACAGAAACATCCAAATCATGGGTATTCCAGAAGGGGAGGACAAAGGGGAAGGCATTGAAAACCTATGCAAGGAAATAATAAAAGAAAACTTCACAGGTATAGTGAGAGATGCAGACCATCAGATCTGGGAAACCCAAGGATCCGAAAACAAATTCAATCCAAAAAGTTCTGCCCCAAGACACATTGTAGTCAAACTGGCAAAGCTCAAAACCAAAGAGAGAATTCTAAAAGCAGCAAGAGAAAAGCATCAAGTCACCTATAAGTGAGCTGCCATCAGACTAACAGCAGAATTCTTAACTAAAACCCTACATACCAGAAAAAAAATGGGAAGATACATTCAAAATACTGAAAGACAAAAATTATCAGCTTAGACCCAGCAAGGCTCTCCTCTAGAAATGAGGGAGAAATAGTATATTTCCCATATAAACAAAAATTGTGGGAGTTTACCACCAAGAATTTCTCAAGGGTGCCCTCATCCAGAATCTGAGAAATGATAATCACTATCATGGATACATAAGCAAGAGCAAAACCCACCGTTAAAACAAAAATGTAAATGTGAAAGAGAAAGAAGCTAAATCACGCCACCACAAAAATCCAACTAACATTGAAGACGAAAAATGAAAGAGAAAGAAAAGAACAAGAGATATTTAAAACATCTAAAAAAAGCAATAAAATGACAGGAATAAAGCAATATCTGTCAATAACAACCCTAAATGCAAATGGATTAAATTCCCCATTTGAAACACACAGACTGAGTGATTGGATTAAAAAAGCTAGATCCAACTATATGCTGTCTTCAAAAGACTCACCTTACATGTAAAGATACACACAGACTAAAAGTGATGGGATGGAAAAGGAAATGCCATGCAAATGGAAACTAAAAACAAGCAGGGGTAGCTATTCTTATATTGGATAAAATAGACTTTAAACCAAAAACTGTAAAAGACAAAGAAGGACACTATGTAATGGTAAAGGGATCTATCAAGCTAGGAGACATAACGATCATAAATATGTATACACCCAATACTGGAGCACCCAGATATATGCAGCAAACACTGTAAGACCTAAAGAAAGAGATGGACCATACTATAATAGCGTGTGACCTGAGCAATCCTCTCTCAGCATTGGACAGATCATACAGGCAACAAATCAATAAAGAAACACAGGATTTAAACTACACTTTAGACCAACTTGACCTGACAGATATCTACAGAATATTTTATCCAACAACTGCAAAATATACATTCTTCTCATCAGCACATGGAACATTCTCCAGGATAGACCACATATTAGGTCACAAATCAAGTCTCTGAAAATTTAAAAATATTAAAACCATTCCAAGTATCTTTTCACACCACAATGGATTAAAACTGGAAATTGATGGCAAATGAAACTCTAGAAACTATACAAATACATGTAAACTAAAGAACAAGCTCCTGAATGACCTATAAGTCCAAAAATAAATCAACAAGAAATCAAAAAATTTCTTGAAACTAATGAAAATAAAGACACTTCATACCAAAACCTGTGGGATACTGCAAAGGTAGTACTAGGAGGGAAGTTTATTTCAATAAACACTTACTTCAAAATAATAGAAAGATTTCAAATAAACGACCTAAAGGTACACCTCAAAGAACTAGAAAAACAACAACAATCCAATCCTAAAAGTAGTAGACAAATGAAATAATTAAGATCACAGTAGAACTAAGCTAAATAGAAACCAAAAAATGATACAAAAGATCAATGGAACAAAAAGTTGATTCTTTGGGAAGATTAAAAAAAAAAAAAAAAAACAGTAGAGAAACCATTAACTAGGTTAACAAAGAAAGGAGAGAGAAGACCCAAATATAACAATCAGAAATGAAAAGGGAGACATTACAATGGATACCAAAGAAATACAAAGAATCATTACAGGCTATTATAAACAACTGTATGACAACAAATTAAAAACCAGGAGGAAATGGCTAAATTTCTGGACACATACACATTACCAAGACTGAACCAAGAAGAAATAGAAAACCTAAATAGACCAATAACAAACAACAAAATTGAAGCAGTAATTGGAAATTTTCCAACAAACAAAAGCCCAGGACCAGATGGCTTTACTGCTGAATTATATCAAACTTTTAAAGAAGAATTAATTCCATTTCTTTTCAAGCTATTCCAAAAATTTGAAACAGAAGCCATTCTCCCAAACTCATTCTATAAGGCCAGCATCACTCATACCAGAACCAGACAAAGATAGAAAAACAACAACAAAATTACAAGCTGGTATTCTAGATGCCAACATCTCAGCAAAATATTAGCAATCAGAATACAGCAACACATCAAAAAAATTATACACCGTGATGAAGGGAGCATCATCCCAGAGACACAAGGATGATTCAACATATTCAAGTCAATAAATGTGACACACCACATCAACAAAAGCAAGGACCAAAACCATATGATTATCTCAATAGATGCAGAAAAAGCATTCAAGAAAATGCAACATGTTTTCATGATAAAGACTCTCAGAAAATTAGGTATAGAAGGAAATTATCTTGACATAATAAAAGCCATATATGAAAAACCAATCACCAATATCATCCTGAATGTGAAAAAGATGAAAGCTTTTCCCTTAAGAACAGGAACAAGGCAAGCATGCCCACTCTCACCACTCCTATTTAACATAGTGTTGGAAGTTCTAGCCAGAGCATTTAGGCAAGAGAAGAAAATAAAGGGCATCCAGATTGGAAAGACAAAGTCAAATTGTACCTGCTTGCAGAAGGCATGATCCTATAAATAGAAAAACCTAATGACTCTACCCAAAAACTCATAGAGCTATTAAAAATTTCAGTAACATGGCAGGATACAAAATCACCCCAAAATCAAAAGCATTTTTATACTCCAATAACAATGTAGCAGAAAAAGAAATCAAGAAATCAAGCCCATTTACAATAGTTGCCAAAATAACAACAACAACAACAACAGAAACAAAAACACCTAGAAATCAGTTTAGCCAAGGAGGTGAAAGATTACTACAATGTGAACTATAAAACAATACTGAAAGAAAGAGGACCCAAAAAGGTGGAATAACATATCATGCTCTTGGACTGGAATAATTAATGTTGCGAAAATGTCCATACTACCCAAAGCAATCTACAGATTCAACACAATCTCCATCAAAATACCAATGACATTCTTCACAGAAATAGAAAAAACAATCCTAACATTCATAAAGAACAACAAAAGACCATAAATAGCTAAAGCATTCCTAAGCAAAAAAGTAAGTAAAGACAGAGACATAACACTACCCAACTTCAAATTATATTACAAAACTATTGTAACCAATACAGGATGATACTCGTTTAAAAACGTACACTCAGGCACATGGAACAGAATAGAAAATCTTGGAATCAACCCACATACTTACAACCAACTGACCTTTGACAAAGGCCGCAAGAACATACATTGGGGAGAAGACAGCCTCTTCAATAAATGGTGCTGGGAAAATTGGACATATATATACAGAAGAATGAAACTGGACCTGTACCTCTCACCATATACCAAAATCAACTCAAAATGGATTAAAGATTTTAATATAAGTCCTAAAACTATAAAATTACCAAAAGAAAACATAGGGGAAACACTTCAGGACATAGGACTGGACAATGACTTTATGAAGCAGACTCCAAAAGCATAAGCAACAAAAGAAAAAATAAATAAATGGGATTAATCAACCTATAAAGCTTCTGCACAGCAAAGGAAACAATCAACAGTAAAAAGACAATGGGAGAAAATATTTTCTAATTATACATCCAACAAGGGATTAATATCCAGAATATACAAGGAACTCAAACAACTTCACAGTAAAAACAAAGCAAAACAAAACAAAACAAATAATCTAATTATAAAATGGGCAAAGGAGCTAAAAAGACATTTCTCAAATGAAGATATATGAATGGCCAACAGGTACATTCAAAAAATGCACCAAATCACTAATAATCATGGAAATGCAAGTCAAAACTACAATGAGATATCATCTGACCCCTGTTCGACTGAGTATTATCAAGAAGACAGAGAATAGCAAATGCTGATGAGGATGTGTAGAAAGGGGTACTCTCCTGCACCAGTGGAGGGACTGTAATTTGGTACAACCATTATGGAAAAGAGAGTATGGAGATTTCTCAGGCAACTACAGATAGAACTACCCTATGATCCAACGATTTCACTACTGGTTTATACCCAAAGGAATGAAAATCATCATGTTGAAGAGATACCTGAACTCCCATGTTCTACACAGCTCTATTTACATTAGCTAGCAAAGATGTGAATCCAACCTAAATGTCCATCAACAGATGATTGGATAAGGAAAATGTGGTATATATACACAATGGGATATCACTCAGCCATAAATAAGAATGAAATCCTGCCATTTGCAGCAACATGGATGAGCTCAGAGAAAATTATGTCAAGTAAAATAAGCCAGGCACAGAAAATGAAATACCACATGTCCTTACTCATAAGTGGGAGCTAAGAAAGAAAGAAAGAAAGACCCAATAAAATATTGAAATTTCAGAAGGAGAAAACAGACCTGTTCTTAGTAGAGGTGGGAAAGGGGGAAAGAGATTAGAGAGTAATTGGGTAAGAGACACAATGAATAATTATGACTTGTAATGATGAAAATGCTGATCATATTGATTTGATCATTATAGGATCACGCCCTTTTTCTAAGCAAAAACAACAGATGGCCTAAACGGATAAAAGGTGGCTCCCAAGGGAAGTTAAGGGGAGGGCTAAGCATAGAGAGGCAAGACACCTGCACATTTGACCTTTTCAAGGATTGGCCTAAGCTTGGAAATCCCCACCTGCTAAGCATATAAATATGATCTTTTGTGTTACAATAAACGGAACTGCCTGACAGAACCCCCACTGCATGTGTATGTGTTTGATCGCTTTCTGGGAGAGCAGCGGCGTGCTCACCCATCTCTTGGAATCTCTTTTCGCCCCATGTCCTGGGGGGGAGAAAAGGGCAATCCCTTTGGCCCCAACCCTCGAGGGAAAGGAAAAAAACCTGTTGGGGTCCCATGCGGCCGCTGGAGACACCCAACAATCATCACATACTATACACAAATACTGATAGTCAGCTCTGTACCTTATGAATATGTATAATCAATTATGTTTCAATTCAAGAAATAATCTTTTAAAAATTAACCTATCGTGTTACCATTATTGGTGGTCTTTATTTTTTCATGTTGATTCAATGACTCCCTTTGTTATTTCTTGTAGGGCATGTCTGTTTGTAATAAATCCTCTTAGGTTTTGTTTATCTGGGAATGTCTTAATTTCTCCTTCATTTTTGAAGGATAATTTTGCTGGATATAGTATTCTTGGTTGATAGCCTTCTCTTTCAGTACTTTGAATATGTCATACCATTGCCTTCTCAGCTTTATGGATTCTGATGAGAAATTATTAAGGATACCTTGCTAATGATGAATTACATCTTCCTACTTCTAAGATTCTTTCTTTGTTTTTGTCTTTCAACAGTTTGATTATGATATGTCTAGGTGTGGATATATTCGAGTTTTTTTATTTGGTGCTTGTTGAACTTATATGTGTAGATTAATATTTTTCTTTGAATTTGGAAGCTTTTATCTACTTTTTCTTTAAATATTATTTCTGCATTTCTCACTGTATTCGTCTATGATTCCCATTATTCATATGTTGATAAGCTTGATGGCCTCCCACAGGTCTCTAAAGCTCAGTTCATTATTTTTATTTATTAATTTTTTGCTTTCTTTTTCTCAGACTGAATAATATCAACTGACCTACCTCCCAATTTTCTGATTTTTACTTCCGTCTGATCAGATTTGTTGTTAAGCCTCCTCTAGTGATTTTTTTATTTCATTAATTGTAATTTTCAACACAAATTTTTTAGTGTTTTTTAAAATACTTTCTGCCTCTGTATTTATATTCTGTGTTGTGAGATATTCTCATATATTCTTTTCGACCATTAGATGTGTTTTCCTTTAGTTCTTTCAACATATTTAAAACAGCTGATTTAAAATCTTTGTTTAATAAGTTTAACATGTGGGATTCCTCGGATATATTTGCAGTTGACTCCTTTTTCCTGGGTAAGGACATTTTTGTTAAAAATTGTACATCTCCCGATTTCTGGAAATCAGATAATCCTTTTTTATCAGGGTTTGTTAGTGTTACTGTTTATTTAGCTACTTTTCTGAACTAATTTTGTAATGTTTTTATTCTTTGTCATATGTGAACACAAAAGTTTTTACTCAGCTTAATATTCAGCTGATAATTAGAAGTTTTCTTTAATGCCTGGACCAACAGTTCTGTCAGTCTTTGTTGAGGGGCTGTGTTTGCATTTTGGGGCACCTTTTTAGAAATCAGGCAGGTAGTTCACAATTCTTCTTTAGCCTTCCCTTACTGCTTACACTGAGTTTCAAGGTGGAAGCACAGATCATGTGCAAAGGCCTGGGCATGCATAGACCTATGTATATGTGTGGCCTTCCATATTATCCTAGGAATGCACCAGAGCTTTCAAAACCCCAAACAGACATTTTGCTCATCAATTTTTTTTAAAGCTTATTTGTTAGCCTGTTCTTTGCTCTAGCTGTTATTCATTGCCTGCTCAGCCAGGATAGTAAACAATTGCCACAGTTTGTTGTTGGTACATGTCCCCAGGGAAAAGACTGTGCACAGTGTTAAGCTCTGAGTCAGATTAAATAAAGACAAACCTTCTGGTTTCCAGGAAGCCACCAGATAGGTCAATTCTCTGGGAATGACAATTCTCTGGGAACAGAGCTTTGAAGGAGCTCCAATCCTGCTCTGTCCCTTCCAGTTGCTACTAGGCTATTGGTTTTCAAAGCTACTGTGGAGATAGGATAGGAGTAGGCATAGGTGATGTCAAAATGGCACAAAGCTAACTGTTCTTACTGTGATTCTGACATTTTTCTTAAATAGATGCATTATGGATTGCTGCAAGCCTTTGGTTAATTTCCAGAGTTTCTCAAAAACTGATTTTCGCTAGTGTTCTCTTTGCTTTTATGGAGGAGAGGATTTTCAGAGCTTCTTATCCTGGCATTCCTGTCCAGGGCTTACCATTTCGAATACTGAAATTAAATATGTATTAATTAGAGTTGAATTAATTAATTCAGAAAAAATGGAGAACTAGAAAAAGAGAAAAACTGGAAATTTAGACACAAGAGAGAAGAAGCAAAGCATAATGTGTAAAAATATGAGATTTTTATGAGCACTGGTAACACTGGAGTTGGTTATGGCAGAGTTTAACCAATTTTTAATACTGTGTACATAAATGCAGTTAATGGTTAGTTGTTCATATTTCTGGCTGTTATATATCCTATAGCAAAAGCTTTAGAGTTGCAATTTATGCTATGGCATGGTGCTATGTTCTCTATTAAAAAGATGATGAAGGGCTGACCCCGTGGCGCATTCGGGAGAGTGCGGCGCTGGGAGCGCAGCAGCGCTCCCGCCATGGGTTCGGATCCTATATAGGGATGGCCGGTGCACTCACTGGCTGAGCGCGGTTTGGCTGGTCACATAAAAAGACAAAAATAATAATAATAATAAAAATAAATAAATATAAAGATGAGGTCAGTTTTCTTCATTTGAAACTAAGATGTATGCTTATGTAAATTATCTAGAAAATTGAGGTATGTGTGACTAGACATTAGTAAACTTGAGAAAATTTGCCTATGTAAGCATGCATAGGAAAATTTTTGGTATGAATATGGAATTTATACTCAAAAATATTTACATCATTGAATATTTCTAAGTAAAGCAATTGTCAGCATATATTGCTAATAATAATATTGAGAAAGAATTTAATTCCTTATGGCAAAGAAGATAAACATCCATAGTAATATAATTCATTGAAGTAAAAAATTTATCAAATATAGGAAGTTTTCTAATTTTTATAGTTGGATATAAAGATTTAATTTGTATAAATATTTCTTTTTAAAACTTATTTTTGTGAAATAACTTAATTATTTAAAAGAATTGTGAGTGTACATATTCTCTCTCTCTCAAAAATAAAACAGTTAATATCAATAAATACGTATTTTGAATATAATTATATTGAACCTAGTAAATATATAAGGCATCTGTATTTGCAAAAATATGTCATGTTGAATTCTGATATTACCGTACTTAGCATGTGCTTCCCATGTTACATTTTTGTGGGAACAATGCAAGAAAATGTTTTTCAGATAGCCTGTTGGCTCTTCTAAGATTTGAGGAAGCAAATAATCTCACAGACAACGCTGTGTAGATGTGTGACACAAACTTACTTCCTAATAAACAGGTAGACAACTAGCATGTTTTGAGTGCCTACTACATGAGAGCACTGCTTTTTTGCTATTTTCCAATATTAAAGTTATCAAGGAGTTTCATTATGTACTTGTCTGTATATTCTCAGGTCCAAACTCTTTTCACTCATTTCTCTTCACTACTGTCTATATTATTCAAAAAGATATGCTTTCTGACTTCTTTAGCCAGTACTGTCAATCTGGTATATTGCTTCAGCTAACAAACGCAGAACATAAAGAACGTAGTTACTTGGGACAAGTGTGGAAACTATCTTTGGTGATTGCATTTTCTCCTCCTTTTTTACTCTTCCTTTATAAGACTGCTTTTTCTTTTCCTTTCTCTTTCTCCCTCTCCCCCCTCTTTTTCCTCCTTCTCTCCCTCCTTGTCCCTCCTTCCTTCCTTCTTTCCTTGTTCAGCGTGCGCACGTGTGTGTGTGTGTGTGTGTGTGTGTATTAACATTCTCTCCCATTTTCACTATCTTGTTTTCTTAGAGGATCCAGTAGTTTATCTGAGAGTTTTTTTTTCTTCCTGCACTACTATCACAAAGTGCTAAAATGGGGAGCAAACCAAGAATGCCTGTAGAACTCTAGAAGCTGGTCTTTAGAGAATTTCTCTCTCGGAGCTCACATTAGAAATGAGTGGATGGAAGTAGCTTACTTTCTCTTTTCTTTCCACTTTAAATGTTGGTCAACCTTAAATACACACAGAATTTAAGTTTAAAAGCTCAGCATCTCCAACCAATTAGTATTTCTGTGAGAGAGCTTTGCCAGATGCCTCAAAATCCCTTAATGATGATCTTAGGGTTATCTAAAAATCCAAAAGTTTCCGATGTTGTGATTTTTCAGGAAGTAATGAAAAGCGTCCTTGTGCTGACTGGAATGCGTGCACAGAAAGGAGAGAGGGTTAACCACTCTGGGGCAGAGCAAAGGATGGGATTACCTGAACTCTGCCTCTCTCAAGTGGCTAGACGGGCAGTTATTCTCAACCGAGCTCACAAAATTGATTACAGAATAAGAACATAGCTGTAAAAATTATTGCAAAGGTCCATCTAAATCCCATAGTGAACTGTGTGTCTGAGCCACTTTTACTTCCATCTTTAGAACAGAAGATGCTGCTAATCCTTCACTGAGAAATAGAAAATGTTGTTGTTCTATTTAAATAACATGAATGCTTAGTATACATCACAAGTTATGATCAACATTCATAATTACTTTATTTGCTGTTACTGTTTTATACTTTAAAATTTTAAGAATCCTGTGAAACATTCTTCCAAATTTGAAGAAGGCAAACCAAAACATTTACACAGCCTAATTACAAACAACCTCGATATTTTGGTGTACTTTATTCCAAACTTATATCCTATATATTTATATTTTACTTTTTAATTGGATTTATCTGAAATAAGGAATAATACCTTCTTATTGTATAGTAAATGAGAGAAGACGGAGAAAAAATATAGAAAGACAAAACTAAACATTTTCTCCATATCTCTCCTGCACTTTTCCAGTCCTCTCACTCTGAGTAATCAATTTAAAAGGTTCTTGTATATTCTTCAACACTCCTGTTTACATAAATATATATTGTATTTTTTCCTGATATAGAGTTATACTGTACAAATTGTTTTGTAACTATTTTCACTTAATGTAACATGTACAATTTTACAAATCAGGGCACAATTCTAACTGCAGCTCATTATAATTACTTTATATTATTGTATATAAATATGTGTATATCTATGTATGGAAGCACAAATACATATATATCTAAATAAACAAGAAAAGGATATATCATACCTCTTTGTTTCGGTAAAACTAGTCTTTCTTTTTCTTTTATTTCTCTCTTGCTTCTTATCTCCTCTTCATTTTTACCCTCATTGCCCTCTCCCAGATATATAGAAGTGAAGTGGCAATAACCCCTGCATGGGGTGGTATCACAATAGCCCATGGTTGACTGGGATGTACAACAGGAGTTGTCGCACGTGTTAGGTGTGGTATTCAGGAATGTGGTAACTGTGACACTTGGATGATACACTGATACAGGAGTTTCAACCATAAAGTGGCTATGGTGTTAAGGACAGAGACTATGCATGGACACAATAGCATGTGCTCTCTCTCAACAAGGGTTAGCTAGTTACTGTCATGTCTGTAGCAGACAGTGACATAGAGCTCTCAATACGTCGACATTTCTCAATGAAATCATTAAGCTACTGTGTGGCACAGCTGGCTCCCGTGTGTTTCCACCTGGAGGAGGCAACAATTTGCCCTGACCAGGATTGAAACTTGCATACGAAGTGTTAAAGTTCTTCCTTTCTTATCACAGTACCTCTGACAGCACCAAGAACTCCCAAATTTCCTACTCGTTATTCAGAAAGAGCCAGCCTAATAGAATCGCCTGTTAAAAGCCTGGCTAAAGGATCAGCATGGTGCCAACACTCTGTGAGGTTGGAAATCTTTGGTCCAGGAAGTAGTAGATGCATTGAGTTAATAACATATATTTTTCTATATCCCTAATAGCTAGAACAGAGAAGCCCAGGATACAAAAGATAGGAGTAGAGTAGGCCTTTCTCACAATCACTCCTGGGGGCACACTTGAAGAATTTGTGTATTTCATTTCTGAAATCTTAGCTTCTGCTGGATTAGAGATCCTGGTTCCCAGATAGGCAAGAATTTCACCAGGAAGTAATTACCACTTGATTACTTTGAGCTCCTTATGCTAGTGTGCCAGGAGGCAAGTCAATAAATTACTAAACTCAAATGGGTACTTGCGCTTGAATACTGTGAAAACCTAGAGTTGCTTCTTTAGGATGGAGTGGACAAAGCATGTCTAGAACTTCAGGATGCACTGGGACATACATCTCTTGGTGATTTTGAGTCCAGTGATAATAGTGAATGGGCACTGGAGGTGATCATGAAAACCCTGGTGGATAAAATCTGGATAATTATATCAGGCAAGAAAGCAATCTAAAGTCTGGCCAAATGTGAGCAAAATCTAGAATGAGGCAGAGGAAGAAGATCCTGAATGCTAACTATGACATTAATTATCAGCACAAGCTACAACAGCAGGAACTATAGCTGGTTTCATAAACCATCTTGCCTTAAATTCTTTTAAGAAATTGCAACTAGCCACTACTTTGAAGAAGGCTAGTGATGGACTGGACTTCATGAGTGCATGAGTGCATGAGTGGACTATAACAGATTCCTCTTATGTATCACTTCAGATTATGTCAGCCCCATTGCTATCTTATTCCAGCCACCTTCATCCATGTGCTACTGGTCAGCATCTTGCCTCAGGTGTGCACTCTGTGCTTTTACTTCCCATCTTAGACCCCTCTGTTGATTCTAGGGATACTGTAATAATTCATCTGTTGCTCACACATGTGCAACTATTAAGTAGAGGAGAGTTCACATCCTTTGGAGTAAACCTTTGACTCAACAATAGCAGAATTCCTCAGAGATATCTTAAAGTGAAGGTAGAAAGGGATGAAGATAATTGGATTTTAGATATATTCTCCATGTAGTATGATCAAGATTTATTCTATTTTATTTATTAAAGATAAATTTGCTTTATCAATGAATTTTTGGTGGTGAAAACATGCTGGGGTTAATTTATGAGAGAAAGAAATAGAATTGTGGAGAGCAAGTACTGACAACTTTCAAGGAATTTCTTGCAATATGCCCTCTTAGTTTTGTTCCATTGTTCCACTTTTCTCTCCTAATCGAAACACCTCAGCTTCTTACTACTTTACTTTTGTCTTTAGTAATTTATAGTATATTTACATTTTTACACTTTGATGATTTTCAAAGTTATCTTGGCTATTATTGACCCTGATCTAACATATAAATTTTAAAATCTGTATTTATTTTCTTGGTCAATAACTTCTCCTTAAACACCATTTTTTTTATGCCCTGGTGTAGTGGATTGAATTATGTCCCTCTGGAACTTCATTAGAGCTTGAACTGTGTTCCCCAAGTTTTATATATTAGAAACTTAGCCCCCACTGTGATTGTTAGAAGGGTGGGAAATCCTAATATGCTAATTGAAAGGTGGAGCCTTGAAGAGGTGTTTGGATTGTAGGACCGTGTAGTAGTGAATGGATTAAAAATGGTGGTCAAGGGCATGGTTCTGAGGGCGTTAAAAGAAGAGAAGAATCTATCTATCTCTTGCTCTCTCTGCTCTCTCTGCTTCCACCTTCTTGCAATGTGAGACCCGTGAGTCACTGTCATCACCACCAGATGGACTTTGGATTTCCCAGACTCAGAAACTGTAAGCAATAAATTTCATTTTCTTATAAATTATCCTGTTCCAGGTATTTCTGTTATAGCAACACAAAATGGACTAATACACCTGGATGATCTAAAACTATTTTCTTGTTTTTCACTTTTAGGTTTTTAGTACACTGGAAGTTTCTTTTTGTAGAAGGTATGAATTTGTGCTCCATATTTATTTTCTCCCAGTTGGATAACCTTTTATGATAACATCATTTGTTGATTATACCATCCTTTTTTCCTCCCCATTAAATAAAAACTTATTTTTATGTTTAAATCTCAGAAGTGTATTTCTAGAATCTCTGTTTGTATCTGGCTAAGGTAAGGCCAGGCTGCTAATATAATACACCCAGTAAAATTGTAATAAAGAAAAAAAGAAGTTAATGTTTTATCACTCGTGATAATTCTAATATGAATAATCTGTTTCAGTATGAGAGATCTGGTCCTTCTAGTTACTCAGTTTCATATCACTCTTTTGTCTACATATAGACTAAATTGCTGCATGTCTAGGTTCTACCTGAAGGCAGGGGTCTGAGAACAGGGAGACATGACTGGATATATTTTGTACCTTAGGATGATATGGAATATTGAATTCTGCTAATATCTCATAGGTGGTAACTTAGTCACAGTCACATGTCTAAGATGAATTGCAAGGGAAGCTGTGGAATGTAGTTTGGCTAGGAAGTCATGTGCCCAGTCGTAATTTTATTTCTGTGGAAGAGGGTAAGAATGGATATGTGTGGACAGCTAGAAATCTCTGCCATACATGCCTATGCCAATGCAATACTGATTTGTTTATATGAGTTCTGATACCTATAAAATATCTACCTTTCCCTATTTTTCATTTATTTATTTAATGTATTTTATTTGTACTTTATTTTTGGGTAATTCTCAAGCATTTCTATTCTATTTTAAAACTTCTTTTGGTATTCTAATTACATTTACATAAAATATGTTTTTTAATTTACAGAAGCTGATATTTTCACATTTATTTTTTCACAATATGCGTGGTCAGTCCAATTGTTTAGAAAATATCTTTATGATTCAGTAAAATTTTAGTTTTTTTTTATATGGGGGCTGTTTCTTTATTAAATTTATTTTTAACAATTAATTTCTGTCACTAATATTAATGTGGTTTTTTCCCCTATTTTTATTTCTAGTTTACATAGCTAATTTATTAAAAACTGATTATGTACATCAAATAATGTCAATGTATTAATATTACTTCTCTGATTTATTTGTTTTTCCTTCCAAGAGGCTTTTCTAATGTTTCTAGACATATTTATGTAATCAACAAAGTAATAGATTTGTCTTTTTCTGTGATATTTACCCAACTGATTTTATTTTCTTGTTTTATTTTTATAAGATATATATATTAGATTTAGTATCATCTCTAAGACTATATTACATAATCAGAGAAAGAAAAGGCTGTCCTATGCTATCCCTGATGTAACTGTATCTACATTGTATTTAGCTCTGCTGTTTAGAATGACATTAAATGTTTTGTTTTTGGTTTTACTTTTGTTTTGGTTAAGAGTTTGAAATATATTACAGTAATGTTCTTTTAAGTTACTTGAAGGATTTTTTGTTGTTATTTTTTAGGACTGACTAGTGAATTTTATCAGGTGCCTATTAAGCATATATTGATATATTGTTTTTTGTATTTTCTTTATTTATTTCTTTATTTATTTTTTATTGGTTATGATTATTCACCACTCATGCCCAAGATGTGATGGCCAGATCCATTTTGGCAGCATGACCATTACCACAAATTGCGATTATAGCCCATGTCTCCAACCCAATTATTCCCCACCTCCCTCCACATCCCCCTTTCCCCACTCCACTTTTTATCCCTGGGTATGCTCTCACCCTCTGCAAGTCCAATGCACAACTGTGGTCTTTCTTTCCCTCCTTCTTTCTCTTTTAGCTCCCACTTATGAGTGAGTATATGTGGTATTTATCCCTCTGTGCTTTGCTTATTTCACTTGACATAAGTTTCTCCAAACTCATTCATGTTATTGCGAATGGCAGAATTTCATTCTTTTTTATGGCAGAGTAGTACTCCATGGTGTATATATACTGCAGTTTCCTTATCCAATCGTCCATCGACGGACATTTAGTTTGGTTCCATATCTTGACAATTGTGAACAGAGCTGCAATGAACATGGGAGTGTAGGTATCCCTTCAACATGATGATTTCCATTCCTTTGGGTATATACCTGTAAGTGGGATTGCTGGATTGTACTGAAGATCCATCTGTAGTTGTTTGAGAAACCTCCATACTGTTTTCCATAGTGGTTGTACTAATTTACAGTCCCATCAACAGTGTAGGAGCATTCCTTTCTCTCCACACCCTCACCAACATTTGTTATTCTGTCTTTTTGATTATAGCCAGTCTAACTGGGGTGAGGTGATATCTCAATGGGGTTTTAACTTGCATATCCCTTATGACTAATCATGTTGAGCATTTTTTCATGTACCTATTGGCCATTTATATGTCTTCCTTTGAAACATGTCTATTCACTTCCTTTGCCCATTTTTTAATTAGATTATTTGCTTTTTACTGTATAATTTTTTGAGTTCCTTGTATATTATGGATATTAATCCCTTGTTGGATGCATAGTTAGCAAACTTTTTCTTCTACTCTGTAGGTTGTCATTTCAGATTGTTTCCTTTGCTGTACAGAAGCATTTTAGTTTAACATAGTCTAATTTATTTTTTCCTTTGTTGCTGGTGCTTTTGGGCTCATGTTCACAAAGTCTGTACCTACACCTAGTTCCTGAAGTGTTTCACCTATATTTTCCCTTAGTAACTTTACAGTTTCAGGTCTTATACTTAAATCTTTAATCTATTTTGAGTTGATTTTAATATATAGTGAGAGGTACAGGTCTAGTTTCATTCTTCTGCATATGGATAACCAATTTTCCCAGTACCACCTATTGAGGCAGCAGTCTTTTCCCCAATGTATGTTTTTGCTGCTTTTGTCAAATATCAGATGGCTGTAAGCCTGAGGGGTGATTTCTGGGTTCTCTATTTTACACTACTGGTCCAAGTGTCTATTTTTATACTATGTTGTTTTAGTTACTATAGCTTTGTGGTATAATTTGAAGTCTGGTAGTTTTATGCCTCCTGCTTTTTTTTTTTTTTTTTTCCTCAGGATTGCTTTGGCTATTTGGGGTTTTTGTTGAACTGTATGAATGTTAAGATTTTTTTTCCCACTTCTGTGAAGAATGCCATTGGTATTGTGATGGGTTTTGCACCAAATGTGTAGATTGCTTTGAGAAGTATAGACATTTTCACAATGTTAATTCTTCCAATCCAAGAGCATGGAATGTCTTTCTATCTTTTTGTGTGGTCCTCAATTTCTTTCAGTAGTGGTTTGTAGTTCTCAGTATAGAGATCTTTTATCTCCTTCGTTAAATTGATTCCTAGGTTTTTTATTTTTTTATTCTTTATTTTTATTTTTTTAATGACTGTTGTAAATGGGCTTACTTTCTTGATTTCACATTCTGTTAGCTCATTATTGGAGAATATAAATGCAACTGATTTGGAGGCATTTATTTCATATCCTGCAACATTACTGAAATTATTAACCAGCTCTAAGAGTTTTTTGATAGGGTCTTTAGGTTTTTCTATAAATAGTATTATGTCATCTGCAAATAGGGACAGTTTGACTTCATCTTTTCCAATGTGCTTTTTTTCTTTCTCTTCCATGATCGCTCTGGCTAGTACCTCCAGTATTATGTTAAATAGAAATGGTGGGCATAGGCATCCTTGTCTTGTTACCGTTCTTAAGGGAAAAGCCTTCAGTTTTTCCCCATTCAGAGTGATACTGACTGTGGGCTTGTCATAGATGGCTTTTATTGTGTTGAGATAATTTTCTTCTAAACCTAATTTGTTGAGATCATGAATGGATATTGAATTCTGTCAAATGCTTTTTCAGCATCTATTGAGATAATCATATGATTTTGTCTTTGAGTTTATTGATGTGATGTATCACATTATTGACTTTTGTATGTTGAACCATTGTTGCATCCCTGGGATGAATCTCACTTGATCATGGTGTATAATTTTCTTGATGTGTTGTTTTATTCTGATTGCTAATATTTTGATGATGATTTTTGCATCTGTGTTCATCAAGGATATTGGCCTTTAATTTTCTTTTTTTGTTATGTCTTTATCTAGTTTTGGTATCAGAGTTGTGTTGGCCTCATAGAATGAGTTTGGGCAAATGGCTTCAGTTTCAATTTTTTGGAATAGTTTGAGGACAATTGATATTAATTCCTCTTTAAAGGTTTGATAGAATTCAGCTGTAAAGCCATCTGGACCTGGGCTTTTCTTTGTTGGAAGGTTGCTGATTACTATTTCAATCTCATTGCTTCTTATTGTTTTGTTCAGGTTTTCTGTCTCTTCTTGGTTCAGTGTTGTAAGTGTCCAGATACTTATCCATATCTTCCAGGTTTGCATATTTGTTGTCATACAGTTGTTTATAATATTCTCTAATGATTCTTCATATTTCTGTGGTATCAGTTGTAATGTCTTCCTTTTGGTTTCTCATTTTTGTTATTTTGGTCTTCTCTCTCCTTTCTTTTGTTAACCTAGCTAATGGTTTGTCTATTTTATTTATCTTCTCCAAAACCCAAATTTTTGTTTCATTGATATTCTGTATCATTTTGGGGGGTGTCTATTTCATTTAGTTCTGCTCTGATCTTAATTTTTTCTTTCCATCTACTACCTTTGGGATTGGATTATTGTTGTTTTTCTAGTTCTTTGACACATAGTGCTAGGTTGTTTATTTGAATTTGTCTCTTAGTACTGCTTTTGCAGTATCCCACAGGTTTTGGTATGACATATATTTATTTTCATTAGTTTCAATAAATTTTTTGATTTCCTGTTTAATTTCTTCTTGGACCTGTAGGTCATTCAGGAGCCTATTGTTTAGTTTCCATGTATTTGTATAGTTTCCAGGTTTTTGCTTGTTATTAATTTCTAGTTTTAGTCCATTGTGCTCTGAAGAGATGCTTGGAATGATTTAAATTTTTTTTAACTTGCTGAGACTTATTTGTGACCTAATATGTGGTCTATCCTGGAGAATGTTCCATGTGCTGATGAGAAGAAAGTATATTCTTTAGTTGTTGGGTGAAATGTTCTGTATATATCTTCCAGGTCCAGTTGGCCTAAGGTGTAGTTTAAATTCTTTTTCTCTTTGTCCCATACTGACACCCACTATTAACATATTAGAGTCTGTTTCTTTCTTTAGGTCTCAGAGTGTTTTCTTTATATATCTGGGTGCTCTAGTATTGGGTGCATACATATTTATGATCATTATGTCTTCTAGTTGGATAGATCCCTTTATCATTATATAGTGGCATTCTTTGTCTCTTTTTATGGTTTTTGGTTTAAAGTCTACTTTATCTGATATAAGATTAGCTCATTTTTCATTTTCATTTGCATAGTATATCTGTTTCAATCCCTTCACAGTTGTAGTCTGTGATTTCTCTCTACAGGTGGGGTGGGTCTCTTCAAGACAGTATATACTTAGGACTAGCTATTTAATCTAACCTGTCTGTGTCTTTTGAATAGGGAGTTTAATCCTTTCATACTTAGTGTAGTTATTGACAGGTATTGTTTAATTCTTGTCATTTAATTGCTTTTTGTTTAGATGTTTTAAATATCTTTTGATCATTACTTCCCCTTTTATTTCTTTTCTTCAATGTTAGCTGGAAATTTGAGGTGGCAAGATTTAATTTCTTTCTCTTTCTCTCTGACAATTTGTGTATCCATGATAGTGATCATCATTATTCAGATCCCAGATGAAGGACTCCCTTGAGAATTTCTTGCAAGGCCGGTTGCGTGGTGGTGAACTCCCACAATTTTTGTTTGCCTGGGGAATACACTATTTCTTCCTCATTTCTGGAGGAGAGCCTTGCTGGGTAAAGAATTCTTGGCTGGCATTTTTTTTTTCTTTTAGTATTTTAAATATACCATTCCAATTTCTTCTGGCCTGTGTTACTCTTCTCACTGTGTAATGGAGACACAAGAAAAATTACTCAAAGCAACATGAATGCAATGAGAGGCCTGAAAGGAGTGTACCTCAGCAACTCCTCTGTTAGAAGGAGAAACTGGATACAGGCCTGATCCAAACTTAGCTTCTGTTTCTATTGTAAAGACAAGGAAGTTTCACAAGAAGAATCAGTTAATTCAATCATTTCAAAAGGGCACAAAGACATGGGCAATGTGACAAAAGTTAATATGACTAAGGATAGCTTAAACAGTAGAAACTAGTAACATCATTTAAATTAACAAGGTGACATTCCAAAGTGCAATTTGTAAAAAGCTAAGTTGACCAAACTGTGATCATTATCTAATCTAAAATATAACCTCTCCATAAATGATTTAATCAAAAGTTACATTCTTATAATTAAATCTAAGTATAATTGTCTCTAATGTTTTCACCAACAAACAGTTTGCCCTTAGCAAATATTTTTTCACATTTTCCCTACAGCAATTCTTTCAACATCTTTTAACAAAAATCAGTATGTTAAATAATCAAAGAACATAATCCCATCCCTAAACAGTGATTAGAATTGATTAGAGGGGCTTTTGCTCTTCTAGCTGCAGGCTGTTGCCTCCTAGCGAATGACTTTTGTCCCATACATGCATTACCTAAAAACCCTATATTAAAAATCAACTGAGAATCAACATACAATTGAGTAGAATTGATTAGATAGGCTTTTTGCCCAGCTAGCTATAGGCCATTGCCTCCTAGCTAAGGACTTTGTCTCATAAGTTTTTTTGCTAAAGAGCCCTGTCTAAAAATCAAACAAGAATCAAGATTTTTAACCCTCTACGTTCCCCCCTTTTAATTATTAAAAGGAATCAGAAGAAATCAAGGGATCAGAGTCAACGGTGGAAGGAAGGACATCCTGATAAAGAATCAACATTACTTCAGCTCGATGAGTCTGTTGGAACATGAAACATAACAGTTTAATCAGTATAAAAAAATACATAAGATTCTAATTACAGCAATAATCCAAATTCTTATGTTTAAGCTGGAAAACCAATGGGTAGGATTAAGCCAATGGGCCAAATAATTTAAATGATTAATAGTAATATTTTGAGCTTCTTCTTGAAGCTGTGTCATTTGTTGTTGAAGTTTAATTATTAAGTTTTGAATATTTCCATGTAAATCAGAATGAAAAGCTCCGTGTAATAATCTTTGTACATCCTCTCATGCAGTGGAGGAATTAAAAGGAATAGAAGTGACACACATAGGGTGATATCCTGTATCACAATTAAGTTAATTTTGAGTCCAAAGAGCTTGGTGGTGATCACCAAGCCAGGATACAGCTGCCTCTAAGGTATCAAATCTTTGTAAAATTTCTTAGTCAATTTTAGTTTGAGATAGGAGCTCAGAAGTTACATTTTGAAAGTAGTCATTCATTTTTTATGCAGTTTGGATAGAATGAGAGAATGCAACTATGGCAGTCACTGCTGCAGTGGTTAAAGCTGTAGCAGCAATTATGGAGGTGATAAGAATGCCCAAGAATCTCTTAGGGCAAACTCACTCTAGAGCAGAGGTGACTTGCTCCAGGGCAGAATTCCCCACCCATTCACAAGTAAGATTAACTGGCAACCATGCCTCTGTTCTTTGTTTTGATATAAACACATGAGAACTATTAAGATTAGAGATATTAAAGTGTGTAATTCAGGGGGTAAGCCAAGTACAGTTAGCAGGAAGAGTAATATTAAATTCTGAGGTAAAGGTAAAAGAGAAATTTGTAGATAACATAGCAAATATATAAAGGCAAGAAGTACAAATCATAACTGAATCAACATTATCTTATGTTATCCATCTTAATTTAAAATTTGTAGTTTGAAATTGTCCTTGTCTAACTATGTGAAGGAAAAATGGGATTGCAAGATGCTAAACTGTCCTTTTAGGGGACTGTACCCAGTTTCTCCTTCTAACAGAGGAGTTGCTGAGGTGAAATCCCTTCGGGCTTCTCATTGAATTTACGTTGCTTTGAGTAATCTCTTTTGTGTCTTCATTACATAGAGAGAAGTGTAACAGGACTGTAGGATTTCTGTTGAGAAGTCTGCAATTAGGCTGATGGGGGTTCCCTTATAGGTGACTTGATGCTTTTCTCTTGCTGCTTTTAGAATTCTCTCTTTGTCTTTGAGGTTTACAAATGTGACTATAATGTGTCTTGGAGAGGATCTTTTTGTACTGAATCTGTTTGGGGACCTTTGAGCTTCCTTCATCTGAAGGTCTGTATCTCTCCCTATACCTGGGAAGATTTCTGTTATTATTTCTTTGAATAGGTTTTCAATATCTTTTCCTTTCTCTTCGCTTTCTGTAATACCCACTATTTGGATTTTAGAGTGCTTGAGGTTGCCTGCTATCTCTTAGATTTTCTTCATTATTTTAAATTCTTTTTCCTTTTTTTTTTTGTCTGCCTGGGTTATTTTCAAAAGACCATCTTCAAGATATGAAATTCTTTCTTCTGCTTGCTTTAGCCTGCTGCTCACACTCTCTGTTGTGTTTTTTATTTCACTGAGTAATCTTTCATTTCTTGGAGTTCTGCTACAGTTTTAAAGTATTTATCTCTTTGTATATTTCCTCTTTCATATTCTGGATTTTGTTTTCTTGTTTTGTTGTGTTCTCTAATTAATTTTTTTTTTTATCTCTTCAAGTTTTCTTATTAAGATCAATGTTCAGAATTTTTTTTCAGACATTTCAAGGATTCCTAGTCTATAGAGTCTGGAATTTGGGCATTACTGTATTCCTTTGGTGGTGTCATATCTTTTTTTTTTTTTTTTTTATTGTTCTAGTATTTTTTTGTTGAGGTTTGATCATTTGGTAGAGGGCTTGCTTCTTCTATTACTCTGGGATTGGGTATGAGGATAAAGATTTCATCCTCTATTTGCAGGCTCTACTGCTGACTCTTCTTATATCTACACAGTCAAGTGAGTGGCAGGATGCCTGTAGAGTGGCCTTGGCTGCTACTATGGTGGTGGACTGTCCTTGCAGTGACAGTAGGTGTGGCAGTGGCTATATTATAACACCTTGGCTCCTGTTCTAGCTTTCCATGGCCGTAGACTGAGCTCCTGGTGCCACACGGGTCTTGGATCACCTCAGTGGCTGCTGGGCTGTGAGCACTTCCCTTCTCCGCAGGGTCTTAGACTGAGACCCCAGTGCTGCATGGGTCTCAGCTCACTTTGGCAGCTGCTGGGGCTGTGCTGTTTTTTCTATTTTATATGTCATGGTCATAAATTATATTGATTGTTTTCCTATCCTGAAACCACCCTTATGGGTCAAGCAGAATTGATGTCACCTGAGAGTTTACAAACATCACCAGTTACAAAAGAGAGAATAGAAGATACACTGGAGAGGAGTAATCTAGGAATTGCATAGTATTAACACCGTCCTTGCCTTCAGTCTCCTCCCATTTGGATTTCTCAGTTACACTCTCCTCTTCATCCTATTGCCAGTGTTCTAGTTAAAGTTTTCATTATTTTTCAACTAGTTTTTTACATCAGTTAGCTAAATCCCCACCCTCTGTGTAACCAGAGCCATTTAATTTCTACTTGAACTGCCTTTTTTAAGACAAGAAACTTTGAAAATGGAATTGTGATCAAGCTACTACTACATAAAATTAAATCTAAATTACTTACTGTGGCATAAAAAGCCCTAGTGATATGGCCAGTGTTTCCAGCCCCATGTCTTTATCATATTCACTCAGATGCTCATTGTTATCATCTTACCAAATACATGGACAATCCCAAATCACCCCAAATCTCTTCTCCTTTTACAATATGATTCCTTTTGCCTGGAAAGCCCTTAAAACCCAAACTGGCTTATTTTTTGCATTTCATTGTAAATTCTCTTGGGTTCTGAAAATGTTTAAACACATTATCTATAAATAGTGGTCACTTTTTTCCAAATTTCCAGTACATTCACTTCTTATTTCGATCAAGTCTTCATGTATAGTAAAAACATTAAGGACAATGTTAAATACTAATAGCATTGATTTTTTTCTTATTTTCATAGAGAATGTAGACATTTGTACTGTGTTTCTTCATTATGTGTGAAGAAGAAAGAGGAGGTGGAAAAAGAAAAATGAAGAAGAGGAAGAGAGGAAGAGGATGAAAAGAAGGAGGAGAAGGTTGAGGAAGAAACAATCACAGCAACAATAATTCAAGTTTGAATCATGACATAATTTGAAATAATGCAGTTTCATCACTTTAAGTATTAGAAGAAATGTAAGGCTCATTGTGAGTTGTTGAGATGACATCCTACAAAGGCTATTTTAATGAGCAGATAAAATACATCACTGTTTTGTTATTGTAAATATTTTATCTTGCTGGTTTGAATAGCAGATGTTTCTTCATGTCATTTGAATGTTCTTTCAATCTTGAATTTGATCATTTCAGAAGACTTCAATTTATACATCATCGAATTTAGCACCAAAGTTCAATTATTGTCCTCTGAATCAATTAGTATGCAGTTGCCCTTAAAAATCTAAATTTTGGGGGAAAATCTCTACTAAGAGAAAACAGTTTTATAAAATGCTTACTTCCCATCATACCTCAGATCTTTTATTATTTATGTCATGATTCTTTACAAACTATTTGTTTTAATTGTTATATAGAATAAATAGAAGTATATTGGATGGAGAGTTGGTATAATGTAGTTAAAATGATAAGATTTGGGGTGAGCTACCTTTGTTATAAACTTATAATCTCATGAGATAGCTTTTATTATTACGTATTTGATAGTAAGAGTATCATCTTTGTCAGATTTCTTAATCTCTCTCTGTCTCCACTCACAATTTTGTAAAACGGAATGAGAATAGTACATAGCTAAGGTGTTGGCCAGTGGTAAACACAATAGAAATGGTAGGAGTGGATGCAACAAGGGGGGGTTGTTGTGGTGGAGAATTTAAGAGCAATAAAACTGAGTTAATGTCAGTCTGCTTTTTATTTTCATTCAGCAGTGGAAGTTCTAAAACATGTTAATGATTTTTTTTTTTAAATACTTATTCCTGCCTAAATGAACAACTATTCGTCTGTATCTTCCCCTCACTCAACCTTTGGTAAATCACTAGTTTTGAGGAGGATTTAATTATGTGGTGTTTATGAAATGCTTAGAATACTGCTTGGTTCTTGGTATGTAATTTTTAACAATATCATTCTGGTATTCTGTATATTATAAAAATTTATGTAGAAAGAAAGGTATAAAAATTCATTGGTCTATTATACAAATATGAAGAATGGAAAAGATTTTCTGATTGTATATGATGAAGAGGTTATTTTTTATACAGTCTTGGCGAGAAACTGGATTCATAAATGTAACCAAGAAGTAGAGGACCAAAAGGACACATCTCCTTGCCACGTCAACATGTTGCAGCTGTAACTGCTGGTGTGCCTTAGCTGTACTAAGGACACTGCCTCAGATCTGATACTGCTCTTATATATCCCACCTGAGACAAGTAATTACAGAAACCCAGTAAGAATCAGGGATCCAGGATTGTGGTGTTCCAATACAACCACTGCTTTTTATATTGATAGAGCCACAAACTAGCAAGGCCCTGGGCAAGTAAATATAGGAAGGGAAAAGAAGTGTCATTTTTTCCCCAGATTTCCCTTTTCACCACTGCAAGACAACCAAACAGCTCTTGTGCTAATAGTCTGAAAAATAAGAATGCTCTAATTTAATGACTCATGAAGGTAGAGGGGTTTATTGAACACAGCAGTTATCTCAGCATAGGCTGGAACAATAAGATCTTCCCATGGTTTAATACATAGTAAGACTCCAAAGGAAGACAGCTAGGGGCATCTTCAGGCCTGACCAAAAGGCAATCAGTCCCTAGAAACAATAAAAATTGTATTACATTACCTGACTTCAAATTATACTACAAAGCTATAGTAATCAAAACAGCACAGTATCATAATAAAAACAGACACTCAGACCAATGGAACAAAATAGAAAATCCAGAAAAAAATCCACATGCTTAGAGTCAACAGATCTTTTACAAAGGCACTAAAAACATACATTGGAGAAAGGACAGCCTTTTCGATAAATGGTGCTGGGAAAACTCGATGTCAATGTTGAGAAGAATGAAATTAGATCCCTTTCTCTCACCATATGCAAAAATCAACTCAAGACTTAAATGTAGAACTTAAAACTATAAAACGTCTAGAAAAAAACACAGGGGAAGCTCTCTCCAGTACATAGGACTAGACAAAGACTTTATGCATAAGACCTCAAAAGCTCATGCAACAAAAGCAAAAATAAACAAATGAGATTTTATCAGACTAAAGAGCTTCTATGCAGCAAAGAAATTAACAGAATGAACAGACAACGTACAGAATGGGAGAAAATATTTGCAAATTATGCATCCAACAAGGAGCTCACATCAAGAATATGCAAGGAACTCAAACAACTCACTACTAAAAATCCAAATAACCCAATTAAAAATTGGGCAAGAGAGCTCAATAGAGATCAAAGAAGACATACAAATGACCAACAAGTATATGAAGAAATGCTCAGCATCACTAATAGTCAGAGAAATGGAAATAAAAACCACATTGAGATATCATCTCACCCCAGTTAACCTGGCTATATTTAAAAAGACAAAAAATAGCCAATGTTGGTAAGGATGAAGAAAAAAGGGAATCCCTATACATTGTTGATGATATTTTTAATTAATACAACCATTATGGAAAACAGTATGGAGGTTTCTCAAACAACTACAGATAGAACTACAAAACAATTCAGCAATTCCACTGCTGGTTATATATCCAAAGGAATGGAAATCATCATGTCAAAAGGATAGCTGCACTCCCATGTTTATCACAGTTCTGTTCACAATTGCCAAGACATGGAACCAACCTAAATATCCATCAACAAGATGATTGGATAAAGAAAATGTGGTGTGAATACATAATGGAATACTACTTAGGCATAAAAAATAATGAAATTCTGCCATTCATAGCAACATAGATGAGCATGGAGAAAATTATGTTAAGTGAAAAAAGCCAAGTACAGAAAGAGAAATACCATGTGGTCTTACTTATATGTGGGAGCTAAAAAAAAAGAACAAACAAAATAAAATAAAAACAAAAAAAATTGTAATAATAATAAGTTGAACTATTAAAAGGAGAGAGAAGAACTGTGATTTCTAAAGGTGGGAAAAGGGAGGGGAGAGGGGGAATAGTGAGAGGATGGTTAATGGACACAAAATTACAGGTAGAGAGAAAAAATAAGTTTTGCTGGTGTACAGTCTACCCAGGAATCTAATTAGTAATGATTTACTGCATGTTAGCAAAAGACTAGAAGAGAGGAGACGTACACATGTATTGAAATATAACTTTGTACCCCATATACATGTACAATCAATATTTTTCAATAAAAAATTTAAAAATGAACCTCACTCTACTTATTATTGCCTCTTTGGTGCTTGTCTTCACCACTAGACTCCAAGTTCCATGAGACTAGGGAACTGTGTCTGTCTTATGCATGGATATGATCCCCGGCACCAAGAATAGTGCTTGGCCCAGAATAAGCACCAATTATACATTTTGCATGAAGAAATACAGTTTTGTAAATTAATTAAAATAAATAAACTTGCATAGTAGCCTCTGCATAAAGATTAAGAATGATTCCAGGGCAGTGAAAATGTAAAACAAACTTTTCATTTCATGCAGCTGGTCCACAATCTTCTTCTAATGTAACTCTATTGCTTCCTTCTGATTCTAGGACTTTTCTTTGCAGAGCAAAGGACATTTCCAATTTTAGCCTATGATACATAAACCAGGGATACTCTAGAACATAAATAAATCAGAAAAAACACATTTGAATTGCTTGCAGTGAGAATAAGAAGAGTGTAAAATATACTTGTGTTCTCTATCTTAAGATAAGGCTAGAGAGAATTTAGTGTTCATTAACCAGGGGCTACCAAATATATTCCTGTGTAAGTAAACAATTTAATTAAGAAAAAAGCTGAAATAACAAGCTCCCATTTATACTGCCTATGAGTTTCTAAGTCATAAAAACACATAATAGTCATAGTACTACATAACAATGGAAACATTTTCGCAGGCTCAAACTGTGTCAGGTTAAAACAGAGAAGAACAAGAAAAAAAAAACTTGATGGCACAAATAACTTTCTTAAGTAGAAGAAAAATTTTAATCTATGTTTTTGGTTACACTACTTCTCAATAGTCTTTATCTATTTGTGTCTCTTATTTACATATTTGTCTTTCTTATTTTGTTATTGTTGTTCTTTTTAAAATATAGTCTTACCAGGGGTCAGAGTATTGGAGTATTGGTATCACAATTACAATTTTTATTCAAGGAAGTTTGGGAGAGTAAATGCTGATATAATTTAAAATGTTCAATGCTGAATTTCTTCATCAATGTAAAAGGAAATTAATAAATATGCATGCTTTTAATATTTCCTATATCTTTAACTTTCCATCCATTTCCTTGGAAATTTTCTTTCTTTCTTTAGGGAAAATGGAGAAAATATTTGAAGAAATGTGTGTTTCATTTTTAATCTCTTTACCTGTAAGTACTATGGTGGCTGAATAATTCAAAGGTGAAATCAGAACATATAATTATCAGTAAAGTACAATTGAATTGTTCTTAGTTTTTCTTTGAGTAAAGAAAGGAATTGTGGCAAAAAAGCTAAATTCAGTAACTGTAAATTAAAATAAACAAAATTCCACATTGGGCATGGCTACACAGATAAGACAAGTGCTTATGCATTTTAGTACTTTCCCGATTACAAATATTTTATATGACTGTGGGGAAATTAATTCACCAGAGCGTTATAGTATCTATGTTTTTTTCTCCTAAAACTGACCAACAAATATGCTCTAAATTATTATAAGTGAAAGAAATCATGTTAAGTTTTAGCCTTATAACACCAAGGTCACAGGTTCAGATCCCCATACCAGCCACACACACACACCCCCCACACACAAAATAAATACATACATACATACATACATATGTGCTCTGGCATGAAAAAAAATATCCATGGTGACTTATTAAAAACAAAAAAGATTATGATCTGCTACATCTTACTTTAGTTAATCTTCAATTTTCTTAATTAAAAAGCGGGTTAAGTTTTCTAGAAAACTTATCTCATAGTTTCTTGCTGGAATCAATTTATTTTCTTTAATTCTTAATTTTTAGATAATTTCTGTTGCTTTTACTTCCATAATGCCTTGACTCGTTTCTATAATCAAGTTCACCATTGTAAACATAGGACTCTTGCTTGGAATTTTTTTTTTGGACCCGTAAGTGGATCGTGACCCTCTGCACGGTGTTGTCCGCACCACGCTCAGCCAGTGAGCGCACCAACCATCCCTATATAGGATCCAAACCTGCGCCTCGGTGCTACCAACACCACACTCTCACGAGTGAGCCACGGGGCCAGCCCTTGCTTGGATTTTTTAATGAATACTACTGCAGCTGATTTTCCTGTCTCTAGTAAGTCTTCATTTTAACTGATACTATCTATTTCTGACATATTTATGTTATTAAAACAAAAAGTTGATAATATCACTATTAGTCATGTACGTAGCATGAACACTTAAGTTGACTAGTTCAATTTTATTTTATTATTAATGAAAATGACTAAAGTTCACGGAACTCTTTTAAAAATCTGTAATTCCTATACATACAAATGCTAATAGTTAAAACTTCTTTGCCTAGAAAAAAAATGCCAAACATTCATTTATATAAACTAGGTGTTGTTAACCAATATCCCTTGTAAATTTGTTTACTAAGCAAAATCAATAGCTAATTTTGATTAATAACTCTGGTTAGTATAGGTTTTATTCTATATCTTTCAAAGATTAATGCAATACATTTTTCCTTTTGATGTTGTTTGACATTTGGAAAATTAAATGGAGCCTTAAATATAATCTTTTTCAGTACAAAAATGGACAGAATCCTTTGTGACTACTTTATTAACTTCTATCAGAGCACTCACATCATGATTCCACAAGACAACTGTTTGTCAGATGATGATTATTGTTATTATATTTAAAATCCTTAGCTCTTTAACCTTTGTTTCATGGGATGGTGAATAAGCAGACATATATGAAGCCTCAGTCAGAGGTTTAAAATGGTGGAAGAATTAAGCTTATTATGATGATATCCTTTCAATAAAATTGTGCAACCACTACTTTAACGTAGCTAGAGTTTTCCTGGCTGAACTGCAGATCACTCTGTAGTTCTGATATCCATTAGTAATAATAATGATAATATAATAATAGTAATAATAATAACAAAATAATGATAATAACACAGTACTTACTAAGTGCTAGGTATTCTTCTGAGTTATTTACGTGCATTAACTAATTTAAACCTTATAAAAATCCTATGAATTAGGCACCATTATTATCCCCGTTTACAGATGTGGGGATTGAGAGGCAATATTATTAAGTAATTTATCCCGAGATCACAGAGCTAGTAATAGTGGACCTATGTTTTGGAACCAGGCAATCTAGCTCGAGAATCCATGATCTTAAGCTCCTTTAAATTCAATTGGAAAGAGTATACTATGCAAAAAGAAGTGTGCAAGACTATTGGGGATTTTAAGAATATTAAACAATGCTTCTTTATACTTAGAAACTGAAATCTAGTTTTCAAAAAACCAGAATGCCTGGTAACATAAAGAAGACATAAATGTAAGCAATAGCTCTTAAAGACCATTCTGCACTTTCACAGACCTTTGACTTTATTCATGCTGCTCTTTTTCTATACAGAAATCCATATGTTCTATGTATTCTATGTTTTTATGTGCTATCTTCCTCTCTGAATCCTTCATGTGCAATGAACAGTTGACATAAATTCTTTTCTGTTCTTCCAGTAGCAAGATCCACTCCTTTTATATGGTCTCATGGGACTTGATATTTGTACTCCTATTTAGGACTTTGGGCCTATTATGTGTCATAAATTATGATAAAGACTCCACAGACAAGAACTAGAAGTAAAAATAGCAACAGCAGATGCATCAGCACAAGTAGTAATAATACCAGTTAAAAAGTTTGTGCAAAACAGATTTGTTGGCCTTCCAGTTTATAATGGCAAATTGAACACATTTATTAGTTTCTATTTCCTTCAAGATCATTGTTAAAACAAGAGAAAGTGTTTCAAAGAAAGGGAATGGTGGTGAATAAATCCACAAAATCAAAATAAATATAGCAAAAGATAAATATATTTATAATAGTATGCCCATAATTTATAAAAATGCAAGGATTATGTCATAAGAATTTCTCAGTACTGTCTGCCAAGAGAGAGTACAAAATCAAATAGCATTAATAAATGGACATGGCTAATCAATAATACAATAATAAGTAGAAAATTGTTTGTATAATTTGTGTGTGAATTCCCCAATGGATTGAATTAATTAATGTAAAACATTTAGTAAATTTATTTCTAATCAATGCATTTATGTATGCAATTTTCATGGAAAATATTCTCAATAAAATAATTGTTCTGGTTAACTTACATAGTATTAGGTCTCCTCTCTCTGTTGGCATCAGTTCACTTATTAATACTATTATTTATTAGACATTAGGTCAGAGGTAATTACACTTGGAGATTTGTGGACATACTAGAATTGGGGAGCCTATGAAAAACCTGTGCTATCTTCTAATTTTGACAGGAACCTGGAATTGTTTCTCTTCATAAATCCTAAACATAATGGTCATCTATAATTTTGATTCTTGTGTAGAAGATGTGTGGAAGACGAGGCCAGAAGATGTGGATTTGAGACCCACCTCCAATCATAGTCATTAGATATATAACTTCAGGCAATTTACTTAAGCTTTTGTCTTAGTTTTCTTATCTGTAAAATTTGGAAAATATACTAATCAGTTCAGGTTTTTTAAATGAGAATCAAATGAGATAATATATGAGAAAAGTCTTTTTAAATTACAAAAAAATACAAAACAAGATTTAAAAATTACAACTGTAAGAGCATAATACTTCAAAATAAGGAAATTATACTATTACTCAGAAGGTATATAAAGGCAGAGCTAGAAATTACCCTAATATTTCAATCTTCCCACTTCCAAACTCTTATTCATAGCATTCTGCCATTAAATTCAAGATTTCTCAAGTGTGGAGATTTCCTTTTTAAAGGTTCAACAGAATTCAGCAGTAAAGCTATCCGATCCTCCTGGGCCTTTGCTTGTTGGGAGACTGCTGATTACTTTTTCAATCTTGTTGCTTGTTATTATTGGTCTGTTCAGGTTTCTATTTCTTCTTGGTTCAGTCTTAGTAATTTGTATGTGTCCAGAAATTAATCCATTTCCTCCATGTTTTCCTATTTGTTGGCATATACTTGTTTATAATAGGTTCTAATGATTCTTTCTATTTCTGTGGTATTTCTTGTAATGTCTCCTTTTTCACTTCTGAGTTTTGTTATTTGAGTCCTCCCTCTTCTTTTTTTTTTTTTTTTGTTGTTGTTGACTTAGGTAATGGTTTGTCTATTTTACTTATCTCTATTTCATTTATTGCTGCTCTGATCTTAATTCTTTCTTTCTGTCTACAAATTTGGGGATTAGATTGTTCTTGTTTTTCTAGTTCTTTGAGGTGCAACATTAGGTTCTTTATTTAATGAAATCTCTATTCTTTTGTGGTAAGTGTTATTATTATTGCAATAAACTTCCTTCCTAATAGTGCTTTCCCAGTACCCAAAAAGCTTTGGTGTGATGTATCTTTATTTTGTTGGTTTCAAGAAATTTTTTGATTTCCTGTTTAATTTCTTCTTGGACCCATAGATCATTCAGGAACCTATTGTTTAATTTCCATGTGTTTGTACAGTTTCCAGAGTTTCACTTGTTATTGGTTTTCAGTTTTAATCTATTGTGGTCTGTGAAGATAGATACTTGAAATGTTATCAATTTTTTAAAGTTTGCTGAGACTTCATTTGTGACCTAACATGTGTTCTGTGCTGAAGAATGTTCCATGTTCCGTGTGCTGATGAGAATGTATATTCTGTAGTTGTTGGATGAAATGCTGTTTAGATAGATATCTATCAGTCCAATCCATCTAAGGTATAGTTTAAATCCTTTGTTTCTCCGTTGATTTGTTGCCTGGATGATCTGCCCAATGCCAAGAGAGGAGTTTCTAGGTCCCACACTGTTATCATATTGGGATCTATCTCTTTCTTTAAGTCTAATAGTGTTTGCTTTATATAGCTGGGTGCTCTGGTATTGGGTGCATACTAATTTATGATTGTTAGGTCTTCTTGCTGGATAGATCCCTTTATTACTATGTAGTGGCCTTCTTTGTCTCTTTTTTTATGGTATTTGGCTTAAAGTCTGTTTTATCCAATATAAGAATAACTACTCTTGCTCATTTTTGGTTTCCATTTACATGGAATATCTTTTTCATCCTTTCACTGTTAGTCTGTGTGTGTCTCTACATGTAAGGTGAGTCTCTTGAAGACAGCATATAGTTAGGTCTAGCTTTTTAATCTAATCAGTCTATGTCTTTTGAATGAGGAGTGTAATCCATTTATGTTTAGGGTTTTTATTGGCAGGTACTGTTTTACTCCTGGCATTTTATTTATTTTTTTAAGACGTTTTAAATATCTTTTGTTCATTTCTCCCCTTTCATTATTTGTCTTTATTGTTCACTGGTTTTATAGAGTGGTAAGGTTTAGTTTCTTTTTCTTTCCCATTTGCATTTTTGTTTTACCAGTGAGTTTTATTCTTTCTTGTGTATTTGTGATAGTGATTATTGTTTTCTCGATGCCAGATGCAGGAATCCCTCAAGAATTTCTTGGAGCGCTGTTTGTATGGTGGTGAACTCCTACAGGTTTTGTTTGTCTGGGAAATACACTATTTCTCCCCCATTTCTGAAGGAAGCCTTGCTGGGTATACTATTCTGGGCTGGCTATTTTTTTCTTTTGGTATTTTGAATAAAGCCATTAAAGTTTCAGTTGAGGAATCTGCTGTTAGTCTAATGAGGACTTCCTTATAGGTGACTTGATGCTTTTCTCTTTCTGCTTTTAGAATTCTCTCTGATTTTGACCTTTGTCAATTTGACTATAATGTGTCTTAGAGAGGATCTTTTTGGGTTGAATCTCTTTGGAGATCTTTGAGCCTCCTGGATCTGAAGGCCCATGTTTCTTCATATACCTGGGAAGTTTTCCATTATTATTTAATTGAATAGGCTTTTAATTCCTTTTCCTCTCTCCTCCCCTTCAGGAATATCAATGATTTGGGTGTTTGAGGGCTTAGGGTTGTGTGCTAGCTCTCTTAGATTTTCTTCATTTTTTAAAATTCTTTTTTGTTTCTTTCTTTTTCTTTTTTCTTTCTTCCTTTCTTTCTTTCTTTTTTTTTTTTTTTTTTTGTTTGTTTGTTTGTTTGCCTGGTTTCTTTTGAAAGACCACCTTCAAGATCTGGAATTCTGTCTTCTGCTTGCTCTAACCTGCTTCATAAGCTCTTGGTTGTATCTTTTATTTCACTGAATGAATCCTCAGTTCCTGGAGATATGCTAAATTCCTTTTTATGGTATTAATCTCTTTATAAATTTCCTCCTTCATATCCTGGATATTTTTTCTCATTTCATGTATTCTCTAATTGAGTTTTCTCTTATCCCAGTGAGTTTCCTTAAGATAATTACTCAGAATTCTTTTTCAGACATTTCAAGGGTTTCGTGCTGTATCGGTCTGGTACTTGAGAATTACTGTATTCCTTTGGTGGTGTCATGTTTTCTTGTTTCTTTGTATTTCTAGTATCTGTACATTGTTGTCTGGTTATTTCTTCCATTACTCTCAAGTGGGCTTTGAGGAGGAAGACTACGTCCTGTTTTTGAAAGCTTCACTGGTGACTCTCTTTGTATTATTGCAGTCAAGCTGTTTGCAGGGTGGTCCTGGTTGTTACTGTGGCAGTGAGTTGTCCTTGCAGCAGCAGTGCTATGGTGGTGATGTGGTGGACCACCTGCATCAAAGTGGTGTTTGTGGCACTCTTACCTTCTGTTCAGGTGGTGGGAGTCTGCCTGAGGCTTGCACCTGGGGCCCTGATCGTGGGACATTTCCTTGCCTACTGTCTGGATGGTGGGAGGGCTGCCCAGGGATTTTGCTGGGTCCCCAATTGTGGGATGCTGTCTTGCCTTCTGTTCATGTGGTAGGAGTACTGCCTGAGGCTTCCACCTCAGTCCTTGAACTTCTTAGTTAGACAAATTACTTAATTTGGCAGTTTAATAGCACTCAAATCTCCCAATCTCCAGTCCTAGTCAATAGAGCCCTGAAATTTAACACCAATACTATTATTCCCATTCACTTATTGTCCACAATGAGGATTTCAAACTTTTTCTATTCTCCCCAAAACTTCTATTCTTATATAATCCACCTATCAAAAAAGGATCACCTTATCTACTTCAGAAACAATAAAAGTCTTTAGATGGAATTAATTTATCATCTTGTCATAATTTTTACACATTTGTATTGAATAATCCAAGTTATCTTCTTTCTTTTTTGGTACAACTAAGAAGTTCAACACACCATATAAAGTCAATCTCTATGACTGTATTCTAGACTTTCTTTCAATTTTCATAGGAACTTAATGATATCTGCTATTCTATTTTTATACACTAATCTCTTTCTATTGCCTCCTTCTGATCAGCCTTTAAACATGTTTGGTTTCTTCTGTATAAACAAATAAAGAAATAAAAGTCTTCACTCTACAGCATATTTGTTTAGGTTAAAATTAGATCTATTTCTTCCTTGATACATTAAAACTTCTGGAATAAATTCTCCATATTCACTAAATCCATTTTCTTACATTTCTCACTCTTTGTAGCTCACTGTCTATTCCTATCATTAAAGCGGCTCTCACCAATGTTGTCAGTAATCTTTATATTAATGAATCCCTGTTGGGCTTTAAAAACTAACACCACCTTAAGTGACATTGCAAGCGGCACCATTATAGGCCCACAACGGAGTATTAATGTGGCAGCCTAAGATGGCAACAGGAGGAAGTAGGGTGGGGGTGTCTGCGGGAACCTTTCCTTAGCCCTTATTGGCCAAATACGTGCTTCTGCCCTCGGTGAACACTGCGTGGTTGCAATAGCTAGGCATTGAGACAGGATGCATGTCCTTGACCTTTAAGCTGATTGGATTATGTTAAAACCTCCCCTCCCTATCTGCCTATAAAAGCAAGTGCTTGTGTGGTAATAAACAGAACTGCTCGACAGAACCCCCACGGCATCTGAGTGTCCTTTAACCGGGCTGGCTGGGGCCAGCGGTTATGCTCACCTCTCTTCATGGCTCTCTTCCCCGTCTCCTTCCAAAGGGGACAGGATGGAAAGAGGAATCCCGGGCCGTTTGCCCACCCACCGAAAGGAACGAGGCTAGGGCTGTTCGGGTCAGCTGGTGGCAGACCCGACAAATCCCAAGGACACATAATCTTCAGATGAAAGACATGATCTTTCCCTGATTTTTCTTATCATAGTTCAAGCAATAATAATGGATGTTCATCTTTAGACAGATATTGAGACTTTATAAACTTCAAGATAAGTAACTACTTGAATTCTTTAAGCAGAAATAAATACACCTAATCCATTAGTCCATTTTCTATTGCTTGCAATAGAAACTGGGTAATTTATAAAAAAAAGAAATTTATTTCTTACAGTTTTGAAGCCTGGGATGTCAAGAGCTTTCTTCTCGGTGGTGACTCTCTAAGGGGTGTTGCGTTGATGCGGGCTATCACATGGTTAGAACAGCATAAGCAAGAGAGTAAAAGTGCTCACTTGCTCTCCTTATAAAGCCATCAGAAACTCCCCATAATAGCCTATAAGCCATAAACCCATTACTTCATGAATGAATTAACCCATTCATAAGGACACAATTCTCATGATCCAATCACCTCTTAAGGGCCACCCTTTTCAAAACTGCCATTCTCTGATTTCCCAACCTCCTAACACTGTACAACGGAGAAGCAAGTTTCAGTGAGTTTTGGGGGAGGACATCAATCCATGGCACTTATACAACACTAAATGCTAGAAGACGTGAGAGGAGTTGTTATTGATGTTTGAATATTATAGAACCATTTAGTTGAGCAATAGTCCTTGTCTTTTCCAAAAAATTTTTAGATAATTGAATACAGCCAACAAATAGATAAATTAATATTAGGATTGGAATATTAGAAAATTCTAATATTAATAAGCAACTTTGAATAAGCAAATTAAGTACTGAAATCTTCTTACATATACATATATAATAAAAACATTGTTTAGGGGAAAAAAGATGAAAATAAAAATGTGTATAAAATATTTTAATAATATATTCCAAGCTGATTTTTAAAAAGGTGCAGTGCACTCTGGGCTGTACCTCCCATGTCCGCTTGGAGGGAGTCTTTTTTTTAGCAGCTGCCAACAGACAGCCTCTAACTGTCAGCTCCTTCAGGGTCCACCTCTGCTGCAGAGAGTAGCCTTTCCTAAGGGCTTGCTGCACTTCACAGGATTGGATGTTCTCATCCAATCACAGATGGAGAAGATGGTATAAGCACAGCTGTTGTGGACCAAGACGGGACAATTACAATGGGTCATTTACGCTCCCGAGTTCCACATGGCTTGCCTAAGGAACTTCAGCTTCTCCCTTACTCTATCCTGCTTCTCATCTTACCGTCGACAGGTGTTGATCCATAAGAAATATCCTTCATGCTAAAGTCTGTTATTACCATTCCATTCCAGAAAATCCAACCTACAAAAAGAGGTAAGCCATGATTATTCAGAGATAAGAGCACTTTCACTTTTTATTTATATTCTTCTGATTCGTTTTACACATTTGACAATAAGCATGTTTTCTGCTTTTCATTTTACATGTAATCTAAGATAATTACATAAATTACATTCTCAGCATTATGCAAAAGTTTGGAAGTTATAAACAAAACTTTAAGCAGCAAAGAAAAACCAAACCACTTAATAATTAAAATGAGTAATTCCACTTGACACTTTGGACAAATATAAATCAAAATTCCAACTAAAGGCTGTTTGGAAAATAACTATAATGAGTATGTCGTCTACAAAAAGTTATGCCAATTCTTCCAAAGGTACACACCATAGCAGATTCATGAACAAAATTTTTTTATTTTTAAAGAATGTAAATTGAAAATAATCAATTAAACATCGAGTTCATAAAGCTAGGCAAAAAAAAAAAAAAAAAAAAAAATTGCCCCTCAAAACAGAAAGAATAAATATATCATGGAAAAGTTAAACTATCAAATCAGAAAAAGTAATTACAGACTTATAAATATAGCCAAAATGTAGACATGTTACATGGATAAATATCATCAGGAAAAAAAAAAAAATTCACAAGCACGTGACTTAGAAATGTGAAGTAGATTATACCTACATATATGAAGTGATTTCAGATGAATAACTAACTCACAACCACCTACTAATAAAAGCAGTAATCTGTAAAGAATTAATGGAGTTGAGAAAATATAAATTATCAAAATTAATTTGAGAGAATGGAACATAAATTATCTTAGATGAAATTGAAAATTATTTGAATTTGCAAATAATTATATCTAGAAATTATATCAATTTGGATGTTATCATGGGGTTGATTTATGGCAGAATTTTAAGGAATATTAATCCATATATCATTTAAATCATACTTCACAGCCTAGTTAAAAAGATTTAATTAATTAATTAATTAATTTAAGATGCTTTCATAGCTTTGATGTAAAAAACTTCATCAGTAAAAGAAAAAAGAGGGAAAACCACTGAGCATACTAGTGTCTATGCTAAGTATTTTACATGCATTATAACATTTAACACTCTCAGCCATCTAAAAATGTAAATTATTTTATTATTTCCTTATTACACATAAAGATAGTAATGCTGAGCGGGTTTGGACAAGTTGTCGAAGGTTACAAGGGTAACCTAAGAGTAAAATGAGATATGAATTCAAATTTTTATTACTCTAAGGTTTAAACTATGAAATTCTAAAATCGGCAGACTCAAAAATTATAAACCTAATATCAGAAAATATCTAGTCAAAGTATCAAAAGTGATTAAACCAGCAAATGTGCTCTTTTCTAAGATGCAAGAGTAATCCAATATTCAGAAATCAATTTATATGTCTTTATATCAATAGTTTAAAAGGTAGAAAAACGTTAACTCCTCTCAACATTTGCTAAGGTGATTGGAATTATTTGCAATTCAGTATTTCCAACTCCCATGTCTAAATTATATATATATATATATATATATATATATATATATATATATATATAAAAATACTAGTGGCTGACTGCTTAGCTCAGTTGTTTAGAGAGCAGTGTTGGTAACACCAAGGTCGAAGGTTTGGCTCCCCATACCAGCCAGCTGCCAAAAAAAACAAAACAAACAAAAAAAAAAAACTGCTGCAGCCACAAAAAACATGCTGCTGTTCTACTAAATTATGAATAGCCAAATTTAAGTTCTGGTGAACAGACATCTATTTTTAACTATGGGTTTTCTAGCACTTGGAAAAACAGCTGGTTTTTATTTGCTTATATCTGTCAACTTTGCCTATAATGATAAAATATAAATGCAATTTCAATTAAAATTCACAATCTTTATATTCCCATATTTTCTATTTAATATCTAACTAATACATTTTTTTAAAAAAGAGCTATAGTATGGGAAAGAAAAACAGCATTATCATTATTTACAGGTGATACAATTCTTATCCTAGCAAACCAAAGCAAATAAGTCACACGATTATTTGTATGAGTCAGAACATTTGGGAATCAAGAGTTCGTCAATGAAAGTAATACTATATAGAAATATAATGAAAAAAATGTTTTCACAGTGAAAAGAAATTCTGGATATTCAAAATAAATTAATAACCAGGTACATAATCATATATATACGTAAGTGAATAAACATATGCATACATACACACCAACACATATACATACATACACATATGCACATGTATTGCTTCACCCCTTATTAAAATATGCATTTATGTTTATATTTTATGTATTTATATATAAAAAATTGATTTTTACATCCTTGTTATTTATATTTATTTATTTATGTTGTATTCATTTTTTATGAGAATATATACCACGTTCTTAATGAGAAGACTAATTTTTTTAAGTTTTATTTTATTTTTGATTGATATATAATAATTGTACATAAGAGGGTAGGTAACTTAAAAAATTCATAGAAAGATTAGTATTATCTTTTAATTCTATTGAAATTATTATATTTTTGAAATTATAATATATTATTATAATATATATTATATATTACATTGAAAGTATTATATTTTAATCCTATATGAAGGAACATTTTGAAGTACCTTCATATTTTTGTGGTATAATGTGATACAGGTATACATTAAGTAATGACCAAATCTGGGTAATTAGCAAATTTATCATCTCAAACATTTATCATTTCTTAGTGGTGAAAACAATCAAAATCCTCTTAGTTATTTTGAAATATACAATGTTACTGTTAACTGCAGTCACCATACTGTGCAATAGAACACCAGAACTTATTCCTCCTATCTAACTGTAATTTTATACCTGTTGACCAAACTCTTCCCGCCCCCTCTCTCTCTCCCTGAAGACTATTATAGAGATGGCAACTTTCCTCAAGATATTGTATAAACTTAATTCAACTTTTTAACAGTCTTCCAGACTGGCAAAGATTTTAAAAACTAATAATTCTCAGTGTTGGCAAACATTTGCAGAATTATAGCCTCTTACAGATCAATCATGGGAGTATAAATTGGTGTAATCTCTTTGCAGAATAACCTAGAATTATTTACCAAATTTTTAATGAGTAAAGAATGTATCTTTACCCAGCAATGCTACTTTTAGCAATCTTAGATACATAGCTATTCAATTGCACGACAGATTAGAGAAGAGGGAATAGTTTGTGGAATTCAGTTTGTGGGTTTGAGAACGCACAGCTCTATACTTCATTGTACACCCATTCTTATTACATATATGCATACATCTATGTATATACAATATGTCTTTTTAGGCTAACAAATATTATAACTCAACATTAGCTTTCAGTAAGAGAATGAACACTTCTTAAAACAGAAAGAGTGATTTAGAAGAAACACAAAGGTAATTCTCTGAGAACAAAATATAAATAAGCATTAAAACAATTCTGAGGGTTTCTTTTGAAGTGATTATAAATAATCTTTTAATAATAGTATGTGAAGGAAAATTAAAAATGTGTTACTGAGTGAAGGAAGCCAATCTGAAAAGGCTGCATACTGTATAATTCTAACTCTATGACATTCCAGATAAGGCAAAACTATGGAGACAGTGAAAAGATCAGTGGTTGAGGGCTGGGAGGGAGGGAGGGGTGAATAAGTAGAGTACGGAAGATTTTTTCCCATCAAACCATGCTCTGCAAGGCCCTATATGATCGTTCTCCTGGCTACCTCTCCAGGTACTTCTATAATTTGGTGAACATCTTCTCATGAATCAAATCTATTCATAAACATCATGTCCTCAGAGAAATCTTCTCAGAATACCCTATCTTATCCTAAATACACCTACATCATTTCATCCTCTCCTTGCCTTGATTTTCTTCTCTTCATAGCGCTTATTCATATCCATTACCATATTATTTATTCATCGTCTCCTCTTTTAAAACACAAACGTAAAAGAAAATATATTTTGAAGTGAATATGAAAAAATTCATACCAGCTTCAGCTGAAAATTACTATTACACTATAGATGCCAATTATGTTACACATTGCTGAAAAAAAATCTAAAATCTTAGAAATACTAATTGGATTCTACATTCATTTACCATTTGTATCCTATACCTTATTCATTATGCTTTCTCACTGATTAGATAATTATATTTTAGTCAAAAAAATGTAAGAAAAAATTGCTAAGACTACATGTGATATCTTCCTTCATATTTATGATTCCATCATATTAAAAAAGCATAAATGAAACTTCCATTTAAAAAACAGAAGTATGTAATCACAAGATTGTCTCACTATATTAGTGATCTAAATATTGTAAATGTCATCTTAACACTGATCATGTTCCTACATTCCTAATTTAAATCAAAAAGTTTACTGAAGGCCTAATAAACACCAGGCCATCAAGTTAAATTAGACATTACTTCTGCCTTCAAAAAGCTTATAGTCTAGCAGTGATGGCAAGTTGCTATTGATGTGGTGAGAATTAATGTCTTAACGATATTGAGACCTCTAATCCATAAGCACAACATATCTGCATTTATTTGGCCTTTTATCTCTTTAATCAGTGTTCTGTAGTTTGTAGCATATGGATTTTGTACATATATTATTAGAGCTGTACCTAATATTTTGTGATTTTGGTGATACTTTGGATGGTACTCTTCTTCAAATTTATTTGAATTTCCAATTTTTTTGCTCACATATAGAAATACAACTAATAATTATATATTGCCATTGTATCCTGTGACCTTGTGTAATTCACGTCTATGTTTGTTTTCTGTAGATTCTCTGTAATTCACTAGGTAGACAATCATATCAACCTGATGATTGAGACAGTTTTGTTTCTTCCTTTCTCATTGGTATGAATTTCATTTATTTTTCTTGTCTATCACACTGTTAGGATTTCTAGTATGACATTAAATAGGAATGGTGAGAGAATATATCCTTGTCTTGTCCCAGATCTTAGGGGGAGAAAAGCAGTATTTTGCCATTAAATATAGTGTTTTGTAGTTGTTTTGTAGCAGTGCTCTATATGGTTGATGACTTTCCCTTATGTTCTTAGTTGGCTGATATTTTCATTATTAAAAATGGATGTTAAATTGTGTCAGAAGTTTTCTTCTATTTTTGGCTGGCTGACAATTTTTGTTTTTACTGTAAATATACGTAGAACTATGTATAATGTGTTTTACTTTGATTGTTGTTTGAATGCTGAATGAACCTTGCATTCCTAGGGTAAAAGCCACTTGGTCATAATGTATTATTCTTTTTATATATTGCTGAATTTCATTTGTTAATATTTTATTGAGGATTTTCATACGTATGTTTTTTGGAAATATTGATTGGCAATTTTTAAAAAAATTTTTCCCTGGTTTTGGTATCAAAGTCATGCTGGCCTCATAAAATAAGTAGAAAATATTCATTTCTTTTTTATCTTCTGCAAGAGATTGTGCTGAATTGGTATTAATTCTTCCTTTCATATTTGGTGGAAACCATCAGTGAAGCCATATTGGCCTGAAGTTTCCTTTGTTGGAAGGCTTTTACCTACATATTCAATGCCACAAATACATGTATGATAATTCAGACTATGTATTTCTTCTGGAGTAAGCTTTGATTGTTTAAGACTTTTAAGAATTTTATACATTTCATTGAAGTTGTTGAATTTATGGGATTAAAGTTGTTTATAATATTTATTCCCTTCTTATACTTTTATTGTCTGTAAGACCTGCAAGGATATCCTTCTTGTATTCCTGTAATCAGTAATTTTGACACCTCTTTTCTCCCTCTCCTCCTCTACCTCCCCTTCCTGTTTCTTACTCTCTTCTCTGTTTCTGCTTAATCAAGCTGTCTGGAAGTTTATCAATTGTACTGATCTTTTCCAAAAAGTAGCTTTTTATTTGATTGCTATTCTCTGTTGATTTTCTGTTTTCAATTTCATTGATATCTTATCATATCTTGATTACTTCCTTTCTTCTGCTTGCTTTGTATTTAATGTCATCCTTTCCTACTATTTAAGGTGAAATCTCAGACTATTAACTTGAAATATCTCTTCTTTTATAATTCACACTATAATTTTATTTTTAATAATTATATAATTTTATATTTTGTATATGATTAATTTACAATATATTACAATATGGTCTATAATATATTGTAGAATATATAAATCATTACATATATGTATATATAACTTTATATAATTGTATAATTATAGTTACATCATTTAATTTAATTAGTTTTTTTCTAAGTCCTTCTTTAGTTGTCTCCCATAAATTTTGGTATGCTGCATTCCAATTTTTATTAAATACAAAATATTTTCTACTTGCCCTTGTGACCTGCTGATCCATTTTTTTAAAAAGAAGTATGTTGTTTAATTTACAGTTATTTTAGGATTCTCTCATAATCTTTCTGAATGACTTTCAGTTTAATTCCATTTTAGTCATAAAAGCACATTTTACATAATTCTAATTCACTTTTTTTTTTTTTTTGAAATTTATTTTATTACCCAGCATACACCTATCTGGGCGAATGTTTCATATGCATCTGAAAATAATATGTATTCTGCTATTTCTCTGTGATTATTAATTAGGTCGATTTTATTTAGGTCTTTCATATCCGTTCTGATTTTCTGTCTACTTTTTCTATTGATTATTGATAGGAAGTGTTGATATCTCCAATTATAATTTTGGATTTCTCTGTCAATTTCTCCTCTCACTTCTATTAGTTTTTGTTTTATGAATTTTGGTGCTTTGTGAGGCAGCACATTCACATTTAGAATTGCTATGGGTTCTAGGTAAATAGACCCTTTTATCATCATGTAATGTCCCTCTTTATCTTAGATAATAAAACTTGTTTTGAAGTATGCTTTGGTATTAAGATAGTCACTCCAGGTTTATTTTTATTAATGTTTGTATAGTAAATCATTTTTATCCTTTTATTTTCACTTATCTATATTTCTATATTTAAAGTGGGCTTCTTCACCACAGCATGTAAGTATGTCTTGTTCCCTTCTCTCCAATCGAACAATCTGACAATCTCTTTTTTTTAATTGGTTTGTTTAGACTATTTACATTTTATATAATTACTGTTATGGTGGATTTAAGTCTATCATTTTGCTGCTTCTCTTTATTTAATTCCCCCCCCCCCCCTGCACCTTTTGGGTCTCCTTTAAATTGAGCATTTTAAAAAAATATTCTATTTCAATTAATTATTACTTAAGCTATTTAAAAATTGTTTGTAAGCCTAAGATTTATAATATACAGTTTTGATTAATCACAGTCACCTTCAAATTACATATTGCTTCATGTGTAAGCTATAAGCCTTATAAAAGTATACTCCCAAATCCTCTTTTCCATCTGTTTTATTTTTGTTATGCATTTTAATTTACATAACACATTTCTAAAATGTTTACTATAGACCATCACATTTTATTTAATTAAATTAAACAATAAGAAAAAATATCCTTTATATTTACCTAAATTTTTTCAGACGTCAGGGAATCTTTATTTCTTTGTGTGGATCCCTATTTCTGTATGTCATTATAGTTCTTCTGCCTGAAAAACTTCCTTTACCATTTCTCTTAATGCAGGTTTTGATGTCAGCATGCTGTTATTTCTCCATTTGTAAAAATATTTTTGCTGTGTATAGAATTCTGGTTTGACAGATTTGTTTCTTTTTTCCTTTCAGCACTTTCAATGTTTCACTTCGTTCTTCTGGCTTGATAATTTCTGAGGAAGGGCTTGTTCTTATTCTTGTTGTTTTATATCTATGTAATGAATCTTTTTCCTTTGGCTAATTCAATATTAACTTTCATAGGTTTCAGTAGTTTTTATATGATGCGTCCTGGTAGTGATTTTGGGATTGTTAACCCTGTTTGGAGCTTCTTGAGATTTTTAGATATATAGTTTGATGCCTTTTATTATTTTGGGAAAATTCTCAGCCAGTACCTCTTCAAGTATTTTTTCTTCCCTGTTTTCTTTTCTCCTTCTTAGATTCCAGTTGTGTGTGTGTGTGTGTGTGTGTGTGTGTGTGTGTGTGTGTGTTAGAATGTTTTATATTATCTGAGACCTTGTCAATGTTGTGTCAGGTTTTTCTATTCTCTTTTTTTCTCCTTGTATTTCAGTTTAGATAATTTCCACTGATCTATCTTCAAATTCAGTAATGCTCTTCTTAATAGTTTTGATCAAGTGATGAGTCTGTTGAAAGTATTCTTGTTCTCTGTAATTATATTTTTATTTCAGCATTTTCATTTCACACTTCCTTAAAATTTCACTTCTCTACTGAAATTCTTTACCTATGTATGTATGTTACCCACTTTTTCCATGAGATCCTTTAAAATATTAGTTATACTTATTTTTAAATTTCCTCTCTGATAGCTTAATCATATGGGCCATCTCAAAGTTGGTTTCTGTTTTCAAGTATCAAGTAAGAATTTCATTCTTGCATTTTCGCATGTCTCCATGTATCTATTTTTGCACATAGTGTGTAGATCCACTTGAGGTAGGAATGCCTAGGAATGGGAACCTCTGAGACCACCACTCTGCACCTGCATGTCAGAGAGGCTTTCTCTCCATTTTCTTGTCCCTCTTCCTACAGAAGACTCACATAGTTTGTTACTCGGTGCTTCCTAACCTAGTGCTGCAGAGCAGGGGCAGGGGTTTTCTGCTGGCCTGACTCAGCCTGTGTCACAGTAACAGAAGACCCCCCCACCCAAACCAATGGATCCTCAACTCTGCCCTAGGACTGACCAGGTTTGCTGTTCTTTCTTCACCAGCTTAATGGTTTTGTTCCTCAGAAGAAAAGAGATGAAAAGCTTGTGTGTGTGTGTGTGTGTGTGTGTGTGTGTGTGTGTGTGTGTGTAGGGGTGGGAGATATATTTATTTATTAATTTTTAATTGACACTTAATTGTACACATTTGTAGGGTACAATGTGACACTGCAATACACGTACACCAAAGCTTTGAGCTTTTCTCAGTTGGGTCAGCCCCCTCTCTTCTGTAGGACTGAAATTCTTAAGATGATTTTATTCAGTTTCCTGCCCTTCCCTAATCTTTCTCTCTTGTGCCCAGGAAGGTACAAGGAGAAGAGAGTGCCAGGGGATGTGAACTCCGCTTGTGTCTGCAGCTTCCCAGGATTCTATAATCCTGTACTATCCTCTGCTCAGCCTTTATCAATTCATTAGTAATTGTAGCTGAATTCTTTTTACTCACTTGAAAAGAATCCTCATCTGACTCATGCTGCCCCAGATAAGCCAGTATTCATGTCCCATCTCTCCTTGGAGGCAGCTCTATTTTACCAGATTTCAGGCTGTGGTTGCTTTGAGACCTCAATTCTGTAGTAGATTCTAGAAAAGTTGCAATTTTGCAGTAACCTGCCTTTTTCTTTTTATTAAGTTAAGAGCAACACTCTTCCAGCCTCCTCCACTGCTTTTGTATTGAATTGTATACATCTTCATAAACTAATGCATTTACGTTTTTCTTACTTTCTTATTATTTGTATCTTACTTTTCCTCCTTAATTTCAATTTCCTTCTGTTAGAAGTATATCTTAATATTTTTATTTGATTTTATGTAACTGGTAAAGTCTTTCAGTATTTATTTGTATAACCTTGTAAGTTGCCACCTTAACTAGGCATAAAAATCTATGTTGAGAGTTATTGACCCTGAGAACTTTACTGATATTGGCCCTTGGTATTTGTTGCTGCAAAAAGACATTCACTGTCATTCAAATTATTTACTTTTAGGTAACTTTTTCTTCCTGGTTGTTTTTAAGATTTTTCTCTTTCTTTAAAAATTTGAAGTTCTTTTTCCGTGAATCTAAAGTTTTGCTTTGCATTTAAGTTATCTATATCAGAGCTCAGTGAAATTTCTAAACCTGAAGACTTATCTTTTCTGTTTGTATTTGGTTTTGTTTTATTTTGTTTTACATTTTTGAAAATTACTATTCATTATTTCTTTAATGTATCATCTTCCTAAATTTTTATATTTTCCTTCTAAAACTCTTAAGTGATTATAGTGTATTTTCTTATTCTAGTTTTCATGCTCTTAATCTCTTTTTCATAAATCCTATCATTTCATCTGAATTTTCTTTAATTTCCTTAAATCTATTGCACAATTCACTTATTTTCTCTGTATGTATTTTGTTGCTTAATCCATTCATTGGGTTCTTAATTTCACGGGGTACCTTGTATCCTATTTAAGATGTATATTTTTCACATTTTAATGTCTCTAAAATTGTGATATATTGGATACCTGATGGCATATTAAAATTATTACCAGGTGTGTGTTGTTATTCAGTGGTCGTTGTCTCCACATGTATGACTAGAAGCAACAGTCTCAAAAATTGCAAAATATATGTTAATTCACTTATTTTAAAAAATCTTCATGTAGATTTTGAATTTTAAAATGAAAATGTATCGCTAGAAGCTAATGCCAAATTAACTGGCCATGCCTGACTCTTATTTTCTCAGAGTTACATATGATGGCTTCAAATGCCAGTGTGAAAGGCCACATAAATCATATTTTAGTTTTGTTAAAATATTCATGTTTCTAGTAGAGGCTAGTGTACAATTATGATATAATTTTATATCAATTATCATTTAGTTAAAATTTATACAGTTCAATCAGTATTTGAGAAGGTACTTTGTTCATGGCACTAGTTACACATGATAACACATAAGGAAATGGCTTTTGATTCAGACAGGCTTGTTTTAATTTAGGCTCTACCATTAACAGTTGCAAAAGAAGGAAGACAAAGTCACTAAACTTCTCTATGGCACAGAATGGTATCTGACTATCAACTCACTATTTTCCCATCTTTCTTAACGATTTTGAGTCTAGCACATTGCTATCAAGATTAAATTCTATAATACCCAGCCTACTTTATTATCGTGAGGGGGTATGTGGCTAGGTTTTGGCCTGTATGATTTAAGGAGAAAAGTTATGTGGAACTTATAGAAAGTTTCCTTAGAAGGATGGAGCAAATTCTTTTTTCCTTTCTCACTTTTCCTACTGCTTGAAGTATGAATGTAATAGCTGGAACTCTACCAGCCATTTTTGATCATGTGGTGATGTGCTGAATCAGACAGAGCAGAAAGAATTCTGACTTCCTGGTGACACGTTGAAACCATCGTGGCAGTTCTGGTCTCCCTTTATATGAGAAATATATCTATAACTTTGTTAAGACACTGATATTGTAGGATTTTTTTTCCTCTGTTATATGCCAATGAACTAGCTTGTATCTTCTGAACTATAAAATTGAAATAATTATAGTATCTGTTTCATTAGTTTGGTTTTGTGTAACCACTAAGTTTCTATAAAATATCCCTGGAAGATCAAACCACTCTTCAGGTTCAGCAAAAGATGGTCAAAAGTGGGGGTTTTTCTTTTGGCCCACTTGAACATAATCACTGAAATTTCATGTCTCTGCCAGTTGCTTTGGGGTTATATGTATCTGAGTTTATTGGCAACCCTGTAATTACATTGCCTATGTGATCGTATACTCCATTTGGATAACAGTAGATATCTGAATGTCAAACATGAGTTGCATTTTTATAATTGATTGAGTGTCTGTATGTATTGAAAGGCAAGTTAAGGAGAATGAAGCATGCAGAAGTCACAGAAATCTTTTCTTCTAATCCATGGATGAAGTTGTCTTCTGAATCGGTATGAATTTCAGTGGATGCTGAATCACAGAAGCCTCTGCAGCAAGCACAATGTTTTTTGTTATGGAGGGTGTCTCATCGCAGACCTTGAATAAGTAAGGTGCAATTCTGCAATCCCCCTGATAAGTACTATTTCTTACTTTACTGAAAAGCAGAGTGAGTAGTGGTATAAAACCTATATCATTTGTTGGCTTGTAAATTAGGCCTCAGGCAAACTATTCTCTTTTTTCTTGTCCCTCTTACTTTCAGGATAATCCCAATATTAAATTGCTGTACACTGAGAAGACATTTTATACCCTGTCCTCCCAAAATAACAACTATCAAACATACTTGTTTTTTTTTTTATATTCTTCATTTGATTCTTAACCCATTTTTCTTTAGCATTTTATAAACAAGTGAATATTATATAAATATTAGGACGTATGATTTGTTCAATAAAAGACATCTTTTTAAAACCAAAAAAAAAGAAAGTAAGATTGAAAACAATGTTTCACTAACTTGGAAAGTGAAAGTGAAAGTGTTAATTATCCTGTGCTGGAATGCACTTACCTTAATACTGATGCGGAGACAGATACCATATTTATCTTAAACTACCCCAGAGCAAAGAAACTGTGAGGAAGACAGTTACCTTCGGAACCATATTTATCATGTAAATAGCTCAGAAAAGGATACTGCCAGTTACATCTTTAAAATACAAAAATGCATGCATTTCACTATTTTGTAAATGCCAGAGAGATGCAGCATCCGTTAGAGTTAACAGTGCGGCACTTTTGTGTTCAGTAGCATGAATCATTAATCATGAGACAGGCCATATTCTTGTACTGCTTCTGCTTTCATTACTTGGCCTAATTAAACAGTTCTCTGAACTGGAATCTCAGATTCCTCTGTTACAGATTATCATTAATTATGGTGAAAGTGCTCAGAGATGTTGGACTCAATTATATTCTACTCAACTCTGGCACCGTGTGATTCATTGCGCAGCCTGCTCTGCAGATGTACTCTTTTCTTATCTCGCACTCCCACTTTTGTAAATTGGGCTCTGGCAGCCAACAAACTAAGAGTTATATGCTGCGTTTTCATTAAAAACATGTTGGAGAAGCACAGACCAATTAAGGATTCTGTGTTTTATAAGGAGTGATGAGATGAACAGTGGATGCTAGGAGAATTAGCTCAGTGAAGAAGCAATCTCAATCTCATTGTATTGCTAAATTTGGTGTTTCTTTTTTGTTTGGTGTTCAATTGGTTAAGTATCTTGCTTGAAACTTTTTTTAAAATTTAAAATAAATCAATTTGTTGCTAGTTAATAGGAAGAAACTTAAAATTTTGCTTGGTGATTGTGTGAACTACTGGAAAACATTCCCAGTGACATATGCCAAGCACATTATAGCTTAAAAGACACTAATTTCATCAATTTTGACAGTCATATTCTATGCTATGTAATGAAATCTGTTCTATAAGTATGAGGTCTAGGCAGACTGGACTAATATTTTGGCATTGACAAAGCCAGAATATGAGGATTTGCAAGCATTTGGTAGTGTTTGGAGTGTGTGTTTGGGGGAAGGGGTGTGTATGATTTGACATATGGCACATGCAAATCAAATTATCCCAGAGTACTTCTACTTCATTTAAAATTTGTTTATTTGTTTAAGGATTCTCTTTTTCTTCCTTTCTTATTCCCTCTCTTTTCTATCTCTCTCTTTCTTTCTGGAAAATTAAAAGATTTTCCTTTTTTAAACATTACAGATGTTGCGTACACTTCCAAAATTTATTTTGGTAGTTAAAGTAGAACAAAGCTTATAATAAAATGATTTCTCCAAGTTTCTCATTGTCTACAAAACCATACCCACATAAAGCCAAATGTTTAAATTAGTGATATTTTAACATTTCATGAAAAGAAAATGTGTTTACTTAATTTAAATGTGAAAAGTACAGAAAAGTGTGATGATATTTTATTTACAGATTGTCCATTAAGAAGTTGGATAGGTTTTGACACCTTATGGATCATAATTCAAACATTTTACAGAAATTAAACTACAGTGATAATATGCAGTCATATTTGGGAAGAGTCTAAACAGGATATCCAGTTTTCTTTTCTTTTCCTATCATGAACTTTAAATTGTAATAGAAAATGATCTGCTTTTAGAACAGCTGACCTTAAAGTGAAATTCATTGTCTTTCAATTTACTCTGCTGTCATTTTTTAAAAAATAACAAATGATCAAGGTTTTTATCTGAAAACACTTATTTAATAAAAAATGAGTATTGAGAATAATTTGTGTAATATGGAAAGTTTGTGCTATTTTTAATATATAATTATACCAATAAGATTTTTTTTCAAAAAAATTCTCATGGCAAGATATGCTTCAAAATTTTATACACAGGGACAAAAGAAAACTTTAAAAGCTGTACTTACAAATCAATCATTTATTTAAATGCAGAAAATAGATCAAAGCCATTGTTTCCTACCTGATAAATATATTATTCTTACTAATACAGGAGAAAAATGTATAAATAAGATTTGTTCAAAGTAAATATGAGGTTAATGATTCTCTTTTCTTCTCTTTGATTCCGCTTTAAAAGTATGGTCCCCAATCAAATAGACAAAACTGATGTGTCTGTCTCCCTCTGTTTCTAATTTGAGAGGCTAACAAAAATAGCACGTAAGTAAATTACCACTAAAGCTATTCTTGAGCTGAAATATGGACATCATTGTTTGGGTTCAAGTCAACTGAACGAGTCACATGTCACGTGTCTCTTCATTACTGCTAGTTCTATTTTTATAAACACCATCTTTTGTCTATTTGATATTAAAAATTGTCCTCATCCTCATCTTAAACCCATTTTCCTACATTTTAAGATCTGCACTGGATATATTCACCCACAAGGGCAGGTCCAAAACTAAGGTAAGGGTACATCCTTTCTCCTGCTTTTATGTTTTCTAAAAGTTTTTATTTTGATTTTTCCTAAATGAACCTTAATTTTTATGTATTTCCAGTGGCTCTATGTCCACTTTTCCTGAAAGCAGGTCAGAAAGTGAATAGAATTAAAACAATGTGGAGAAAAAAAGTTCTAGATGTAAGCCTTTTGGCTTAACAGTTTGTAGGTTTTCATATTCTGCAGTAGTTTCAGGTTTTAATATATATGAAAATCAGTGGTCTTGTATCTATGCATATGTGTCGTCTATAATATAATTTTGACAGATGGTGAGCTGGATAAATCTAGTCCCTGACTATAGAAAACCTTGGCTTGACTTGCACTCTACCAAAACTTGTTTAAAAAGGCATTCGCATGTATTTATTTTTTAAAATAAAGATTCATTTTTTGCCCTGCCCTATTTCTCATTGAGATGCCAGCATCCTCATCTTTGACGGTCCCATATACACATTTTACCTGAGATGTCATGATTCTTTTTACAGGATTATTCTATGCATAATGCTGATGACTATACTATTCTACATCTCTTCCTTATTAAAAATAAATATGTTCCCTTGCCCCTGTTTGCACCATCTAAAATTCTGACAACAGTATCTTGCTTAAAAAAAAAAATACAAACCTAGAAACCAGGAAACAGTCTCTCCCACTAGCAGCTCCAGACAGACTGCTCATTGAAAATGTAATACACTGCTGCTGTGTCACAGGTCAGCAGGCAAATGGCAATCTGAATTTTAAAAGGAATATGAATAAAATTCTGTTTTATTTTGAAAATGAACTTTCTGCCCTCCATCATGAATCCAATATATGTCTTAATCTTCTATGCTCTTGAAGCCTGCGGCTCCTGGCTGAGTCCTTTGACTCCTGAACCTAATAAGGAAATAGGTTGTTTTCTCATCCTCGTCTCATTTTTAGAAGGGCTGAAACAAACAGTCCCCTATTTCAAATGTAATTGACAAAGCATAAAAACATGTATGTTATATAATTTTAGGTTTACAACCAAGCTCAGCACTGGGATGTTTTATTTTTAAATTTGATTAAGATGTTATACCTTTGGAAATGTGCTGTCAAGATTTGAAATCAAAATTTCCAACTGTACGATGAATGTTTACCTTAGAACTGTGCATGTGAAGCTGATAAAGGATAGAATGGATAATGGTACACTTCAATTGGGAACATTTTCATTTAACCTGGATGTTATTTACAGCCATACAGAGAAATGTATAGGCAGAATTTAAAATATATATCTATGGCTATTGTAGCTGTTTAAAAATCAGCTGGGTGTGTGCTGCCTCTGTATCTATGTTTGGTTTTTTTCTAAATGGAAGTTAGTTCATTATGGTCATATCTGTCTAAACTTATTCTTTCCACATTCATTTAAATTCACGACTTCTAATTAAAAAATAAAATGCTCTTCTTTTTAGGAAATAAGATTTTCATTTTTGAGTGTTTGTCCTTTTTTATTTAAAAATTCTGGGAAGGATATGTTGCCATTATGTAATTACAGTTGTTCTTTTTTTATTAAATAACTATAAGAACTACTGTTTAAAAGAGAAATTATAGAGTGTGAAACACTTAAAATAAGTGCAATAAGGCATGCTATTCTGTTACTGTATCTTATAATCATACTTGTGTAGCATCATCACACCCTAACTGATCATCCTAAAGAAACAAATGCTGACATTTCATTGAGTGCGTGTGCATGTTGTGTATTTGTGAGAGGGAGAGGAAGAAAAAGAGAGAGGTGCACATGCACAGTTAAGTGAAGAGTTATTTTAATAGCTGGATTTTGTTTTAACCTAAAAGTAGTCTATTACTGGTTTTCATATGATTGTATTTTAATTTTTTTGTTGTTATTACATGGCCATTCTAAGCTTAAGAAATGAACATACATTTATAGTTATGCTTTAATTACTAAATGTTACAAAAACATAAAACTTTTTTAAACTTTAATATAAGTATATCTAGTCTGTACTCCCTCTCCTAATATTCCAGTAATACAAAGGTCCAAGAAAAATATGGACTAAAATAGACCTCATAGAACAACTTAAAATTTAGTAAATTTTACTAAATGTCCAAACATTGAATTTATAATTAAGTATACAAAGATGAATAAGATATGGTCTAGCAACAATAAGACAGTTTGTTTTTTTGTTTCTTTTTTTTTTTTTTTTTTTGACCAGTAAGGGGATTGCAACCCTTGGCATGGTGTTGTCTGCACCACGCTCAGCCAGTGAGCGCACTGGCCATCCCTACATAGGACCTGAACCCGTGGCCTCAGTGCTACCAGCACTGCACTCTCCTGAGTGAGCCATGGGGCCGGCCCTAAGACAGGCATTTTAGTTGGGAGAATCTGGCAAATAGCATGATGTTGCCATCAGGTGAGACAAGTGAAATGATTAAAGTAGGCAAAAGGTGAGTTAGAAGCACAGAGGAGGACAGATAACCTGGTGTGGGGAAAGAGGTGACCAGGAGCCTACTGTGGAAAAACTGGTACCTAAGAGTATTCTTAAAGGATGACATGAAATGAGCTCAATGAAGGGAAGCTTAGATGTTCTTTCTATGGAGTGAGTTTATTTTAAGCAGGCATGTACTATTAAAATGTGTAAGTAGGAGAAGAGATATATGTATGTTGGGTAACTGAAAATATGAGCAATAGAGTCCATATCATGGGCTCCACTTTACTGCTTCCCCATCATACAGCAGCTGTGTAGTTTGCAAGATTATTGGTTCCAGGTCCAGGGATACCTGTAACTTAGACTAAGCCAATTAGGATAGTTGCATTTCCCTAGCGAGTTATTGTTCCAAGAATTTAGGTTTGTATAAATCTTCTTGTAATTATACATAGACATCTTATCTTGGTTCAGATGTAGACATATGACTTGGATTGGCACAATCATGCTACAAGATCGTGAATTTATTTCACAGCTATGGGAATGATAAACTCTCTCTTACTAGATGTGAAGACAGCTAGAAGGCTGTAGACCTAGACATCACATCCACTTTTTGGGCAGGAAGTGGGAGGACAAAGAGCAAAAGAATACACAAGCCAGCTGGATCAGCCTCCAATAAAAAGCCTTCACAAAAACCATATCCAGTGAATTGTGTATTTATCTCAGTGGCCAGTACTGTGTCATATGTCTACTTGTAGCTGCAAAGGAAGCAGGAAATGTATTTTTAGCTGACACATATCCTCTCTTTATTAAAGTGAAGTTTTCTTAGTAAACAAAAAAGGCAGAATGAATATCAGATAGTCTACTAATGGTCTCTAATATACAGTCTCTAACCTCAAAGTGTTCAAAATCTACTATGGAAAATAGACATATAAATATACTTAAAACAAATTTTAAATTCTACTTTAACAAATGTACCAACAAGGTATCACAAAGGAGAGAGTAATCTTTTCATGGTAAACTTTTACCTGTAAGAAAGAAATAATTTACATTTCCCTATATGGAAATTCAAGGCAGTTTCTAGCTTCAAGGCACAACAAATGTCACTACTATGTAAAATAAACAAAAGAAACATAATTCTTGAAAACCAAGAAGGAACTTCATCTGTGGATTGATTCCCTGATGCACTATTTGAAAGAAAACAGCAAAAACAAAACCAAGATAGAAAGCCAGGGCTGTGACAAGAATGTGAGCCTTTCCTATGAAGCAGCATTAGCTGCCAGATGGCCTCAGTGGCTACGATGCACACTGCATTAGCAAGTCTCCAAAGCCACCTGTGGAAACAACCACAACTGTCTCAGCTGTTCAGAGAAACCAACCAGTCCCCTCCTGCTGAAGAGGACTCCAACATACCATCTTCTCCAGAGTTTATACAACTCACACCAAATGTGGAATTTTTATGTGGTAGACAGTAAGCACATATCACCAAATATCTGATATGAATAACACCTTGATATTAAGTGAAAGTAGCAAGGAAGGAAACAAACAAACAAACAAAAAATAAAATAATAAAAAAAATTATATTTAAAACTTAAATGATATACATATGAAATAAAAATAGTCAATTATACAAAAATAAAGATTTTGGAAATAAGGAAATGTGCTTATTGAAATTAAAATATAAGATCTGGTTAGCAGAATGGATATAGATACAAAGCTAGGAAAAAATGTAAAGAGATGTAAAATATGAACTGTAAGTTAAGAGACGTGGAGGATAGATATATTGAGACATTCTAATACATATCCAAAAGTAGATCCAAAATAAGAGTGAATAATAATAATAATAATAATAATAATAATAATAACAATAATAATAAAGTGAGTAAAAGAGAAGAAAAAAAGTAAAGAAGATTGCCTGAAACTTTCTGTAAAACTTAAATAGTAATGGAATTTTTATTTTCAAGTATTTCCCTAAGAAACAAGCAGATCATTTTCAAACCACAATGGTTTTATTGTTTATATCAAACAAATGAGAATGATTTGGCCACAAATTTCTCTACAAAAAGGAAAATTAAATCCCCAATGCTTTTTCCAGATTTATAACCATATAAGGACTAGAACAAAATAAAGAGGTATTCTGAGGTCATGCAAGAACTCAGAAGGTTAACCGGTTATGCACATTGGTAGAGAACGAACTCCAGCAAAAAAAAAAAAAAAGAATCTAGAATGAAACAGTGTTTCAAGAAGCACTAATGAACACACACGCCAGCTAAACAGGATGTTAAATATAAATAAATACTGATAAAATTAAATAATTACTCTAATGACAATGTGGAATTAATATTTCAGGTTATAGCAACATGGGTATTGATTAAGCAGTAGTTAGGGATAAAAGCCAAGCCAAATAAAAGCGTATTAATATCCTTGTGTTCCATGAAGTTTGTGTAGGAATGGAGAATATTTTCACAGGTAAAGGAACAAAGATTTCCTAGGACACTAAAAATAGACATAAAAGAAATATGATAAATTGACTTTAAATTAAAAACAGATGTTGTTCAAAAGACAGTGCTGTGAAAATCAAAAGGCAGATTAATAGAAAATATGTGCAAAGGAAGTGTGAAGGGACTATACAAAATATGTAAAGAACCCTTACAACTCAACAATAAGAGTACAAAATAATCAGTTGAAGCTGGGTAAACAGTTTTAGTAGGCACTTCACAAAAGAAGATATTTGAATGGCTAAAACCAAATGCAAAGATTTTCAACATTAATAGTCATTAGGAAAATGCAAATTAAAAACGCAATGAGATGCTACTATATATATCCCTATAGAGAGGCTAAAGTTTAATAGGCTGATAATACTAAGTATTGACAAAGATGCGAAATTCTGAAACATTGCTGGTTGGAATGCAAAATACTACAGACAAATTGGAAATCACTTGGCTAAAATTAAAAATATTGAGAATGCTAAATGTTGAAAGCAATTAGAATATGTAGAAATTTTGTAGCTTTTAGTGGGAATGTAAATGGCATAATGACTTTGAAAAACTATTTGGAAATTTCTTATAAATTTAAATGTGCAGGTACCCAGTCCAACACTTTCATTCCTAAGTATTCCAAAGTATTTATCCAATAGAAATAAAAATACATCACTACAGAACCAGTAGACATTAAAATAATGAAGGAATACTCCAAACAACTCAGCAGATATAAACTAAAAACTTAGATAAAATAGAACAATTCCTTGAAAGGCACAAACTACTAAACTTACCCAAAATGAAATAGTTACCCTGAATAGTCCTATATTATTAAAGAAATTGAATTGAATTTGTAGTTTAAAAATATTCTATTAAAGAAATCTCCCACCACCAGAAGCCCCTCCAGGCTCCCGAGCAGGCAGGGTTTGCTGAGGGCCTCAACCGCTACCTGCGATGTTTGCATCCAGCCCAGCGACAACCAAGCCACCACTGGAAAGCCCTCAGGCTCCCAAGCCTGAGTTGGGGGAGCCTGCGGGCCTCAGCCACATGCATGCACCCTCTGCAACCAGCCTAGTCCCACTCCCCACCTCCACCTCTGTTTCCCTACCCGCCCACCTACCCCTCCCACTGCCCTGCAACCTCTTCAAGTGTAAAAGAAAATAATAAAAATAAATTTTTAAAAATAAAAGACAAAATAAAATGGGGTTACCTTGAGGATTTAAGGTTACTCTGCTAGAAGAAATCATGAGATCACAGAAGAAAAGTTCTTTGAGGGAGTCCAAGGAGTGAGTTTAATATACTTCCAAGGGTGAAATCACAAAGAGAATCTATTCACTGTTAACTTTTCCATTTCTCCAGACCTAACTCAGACTGGATTGAGATCTTTTGGAACAACCATAGTTTCCCTGACACTCAGAAGCGTGGTTTACAGGCCTAACTGTCCCTGCCCCAAGCCACAAAAACAAATGTTTACCTCAAAAAGAAAAAAAGAAAAAGAAAAAGAAAAAGAAAGAAATCTGTAGGGCCAAATGTGTCAGTGGCGAATTTTCACAAATATTTAAAGAATAAATAAAATCAATTTTATATAAAATCTTCCAGAAAATAGAAGTAACGATTATTCAATTTTATGAGGCCATAGTTACCCTGAAAGAAAAACCAGCAGAGTATAAAGAAAACTATATAACTCACATGTGTAGTTAGACAGAAAAATGCTCAACAGAGTATTTGCAAATTATATCCAACAATTATAAAAAATACATCATGACTTAGTAGAGGTTATTCTGGAATGTAATATTCAATATTCAAAAATTAATTTAATTCATCATAATCCACATGATCATAACAATGAATGCAAAAGTACTTGCCAAAATTCAATTTCCATTAATAATAAAACTTTTAGCAAACTTGGAATAGAAGGGAACTTTCTCAACTTTATAAAGTGGTCTAGAAAAGAAAAAAAGAAAAAAAAATACTACAGCTGATATCATACTTAATGGTGAAAGACTGAATACTTTCCCTTAAAAGAGGAAATGAGGCACGATGTCTACAGTCACCACTCCTATCTAAAATCATACTGGAAGATCTAGCCAATCCTATATAGCAAGAACAATAAATAAAGCAAGACCAGATTGACAAGAAAGAAACAAAATTTCCTATTCACAGGGTACATAATTTCCGCATTAAAAACCTCAAAGAAAGTACAAAAAAAATGTAGAATTAATAAAGGAGTTTAGCAAGGTCACAAAATGCTAGATCTACAAACAAAAAAGCTGCTGTATTTTTAGATTCTAGTAATGAATAATTGGAAGTAAATTCTTTTAAAAAATAGATAATTATAATAGCTCCCAAATTATAAAATACATAGCTATAAATCTAACAAAACATGTATAGGGTTTGTATGCTTAAAACTACAAAACAGTCATAAAAGAAATTAAAGAATATTTAAATAAATGGAGGAATATCATGAATAGGAAAACTCAACTAAGCAAAAATGTCAATTACCCATCTATTCACATCAAGTTTAACATAATTCCTATTAAAATCCAAGCAACATTATTTTTAGATATAGACAAGAGTACTCTAAGATATATGTGTGTGTGTGTGTGTGTGTGGTGTGTGTGTGTGTGAAACAACAGGAATTAGAATAGCTAAAAGAATTTGAAAAGGAAGAATATAGAGGAAGAAATCACTCTGTCTGATTTCAAAACTTAATATGTATCTGTCATACTCAATACTGTGTGGTATTGGCACAGGGATAGACATATAAATCAGAGGAACAGAACAGAGAGCCCAGAAATAATCTCACAAAAATACAGACAACTGATATTTGACCAAAGTACAAGCACAATTCTATAAAGGAAATATAGTCTTTTCAACAAATAGTGCTGGAACAATTTGATATCCACCGGCAAAAAAATTAACCTTGAGCTAAACCTCACTCCTCATACAAAAATTAACTCAAAATGGGTTACATATTTAAATGTAAAACTATAAAGCTTTTTAAAAGATATCATAGGAGAATATCTTGGAGACACAGGGCTTGCTGAAGCATTCTTAGACACAGTATCAAAAGAATGATCCATAAAAGAAAAACATTAACAAATTGGACTTTACTAAAATTAAAAACTTGCTCTGTGAAAGACATCCTCTGCTAAAAGGATGAAACGACAAGCTAGAGGCTGGGAGAAAATATTTGGAAACCTCATATATGACAAAGGACTTGTATCTAGAATATGTAATGAACTATCAAAACTCAACAGTAAGAGAATAAACAGCCAACTTTAAGAAAAGGACAAATGACGTAAACAGTCACTTCACTGAAGTGAATATACACACAGGTAAGCACACGGAAACTGTCGTAGAATCATTTGCCATCTGAAAATTCAAAATTAAAACTAGGATGAGTTAGCACTACATACCTAGTAGAATCGCTAAATATTTTTTAAGAAAATACTAAAAAAGAAAGTGTTGGTGAGAAGAAGAAACAGGAATTGATTCATCACTGCTGGAAATGCCAAATGGTAGAGCTGGAAAACAGTTTGGCATGTTTTTAAGAAGTTAAAGCTACTTGTATCTTATGACCCAACAGTCCCACTGCTGGGTATTTACCCTAGAAAAGAAAAGCTTATGTTCTCACCAAAACCTGTATGTGAATATTTATAGTAGCATTTTGTATAAATATTCCAAACCGTAAACAATCTAAATGTCTTTCAATGGATGTGTGGGTTAAACTAACTGTGTTGCACCCAGATAATAAAACACTTTTAGCAATAAAAATGAATGAATTGGCCAAGTGATCAAGGTAAATATCAACAGTAATAGCCATGTTGATGATGTGTATTCGTGACATAGTGTGATGAAAATGGCATTCTACCATTGTGATCTTCCTCCCCCAAACCCATAAACTTAGCATGATCATGAGAAAAATATCAGATAAATCCTAACTGAGGTGCATTCTAAAAAATGCCTGACCAGTACTTAAAACTAGCAAAATAATTAAAAACAAGGAAAGTCTGAGAAGCTGCCCCAGCCAAGAAAAACCTAAGCAGATATGACAAGTAAATGTAATGTAGTATTACAGATGAGATCTTGGAAGAGAAAATCATTAGATAACAATGAAGAAAATATTAATAATGTATGGACTTTAGTTAATAGTAATACATCAATATTGATTCCTTAACTGTGACAAATATACCATACTAATACAAGATATTAATAATGGGAAATTGGGTCTGAGGTACATGGTAACTCTATGTACTATTTCTATGTTTTTCCTGTAAATCTGAACTATCTTAAAATGAAGAGTTCATTAAAATATTTTAAATGCATGGGAAAAGACATTATAATTAAAGCCAAAGTGAAAGAAAATAATAAAAAACAAAATAAGAAAACTCTTGACATATAGAACAACTTGGATGAATCTCAAAGACGTTAAGAAAAACCAGTCTCAAAAAGTTACATACTTTGTGGATCCACTTACACTCTCAGAAAGACTACTGTGATAGAGAATACATTAATGACTGTCAGGGGTTAGACGTTGGGGGAGGATTTGACTACAAAGTGGTATCGAGTGAGGGAACTATTCTGTATCCTTGTTGTGGTGATGGTTACACAAATACATGTGCTAAAATTCAAGTAATTGCACATCAAAAAATATAACCTTAAATTAAAAAAATGAAGAAGCAATTTACAGAAATACATGTATAGTGTGCTGCCTTAGAGGAATAGGGGAAGGAAGGAAAGAATTTACAGCTATATGGGCTTCCATATGCATATAATCTAGAAGACTAAAGAAACCACTAACCATAGTTACTTGGCAGGGCAAGCTGGAAGAAGACTTTTTAATGTTTCTTTTAATATTTTTTGAGTTATTTATTTTAGAAGTAAAAAAAACGAAAATAAAAAATTATGTGTACACAAAGAATTTTACAGGAATGGTCACAGAAGTTTTATTTATAATAGCCAAAATCTAGAAACAAACTAGATGTACATGTAATTTGTATACAAATTGTAGTATAGCCATATAATGAAATACTACTTGGCTTTAACAGTAATATGAATAAATATCAAAAGCATTACACTAAGCAAATGAACCCAGTCACAAAAGATCGCATACTATGTGAGTCCGTATTTCAAATTCTAGAAAACGCAAATCTCTGGTGAAAGAAAACAAAGGCTATCAGAAATCAGAGGTTATCTGAAGTGAAGGGGGGCAGTAGAGTCTGAGTAGTAGATGACTGCACAGGGGCTTCAGGAAATTTTGGGGGATGACAAAAATATCCTATATATTAACTGCCAGTGGTTTCATAAATGAACATATTTGTCAAAATTTACCAAACCATACACTTAAAATGGGTGCATTTTGTTGTGAGTAAATTATCTGTCAAGGATGATTTAAAAAAAAAAAAATGCCTTATTTAACAATGTAATCTTTAAAAAAAATGGGGCTCTTGGAAAGATAATGGGGAAATGGCTTGGAGGGAGTACTGTTTTACTTTCATTTACTTTCATAAACCCATAAATGAGCTTCTTTCAATTATTAAATGCCTTGAACAACTGAATCTTGAATGTAAATAATATACATTAGCTTCAGAAATTATTCCATAATTGTAAATTTAAACCCTCGCTGTAATTATCTCATTTTTCAGTGTGAAAAAAGTTCATAACATTGTTCAAGCAGAATGAGGACCATGTATCTGTGAGCAACTAGAAAGAGAATCATTATTCATTTGACAAAGAACAAAAGAGAGTAGAGTCCGAGTACTGTGTTGGACAATTAGGGTCTGTAGAAGACTGCACGTGAAAACGTTTAGTGACAGGAAAAAGCCATCACTCACTCACCAATTCCAGTGCTATTTTTCCTCTTTTCCTTAAGAATTGCATGAGAGAACTCATTTCTCCTCTTCTCTAATCCTTTTCAATTTTGTTAATCTGACTGGGATGAAATGATATATAATTGTGGTTTAATTTCTATTTTCTTGTTGGATAGTAAAGTGAAACAGCTTATTTTATGTTGACTGACCACTTGGATTTCAACTTACATGAACTTCTATTCAAACCTTTCCCACTTTTTTAGTTAGGTGTTTCTCTCCTTATTCTGTGTATAAGATCTTCATAGCACTAATCCTCTGAAAGTTGCATGTGATGCAATCGTTTCTTGTGTGGCTTGTATTTTTCTCCTTTATCTATTTATGCTTTTTTCATGTCTGCTTTTGTAAATATATTTTAAAACTTATATAACTAGTTCATCTAGAATTTACTTTCGAGAATATTTTAAGGTGAAAATATTATTCTTTCCCTTTTTTGGAGGGGGGGTTAACAGTTGTTTTAGCAAATTAATTAAAAATTCACCTTTCCAATTGATTTTCCATGACCTCAATCGCTTACATCAATTTTTTATATATGTGTGGGTCTGAACCACTGGTTTATTTGTTCATTTTTTAGCCAGTGGTGTATTACCAGAATTACATTACCATTATACTTATTCTTCTAAATTGTAGAACAGTCCTCCAACCTTGTCCCTCTTCTTCAATTTCCCTATGCATATTCTTGGCCCTTATCTCTTCCCTATATTATATGATTAGCTTGAGAACTTTTGTAAAATAATCTTTTGGGATTCTGTTTGAAATTACAACTAACTGTAGAAGAATTGGCATCATATGATGGTGAGTCTCCCTGTTCATTAACATAGTATATCTCTATATTTATTTACATTGTATCTTCTAAATTTAAATTTTATAACATCCACTGATGTTAGAATTAATCTTAGATAGTTTATAGTTTTGTTAGCTTTTTAAAAATCATCTTTTTATTAAATTATAGTTACAGTTTTTAATAATGTTTTACTAGCATAAAAATAAACTCCTGATTTGGAATTACTTATTATATCCACTAATATTTTCAGAGTTGCCCAAATTTTCCAGGTCCTTTTCTTGTCTAAAAACATTGCCTTTTGTTTCTTCTTCAATTTCTAATTTTTTTCTTATTTCACAGTTTAGAATATCTAATGCAATATTGAACAGAAACATGATAAAAAACATCTTTGCCTTGTATGTGGATTTACAGGAAACTATTGTATTTACTTAAGTTTGTGTAAGTTTATGGTAAATAATCTTTATCAAGAGAACTATATTTTTCTGTTTTTAGTGTTATAAAATGTAAATTATATTTCAGGGCTTTTCCTTCATTTATTGAAATTGTCTAATACTTTTTCTTTCTACTTTACCTTTTAATGTGTTGCTTAAATGGATTTTTGTGGCTAACCATAAAAAATATGGATTTTAACCATAAAAATCCATTTAACCAACACATTGAAAGGTAAAGTAGAAAGAAAAATTATTTCATATAGAGGTAGTGTTTTATCTTGAACAGTTTTGGTAAGTTATAATTTCTCAAAACATTATCTAGATTTTCACTTTTTTTCTTACATAAATAAGACTTTAGATATTTTGTTAAAAAATTTTGGCAATGTTACACATATTTGATATGCATTGTTTTCATTATTGTATAATTCAAAATGTTTTCTAGTTTTTATAACAATTTCTCATGTGACCTACTAGTTATTTAGAAATAGGTTATTAAATAAAATTTGGGGGTTGGCTCTTTGTTACTTATCTCTAACCTGATCTATACAACCATTACTCCCACTCGTCTTTTTTTTTTTTTTTTGGTAATATTTCTTTTGTAGCCTAGTGTGTATTCTCGTTTTATAAATGTACACCGTGTGCTTGAAAAAAATCAAATTCTCAACATAATGGATGTAGTTATATATGTCCATACGAAAGTAATTGTTGTTCACCTTGTTATTCAAATAATTTATATTCGTACCAGTATGTTTTTTACTTAATCTATCAGTAATCAAAATAGGTATGCTAAAATTTATAAAGAGATTTGTCAGTTTCTTCCAATAGTTATGCTACTCAATGGCCTGCATGTATTTGGAACTATGTTAAATGAGATATAAAAATTTGGAAGTGATATATTTTTTTCTAGTACCATCCTCCTATTAAGTTTAAGTAAGATTCATTTTAGGCCTATATATTAGCTTAACAAATATATTTATTTTTAAATTATTGGAGCCGTGCCAGCCTTATTTAGGTTAAGTTAGATAATTATAAAAAATAAAAATAAAAAGTCTTTTACATGTAGAATTTAGTTCACTTATATTTGCTCCATTTACTGATTTTTTTTTTTATTTCTATGATGTAATTTTTGCTTTCTGATGACCTTAATTTGGTTTTCTTTTCTTCCCATTTTTATGACTTTGATTTGTTTGGACTGATCAAGTTTAATCTATTCCATATTTTGCCACTACCACTCTGGAAATTAATTATTTTCTTTCTTTTTTTTTTTTTTTTGGTATTAATCATTAAACTTTCAACCTACATACTTAACAAAGTCTAATGATACTAATTATTTTTCCCATTCTCACACACAAAAAAATTAATCTCCAAACTGTTTACATTTTACTTTTATTCAGTCATTAGCTATTCATTAGCCAATAAAATACTTATTATTGTTATAAAAATAATTATTATTAATGCTGCCAGAGATTATTTAGATTTACCCATATGCTTATTGAATTTTTTGCTCATTTTTGCTTTATACATCACATTTTTTCTTCTTTTAATTTTCTTTCTAATGTCTATTGTATAGTAGTATTTTGCGGAAAGTCATGTGTTTTCGTCTCCTATCTCATTTTCTTTCTTTTTGAAAAAAAATTTTAGTTTTTTAAATGGACTAATAAAAATTGCATAGTATACAGCATAATGTTTGATACATTGGGGAATGTCTAAATCAAGCTAATTAACATATATGTAATCTCACATACTTATTTTTATCTGTAATGAGAACACTTAAAATCTACTCTCTTAGCAATTTTACTGTACAGGCCTACCTGATTTCACTGCATTTCACTTTATAGTGCTTTGCAGATACTCTTTTTTTTTAAAAATTGGAGGATGTGACACCCTGCATTGAGCAAGTCTATCGGCATGATTTTTCCAAAAACATGTACTTGCTTTCTGTCTCTGTATCACATTTTAGTAATTGTCTCAATATTTTAAACTTTTCCATTATTGTTATATCTGTTATGGTGATCTGTGATCAGTGATATTTGATGATACTATTATAATTGTTTTGGGGTACCATGAACTGCACCAATATAAGAGGTAAACTTAATCCATAAATGTTGTGTGTGTTCTGACTTCACTGACTAGCCATTTCTCCATTTTTTTCTGCCTCCCTTTAGGCCTCCCTATTCCCACAGACACAATACTGAAATTAGGTCAATTAATATTCCTCCAATAGTCTCTAAGTGTTCAAGTGAAAGGAAGAGTCACTTTAAATCAAAAGTTAGAAATGATTAAGTTTAGTGAGGAAGGCATGTCAGTAGCCCAGACAGGTTCAAACCTAGGCCTCTTAGAGAATAACTATTATTCAATTACTTTAATGCTAAGTTTAATATGCTTAGAATTGGAAGTAAGTAATTTGAGTAAAAAAAATTTTTTTTAAATCCTTGAAACATATGAAAATACAAGCACAGTTTACCAAAACCCATGGGATACTGCAAAAGTAGTACTAAGAGGGAAGATTACTGCAATAAGTGCTTACATCAAAAAAGTTGAAAGATAGGAAATAAACAACCTAATGTTACACCTCAAGGAACTAGAAAAGCAAGAACAATCCAGCTTCAAACTTAGTAGACAGAAAAAATTATAAAATCAGAGCAGAACTAGATGAAATAGGACTATAAAAAAGAAAATATTGATGAAACAAAAGTTGGCTTTTGAGAATACAAATGAAATTGACAAAACTTTAGCTAGACTAACCAAAAAAAAAAGATGAGAAAAGGCCCAGATATCAAAAAATCAGAAATGAAAAAGGAGACATTGTAACTAATTCCATAGAAATACAAAGAAAAATTAAAAACTATTATGAACAAACTATGTCAACAAATTTGAAAATCTAGAGGAAATAGATAGATTTCTGGACACATATTGTATATGGAAAAACTTAAAGACTTCACCAAAATCTCTAAGAGCTGATAAGTTCAGTAAAGTTGCAGGGTATAAAATCAATATACAGAAGTCAGTAGCGTTTTCGTACACCAACAATGAACTAGTAGAAAAAGAAATTAAGAAAACAATCCCATTTATAAAAGCTAACAAAAGAATCAAATACCTAGGAATAAATCTAACAAAGGAAGGTAAAGCTCTTTACAATGAAAATTACAAAACAGTGATAAAAGAAACTAAAAAAGACAAAAAAAAAAAAAAAAGGAAAGATATTCCATGCTAATGGATTGGTGGAATTAGTGTTGTGAAAATGTCCATACTACTCAAAGCAATCTGCAAATTCATCACAATCCCTATCAAATTATCAATGATGTTTTTCACAGAAATAGCAAGAGCAATTCTAATGTTAATATGGAGCCACAAAACATCCCCAATAGTCAAGGCAATCCTGAGCAAAAAGAATAAATTGGGGGGCATTACAGTACATGACTTCAAATTATACTACAAAACTAAATAACTGAAACAGTATGATACTGGCATAAAAACAGACACATGGTCCAATGGAACAGAATAAAGAACCCAGAAATAACCTATGTTATTACAGTCAACTGATCTTTAATAAAAACTCTAAAAACATACATTGGGGAAAAGACAGCCTCCTCAATAAATGGTACTGGGAAAATTGGGATATCCATGTGTAGAAGAATAAAACTAGATTCCTATCTCTCACCATACACAAAATTCAACTCAAAGTGGATTAACCTCTTAAATGTAAGATCTGAAACTATAAAACTTCTAGAAGAAAATACAAGGGAAACACTCCAGGACATAGAACTAGGCAAAGATTTTATGCGTATGACCTCAAAAGCACAAGCAGCAGAAGTAAAAATAAACAAATGAAATTACATGAAACCCGAAAAGCTTCTTCACAGCAAAGGAAACAATCAATAGAGGGAAGAGACAACGTACAGACAGGAGGAAATATTTGCAAACTGTACATCTGACAAGGGGTTAATTTCCAGAATATACAAGAAACTCAAACAACTTAATAGTAAAAAAAAAAGAAAAAGATGTAAAAATAACCAACAGCTAAATGAAAAAATGCTCAGCATCATTAATCATCAGAGAAATGTAAATTAAAGCCACACTGAGATATCATCTCACCCGAGTTAGAATGGGTATTATCAAAAAGACAAATTATAATAGCAAATGCCAGTGAGGATGCAGAGAAAGGGAAACCCTTACAACATTGTTGGGGAGATTGTAAATTAGTACAGGCATTATAGAAAGCAGTATGAAGCTTTCTTAAACAACTACTAATACACCAACCATATGATCCAGCAATCCCACTCTTGGGATATATATCCAAAGGAATAGAAAGCATCATATTGAAGGGATACCTGCACCCCTGTGTTTATTGCAGCTCTGTTCACAATAGCCGAGATATGGAACCAACCTAAATGTCCATCAATGGATGAATGGATAAAGAAAATGTGGTATATATACACAGTGGAATACTACTCAGCAATAAAAAGAATGAAATTCTGACATTCATAGCATCATGGATGAGCTTGGAGAAAATTATGTTAAGTGAACTAAGCCAGGCACGGAAAGAGAAACACTATATGTCATCACTCACAGGTGGGAGCTAAAAAGAGAACAAAACAAAACAAGCAAACAACCAAGAAAACAAATAAAGTAATAATAATAATTTCAACTGTTAAAAGGAGAGAGAAGAACTATAGTTACTAGAGGCAGGAAAGGGGAGGGGTGAGGAGGTATAGTGAAACGCTACTTAATAGATGCAGCAGTATAGCAAGAAAGGAAAAATAAGCCTTATCAGTATACAGTCAATCCTGAAATCTATAATCAATAATGTTTTACAGCATGTAACCAAACAACTAGGAGAGAGGAGATCTATTGTGCACATCACAAAGAAATAATTAAGTTTCGCAATGATGAATGGGCTAATTACCCTGAATAGGTCCACACACATTGTATATATGTAATGCAATATTACTCTCTACCCCATAAATATGTACAATCAATATGTCTCCATAAAAAAAAATAAAAGTTTAACAGATGAGGAGTTGCTTCTTATGAATAAGCATAGAAAGTATTTTCTTGAGATGAAATCCACTCTTGGTGAAGATGATGTGAACACTTGATTTAGAATATAACATGAATTTAGTTGAAAGAGCAGCAGCAGAGTTTGAAAGGACTGACTCCAAATTTGAAAGAAGTCGTACTGTAGGTAAAATGCCATCAAACTGTGTTGTATGCCAGAGAGAAATCTTTTGCAAAAAAGGAATCTGTTGATGTGGCAAACTTCATTGTTTTATTTTAAGAAATTTCCACAGCCACCCAAACCTTCAGCAATCACCACCCTGACTGCTGCCATCAACACTGAGACAAGACCCTCCACCAGCAAAAGGATTATGACTCACTGACGGCTCAGATGATCGTTAGCATTTTTTGGCAATAAAATATTTTTAAATTAAGGTATGTATATTTTTTAAACATAATGCTGTTGCACACTTAATAGACTACAGCATAGGGTAAACATAACATTTATATTCACTTGGAAACCAAATAAGTTGTGTGATTTGCTTTATTGTGATATTGGCTCTATTGTGATGATCTGGAAATGAATCCACAGTGTATCTAAAGTATGCCTATATACAATCTATTAGTTATTAACTATAATTTCTATGTTGTGCAATAGATCTCTGGAACTTATTTCTTCTGTCCAACAGAAATTTTGTATTATTGATCAACAATTACCCAATCCTCCCCCTCCCCCTCAGGTCCTGGAAACCACAATTTTACTCTCTGCTTCTGTGAGTTTGACTTTTTAAAATTCTACATGGAAATGAGATCATGCAGTATTTTTCTTTCTGTGCCAGGCTTATTTCACTTAGCATGACATCCTACAAGTTTATTTATGTTTTCATAAATGACAGGCTTTTCTTCTTTTCTAAGGCTAAATAGTATTCCACTTTTTAAAATCTGTTTATCTGTTGCTGGATATTTAGGTTGATTCCATGTCTTGGCTATGGTGAATAAAGTTTCAATAAACATTGGGTGCAGATATCTTTTCAACATACTAATTTTTTCTTTAGATACGTATCCAGTAGTGGAATTGCTGGATCACATAATATTTCTATTTTTAATTTTTTGAGGAACTTCTATACTGTTTTCCATAATGGTAGTACTAATTTACATTTCCACCAACAGTGCACAAGGATTCCCTCTCTTCCAGATTCTTGCCGGCATTTGTGATCTCTTGTCTTTTTGAAAATATCACTCCTGACACGTGTGAGGTCATATTTCATTGTGGTTTTAATTTGCATTTCCCTGATGATTAGAGATATTGAAGATTTTTATTTTATCTGTGTTGACCATCTGTATGCTTTTTTACCTGTTGGCCATTTGTATACTTTGTTATGTTTTGTTTGGGGGGGTTGGTTCTTTTCAGGTCCTTTGTTCATTTTTTAATCAGATTATTTGTGTTTTTGCTATTGAGTTGTTTGTTCCTTCTATGTTTTGGATGCTAACTCATTATTAGATTTCAATTATACTCTCATAATCTGTAGGCTGTGTGTTCACTTCGTGGATTGTGTCCTTTGCTGTGCAGAAGCTTTTTAGTTTGCTGCTATCCTGTTTTGTCTATTTTTGCTTTTGTTTCCTGTGTTTTGGGGGTCATATCTGAAATTTTTTCCAAGTCAAATGTCAAGAAACTCTTCCTCTATGGTTGTGTGTGTGTGTGTGTGTGTGTGTGTGTGTGTAGTTTTACAGTACCAGATCTTACATTTAAATCTTTAATCTATTTTGAGTTGATCTTTGCATAGGTGAGATATGGGTCCAATTTCACTTTTCTGCATGTGGACATCCAATGTTCTCAGCACCATTTATTGAAGAGACTATCCTATTTCCATTGTTCATTCTTTGTAACTTTGTTGAAGATAAGTTGACCATAAATGCTTGGATTTATTTCAGGGCTTTCTGTTTTGTTCTACAGGTCTGTATGTCTGTTTTTGTACCAATACCATGCTATTTTGATTACTATATCTTTGCAGTAGATTTTGAGATCAGGAAGTGTGATGCCTCTAGCTTTGTTCTTTTTGCTGAAGATTACTTTGGCTAACTGGAGTTATCTGTGCTTCCATATAAATTTTGGTACTATGTTTTCTATTCTGTGAAAATGTTGGGATTTTGATAGGGATTGCATTGAATTTGTCGATTGCTTTGTGTAGTACGGATGTTTTAACAATATTAATTCTTCCAATCTATGAACAAAGGCTATCTTACTGTTTACTTGTATCTTTTTTCATTTCTTTTATCTCTTTTGTTAAATTTATTTTTTAAGTATTTTTTGATGCTATTGTAAATGCAATTGTTCTCTTGATTTCTTTTTTTTTGCATATTTCACTTAATATAAATGCTACTAATTTTTGTATGTTGATTTTCTTTTTTTCACTCTTACTGAATTAATTTATAATTCTAATGGATTGTGGATGGAATCTCTAGCGTTTTCTGTATTCTTGTATAAGATCATGTTGTCTACAATCAGAGGCAATTTAACTATTTCCTTTCTGATTTGGATGTCATTTATTTCTCTTTTGAATAACCAATTAGTCAAATATAGAATTGAGCCATGACAAGTATTTTCTATCAGTACTTCGGGAACATTTCTCCCCATTAATGTCTGTCTCTTTATGTTGCTCTTAAAAAGTTATCTATAAGCCTGAGTCATTCTTTGACATGTTCCTTTTACTATTTACTATTTATCTCTGGTTGTATGTAAGACTGCCTTCCCTCTTTTTAGTGAAATCTCATAATATTTTTAATATTTTGCTTAGGACTTAACTATTCAACTTACTTCTGAGAATTCAAGGGTTCATAATGCTAGGAAATTCTTAGCCACCATCTCTTTGAATATTATTACTTTCCCTATTCTTTTCTGTCTTTTTTGGAATACTGCATAGTTTATAGAGGCTATTTATTCTGGCTAGCCTTTTCCTTACCCTCTTCTTTATATTTCATATTTTCCTCTTTTACTTTCTATGCTATATTCAAAATAACTTTTAAATTCTATCTATCCTTCACTTTACTAAGTCTCCGTTCAACTATGTCAAATCTGATGGCTAACTTTTCTACTAAATTATTTTTTTTCCATTTCTTGATGTTCTATTTAGTTCTTGATTAATAAACTTAAGTTTGATTTTAGAGTGTCATGTTCAATCTTTTCAATTTTATATTGTGCCTTTAATAAATGTTATCATTTTAAATACATATAAATTGTATTATCTGATAGTCTAATCCTGCCATTTTTATTTGTACAGACTTCTGGAATTTATCTATTCGATTATTTGCCATCTTGCATGGGACCTGTCTGCTTCTCTAAAAGTTATTGGGGAAGAAACTTCTATTTAGGAGAGAGAGAACAGAACTGAGGTTACCAGAGGTGGGAAAGAGGGAGGGAGAGGAGGATAAGGAGGGAATTGGTAAAGGGCCACAAAAAATGATGACATTGTATAATGTTGAATGTACTAATTGTCCTGATTTAAGCATCATGTATTGCACACAGGTGTTTATATTCAACTCTGTACCCCCACAGATATGTACAATCAACTATGTTTCAATAAAAATAAATAAATAAGAAACTTTTTTTTCTTTCAAATCCATCATGAATATGCACTTTTCTAGTAAGGCAAAATGTATTACTAGAAAAATCTAAATGAACAGGCATAAAAAGAAAAATACTAGGTTTTTAAAAACTATGTTAGATTAAATTTATATTAATTACTCTGTGAAATTGCTGTAGCCATTTCTTTTTTATTTTTACTTATTTTATTATACATGCATTTGTGGTACAACAATGATTTTCAATAATTGAATACAATGTGTGGTTAGATCAGATAGTTAGCTTATTCATCATTACAATCACGATCATTCTTTTCAACCTCAATTTTTGCATTTATCTTGTTGCTGATGAGTAGTAAACAATTCATGAACCAGCTCCAATACACAGATCACACTTTAAGTAGCACTGGTCTACAGTATTTGTATTTGCTTCTGTCTTGCGCAGCAGATTTGTCACTAGTATGGGCGAAAATTTTACCTTTGGTTATCTGTTGAAAGTTTCTCATATTATGCAGATAAATTTGAACCTCAAACCTATGTGAAATACAAGCCAATGTTTACAGGGAGTATTATATCTGAACAGTAGACCGGGTATGGAAAGGAAAGCTTCTTCATTGCTTTTTGTGTGGAGGCCCAAGAGTTAACAGTCCACCTTGTGTGGTCACAGACGCACAATTCTCTTCCTGAGACATACCACAACTTCCTCTCCCATTGATTTAACCTCACTCCTTTTCATGCAACTACAGAAGCAGGTAAAAAGGTTACTTATTTATTTTTAATTCATGTCTTCTTTTCTCATCTCTGCATTTAAAGGCATGTTAGATGTATTTAGTCTTGCAGTTCTAAATCTTTATCCAATAAGTTTTTCCTATTATTGAGTCCAAAATATTCCTAGAACTTGATACATTTCTAAGAACGCTTATACCTTTTCTTGAATTTGAAGGTCTTTACTGGCCTGTTTGTGATTTTTCTCTACAATGCTTGAATTTTTGTTAAAGTTTTTCTCTACACAAAACACTGGGTAGTCTCTTGTTTGCAACCAACCAATTTATAACTGCAATTTTTGAAAATTATTAAATGTAAATATTAAGAAAAAAAAACAATTTACCTGACAAATGAGAAAAATACCTAACTAAAACTTATAACTCCTCCCAACTTCAAAAATGATTAGAACTGTAGCCAACTATGTGCTACGTACAGGAGAGGCCTAAAACAGCGATACAACAGTATAAAACAAAGGGGGAGAAAAATGCATCATTCAAATTCTAACAAAATTTAAGTATTTTGTTAATAACAGATTTTATGAAATCTACTTTAATGAAACAATTCATTAAATTAAATTACAGATATTGTTCTGGCATCTTGGTCACAAGAATTAATACATACATATTAGCAGAGGAAATAAGACAATAAATAAATATATAAAAAATGTTTGATAGTAGTAAGTTCTAAAAAATTGATATAACCCATATTGAGGTTGAGGACTCATAGTACGGAGGTACATTACATAATATAGTCAGGGAGGACTTTTCTCATTAATTTTTTAATTGGAATAGGAACATCTAGGATAGTGTACATCTAACCCTAGTTGCACATTGGTATCACCCAGAAAGCTTTTAAAAAATATTCTTGACTGTTTCCTCATCCCATCTCCAAAATTCTGATTTTATTAATTTGGGTTGCAGCACAAGTATTGTTTTATATTAAAGCCCCCTAGGTGGCAGAAATGTTCATCCATGACTGAGAATCATTGACTTAGAGCTGTGATTTTCTAGAAGCACCTGGAGTTTAAAAAAATCTCCATTCTCAAGCTGTATCCAAATCAATGATATCGGAATCTCTGAGGGCAGGTTTCTAGCAACAGTATTCTTTTATAACACCTTGGTTGATTCCAATGTGAAGCCAATGTTGAGAACCTGTGCTGTGGAGGAAGACTCTTCAAGGCAGAGGAAAGAACAAAAGCAGCGTCCCTAAGGTAGAAAGGAGTTTATGTCTTCCAAGGCCAGAAAGAAACCCAGTTCTAAAGGAGTGAATAAAAGCGCGTTACAAGGTGATATGGGAATGGCAGTTTAATGAAAATTATCTAGTAATGATTAACCAAGAGAGTGATTTAATATAATTTTTATCAAAGATATATTTCTTTAGCCCCTGAGCAGAAGTTAGATATATGGATAAGAATGAAAGCAGAGATCAATTTAAGTACTTCAAGCAAATTTTTAAAAATCTAAAATAAATCTGAGAAAATAACTAAGTACAGGAAGAAACAAATAAAAATATTACAAAAGAGTAGTTTTCAAAATATTATATAAATAAAATTGAAAACCTAAACAAATCATATAACTTTTTGGTAAAAATATACATAAATTTCTAATAGACCAGTAAATTAAGATGATATTTGCAGTGCATTGAATTATGTCCCCCCAAGACTCCCTGAAGCCTGAATTGTGTCCCCTAAGTTTTATGTCTTAGAAACTTAGCCTCCACTGTGACTGTAAAGAGGGTGGAAAATCTTATTATGGTAATTGAAAGGTGGAGCCTTGAAGAGGTGATTGGATTGTAGGACCAGGCAGTGGTGAATGAATTAAAAATGGTGATCAAGGTCATGGCTCTGAGGGCTTTAAAAGAAGAAGAAAGTCTGTTTCTCTCTCTCTCTCTTCTCTCTCTGCTTCCACCATCTTGCAATGTGAGACCCCTGGGTCATTGTTGCCACCACCAGATGGACTTTGGACTTCCCAGCTTCAGAAACTGTAAGCAATGAATGTCATTTTTCTTTATAAATCACCCGGTTTCAGGTATTTTCTGTTATAACAACACAAAATGGACTACTACAATATTGAAACATGATTAAAGTACTCATGAAAAATGAAACAGGTCTGGATTATTTTATTGGTAAGTTCTTTCAAATAAAAAGTGACCAAACAAATTTAAATACTATATAAACGTATCCAAAACATAACTTTTGTAACAAATCTTCTAAACTTTTTTTACTCTGTCACAGCACTGATAGCAAAACTGAATGAAAATATAAAGCCAGCAAACCAATTAGCTAATACAAACAAATGTTACTTATTAACATGATATCAAAGTCCAAAAAAAAAAAAAATTAGCCAATCAAGCTATATGCAAAAAACTATATTTTATGGACAGGTGAGTTTTATTCCATACACGTAAAAGTTATTTCTCTTGATAAAACATACTAAAATGATATAATTAACATGCAAGCAAAGACACTTAGTAAGATTAAAATTAGTTCTACATAAGAGCAAATAAATATTTAGTCATCTTGTTTTGCACTCACATTGTGTGGGTTCTGTAGGTTGCTGTATGGCTGGACTTCACTGAGCTCTGCTAGGCTGGGTTGAGTTGGGCTGAGCTGACTGGGTTTTCTAGCTGGACCCAGGCTAAGGAGTAACCTCTCTGGAGCATGCTATTCTCAAGGTGTGGGACAAAGAGACAGGGTGGAGCAAAACAATGCAAACCCACTTAAAGCTTCTGTGCCCATGTATCTGTGGCCAAAGCAAGTCACGTGACCCAGCTCAACATCAATGGTGTGGGAAATGCACGGAAAGGGTGAGGAGAAAAAAATAATTGGGAACGAACCATAAAATAAAATAAACAAACATAAATAAGTAAATAAACCCTTAATATCCTATGAATAAATGGATTATTTTTTACATAATTGTATAAAGATAGAGCTATTACAAACCAAAACCAACACCAAGCTTAGCAGTTTAACACTAAACATATTTTCATTTAAGTGATAGAAATGAAACAGATGCTTACTTTACCAGTATTATTGAACAATATTCTGGAAAATTTACCCAGTGCAATTAGAGAAGAGAATAAGTGGAATATAAATTTGAAAGGAGAATGAAAACCTAACACTTTTTGCAGATGGTATGACTATACAAGCAAGAAAACTCAAGAGAATAAACAATCAACAAACAAAATAATTTAGTAAAGTGGATGGTTATCCAATTAATATAAAAAGTAGCTTTTCTATATATAAACAATGGCAGGTTAAAGTATAGTAACAGAAAAAAATTATAGTCAATTATATCGAGATCAATAATAATAAAAATACACCTAACCAGAAATGTAAAAACTGTACAGGAAAAACATTATAAATCTATGATCTATTACAGAACAAACATTATACAATTGAGAGACAGTGATAGTCTTGAATGAATAGTAAGAAAGATCATGTCCCTTGATAAGAAGCTAATTATTATAATTTTCCCTAAATTAAATTCATAAATTCTACTCAATATCAATTAAAATTCTTTCAGCCTTTTTACTTGGGAGTACTTGACAAAATGACACTGGGGTTCATCTAAAGGAATAAATATGTGAAAATATCCAAGAAATTTCAGAAAAAGATCAGTAATGAGACCCTTACCAGTTATTAAAATAGCCCCTAATGAGGAACTAACTGTTTAGTTGAATTATGGTTCTTTTATATGATAATTAATATAATGTTATTAAAAATAAGGTCAATGTGCATATGTCATATGAAGAGTTCCAGGACATATGATTTAAAATATATAAACATAAATAAGAATATAAATTTTAAAACACACATAGAGATGTTTCTGAAAGAATATGCAAGAAACTATACAGTGGTTACATATCCAGGGAGGAGAGGTACAAGTGGTTTTCTAGTAGAGAAAAACACTTGTATTTTTCATTATCTAATTGTCTTTTCACCATAGGCATGTATTAATTTAGTTTTTGTTCTTAATTTAATTTTCAAAAAACCTTTCTTATGATAGGATTATGATTTATCCAGAAATTGAAATGAAATTTATGTCCATTACAAATCCTATATTCAAACTTATTACTGAACAAAATAATTTTGGACCATTCTATAAATCATTTAAATAATTTATTTCATTAAAGTATATACTATATAATAATTTTAAGATAAACATTTGCCCCTGAACACATATATGTAGCAAAGGTATCTCATTATAACTGTAAAAATGTAATATTTGACAATAGTTGGAAATGATTTGAAGTTCCCATTAATTATGATGAATTTTACCCTTTCAACTTGCCATATGGATGTATTACTGTTCAAGCAAACTAGTCAATAATATTTAGCTATTCTGATGTAGTAAAGAGCTCATTTAACAATATTTCTTTGAGATACCATCAAATTACAAAACTTTGAGTGAAAACTATCATGAGAGAGTACACAATACATCTCCCATTTTCTCAAGTGGCCAAATAGCTGTAGCTTCTCAAAACAGTAATCCAAGCATTCTTTAAAGCTCATTCTTTGCTGGCGTTTCAAAATTCCAAACTAAAAGGTTGCAGGCCGTAGTGACTTTCAAATGTAAATATTTCAGTATCTGAAATGAGCAAATGCCTGAAATAACTGCCCCAAATAGAAAAAGCTAGTGAACGCTAAATGTAAAGGAAATATACCACCTTACCTTAGTTGCGGCAGGATCGCTAAAACAACTTTGCCCAAGAATCTGGCCCTAAGGAAACATATTTGATGTTGAAACAAGGTCTCTTTGCTAGTTATTTCATTGCATGTCCATCTGCTATGTTGAGATTGTGCCAGCTCAAAAACTGGTCTGCTATTTTCAGTAAGGCATGTGCCAAAGCAGCACATGGTTTAGACTGGCAGATTACATAAGGCTGCTAGTATCCACTATAATAAAAATTTAGTCTTTTGCCCAGTATGTTTGATCCTTAAATTGCTTACTGTGTGTTCATTAACTCAAAAAATTCGCTTGAAAGAGGTGATATATCATTAGTTTACTTTATAGTTAAGGAATCTCGACAGGAGATGAAGTGTCTTAACCAGAGCCACAAGTGAAAACCTAAGGGAATGTTTGGGTTTGTTTACCTGGAGCTACATCTTCCCACCTGAGTTTTTGATACTTGTATCAGAGGAAAAAGTTATGTAATCCAATATGGTACAGAAAGCACTCAGCATGGTGATATATATTACATATATATATATATATTACATATATTATATATATTACATATATTATATATATTATATATATATGTTTCCTAAATGAGTAGTTATTGGTGAGAATGAGACACTTAAAGTAAGACAAAGACACGAACTGCTACTATAAATTCTCATTTATTACTATTCTGGAAATCCTTTGTTTTCAACCAGTAATTGAACTAATACTATATTTTCCTCTTACAAGGGTACTTTGGTGATTACTTCAGCCTTATTGGACTGGTATTCTGTGTACCACAGGGCTTTAGAAGAACCTTTGGAAATATTACCTATTTCAACAAAGAGAAAAGTCAGATAACTTTTACAATTTTCTCATCTTTTACAATCTTTTTAAAGATTAAAATTATACTAGAAAATAAATTAAATAATTACTAGCATGCACAAGCTCATTATTTTGAAAGATCTAAATATGGTATTATAACAAAGTGTCACTATCATCATAGTTAAAAATGGGAGTTTTGGTATTTCATGGTTCTCTAGATTAATCAAAGCTTGCATGTTGAATTTCTAGGTTTGTAAAATAATGAAATTTAAAATTTTTCTAGACTGTTTTGTTAAGAACTTTGAGAGCACTCAGACAAGCATGCCAATCATATTTATGAATGGCATAAGATTGAAAGGGATGTGGTATTTGCGGCCATACCACCCTGAATGTGCCCAATCTCGTCTGTAGAAAATATTGCCTTATTACCAATATCTGAAAAAATCTTGACAGGCAAAAAATAGATAATCATGTAAGATTAAAATGGGTAATTGTTAATGTAAAGTTATCTTGGTCTCAGGTCTGAAAAGTTCAAGTTTACAAGAATAGAATAAAGAAGAAATGACTCGGGATAATCCAAGTAAAAATCACATTGGAGTTTTATTTAGTTCTGCTTTACAATTGGCATGATGTGGCCAAACCATTACACTTGGTTGTAGGTGCCATATTTTGAGAGGAATTTTGATGAACAGGGGTAGAGAACCCAAAGCAGGATCATGAAGAGAGCACAGAAATATTATATCATGTTTAGTTTAAGTAACTGGAATTATTTAACCTAGAGAACCCAGACAAGACAAGATATATATTTTAAAATATTTGAAGGACCACATTTGAAAATTTATTTAGCAATGATTGGTATTATTCAAGAGGTAAGAAGATCCAACAATTGAATGTTAGTGAGGAACAAATTTAATTCAAGTTAAGGGAAAACTTTCTTTAAGTAGAATTATCTAAAAACAGAATGGGCTTTTGAGAGAAATATATTTAAAGGGCGTTATACAGAGACTAAAAGACTATTTGGAAGTAGCACATAAAATGAGATTAAATCATCTATTAGGGGATGAAAAGAAAAGTAGGGATTTGGAATATATTATCTTAGTTGTCCTTTTAAATTTATACACAATTTTGAATGTAAATTCTCCAGAAGGTAAGGTCAATTGGTTGTCCAATTTTATATAAATAAAATTAATGTTTGGATACAAGCATATTTGGTGAGCTGGCAGTTTTTAATATTGCAAAAAGTTTAATATTGTTAAAAGCAAATATTTATTAGCTTTTTAGAATGGAAAATGTTGGGCTCCATTCTTTTTAATCCCAAACAGTTCACTATCGCTTGACTTCCTGCTTAACTGTTGTAATGAATCTACTGTGTGTACATGGCTAAAAGTGGCAGCTAGGGCGGTACATACAAGAACGGAATGGCAAGCTAGAGACGGGCTCCTTGAAGATGACAAGAGAAGCCTGGATTTGTTGTAGGAGGCAAGAGGCCACTAGTAAACGGATTCAGAAGGCAATGGTTTGGTCTGAACAACAAGAAACAGGGAAATGTTAAGCTCTCAAAAGCTTTCCAAAATAAAAGGGACATGAAGAGTACAAGATTTTATATGTCCTAACCCTGCTATCTAACTGAGAGGCACACAAAAGAAATGGGCCTGATAAAACTGGCATTTATCAGGAATGGAGCAGATACACCCTTAACCTGATGAGTTCATGGGCAGACTACAAGGAAGAGGCTTTCTTGTTCTGGGAGGCAAGTTCAACATTGACACGAAGGGATAAGAACTGAACAAAGAAAGACGGAAGCAAGTCTAAGAACATGAGGTGGAAGCCTAATGGGATTGGGCAGCAATTCCTGTCTCCAAGAGCAAAGACAACTTTTAAACTAAGCCCCAGCAAGTGACTGCGTTTTTCGTGTCCCTGTGCTACCATGTGGTTAGCCATGACCCTGCTTGATTTAGAACACTGTGAAATTACATACTTCTATTAGTGGTACAACTCATTCTTCTTTTTTTAAAAAATATTTACTTTCAAAAAAATTAAAACATGATTCTCATATATACATTTCTGTACAACTGGGTAAGCAATTTTGAAGAGCTTCAATTCTATTTTTCTGTGAATATAATAGAAAGAAATTCACTTGAAGTAGTTCTACTTTCTATTTGTTAATTTTTTAAAATTTATTTCTTAAGCATTTTACCCATTTCTATTTTCCACTAATAAATACAGTTTATCAGACAAGGATGCATTCAGGAAATGAAGTATGTAATACTAATAATTATTATTAGTATTATTTAAACTATTGCTGTTTTCTGGGTTAGCAGTATTGATTATAATAAAGCAACATGTCAGATTCTAAATACTATTTGGTGAATGCATACTTCCAAGGCTCAGTTGCTCTTGCGGGAGCCAAAGATCAACAAAACTCACTGTAGAAGGACTAGCTCCACTAAAGAAAGGAGTTTTTCTGACCGTCCTCCAGTCATCAGCTCTCAGTGTGTGTTCACTTTATGAGTTATTGCTCTGAGGACATGGGGAAGGGAGAGAGAAAGAGAGAGAAAAAATGAGAAATTTCAAATCAATATTCCAAGCCCCAGAAAATTCTAAAAGTTCATCTGTGGTATAATGTACCATACTTTTTGCATGTTTTATGTAAACTTGTTGAAAGAAATATTCACTTTTTTTCTAACTAGAGGCTTCATAGTTTTTAATTTTAAAAGAGGAACCTAGATTTACATTTAAAACAGTATGCAGTGCAAGTATTGATGACTGTTAAAGCATCCAGAGATGGGGACACATATGAAATAAATTTTCATCACTTCTTTACCATTATTTCCTTTACTTAATTACATTGTGTTGTTATATTTGTAATCATTGATTTTAAAAATATTTTTATGGCTTAATATCAAGTAAAATTGAATCTTCAGTCTTATACTTAAAATACAACTATGTGGTCAAATTCTAGAGTAAAATGAATTTTTTAAATGAGTTCGTAATAAATCAATTAAATAAAGGAACATTTATAAATATATGTCTTAAACATTCTTTGAGATTTATTTCTATTCATCTTGACTGTAAAAAAGTTTCAAACATGGAAATGAACAGAAAAGTACAACGAGCAAGTTTAACTTAAATAATCACTTAAACTTAAGTCATGTGAGGAACGTTTATTATAATAGGACTTGAAATTACATGGGAAAAAGCTATGACAATTGGCAGATTATGATTCAAGTACCTGTAAATTTTTATGACACTATAATATTTTTAAAAACGTAAGAGTAGGGAATCCATATGCTGCTCAGTTTAGGATAAATTAATAAAATTCTGCATATTATTATCTACCCTAGTGATATTTTTGAGATGTCTTTAGTTAAATTCAAACTACTGAAAATCAATTTGGTAATAGTTACTGAAATAAGGGGAAGAGGATAAAACTTTGAATAAATGCACCAAGAAATAAAACATTATAGTCTTGCATGTTTATACTTCAACAGGATACTAAGTCAGCAATTCAGCAAAAAAATAAGTCTTTCAAAATATTTAAAACTTTCTTATTTTTTTCTTTCATACCATCCAGCTCGTGATTTTGTTAAATATTTACTCAATATGTGGACATTTATTTGTTGAAGCTATGGATAGCTATTGCACTATAACTATGTAACCCAGGAGCTATCATTTTAAATGGAGGACAACCATAGTTTTTCTCAGGATTGGACATATGGTTGTGGCAGTTTTGCTGTATGAAATAAAGCAAGGCTACTTTTCTAGAGTCTGCTATTTATCTCTTAAAAAAAAAAAAAACCACCAAAGTTTGACTGACACTAATTTCCTGAACAAGATACTCCAGAAACTCCAGTTTATCTCATAAAATCATAACAGACAGGGTTTGTGATGTCCCCTCTGCAAGATTCTTTATTCTGTCAGTTTATAGCATTTGAAATGACGGAAAGAGATGCGTTCCTTTCATATGCCATCCAGGAGAACAGAACCTGTCACCAACAGTGTAATGTGCTGTGTATTATCACTCTGAGTGATCCAGAGGCCCAGAGACTGTCATCTTCTTAGACTGTACAAGTCAACACAAATAAAACTGAAGAGGCAAATGATAATGTCTGAGATAGAGCCAGGCTCATTCTGGCCATTACTTTTTATTCAAACCTTACAGATGACATGATGTGAAAAATGAGCCTATGTCTAGTTCAGTGCCCATTAGCGTGTGAACACATTATCTTCCACTTTTCACGTTGAATCTCTCTGTACTCACTCTGCCAGTTATAGCTCAGCAGCCTGTCAGCTGAAGGGGGTTTTGACTACTTTTAATTTTGTTACTATAAATAAATATTAAATATTACCTCTCTTTATAAATTGCAAATAATTTGAGTCACTCATTCAAAAAATTAGGCACAGTATTTCCTGGAGTTTCTTAGAAATTATTCCATTGTAAATAAATAGAGTTGGCATCCAGGCTGTTATTTTGAACAAAAAATGTTCACTGAGAATAATGTTTTAAAAAACTAAATAGAATTTCTATTCAAATAAATAAGCTAGGATTTTTAATCTGTATTGAAAGAGCATTTTGAGTGAGGTAGAATTGACTTATTATTTCATAATCATGATAGATTCCATAGTTTTCCATATCTAAATACCTCAAGCATTCTCTATCAAAAATGGAATAAATAGTATAATTTTGTGATGTGTAAAAGACTCGGGGATATTTGTTTTCAGTAGAAACTTATTACTGAAGAAAAGCCTGATGAATACTTTACAATCCTATCAGTTGCCAGGAACTTCATGTTGCTTCCATAGAAATAAAAGAAACATCTTTCTGCCTGGTGATGTGGAGAAATCAATTAATTTATCATATCACTCTTTAAGTGTCACATTATTTTGGCCAGGGGTAGCAAATTGAACTACGAAAATGTACTTTTCAACAACTCTATTGAATAGAAAATCTGACAGCCCTCAAAGTGTAGATTTGCTGAAAAAAAAAAAGTAGCTGAAAACACACACATGCATGCACACATACACACACACACTTTGAATATAAATACAATCCCTGAAGAGTTTTTACATGTTCTCCAGCATTATCAATAGCTGAGTGAAATTTCTGTTTTTCCATTTATGATCTTTAATTATCCCTAATATTCTCAAAATATTCATCAGTACGTTATAGGAAGAATTAGGCACATTTCAAAAGTTTATTAAGGATATAAATACTAAGCATGAGATTGTTATGGTTCCAGTATTTAAATTACAGTGTAACTTCTTAAAATGAAGTGTTGCACATGACTTGAAAGATATGATTAGTGATTTCTTTAACAGCTACTGCATGTTTAATTTTGCCATTACACCATCACTTATTGTGACCTCATGTTGAAATATATTCCATTATGTGACCACAGGAACAGCCTAGACAAATCTGAGGAACTTAAAAAAAGAAGCTGAATTTCTTATTAGTCAACTTTCTCATATGTCCTGTAGCAGGAGGGTAACAGTATGTTTTATGATGAGCTTTAATTTAAGTTGAGGTCGTCAGTCTTTCCCTCTTAGACTGAAGCATTGTTTGAAGATCATAATTTCTTACATCAGAAGATGGTTTACAATGTTTTCAGTTCCCTTCTAAAATGTCAATGATAGGCATTACTGTCTGTGCAGAAGTTAAATGGTACCACATTGGAAGAATAGTCGATGAGGAGTATTTATTTTAACTTCACCTTCCATTTTCTTCTGCCTGGATTATCATTCTGTGTTATTTATGGTGAGATTGATGGTCTGAATGTACAAAACTGTGAGTACTGCCTGAGAGAGATATTAGAATCACCATTTTCTATGGTGTGTATTTTGTCCAGATATTACAACAATGTAGGTGATATTAGTTAGCATTTATTTAAAAATTCCAATTCAGATAATAAATAGTTTAGTATTCTAGTCAATGACCACCTTTGAGGAAAACCAAAAACGTATGTTATAGGAAAGTGTAAGATACTGATATAGGACATGATAAAATAAAGTATTTTACTTCTTTTGTTTATGTAATATTTTAAAGAGTTTTATATTCATTATGGAAATATTTCATTTTGTTTAGTCTAAATGGGCTAAAATTAAACTGCAACATTTTCAGTAGGTTTTGAATTGGTTTCTAATGTCACCTTTTGTTTTTTCTTTCTTCCTTCTTTAAGAATTATAGAGACTGAAATAGTGGCACTTTTTAAAACATAAAATTGGAGATCCTAAAAATAAATATTATTTTTAAATTTGAAAATCCACTTCAGCCCCAATTAAAATAACAGAAAAAGTGAATAATTTTTTTTTCACTCTTTATGATGGAACTTCCTGCTTCTTACCTCCTCACTGTGATGTGGTCCTTGCCACAAGTATCCTTAAGAGTAGCTGCTAAAACTAAATTAAAATAATATATAGGTTGCCAACAGAAAGATGGCATTGAAAATAATTCAATTAATTAGCAAGAAAAATTTGTTACTAAAAGGCATCCAAATAGCAAATAATCTCTAGTAATTTTAATTTTGCTTCCAATCCTTTGTTTATTCATAATGAGCTTAATATATGTGTACTGCTTTCATTATTCATACTTTGCTTTCACATAAAACTCACTGAATTAAACAATGCTTTTGTATGCTTTCAACTCCTCTGTAAATGGCCTGTCTGGTTCTAAAATATTTCAGATTTACATTGTTTTGTCTTGATTGCACATTACAATCTTCTTCTATTCTTTCTATTTTCCTTCTTCAGAGAAAAATGGCAGTGCCTTACTTAATCCAGCTATTGTATTTACATTTTCCAAGAAAATATCCAATTGATGATCTTTCTGATGTTGAATGAGCCAGTTTCCTAGAGCTGGTGTCATCTTAATCCATTTTTACTGTCCTTCTAAAGAAAAAAGAGCTCCAACATTTTTCTGGGTTTGTTATTCTCTTTATTTTTTATTTAGTCATCTAAAATCTTCCAAATTTATCTCTACCAAAAGCAATATATATATAAAATATTGATTAGTAGTCTACACAAGTAAAACCCTGTTACAAGAGAGTTTATATGTTGATGTTTTTTACAAGATTTTGAAATATCCAGAGGAAAAGATTAACTGTTCAGGACACTAAAATTGGAGTCTAAATAGGAATGAGAGAAGAAGTTATCTGTTCTAAAGGATTATTTGCTTAAGAAAGACATTATTGATAACACTTCTAATAGGTAAAAGAAACCATGTCTTGGGAATATGTTTTATAAAAATGTTACTAACTCTTTTCCTGAAGATTTTTACTTCATTAACACCATATTTCATAGATCTTCAATTTCAAATAAACTCTTTATTTTCAACAATTTTGTGCCACTAAAATAAAGTATCATTCCAGGGGATTAATGAGTGTTAGAAGGGGAGGACCAATTTTGTCCATCTTAAGGCTATTGTGTCATTCAGAACAGAGTATCTGTAATGAATCCTAAGTAGGTTTATGCAAATATTCCAAAATCCACTGGAAATATATCTGGAAACTTATATTTCATTTTCTCCCACTATTCACTTGGAAAAGAGTACTGAATGGTAAATATATACTTCTTTAAAGATAAAATGCAATAATAATAATAAATAATAATAATAATAATAATAACGATGAAATTAAATAATCAATGGATGCAAACTTTCAATGCCAGTGTTGTTTCAACTTATTCTATTGCCAATTGTCATAATAAGGGTAGAATTTCTATGCTATACAAATGTAGAAGACCTATCAAAAAGATACTCATGATACAACAAGCAAACAGAAAGGACATTGTTGGGGGGGAGGGGGGAGGGAGAAGGGAGGGAGGTTTTGGTGATGGGGAGCATTAATCAGCTACAATGTATATTGACAAAATAAAATTTAAAAAAAATAAAAACAAACAAACAAACAAACAAACAAACAAAAAAAACAAAAAACAAAAAGATACTCATGAGAAGCACATATTTATAATTCCCAAGAATTCTGAGTGAAAAAATATTTTAATTGGATTTTTAAAGTCCACACAAATCCACCCATAAATAAAGACAGAAGAAAAAAGTAAGAAGAAGGAAAAAAAAAAAAAAAAAGAGAGAGAGACCAATGATAAGGTATATGAGTGAACAGGACACAATCACCACCAAAACAGAACCTACACAGGTTTTGCTTCAGAAGAGTTAGCAAAGTAAGATAAGTGGAAATTGAGGAGTCTAAGAATCTTGAAATACAATTATAATGAATAAACAACTACCTTCCAAAGGAGACTATCCCACTCATAATGAAATCCTTAGCAAACAGATCTAAGAAAAAGAACAGTAAAATTAGAGAAGGCTTTACAAGCTCTAATTTGCATGGGAGTACAGAGAAAAATCAAAGGACCCACTAAGGAGCTGTGAGGCTATCAGAGTTGAATAGACATCAGGTTGACTAGTACTACTCTAGTACTGGAGTAGGACAGATATGGGGTAGGGGAACCAACCCACCTGACTTGCCCTGGCCAAGGGGTTTGCCTGGATGCAGGACTTTCAGCTAAAATAGTCCCAGGCAAGTGAAGACAGTTGGGTACACCACATTGGACATCAGAAATATTTCAAAAACTCTTTTTCAGAAGGACATAGATACTATGGGGAAAAAATCTGGAATTTGAAAAAAAGAGCATAACAGGAACACTTGTAAAAAAGAGAAGATTCAGACATGAGGATTAAGGTCCCATCAGAAACAAATGTCAAAAGTGTGAAAGTGGCTATAAGAGAGGATTTTTTTTATATACTTCGTATTAATAGTAGAAGATGTCTTGATCAGTGAAACTAGAAAAACTATTACCTTCTTTCCTTATTTAGGAAAATTCACTTAAAAGTTTCGTATAAACATGAACAACATAAAAAGATTATAGTTATAATCCCTAAAAAAAAATTGTTGAAAACAAGAAGACAATACATTGAATAATGTAGTGACAGATCATGAAAAATGAGTAGAAAAAATGATGGTCTCAAAGTAGATGAAAACTACTGCTATTATTCTAAAATGAACTTTAAATTGTAAGAAGACCCTAGAAACTAAAAAACATCAAAATAGAGAAGTTTAGATATAAGATGACTAAATAGCAACAGGATAGGAAAAAACAAGATGACAATTTTAGAAAAAAAAATAGAAATCAAGACTAAACTACAAAAACAAACAAGAATAAGGAAAGTACTGTAATGGAAATAGAAAATAAAAATAAGTTAAAAAATAGTAAGAGATAAATATTTGAGAAAAAATATAGATTTAGAAAAAAATGATGGGAGAGAGAAGACATGCAAAATGATACACTGTGTGTATAATTCAGGTCCTCAAAGAAGAAAATTCAAGCAATGAAATAAAACATATTTTAAAAATGGTAATTCAACAATACTTTCTGAAATCTAAAAAAAAAAAAAAAAATATGTACATTTACTACAAAAGTACACATAGAACAGTCAACACCAAGACCTATTTTCATTAATTTATTGGACTTTAAAGATAAAGAAAAATAGTTTTTAAGCCACCAGACAAAAGATCAGGCCACTTCTAAGTTCAAGCCATTGTTATGCACATTTGTGTATTTAGGTAGCACTCAGTTCTGAGAAGCTTTTACTCTTCATGTGAATAATTTTCAGATAAACAAAAAATCATAGAAATTTTGTCTGAAATTTTAGTGATAAATATACAATAATAATAAATACATGCCACTGATGATGTCAATAAAATGATAGAATGCTATGTAAATGTCATATGTGATTAAAAATATGTATAATGCAATTAACCTAAAGGTAAGGATAGAAGGTAAGAGTATGTGAAAAGTAAAATAACCTTTATGAGAGTTACTCATATATATTACCTGTAAGTAAATTAAATGCTGGTTAATAAGAAGGAGAGGGAAAGAAGAGGTTATTAGTAATTCTGATTATTAATTGCAATAGAAAATAAATATAAAATATTTTTATAGCAAAGTATATAGTAATATAATATTTTATATATAATAATTCTTATAATAATGACCTTTTTATTATTCCCTCAGGATCTACTTGGAGGATAGAATTGAATTAATAGAAAACATATTTACATAAATGGAAATTCTAAGGGTATTATATAAAGATACCACTAGAAAAAAATGTGAATTTTTTGAAATATGAAAGTATATACTAGAAAATAAACATGATTAAAATACTTAGATAGTATATTAATTGTATATTATATATGAAAAACTTTCACTTATACTTCCTGTATATGAATATGCCCAAATGAAGACCATTATATGCGTCATTTCAATAATGTCAGTGGTCTGTCTTTACAATTAAAGGAATATAATGTTAAGATTGGCTAGAAAACAAAAACCCAAGTCTGTTTAACATAAAAGATGTACATAATGAAAAGGAGATTCAAAGTGTTTAAAAAGGAAAAGATGAGCAAAGACATACTAGGGAAACACAAATGAAACAAAACAAGAATCACAATCTTGATAATAAATAAGGTAGAATGCAGGCAGAAAAGGAAAGAAGGCAGGAAAGAAGGGAGAGAGAGAGAGAGAGAGAGAGAGAGAGAGAGAGAGAGAGAGAAAGAAGGACAAGAGAAATAGAAGAGGAGGCAGGGAAAAGTAAAAATTAAACAGGACCCAAAAAGATAAGATGCTAAAAATCAGAATCCAAATATACAGTGTCTACAGTAATGATAGTAGTAGTTTAACATATCTCCTAATTTTAAAAGAGTAAGAAATTAGAAAATCATAGTTTTACATAGTCCATAATGTAGATTTTATTTAGATAATTAAAGAGCTAAATGTGTTTGAACAATGATGTTTAATAAAGAATCATTTTTTCCTATATAAATTACACATTTTTAAAATATAAATAATAGAAAAAATCTCTGATGACAATGCAAATAAATAAACCAAATCAGAAAGCAATAAAACAAAGTAAAAAAAAAAAAATCCCTCCATTTGTAAATTTAAAAGCATGTTATTAATCAATTTATAGTCAAGGGAAAATACCAAATAAAATTGCAGATCTTTGAGAAAATTAAAATAATTGAACAATATCGTAGCATTTGTGAAACAAAACCAAAGCAGTGTTCCAAGGAAAATTCACAGCAGTCAATACTTCTATCAAACATATTAAAAATGAGTAAATATTTGAGACATGGAATTCAGAAAAACTGGAAATAAGCCAAAAAAGTAAACTCAAAGAGAAGTAAATCTAACCCCCAAAATTAAAATAAAAATTAATTAACAAGAACAGAATAAAAAATTAATGAAATATAATACTAAATGTATGATAGAGAAAAATCTATGTAAAAGTTTTTTTTAAAGATTAAAATATGTTACACAATTAGCATGCATAATAGCAAGAAAAAAAGGGAGAAAACACAACTTACAATATCAGGAAGAAAAAGGGGAAAATCACTGCAGATTTATTAACAATAAAAAAGATTATAAAAGGATTTTATAATTTTATACTAATAAATTTGGCATTTGAATAAAATGGATTTATTCATTGAAAGCACAACTTACCAACTAACGGAAGAAGAAATAGAAAATTGAAATACTGTAGCAACTATTAAGGAAACTGAATCACTTATTAAAAACCCTTTCATAAAGAAAGTAAACCATGTTCAGATGGCTTAACAACTGAATTTTTGCAAACACTTAAGGGGAAAAAAAAGGTGTTTTTTTTTTTTCTTGCCCCAAATTTTATTGCAAACAAAAAAGAAATAAAATTGGGGAAAACCTGTCTTCTTTTAGGCTAGCATAACTTTGATTTGAAAGCATTAAATATAAGAGCATTCTACAGACCAACATTTCTCATGAAAATAGATGTCACATTTGTAATTTTGGATCACTATTGGTTATTAATTATTTGATATTAGCAAATTGGATATGGCTATATAGAAAAAAGAAAAATATCACCACCAGATGGAATTTATTTCAGGAAGAAAAAAGTGGCCTAACATTTGAAAATCAATTAATATAATTTACCATATTGACATCAAGAAGGGAAAAAAACAAATCATTTTTTAAGTAGGCATAAAAACTATCATTTGAGAAAATCACATCTGTTTGTTAGAAAAACTCTTAGCAAAGTTTGAATAGAAGAGAACTTCCTCACTGATAAATAATATTCCTTTTAATGGTGAGATGGTAAAAATGTTCCTCCTTGGAATGGCGATGAGACAGTGATGACTTCTGTCATGCCTCTGAATCCGCATTGCACTAGAGGTCCTTGTCACAGTACAGTAAGGCAAGCAAAAGAAATAAAAGGCATAATAATTGAAAAAGAATAAAGTTAAAGTGTCTTTATTCTCAGACTATTTTCCCCCTGTCATTTTCATTTTCTCTTAAATAGTATATCTAATTTACTACTTATTGTGAAAGGACAACATTATCTATTATTTTTATTATTTTTCTCTTTTAGAGCATATTCATTTCTGTTTTTTATCTACATTAATTTCCTTATTCTGCTTTTGTCTTGGTTATATTTTTTTGTCCTTTCTCTGACATTTATCAGTAAATGCTTAATTTATGTATTTGAAATGTTTTATACTATCAAACTAAATATTTATGGCTAAGAAATTTATTTTGACTACTTTAGCACTATCCCATAGATTTTAATATTTACTTTCTTAACATTTTTCTAAAAATTACTAATGTTTGGCTTGCATTTCTCCTTTGACAAAAGAGCCATTTCATAAACAACTTTATAATGATCCTGTGGAAGAAACTTGTTTAGGATTTGTTATTAATTTCTTGTTCATTTGCAGTGTTACCAAAGAACAGAGCCAGTATTTTTGCACTTAACGAAATACAGTGAGATTTTTTAATGACCAAATATAACTTCAATGTTTGTGTATTTTCCAGGGGTTCATGAAAAGAAGACATGCTTTTTGTTATTAAGGTGTACTACAATTTGGTTAAATTTAAAGGTACAGTAATCCTTCCTTAACTGTGGTTTTGCTTTCAGTGGTTTCAGTTACCCACAGACAACCGTGGCCTGAAATTATTACGTGGAAGATTCTAGAAATAAACAATTCATTAGTTTTTGATTGCATGCTGTCCTGAGTAGTGTGATGAAATCTCCTGCCATCCAGCTCAGTCACCCTGGGCACAAATCATCCCTTTGTCCAGAGACAGATCCACATTGTAGATACTACCAGCTTGTCTATAGCTGTCTCTGTTATCAGAGTGACTGTCACAGAATCAACAATGCTTGTGCTCAAGTCATCCTTATTTTACCTAATAATGGCTTCAAACCTGAAGAGTAGTGATGCTGGCATATTGTTACAATTGTTGTATTTTATTACTAGTTATTGTTATAAATCTCTTACTGTGCCGAATTTATAAATTAAATTTTATCACAGGTATGTTTGTATAGGAATAAAAAACACAGTATATACAGAGTGGGGTAATATCCATGGTTTCAGGCACTCACTGGAGATCTTGAAACATATCCCCTATGGATAAAGGGGGACTACTGTATTATTTTTGTACTTATAGTTATAGTTATTATCAACCAACTCAGACTTGGAGAAAAAGTCTATTACTACTAGGCTGTTTTTGTATCCCCTGTAATTTCCACTATATCAAAGTGGCTTTCATGTTATGTATACAAAAGATATCCGTAAGTGCCTTTAACTTAATAATGTGCACTTCTTTTCTGAATTCTGCATTAACTGATAACAAGATAATAATACATTTTTTCTTTCTGTGTACATTTGTGTAGCACATGTCCATAATTTTATTTTTAATGTTTCTAAATCACTTTTCTTTAGTTGTGTTTCTTATAAATAGCATAGAATTAAAGTTCAGGATCAAGTTTGAAGAATTTTTCTTTAATAAGTGAGATAGTCTTATTTTGTATATTATTATAATGGATATGTTTAGTCTTAGTTCTGAAATACATGTATATGTGTGTGCACGTGTGTATATACATATCATACATATACACATATGCACACATGCATACATATACACATACATAAATGCATATGATTTATTTTTTCACTAGTTTCTCACAGTTTTTCAATTTCAAATTTGTTCTAGTAATTACCTTTATAGTTATATATTACTTAATACATTGTGGCCTCTTTTGTTAGAAAATAAGTATTAGGCACCTCTTATAAGTAACAATAAAATTAGCTTGTAACTTCCTTCCAACACTCAGTTTTTGTCAATAGTATTATCTTCCTTGGTGTATCTACCTTTGTATTTGCAAATATGCTTTACTTACAACCATAATTTTCCATCTTTATTCTTTCATAAATTTGTAAAGTTATTCTAATTTTTAACATCGTCTCTCTTCTTTCAACTCATATATAGATTAAATAAAAATCCAAGTTTAGTCTCTTGCAAAGTTTCTTCTCTTGGCCCCAAATGTAGTTTTAAACAACATTTAAAAGAATGAGGAATCAGGACTGTTCACCTAGCACTGCCTGACAACTACAGTGTAAAGCTATACATTCAGTGGAGTTCTTCAATAAATACGGAACAAAACTCTTTCCAGCTTAAAGTTCCTGGCCTTTCTGCTAGCTAATATGTCTGAGAAAACCAATAAAAGTAGAAAAATAGACCCTAATGTCTAAAAAGCATGCATATCAACTTTCTTTTTGTATGACTGAAACTTTGCTTTAGCTGTCTTTAATTGCTTACTTGGGAAGCAATTGGGAAGCCAGTCCCATATTTGTTATGCCAAGATCCACCATTTGCTAGGACTGTAATTCAAGGTGTATGTCTGCACCTTTAACTTAAAAAAAAAAAATGTGTACAAAGCGATAATAAGTTTCAGTTAATCCAACAAGATCAAAATCCCATGCAACAAGCTCGTAACAAATTCTAAAACTTCCTTCAATATGGTTCAACTCTAAGTATTCTTCTTCCCAAATGACTCGCTGGGTCAATTTATCGAAGTTCCTAGTCTTTACACCAAAAGTTGATAACACCCCTTTTGTAAATAACCAATTCAAAGCCAATTAAGAAATAAAGTCAGGCAGAGGAAGACAAAACCATTTTATATAGTACTAATGATGCTAATATGAAAAACATAGCTTACTGCAAAAGCCAAATAGGCTTCCTAGCTTTCTCCCAAATCGAATTTCCCCACTAGTCAGAGACAGTGCTGGAAAACTACAAACTTTGCTCAGACATCTGTTCGCTCATACCATGGAAGAACTAAGCAACCTGCAAGTATTTTGCAAGTAGGCAGAACCCCAAAGGAAAGAAAGGTACTAAATCAAACATGGTTATCAATATCTATAAAACTCAACAATCATGTAATTCATTCTATCACCAAGTGATGGGATTGAGAGGATGGGGCAAGAGGCTAAAAATAAAGAGGATATCTGTTAATACCAAATAAAGAGGATGTTATGTTGGTACCACAACATAAAGCATGGAAAACAGGCATCTTTTCACAAAATGTGCCAATTCCTCTCTTCCATTTCTTCCTTCTTGATTCATTTATTTTCTTCCTGAAAAGTATCCTTCAAAACTCCATTTAATGTTGTTTGGTGAAGAATACTCTTAGTATCTTTTTTTCTGAAGTATCTATTTTGCCTTCACTCTTGAACAACAGTTTAATAGTGTGGAGAATTGTAGACTGATAATTATTCTGTTTTCTTAGCACCTTTTCTCTTTATACTGAGTGTTCTGAAGTTTTCCTATAATGTGTCTAAATGTGAATGTTTGAATTTATAGTAAGGAAGACTAATGTTTTCCAAACCTGAAGATTCATGTTTCCATCTATGCTAAGTCATTATGTCTGGCTATTATCTTACTCAATTTTTTTGCTATTCTTTACCTCAAATGCTCTTAGGTCTATATTGGACGTGTTTATTCTTTCTTACCTTTATATTTTATCATCTCTTTATTTCTGGACATTAAACAGAGGATTTTCTCTACTTTACTTTCCAATTTATTAATTCTATGTTTGACTAGTATAGAATTTTTTCTATCCATTGAGTTTTTAATTTCCATTGTAAGACTTTTTCATGTATAGAATTTCTACTTAGTTCTTTTTAAAAAGTATGCCTTTTCTTTTTACACAGGATCTTGCTTTTCACTATGGTTTCTATTGTATATCAATTAAATTTTAATCATATTATTATATGGTCTTTTGTATTTTTCTACCCAGAGTGCTCAGATGCACTAATTTGCCAGGTGGTATGTGTTGATAGTGTATTGCCACCTGAAGCAGTTTGTGTGTTTTCATGGGAATTATTTTCAGCGAGATTTTTTTTTTTTTCTAGAGGGAGTCCAATGCTTTCTGGGTTGTGGACGTATCATTTCTCCCAGGCTATTCCCCCTTCAGATTTCAGATTGTACGCTAGTAAGAGTCAGAGACCACTGCAGTTTGGTTTGGTGACAGGCCGTGGCAGACATTCAGTTTACAGACACAATGGTAATAGTTATTCCAAATGGAGGATCAAGTTCCAATCTCAGAAAGAGTAGGGACAAGGAGTGGGAAAATTAATTGTGTGCCCAGGAGCACTGCCGGTGGTATCTACATCAAATCAGTCCTGATTTTGGTGGATAGTTCTATCTGAACATTTGTTACTTTTAAAAAATGTTACTTTTTATTAATTTTAGCCTTAGACAAAGTTTATGGCTTGGATTTTGGAGCTATTTTAACAAAAATTCAATTTTGTCTTCATATGTTACAATATTTGAAATTACATGAGTTAAATGTGAGACTAGAACAAATCCACTCTAATTAGTAAACTTATATTGTTATAAATAAATATTTACTCACACCATCAGTTATACCGACTGCAATCCGTGGTTGAAATATATCAAAACTTGTCGAACCCATTCCCAGATAGAAGGCAATTAGGTGATATCTAATCCTTTGTTATTCAAAGCAGCTCATTATAGCCTAATAAGTAAATATGTTTAAGTCTTGAAAATTCCTGTAATGAAATATTATTCAATCATTTATAATTATGTTTATAAATAATTTTTGTAACATGAAAGAGGCACATTACAAAGTTATACACAGTTTGAATTAGATTGTGTGAAGAAAAAAATGTATTGCAAACAGAACTGTGGTTGCTTGTTAAGGGTAATTCTTTATTGTTTTTCATGACTGTCTACCCTTTTGTTTTTTCTGATATTCTACAATTAATATGAGATTATCTGAAGAAGTTTTTTAAAAGTTGAATTCTGAGTGATGCTTATCTTTTAGCATGAAATTGTTTGCATTTCTAATTTTACTGTGGTTTCAATGTACAGAAATAGAGTTACCATTTTAAAGACAAAAACCCTTTTCAGAAAACTTGCAATATTTAGTCAAATTTGATTACTTCAAATTCTTAGGACCTAACATTCTGAATTAATATATTTCTAAATGGACTCAAAAAGTCTGCTTTAAATACTTCTTATTGGAGAAATTTTTCCAATAAAGGAAAACTAGTGGGCTGCATCAGAGCAGGAGAAGGCGGGGTCCAGAGATACTTATTTTGGTGTTTTCTTTTTGGCATTTTGCTTTTGTATTTTACTAGCTAAAGAAACTGTTCATATTTAAACATACTTGGAAAAAAAATCATTCTGGAAGGAGGGATACAATATTATAAAAAAAATTAAGAAATATAGGAAGAATTTAATAGAAAAAGGACAAAAATCACAGGTTTAAAAATTATATTTACTGTCAGAGCTCTCTAGTTGAAAAAGCTGCTTGCAATGATTGTCTTAAACTGGTTAACTTTTTTCTAATGTAACTGGACTTTCAAAAAGATAATTTTAAGTCATTCACTACTTTTAATTTTTAAAATTAACTTCATATTTTAGCTGTCACCTCGTTGGATGGTGACTTTCTTGGAAGTATTTTCACAAATGCAATAAACATTCTTCATTAGCATATCGACATTTCAATGTCTCCACTAATGTGAATATATTTTAGCAACCTGTTGTGAATATGTAATGCCTTTTAAAAATGTGAACAAAAATTGGAGGTAAAGAACTTAGATTTTTCATCTTTGGTTTCTTATTTCATTTGAATCCATGGAAGCATAATAGGCAACTTGCAAAAGATTTTGCACATCTGTTGAAATGCAACTGGTATCTGCTGTCCACCAGCAGTGAAATACACAGGATTCCACCACAGACTATATTTCCAGATTGTTAATTCCCCTCCCAGATGGTACTGCAGAAGGCTGCTTGGAGTGTATGACTTTTTTAGCCAATTCAAGAAAAATTCTATTCCAAGAAGAAAATATCTATTCTAAGTAATGACATGTAATATAGAAATCTTAAGCTGAGCACTTTCTTACCCTGTATGTAGTTGAGCATACACAGCAGTTCATAGTTAGCAGACCTGTTCATGACCTAGTGTTTTATTAGTCAAAGACAAATTCTTTCTCATGGAAAGAAAAATGGGAGAAACCCCTTTCATTCATCAGCAATGTTGCATTCATAAAACACAATGTATATCTGTAAACAAATTAATTTTCTTTCTTTTTTTCTTTTTTTGACTGGTAAGGGGATTGCAACCCTCGGCTTGGGGTCGTCCACACCACGCTCAGCCAGTGAGCGCACCGGCCATCCCTATATAGGATCTGAACCCACGGCCTTGGCGCTACTAGCACCCACTCTCCCGAGTGAGCCACGGGGCCGGCCCAACAAATTAATTTTCCAATCTATTATATTTTCCATCATTTTAGTATCATTATAAATGTATAAAACATAATAAGAAAGTTATATAGATAACTTTATATGGATAGTAATGTGTAAATACAATTTATACATGTCCATATAAAATAAATTCTAGTCTTTCTGTGTATTGATTTTTGGTAGAGAAAAGAAAAAAACATTTTAAAATGAGAGGGAAGTCCACAAGCAGATTATAAAAGAAGAAAATCTGACATATTATAAGGGCTAAAGAAACTAAAAATTTTACATATTAACATTCACCACTTTCCATTTTTGGAGGCTTCACCTAAGGAAAAGCTCTTTGACATTCTGAAATAAATAGAAAATTAATAAACATTTATTACAGAATTGATTCTATAAAATGTAAATTTGTTGCAACATTAAAAAAACCTACTAAAAAATTAAAATGTGCCTTTGTGGGTTTTAAATAAAAATATCTAAAGAAATGTTGAACTAAAAGACCACCTTATATCTTTATAATCTTAAACTCAAGGTATGAATGCAGCCAGCCTACAGAGGAAACGAGGAAATATTTACCTTATCCAATTATCCTGATCTTCTTCTGGTGTTACCCATTGGTCAAAAACAAAACAGGCAAGAGGGCAAGGAAGTCCATTGATGCAGTTCTAGTTCTCTCAAGAAGATGAGTGCATAAGAGTAGAGAATAAATCAAAAGAGTACAGAGAAGTAGAGTGAAAATGTGGGTAACTTTCTTTGGTGGAGGGCATCGAAAATCAATAAAAGTTTCTGGTTGTTCATGGTTCATTTTGTATATGTTTGTTCAAAGTGGACACCAATTTCATATGAGATCAGCACTTTATCAGCCTTTAGGATCACCTGCCTTGGGTGTCAACTGCAGAACACAGTAAAGGACAGGGAGAAAACAAGAGGTGTTAATTTGATTAAAGGATAGCTCTTGAATGTAAAGATAGCTTGTCTGATCTGAAGGGAAGGAATTTACATGGAGCTTGGTATTAACCTCTAAATCAGGGATCAGCAAACTTTTGTCATAAACAGTCATATAGTAAATATTTAAGTCTTTGTGAGCCACACTGTCTCAGCCACAAGTACTCATTTTTGCCATCGTGGCCCCAAATCAGCCATAGACTGTAAATCAAATGAACATGACTGTGTGCCAATAAAACTTTATTTATACAAAAATTTTATATACTTTTCATGTATCTCAAATCATATTTTTCTTTTGATTTGTTCCCTAACCATTTTAAAATATAAAAAGCGTTCTCAGCTCATGAACCTAACAAAAATCAAGTGGCATGCCTGATTTGGCATTTGGGCTATAGTTTAAATTAACAATTTCCAAAGTCAAGTATGCACATTTTGGAATTAGAAAGACATGATGACAGGAAGATAATTTATTGGAGAGCAAACAGTCATGCATAGTTTTTCTACTCCTTCCCAGATTTCATTTTTGTATGTTTTACACCATCAATATGAGTTTAATACAGTAATGGATGACAAATAAGTTTATAAAGTGTACTCCAAAATTCATTTTAGCTGATAGAGACCACAATCCAAAAATTTGGTGACTACTTCTCTAATATAACTTCTCAGCTGTTGGTGTAAGTAGCACTGGTTGGACCCAGCAGTATGCTAGATGAGATACAAAGTTTTCATAATAATTACCCACAATTGCTGGTCTCTTGGTCTCCAGGAACACTGCAAGTATGATACATCATCTTTAGTCTGCATTGTACGCCACTGATTCTCCTTCTCTGTTTGACATTTTAGTACATCATTCAGTGTTTTTCCTCATTCTCCAACCCCAGAAGTATTTTAATAGGTCTCTTCCTATCAACCCTATTTTCCAAAGATTATCCACTCTGTTTCTCCCTTATCCCTTCTCCAGTCCTAGGCAGAGTAGAAGAAAGCACATCCCTAACACATGCAAATATTTAAGAAATCCTGACAGAGCATAACTGCTTGCGCTAAACTGCTTAGAAGAATAAATTGGTGAGTGTTCTCTTCTACTGATTCAATTTCATTACTGAAATACATCATCAAAATATGAGGTTGGAGGAGAGAAAGTGCTGGAGGTTTGGGTAGAAAGGAGACCCTGTTCAGGAACATAGAAATCCTCCAAAATATCTTTTCTAAATCTCAGTAATTCACCATGTGCCAAGAGGACAATCCAGAATGGGCTTTGCTTCTCCAGATTCCATTCCCCTCGTTATATTAACTCTAGGATAAAGTGAAAATATCTCCTTATTCTCTTTGTTTTTTTGGTGGCTGGCCTGTACCAGGATCTGAATCCTGACCTTGGTATCTTAATATTGTGCTCCAACCAACTGAGCTAACCTGCCATCCTCTCCTTACTATTTTTGTTTTTTTCAAATCATATCAGCAATGCTGTTTAAACTTACCTTACCTGGATCTACTCAGTTCTTTATTGAATGAAGTATAAAATACAAGAAAAGATTATTTCTTTTCAGCAAGTTGATTTTAACTATGCGTATACATTGTGAGTCATTATTTTTATCTTCAATGAAAGAAAGACCCGTGTTCTTCATTGGATATTCACAGATTTCATCTTCCTTCTTTCCTTGTGTACACTTTCTAAGTCTAGCAGAGAATCAGCTCTTTCCAGTAATTCAACTTTTTCACTCCTATATCACTATTTTTTTCTACTCAGTTGTATCATTCTCATTGAGCTAAAAAGAAGTATGTATATATGCAAACACACACACACAGTAGGTATATTTATTTCTGCAAGTTAAAAGTGGTTTTCACTCATAATTGTAGAGGGAAATTAAACTCAGTTTGTAAAGTAAGAACAAATTTACTGAACTATTTTATGTTTCAGTATTCATTAAGGTATATTTATTAAAATTATTTAATTCTTTAACGTAAATCATGATCAAAAGTCCTATGCCATGAAGAGTACTCTTTAATTTTTCTAATGATAAATCCAATGTTGTTGTTTTTGTTGTATTATATTAAATAAAATAATACAAAGACTTTCTTTTATTTCGCCATTCTATGAGTTGATTCTAACTGTATAGTGTGTGAGATTTGAAATGTTCCTCTTCTCTTGGTCTATATTAACATAATTTAAATAATCCAATATAAAATTTCTCATACAAATATTCTCTATATTTGGGAGGGGGAAAATGAAGAGTAGATGGGAGGAAGAGAGGAAAGAAGGAGAAAGGAAGGAAGAAATAAAAATGAAGGAAGGAAGAAAACTGAAGTTGAAGCTGCAATACCAACTATCTATAAATACTCATAGTTACATTTTTTTTCCAAGCCTGAAATATAGCTAAGCCCATACAAAATGACTATTCATTACTGCTTCTTAAACTCATGAAAGTTGAGAGCAATGACTTGGTAATTCGGAATTCACCTGCTGAGCTCATCTAGTCATTTGGAACTTTGCAGTGTCCTACATTACACATGCATACGCTGCACCGTCATTTACAGATGCAATGAGATAAAACCTGATAAGATGAGTCTTTGGGAGAAGAAAAGGCATATAACAAATACAAAAATTAAAACACTCGGGAATAAGGTAAATACTGAGAGTAAGAACTGGGAATGAGACAAATATTGGATTAAGACAAATACTGCTGTAGATTCCAATGTCAATTCTAACAGTGCTAGTAAAGATTGGATTGTGTTGACAGTTGAAGATGAGCAGCTAAAGCAGAAAGCAAGAAAAAATCTTCTGGGCTAGGATCCTGTGTTGATATTTTTTGACTCAGGTGACTTAAATTATTAGATTATAAAAACAAATTTAAGCACAGGTAGTTGTACCCTTAACAGTAATCGAGACTAATAAATTAATGTGATTAATTAAAATTAATAGTTAATAGTAATATGTGAACATTGTTTGAGCCTCTAAACTATTTCTATTTATTTTTTATTATTGAGAGCTAAATTATCCACATATATCTCATATCCATGAAGAATGTTAAGCATAAAATACAGATATTAAGAGCATGAAGAACATTTTGCTTGTGTAAAATCACTACCAAACCTCTAAGCTCCCATTGTTCATTTTATTATTCTAACATGTTTTAATTTGTTAAGGTGTAATGCCATGATTATTGGTGTTCATCTGAGACTCTTTCCCATTGGATTAGTGTAGCAGTCGAAGCCTGGGCTCTGAACCCAGAGTGTCTGAGTTTAAATGCAAACTCTGCCCCTCTTAGGTGTGAAGTCATGGACAACAGGAACAAACTCTAAGGAGGGAGTCTCTGGCTTTCTTATCAGCTTGCCCAGATGTGGCAAGAAGAGAAAAGGAAAGCTGTCAGTAGTCGAACATCAAAAATGGAGTCAGACTATCATTATGAGTTATTCTGAGAATTAAATTAGGTTATTTTATTTATTTATTTATTTTAATCTCACAACAGTGCCTGACACTCAGAAAATGCTCAGTATATCTTGGCAAATATATTTTATCAAAATGTTGAATTGGAATGTGTCTAATGTGTTCGACAGTAAGGGAAAAATGAGACACAGTTCTGAGCTCAGAGGTTAATTGTGTTAGAGGAGAATGAGGGGTGTGGGCACAAAACACTGAAGGCTACAACTGAAAGGCATAAAATAAAACTGGGGGACATGTGTATACATTTATTCCTCATATAGCTTCTTGAAAATTAATGCTGAATTAACTTTGTCTTTTATACTTCCTCTGTGCTGCAATCAAGTTAATATGCTTATAGTTCACAAATAATCTCTTAAGAGAATTGTGCTCCTTCAAGTAGAGTTGTGGACAATGCCTCAAAAGGACAGTTGTTAAATGGGAAATTATCAGTGAAAAATTCCAAGTTTAAAATAGCTAGGCATATATCTTTCTTTGATATCTGGAAGGAATATATACTTAGGTTATATTTCTTGCCCTCATACAAGTGGAAAACAGTTCTACATTTATCTCTTTTTAGTAGATCTGAAATATAAAACCATTTCTGGTGTTTGTAAACCATTAAAACATGTATTTACATGGTTATCTAGGGAAATATAACATAGTCCCAGATCGGTTTCAGTCTACAAGACCTTGGGTATCGTTATTATTTCTAAACCTTTACTAGCCATTAGAATCTTTCTATTTCCTAGAGTCTTCTAGACCAAAGAACCTGTAGAAGCAAGTAGATCAAGTAGAACTTACAATTTGTGTTACCTCTAGACCCTTTGCACTCAGAACCTGGCCATGCAGACAAGCCCCTGCGTGCCACACCTCACCCTTAATTCCCAGCTTCCCCCTCAGGTTGCATAAATGCACCAAAAATATATGTAAAAGGAATAGGCTTGTAGCGTTATACTAAGGCTACATCATTGGTATTCACATAACTATGTTTGATTAATTTGTCTACTTTTACAGTTTGAACAGAGGCATTATTTCCAATCTCAAATTCTCTCCAGAAACCCAGGTGTACATCATTCAGTGAACAATTAGTTAAAACTCAATATGTACAATTACGGATAACTTCACTGTGTAATCACTTCTCTTTGGATATTCTTATTTCATCTAAAGGAACCATCATTCTCTACCTGACCAATCTGAAATATCAGTTTTCTTTTGATTCTCCCTCTGCCTAGCAAACATGTCTATTTATACTTGAAGCTGTGTGTCTTTTATAGGTGCAATGTCTTTTACATCTATTTCCTTTTTACAATTTCTATTACCAATATCCTAGTTCAGTTTCCAACTGCCTTACAAAAAAGAGCACTGAAGCAGCCTCTCTACTGATCCCACTTAATAGAGTCTCCATTCTGTATTAATATCACACATGGTATCATGTTAAATATTTCTAAAGAACAACTGCTTGCTCAAAAATATTTACTGTTAAGTCATGTTCTCCCTGAACTTCAAAGCCCCAGCTTGCCATTCCGACCTGTGTCCAATAACTCACTCACATACACTAAATGCTGCAAACACCAATATGCACAGTTCCCTAAAAATTTTCTGTGCTTTCCAAATGTACAGCTTGAATCTTTTTTTTCTGCTTTTGTCATTTCCCAAAACTTGTGACATCCCAGTCTGTCAAAATTTTCACAATTTTTGGAGACTCACATCAAATGCAATTTTTCTCAATTAAGCATTCTTTTACTCCCTCTCTCTTCCAAGTTTGTTACCTCTTAACACCTATTGCATTTTTTCTTCACATTTTTTTTTAAAATTTTATTTTGTCGATATACATTGCAGCTGATTATTGCTCCCCATCACCAAAACCTCCCTCCCTTCTCCCTCCCCCCCACCCCCAACAATGTCCTTTCTGTTTGCTTGTCGTATCAACTTCAAATAATTGTGGTTGTTATATCTTCTTCCCCCCCCCCCGGTTTGTTTGTGTGTGTGTGTGTGTGTGTGTGTGTGTGTGTGTGAATTTATATATTAATTTTTAGCTCCCTCCAATAAGTGAGAACATGTGGTATTTCTCTTTCTGTGCCTGACTTGTTTCACTTAATATAATTCTCTCAAGATCCATCCATGTTGTTGCAAATGGCAGTATTTCATTCATTTTTATAGCTGAGTAGTATTCCATTGTGTAGATGTACCACATTTTCCATATCCACTCATCTGATGATGGGCATTTGGGCTGGTTCCAACTCTTGGCTATTGTAAAGAGTGCTGCGATGAACATTGGGGAACAGGTATACCTTCGAATTGATGATTTCCATTCCTCTGGGTATATTCCCAACAGTGGGATGGCTGGGTCGTATGGTAGATCTATTTGCAATTGTTTAAGGAACCTCCATACCATTTTCCATAGAGGCTGCACCATTTTGCAGTCCCACCAACAATGTATGAGAGTTCCTTTTTCTCCGCAGCCTCGCCAGCATTTATCGTTCATAGTCATTTGGATTTTAGCCATCCTAACTGGGGTTAGATGGTATCTCAATGTGGTTTTGATTTGCATTTCCCGGATGCTGAGTGATGTTGAGCATTTTTTCATATGTCTGTTGGCCATTTGTATATCTTCCTTAGAGAAATGCCTACTTAGCTCTTTTGCCCATTTTTTAATTGGGTTGCTTGTTTTCTTCTTGTAAAGTTGATTGAGTTCCTTATATATTCTAGATATTAATCCTTTGTCAGATGTATATTTTGCAAATATTTTCTCCCACTCTGTTGGTTGTCTTTTAACTCTTTTAATTGTTTCTTTTGCTGTGCAGAAGCTTTTTAGTTTGATATAATCCCATTTGTTTATTTTTCCTTTGGTTGCCCGTGCTTTTGGGGTCGTATTCATGAAGTCTGTGCCCAGTCCTATTTCCTGAAGTGTTTCTCCTATGTTTTCTTTAAGAAGTTTTATTGTCTCAGGGTGTATATTTAAATCCTTAATCCATTTTGAGTTGATTTTAGTATACGGTGAGAGGTATGGATCTAGTTTCATTCTCCTGCATATCGATATCCAATTATCCCAGCACCACTTGCTGAAGAGGCAGTCCCTTCCCCAGTGAATAGGCTTGGTGCCTTTGTCAAAGATCAGATGGCAGTAAGTGTGTGGGTTGATTTCTGGATTCTCTATTCTATTCCATTGGTCAGTGTGTCTGTTTTTATGCCAGTACCATACTGTTTTGGTTATTATAGCTTTGTAGTATAGCTTAAAGTCAGGTAGTGTTATGCCTCCAGCTTTATTTTTTTTGCTGAGCATTGCTTTGGCTATTCGTGGTCTTTTATTATTCCATATAAATGTCTGAATAGTTTTTTCCATTTCTGAGAAAAATGTCTTTGGAATTTTGATGGGGATTGCATTGAATTTGTATATCACTTTGGGTAGTATGGACATTTTCACTATGTTGATTCTTCCAATCCAAGAGAATGGAATATCTTTCCATCTTCTTGTATCCTCTCTAATTTCTCTCAGCAGTGGTTTGTAGTTCTCATTATAGAGATTTTTCACCTCCTTGGTTAACTCAATTCCTAAGTATTTTATTTTTTTGGTGGCTATTGTAAATGGGCAGGCTTTCTTGATTTCTCCTTCTGCATGTTCACTATTGGAGAAAAGAAATGCTACTGATTTTTGTGTGTAGATTTTGTATCCTGCTACTGTGCTGAAACCATTTCTCAGTTCCAAGAGTTTTTTTGTAGAGGCTTTAGGCTATTCAATATACAGTATCATGTCATCTGCAAACAGGGACAGTTTGACTTCCTCTTTTCCAATCTGGATGCCCTTTATTTCCTTCTCTTCTCTGATTGCTCTGGCTAGTACTTCCAACACTATGTTGAATAGGAGTGGTGAGAGTGGGCATCCTTGTCTAGTTCCTGTTCTTAAAGGAAAAGCTTTCAGCTTTTCCCCATTCAGGATGATATTGGCAGTGGGTTTGGCATATATGGCTTTAATTATGTTGAGATACTTTCCCTCTATACCTAACTTATAGAGGGTCTTTGTCATGAATGAGTGCTAAACTTTATCAAATGCTTTTTCAGCATCTATAGAGATGATCATATGGTCCTTGTGTTTGAGTTTATTAATATGGTGTATCACATTTATTGATTTGCGTATGTTGAACCAACCTTGCATCCCTGGGATGAATCCCACTTGATCATGGTGAATAATTTTTCGTATGTGTTGCTATATTCTGTTTGCTAGTATTTTAGCGAGGATTTTTGCATCTATATTCATCAAGGATATCGGCCTGTAGTTTTCTTTTTTGGTTATATCTTTACCTGGTTTTGGTATCAGGATGATGTTTGCTTCATAGAATGAGTTTGGGAGATTTGCATCCGTTTCAATCTTTTGGAATAGTTTGTAAAGAATCGGTGTCAATTCCTCTTTGAATGTTTGGTAAAATTCTGCTGTGAATCCATCTGGTCCTGGGCTTTTCTTTGTTGGGAGCCTTCTGATAACAGCTTCAATCTCCTTTATTGTTATTGGTCTGTTCAAATTTTCTACGTCTTCACGGTTCAGTTTTGGGAGCTTGTGTGTGTCCAGAAATTTATCCATTTCCTCCAGATTTTCAAATTTGTTGGCGTATAGTTGTTTATAGTAGTCTCGAATGATGCCTTGCATTTCAGATGAATCAGTTGTAATATCGCCTTTTTCATTTCTAATTTTTGTTATTTGAGTCTTCTCTCTTCTTTTTTTTGTTAGCCATGCTAATGGTTTGTCAATTTTATTTATCTTTTCAAAAAACCAACTTTTTGATTCGTTGATCTTTTGAATTGTTTTTTGGTTTTCAATTTCATTCAGTTCTGCTCTGATCTTAATGATTTCTTTCCGTCTGCTAACTTTAGGTTTTGATTGTTCTTGTTTTTCTAGTTCTTTAAGGTGAAGTGTTAGTTTGTTCACTTGCCATCTTTCTATTCTTCTGAAGTGAGCATTTAATGCAATAAATTTTCCCCTCAATACTGCTTTTGCAGTATCCCACAGGTTTTGGTATGATGTATCATTGTTTTCATTAGTTTCAATAAACTTTTTGATTTCCTGCTTGATTTCTTCTTGGACCCATATGTCATTAAGTAGAATGCTGTTTAATTTCCATGTGTTTGTATAGTTTCCAGAGTTTTGTTTGTTATTAATTTCTAGTTTTAATCCATTGTGGTCTGAGAAGATACATGGGATAATTCCAATTTTTTTTGAAGTTATTGAGACTTGATTTGTGACCTAATATGTGATCTATCCTGGAGAATGATCCATGTGCTGATGAGAAGAATGAATATTCTGAGGTTTTTGGGTGGAATGTTCTGTAGATATCTGCCAATTCCAATTGGTCTAGAGTCTTGTTTAGATCTTGTGTTTCTCTACTGATTCTTTGCCTAGATGATCTGTCTAATATTGACAGTGGAGTGTTCAGGTCCCCTGCTATTATGGTATTAGTGTCTATTTCCTTCTTTAGGTCTAATAGAGTTTATTTTATAAATCTGGCTGCTCCAACATTGGGTGCGTATATATTTATGATTGTTATGTCTTCTTGATGGATCAGTCCTTTTATCATTAAGTAGTGTCCCTCATTGTCTCTTTTTATGGTTTTTAGTTAAAGTCTATTTTGTCAGATATAAGAATAGCTACTCCAGCTCGTTTTTCTTTTCTGTTTGCATGGTAAATCTTTTTCCATCCTTTCAGTCTTAGTCTGTGTGAATCTTTATGGGTGAGGTGGGTCTCTTGTAGGCAGCATATAGTTGGGTCCTGCTTTTTGATCCAGTCAGCCAGTCTGTGTCTTTTAATTGGGGAATTTAAGCCTTTTACATTAAGAGTTGTTATTGAAAGGTGTTGATTTATTCCTAGCATTTTATTGGTTGTTTGGTTGTCTTAGGTGTCTTTTGTTCCTTGCTTTCTGATTTACTGTTTGCTTTCTTTGTTTGTTGGTTCCTTAGGTTGTAGATAGTGTTTTTGTTAGCTTGTTTTCTCTTCATGAATGCCATTTTTATTATACTAGCGGGTTTAGATTTTTCTTGGGTTTTTATGGCAGTGGTAGTTATTTTTCAGGAACCAAACCCAGTACTCCCTTGAGGATTTCTTGTAAGGGTGGTCGTGTGGTAGTGAACTCCCGCAGTTTTTGTTTGTCTGAGAAATATACTATTTGCCCCTCATTTCGGAAGGATAGCCTTGCAGGGTAGAGTATTCTTGGCTGGCAATCTTTGTCTTTTAGTATTTTGAAAATATCATCCCATTCCTTTCTAGCTTTTAGGGTTTGTGATGAAAAGTCTGATGTTAACCTGATTGGGGCTCCCTTATAGGTGATTTGACGCTTCTCTCTTGCAGCTTTTAAGATTCTCTCTTTGTCTCTGAGTTTTGCCAATTTGACTATGACATGTCTTGGAGAAGGCCTTTTTGGGTTGAATACGTTTGGAGATCGTTGAGCTTCCTGGATCTGAAGATCTGTGATTTTTCCTATACCTGGGAAGTTTTCTGCCACTATTTTGTTGAATATGTTTTCAATAGAATCTCCATTTTCCTCCCCTTCTGGAATACCCATGACTCGGATATTTGAGCGCTTGAGGTTGTCTGATATCTCTCTCAGATTTTCTTCCATGTCCTTGATTCTTTTTTCTTTCTTTTTGTCTGCTTGTGTTATTTCAAACAGCCCATCTTCAAGTTCAGAGGTTCTCTCTTCAACTTCGACAAGCCTGCTGGTTAAACTCTCTGTTGTGTTTTTTATTTCGCTGAATAACTTCTTCAGTTCAGCAAGTTCTGCTACATTTTTTTTCAGGACATTGATTTCCTTGTATATTTCCTCTTTCAGATCCTGTATACTTTTCCTCATTTCATCATGATGTCTAGCTGAGTTTTCTTGTATCTCATTCAGTTTCCTTAGAATTATCACTCGAAATTCCTTGTCAGTTATTTCAAGGGCTTCTTGTTCTATAGGATCTAGAGTATGAGATTTATTAACTTTTGGTGGTGTACTTTCTTGATTTTTTGTATTTCTGGTATCTTTTTTTTGGTGTTTATTCATTGTGGCAGGGGGTTTCACAGTCCACCGGTTTGAGACTAATGACTAACTAGGATGTTGCTGTGGTTGCCAATTTGGTATGGCTCCCGCCGTGACTGCTCAGTTGGCCTCTAGTGTCTTGTGTGTGTGGTTGCCTCGGGTCTTGGGCTTCTCCGGGGAGCCACCTTTCTGGTCAGCTTGGACTCTGCTGGGCTGGTGGATCACGAACCACAGGGTGTGTGATCTCTGTTGAGCTTTCACTTCCTGTACAGGACTTCTCCCCGTTCCGTGTGCTCTGGCCCAGGCTGTTAGATCGTGCAGTGGCGACCCCACCGGGTGTGTGGTTTCTGTCGAGTCGCCGCCTCCCTGGCCGCACGTTTCCCCCCTCTGTGCACACTGTGCTGGGCTGGGGTGTGTCTTCTGCAACCCTCGTCTATCAGCTGGGCCTTCAAGACCCTGCTCAGCACCGCCTCGCCCAGGAAGTCTACCAGGTTTCTGCTAGGCACAGACGACCGGTCTCTCTGGGTGCCTTTGTAGCACTGTGTAGATCTTTCTTGGGTCTTGTTCACCTTTGTATCCCCCCAGTATAAACCGAGTCTAGTGCCCGCCTGCAGCCTGCTCTCCGGCAGGTTCAAGCGTACCTGGGAACTCTCCTACCACACTATTCCCAACCAGAAATTCGTTAGGCTTTTTTCCAAACTGGTGGTCGCAGAGATGGTATCTGCCTCCCAGTAACAGGAAGTTTACCGGGCCGGAGTCCAGGGTGTGGTGGAGTGACAGTCGGCCCGCCCGTACTTCCTTGCCCTCCCAACACTGGTCGGGATGCCCCACACCCCCAGCCCCGCCAGAGAACCACGGAGGGAGTGGGAGAGGAGGCCGGCCCTCAGGCTCCGGAAAGCCCCGTGCCAGGCCAAGCAAATGGGCTCAGTGATGGCCGAGCAGGGCGGAGCTGCCCGCACCTGGGAAAATGGAGGCAGCACCGGGGCGGTGAGTGGCCTGGTGGTGCAGGCGGGAGCCGCGTGGGCATCTACCCCCCGAACAGAGCTGTGCCAGGGATCACTCACAGTGCTGTGCCAGGTCGGGTGCTCGCTCTGTCTCTGGTTTGCCGCCTTTCCCAGTTCTCGGCCGCTGCCGCCTCAGGCTGTTCAGTCGCGGCGCGGCTCGGGCGCTCCCAGGAGTCTTCTTTAATGCTGGCCTGAAACCTCGAATCCTGAATAGGGCAGCTGGCCGCCTTCAGTGCGGCCCCAGCCTCCGGAATCCTGGCTGCATCCACAGCAGCCCTGGCGCCGTGTTCCCTGTTTCAAAACTCGCTTTTGCAGCTCAGAAACAGTTCTTTTCCTGCTCCACACTTCAAAGCTGTTGCCTGTAAATGAGGCAGCCTCTCCTGCTGGGGGCAAAGTGGCGTTGAGCCCCCACGACTGGCCAGCAGCTGTAGTCCTCCGATTCTGGGACAGCTGCATCTGGCATGGGCCTCAGGCTGCTTCTACTCATGGCGGAAAGTGGCAGGCAGCCGGCGGGTACAAGCAGATCACATGGCAACAGGAAGCAAGCTTTTCTTCACATTTTTAATTTTTTTTGGAAATTGGTAAATTCTTTTATCTACCTACATTTATTTATTTATCTATCTATCTATCTATCTATCTATCTATTTATTTATTTATTTATATTAGCACATTCATTCTTACAAAACATTATTATTCTTTATGCCCTTTATTTAACCAATCACTCTCCAAACCCCTTCCCCTCACACCACATCTCTAGTACCCTTAGGTTTGTTCTCTCCTTTTGGAAGTTCAAAAAGTTATTGTGGTTCATTCTTTCTTTCTTTCCTCCCTTCCTTCTTTCTTTCTTAACACTGAGTTATGAGTAAGGTCATGCAGTATTTCACTTTCTGTGTCTGGTTTATTTCACTTACAAAACTGTAAGTGAAATAAACCAGCTTACCTATGTTGCTGCAAATGGCAGAATTTCATTCTTTTTTATGGCTGAATAGTATTCTATTGTACGTACATACCACATTTTCCATATCCATTTACCTGTTGGTGGACATTTAGGTTGGTTCCACAGTTTGGCTACTGTAAATAGAGCTATTATGAACAAGGAAGTGCAGGTTTCCTTTTCACATTACAATTTACATTCCTTTGGATATATACCTGGTAGTGGAAGTGATGGATCATATGGTAGTTCTATCTGTAGTTGTTTGAAGAACTTCCATACTGTTTTCCATAATGGCTAAGCTAATTTACAGTCCCACCAACAGTGTAGAAAAGTACCCCTTTACCTGCATCTTTGCCAGCATTTGTTATTCTGTCTTTGTAATAATGGCCAGTCTAACTGGGGTGAGATGATTATGTGGTTTAGATTTGCATATCTCTGATTAATCATGTTGAGCATTTTTTCACGTACCTGTTGGCCATTTGTATGTTTTCCTTTGAAAATTATCTATTCATCTCCATTGCCCATTCTTTAATTGGATTATATGTTTTTTTACTGAGTTGATTTTGTTTCCTATATATTCTGGATATTAATCCTTTGTCAGATGTATAGTTTGCAAATATTTTTTGGTATTCCATAGATTGTCATTCTGCTCTGCTGATTGTTTCCTTTTTGCTGTGCAAAAGCTTTTTAGTCTGATATAATCCCATTTGTTTATTTTTTGTTATTGTTGCTTGTGCTTTTGGGATCTTATTCATAAAGTCTTTGCCCAGTCTTACTTCCTGGAGTGTTTCCCGTATGTTTTCTTTTAGTAATTTCATGGTTTCAGGTTCTATATTTAAGTCTTATATTTATTCCATTTTAAGTTGATTTTGGTATATGGTCAGAGGTACAAGTGCAGTTTCATTCCTCTGCATATGGATGTCCAATTTTCCCAGAACCATTTATTGAAGAGGTAGTCTTTTCCTCAACATATGTTCTTGTTGCCTTTGTCAAAGATGAGCTGGCTGAAATCATGTGGGTTGATTCCCAGGTTTTCTATTCTGTTCCATTGATGCAACTGTCTGTTTTTCTATGCCATTACCATGCTGTTTTGATCACAATAGCTTTATAATATAATTTGAGGTTGAGTAGTGTTATGCTTCTGGCTCTATTTTCTTTGCTCAGGACTGTTTTCGCTAATTGGGGTCTTTTCTTGTTCCATATGAATGTTAGGATTGCTTTTACTTTTTCTGTGAAGAATGTCATTGGTATTTTGGTCAGGATTGCATTGAATCTGTAGATTGCTTTGGGTAGTATGGACATTTTCACAATGTTAATTCATTCAATACAAGAGCATGATCCGTCTTTCCATCTTTTTGTGTCCTCTTTAATTTCTTCCAGTGGTATCTTACAGTTCTCACTGTAGAGATCTTTCACCTCATTGGTTAAATTGTTACCTTGGTATTTTATATTTTGGGCAACTATGGCAAAAGGGCTTGCTTTCTTGATTTCTTTCTCTTCTAGTTCATTATTGGGTTATAAAAATACTATTGTTTTCAGGGTTTTAATTTGGTATCCTGCAACATTACTGAAATTGTTAATCAGCCCTAAGAGTTTTTTGATAGAGTCTTTAGGTTTTTCTCTGTATAAGATCATGTCATTTGCAAACAGGGAAAGTTGACTTCATCTTTTCCAATTTGGATGCCCTTTATTTCTTTCTCTTGCCTAATTGCTCTGGCTGGGACTTACAATACTATGTTAAATAAGAGTGGTGAGAGGAGACATCCTTGTCTTGTTCCTAAAAGCTTTTCCCCATTTGGAATATATTGGCAATTGTTTTGTCATATATGGCTTTTATTGTGTTGAGATAATTTCCTTCTATACCTAATTTCCTAAGAATCTGTATCATGTAGGGGTGCTGAATTTTGTCAAATAATTTTTCTGCATCTAACAAGATAATCATATGGTTTTTGTCCTTTCTTTTGTTCATGTGGTGTTTCACATTTATTGACTTTGTATGTTGAACCAACCTTGCATCCCTGGGATGAATCCCATTTGATCACAGTGTATAATTTTTTTTATGTGTTTCTGTATTCAGATTGCTAATATTTTGTCAATGATTTTTGCTTCTACTTTCATCAAGGATACTGGCCTGAAATTTTATTTTTTTGTTTTATCTTTGTCTGCCTTTGGTATCACGGTGATGCTGGCCTCATAGAATGAGTTTTGGAGAATGGCTTCTTTTTAAATTTTTGGGAATAGTTTGAAGAGAATTGGTATTATTTCTGCTTTTAAGGTTTGGTAGAATTCAGTTGTAAGCCATCCAGTCCTGGGATTTTTTTGTTGAAAGATTTGTGATTACTTCTTCAAACTTGTTGCTGTTTCTGTTCTGTTCAGGTTTTCTATTCCTTCTTGGTTCAGTCTTGGTAGTTTGTATGTGTCTAGAATTTTATCCATTCCTCCCAGTTTTCATATTTGTCAGTGTACAGATGTTTATAATAGTCTCTAATGATTCTTCATATTTATGTTGTATTGGTTGTAATGTCTCCCTTTTAATTTCTGATTTTTATTATTTGGATCTTCTCTCTTCTTCTTTTTGTTAACCTAGTTAGAGGTTTGTCTATTTTATTTGTTGTAGTGGATTGAATTATGTCCCCCCCAAACTCATTGAAGCTTGAATTGTGTCCCCCAAGTTTTATGTATTAGAAACTTAGCCCCCACTGTGACTATTAAAAAGAGGGAAATCATATTATGGTAATTGAAAGGTGGGCCTTGAAGAGGTGATTGGATTGTAGGAACATGCAATAGTGAATAGATTAAACATGGTGGTCATGGGTACGGTTCTGAGGGCTTTAAAAGAAGAGGACAGTATGTCTTCCTTCCTCTCTCTTGCTCTCTCTGTTTCCACCATCTTGCAATGTGAGACCCCTGGGTCACTGTTGCCACCATCAGATGGACTTTGGATTTCCCACCATCAGAAACTGTAAGCAATAAATTTCATTTTCTTTATAAATTACCCAGTTCCAAGAATTTTGTTAGAAGCAACTGAAATGGACTAATATTTGTCTCTTTTTATGGTTTTTGGTTTAAAGTCTATTTTATCTGATTAGGAAAAGCTACTCCTGCTCATTTTTCATTTCCATTTGCAAGGTTTATCTTTTTTATCCCCTCACTTTTACTCTGTGTGTATCTTTACATGTGAAATCAGTCTCTTGAAGACAGCATAAAGGTGGATGTAGCTTTTTAATCCAGTCAGCCAGTTTGTGTCTTTTGAATGAGGAGTTTAACTCATTTATATTTTGGGTTGTTATTGACAGGAATTGTTTTACTCCTGGCATTTTATTGCTTTTTGTTTAGATGTTTTAAATATCTTTTGTTCCTTTCTTCACCTTTTATTTTTCATCTTTAATATTAGTTGAAAATTCTTTCTTATTTGTATTTTGCTTTAATGGTGGCTTTTGCTTTTTCTTGTGTATACATGACATTGATTATCACTTTTTGAATTCCAGATGCAGAACTCTCTTGAGAATTTCTTGCAGGACTGTTCGTGTGGTGGTAATCTCCCACAATTTTTGTTTGTCTGAGAAATACACTATTTCTCCTTCATTTCTGAAGAATAGCCTTGCTGGATATAGAATTCTTGGATGGCAATTTTTTTCTTTTAGTATTTTGAATATATCATCCCATTTTCTTCTGGCCTGTAGGTTTTCAGTTGAGAAGTCTATTTTTACTCTGATGTGGGCTCCCTTATAGGTCACTTGATGCTTTTCTCTTGCTGCTTTTAGAATTCTCTCTTTGTCTTTGAGCTTTGCCAGTTTAACTATAATGTGTGTTGGAGAACATCTTTTTGGTTTGAATCTGTTTGGTGATTGTTTGTCTTCCCAGGTCTGTAGGTTGTATCTCTCTATATTCCTGGGATGTTTTCTGTTATTATTTTCTTGAGTAGGTTTTCAATGTCTTTTCCTTTCTCCTCCTTTTCTGGAATACCCACAATTCACATGTTTGAGAATTTGAGGTTGTCTGCTAACTCCCTTAGATTTTCTTTACTTTTAAAAATTCTTTTTTGATTTTTTTCCCATCTCCATTATTTCCAAAAGACTATCTTTGAGATCTGAAATTCTTCCACTTGCTCTAGCCTGATGCTCAAGGTCTCCGTTCTGCTTTTTATTTAATTGAATGAATCCTTCAGTTCTAGGAATTCTGCAACATTCTTTTTTAAGGTATTAATCTCTTCATAAATTTCCTCCTTCATATCCTGGATATTTTTTCTTGTTTCATTGTGTTCTCTTATTGAGTCTTCTTTTATCTCTTTCAGTTTCTTAAGATTGTTGCTTGGGATTTTTTTCAGACATTTCAAGGGTTTCCTTCTCTATGAGATCTGGTACTTGAGCATTACTGTATTCCTATGGTGGTGTCATATCTTCTTGTTTATTTGTAATTCCAGTATTTTTTTGTTGATGTTTGGTCAACTGGTAGAGAATTTGCTTCTTCTATTACTCTGGGATTGGCTATGAAAAGAAAGATTTCCTCCTCTATTTGCAGGTTCTGCTGGTGACTTCCTGTATCAATGTAGTTCAGTGTGTGGCAGGCTGCCTGTAGGGTGTCCCTGGCTACTACTTGCGATGGTGAACCATCCTGGAGGTGACAGTAACTTTGGTGGTGGCTGTGGTGACCACCTTGGCTCCTGTTTTGGTAGTGGGTGGGGCTTTCTGGGGCTTTAATCTAGGCCCCTGATAGCGCATGGGGGTCTTCTCACCTCAGCTGTTGCTCGGGCTGTGGGTGGGGCTCCCCAGTGCTTGAGTCTGGGCAGTTTCAGAGGCTGGGAAGTCCAAAGTCCAAAGAACACATCTGGACAATGTCTTCTCTTTTCACATTTTCAAGTAGATAATTGTAAGATTTCTCATTATAGTTATTTGTTTTCATAACTTTTCACCATTAACTAGAAGTTAATTCCTTATACTGGAGATTCTGATTTATCATTACTTTTATGTCTTTTATGACCAAGCATAACTTTCATGAAATAGGTACCCTTTGTTTTTGTGAATTAAGACATTTCCTACTTTATGAGCCAACTCCTTGGAAGATAGCCACAGGAATAGCAGGAGACTCACCTTGCTCATTGTCCTTTTGTGAATGCAAAAATACCTTAATGCTCTAGTATATTCTCACTTAGGAAATGAAAACCCTTCTTTCTTATGATGATAAAGTAACCAAACAACATCACTCAGCTTGTCACTGACAGAGCTGAGTCAGAACCACTATACACAGAGAAAAGAAAGATAAGGGACAGAGGAGAATAGGTGGTTTCTAGTCCAGTTTCCAGTTCTGTATTAATTAGAACTTTGATCAGTTGCAAATGAAATACAACTGTATGGTATTGCAGACAATGACAATGGGCAAATATTTAGAAAATAGACATAGATTAGAAATTCTGATCAAATCCATAAACCCATCTGATAGTATTTTTATTCTTGGAAACAAAATTTGAACAGATATAAAGACAATATTTTCATTTTCCTAGAAATCTCAATTGCATGGCCATTAACAAGAGTCCGCAGTTACCCAGGGACCATTTAGCCTGTTTTGGGATTAGCTACACCTTGTGGCTTCTTCCTCTTTGCTTTTCTCCTCACTCCTGACTTTCACCACTTTATAGTTGCTGGCCAGAAGAAGAAATTAAAGAAGTGCCAAAAAGTAAAAACATATCAGGAAAAAGTAAAATTAAAATACTGTAAATTGTTGTACATTAAACAGAATCGTGCTATTAGTTGGCTCAATCTTTTGAATAAAACGTCAGACAAGACAAAGAGTATTAATTTATTACAAAAAAAGTTTCAAATTCATTCATCCTCACTTAATTATTTCCTCTTGAAAGCTCAAGCTTGTTGAATAAGCTGATGTAGCAATAATAATTAAAATCAATTTGGGGTATTATTCAATATTTTATTCCTTTATGCTATCCTACACATTCACAATTTGCTGAGCTTGTCAGGAAAAATTTAGTAAGGTTGTATATGACCTTTCAATGTCGATCTAGAATATTCCAGTGCAATTTATTTGCTGACAGTTCTAGCTGATGTTCTTCTATTCATAAGGAAGTTCCCAATACAACTGGAAAAAATTCATCTTCAACTACTAACATTCTCTTTTCTATTTATGTATAGTTAGAAGGGGTCCTAAAAATCAATTTGTAGCATTGTTCACAAGGGAATTGATTCTTCATACTTAAATTTCATTTTGGCAAAGGGGAATTTATCTGAGTACATTTTGAACTTTTATGTCCATATTCCATGTCCTCTGTCATTTTGGGCCAACTGAATGTTGGCAATCTCTGTGGAGTTTTCTCCTTTCCCAGGAGAACTCTGCTCAGGTTTTATGAACACAATGTAGAATTTCCACTTTCAGCTGTCCTGGGACTATTCTTTTGTCTTCTAAGGATAAAATTGTATTTCTAACATATAATGATTTTCCTCTGTACAAGACTATAGACTCAACTTCTAATATTTCCTTTTTCTTTAAGTCTTCTATCATTCATTTGCAATGATAACTCAAAATTATGAGGTAATAATTATTAAAATTATTCCTTTGTCCCATACTATTTAATGGAAATTTTAGCTTTATGATTTTACTTTTTTAGCATTTTCTTTCTAGTGCCTCTGGACATTTGCACTCAAATACAAAAAAAAAAAAAAGAAAGAAATTCTCAAATTAAATTAAATTGCAAATGTATTCTAATGTATTCTGTGGACTCAATTGTATTTCAAAATTGTCTAAGGAAAGGAAAACATTAAATTTCCATGCTAAATCAGTAAACAAGAGAGTGTTTAGATCTGAGAACCATGAATTTTTGATAGCAGATGTGATTACAATTTTTTTTCGGTAGTATTTTATGAATTGGATGAAATTTTACTTAATCTCCTTTTCATGTCCTATCCAGAACAGTATTCGTGCAATACTATCATGTATTTTCCTTACTCTTACAAAATATTCAACCCATATTTTAAATTTTTTGCTGTTAATTCTAACAGCATGTTTAGAATTCCCTAAAAAGTAAAAAGCAAAAGACCAAATGAGAGAGGCACTTTGATGCTAATCTCTCTAGGATTTTCTAATTCTTCATTCTGCAGATTTCAATTGAGCCTATAAATCACTTTGCTAGAAATAAAAGCAAAGTAATAATGCCTTATGTGTATATGATGATTTACAGCTTATAGTACACTGCCAAATGTATTATATCACCTCCGAACTCATAGCAATACTGTGAGGAACCTGGTATGATATTATTATTATCTCCCATTTTATCGATTAAGAAACTGAAGTAGAAAAGAGGTAACTTATTCTGGAAGCACAGTTAAAGACTTAGTTTTGTTCTTGATTCTTACATGTTTCACTGAATTAACCTGACTCTTGAAAATAAAGCAATAACAACTTTATTTGCATAGTGTTTTATAATTTATATAGAAATTTTATATGCATTCCCCTTCTTGTTTTGGCAGAATGTAGAAAAGAAAAAAAAATTATTCCTATTACAGCAAGACTCATTTGTCAGTCTTTGATTACAGACTGACTTGTCATATGAAATAAAAAGAAAAAGATATATATCTCAGAGGAGAAAAATGTTTAAGAGAAAAAATGGATATTTTTTGATAACATTTAAAATTTCTCTGTCAAGTAATATGCAGATCTATAAAGGAGGACAAAATCAATTAAAATTTTTTTGTTCACCTTGTTTAACATGTTGATTTTCAATTGCTACCACATGTAGTAAATGCTTTCATATGTTTGGAGAATATAAATTATCAAATAGAAGTGTTTTACATTTTTACAGGATTATCACTGGGAAATTATATATTTGAGAGAGAGGAGGAGGTGTAGAGACAAATGCATGTAAAATTGTAAGAGACTTGAAGAACCATAAGAAAGTCTTCTTTTTGTAATATAGTTTTAAAGTATGCATGAAGAAGTAGCATTAGAGTCAGTAAAAACATATCATGGCATGATAGAAAAATCAAATTTAAAACATATTGCTTTATTACACTGCAATCATCTTAACAATATGTTAAAAGATAGATGAAAATGTATTTTGGGGGGATAAGGTTTAGCAGGATGCTGCATCTAACAAAGTGATTATTGATAGTGATGGTAAAGTTCAAAATAGCAGACAGTTAAAAAACTATGCCGAGATACCAAAAACGGTGGAGAGGAAGTGCAAAATTATGTGAAATGTTAGGGATGTTTCATTCCAGTACCTTGGCCTCATTATACTATCAGCTAAATATAAAATACATAGACCAGATAAATGTCTCATTAAGTCTTTCACAGTTCTTTCTGGGAACTTGGTAGTGGTTTGGAAAATGAAAAATAGAGAAGTATTTTATATGAAAATTATGGTACAAAAAGTACTTTAGTGCCTGTTTTTATTAACACACTGTGTGTGGTAAGACATAGTTGGTGGTTATTTTATCGCTTGCTCTTAGTTAAAGAAGGCAAAGATCTATTCTATATAGCAAGTTTTAAGACTAAAGTAAACAAAATATCTTTCACATTTCAGATTTAGATACATTTTCAATTGCTCAGATGTGGTCCATATTAGAGGTTCCCCACCCCCATTTTATGAGAAGGCTCTTCTCAAATAATACCATTTTTGAGTTCATCAGAAACAAGTTAAACTATTCATATTGTCCCATTTAATAAGGTATTTATTTCTGCCTACATACATTCATATATCAACACAGAAAACAGGAGTGTATTTTATGTTGAGATTTACTTTCTATTTTTCATCTAAAAGATGTGTGAATGCAGCACAAAAGGGTTATGGATAGGAAAAAATAGCATTATTTTTCAAGTTAAAAATAAGTTTCTTTGACAATTAATTCATGTAATCTTAATTATTGCATCTACTTAATATACCCCGTCTCTTCCTGTAATAAAATTGGAAAAAATTCTTCACAATAAATTATTACCATGTTTCTTCTTCTGGCATTCAGATATACTTAACAACAAGGTGAATACAATGACACCACTTTTCTTTCAAAAATGTAATCATGCTGAAAATACCTATGTAGAAGACAAGTCACAAAGCATAGAAAACATCATAAAGGATGCTTGTTAACAACAGAAAGAAAGAATGGGGAAGGAAAGGAAGTGTCAGATGAGAGGTGCTCATAATACCTGCAATATATAAACACCAGCCTTCAGTTTCAGAGAGAAGTGAGTCTCAGATTGACAGATGGTGGGTGATTGCTCCTGGTGGAGTGAATGATGGTTAGTTTGCAAATAAAAGCAGATAAAGGAGCACTTGAATAACACTCAAATCTTCGGTATGTGGGTAAGGCTTAAATTATAAATGGCTTAAATTATAAATGGTTCATGATTGACTGGCCACAAGCAACTTATTAAGAATGCACATATGGTGAAGAAAGGCAGTAGCACTCTAACAGATGAATGCAGCTGATCATAAAAAAATGCTATATTAAATGGGAAGCAGTACTTGGAAAACAATAAACTTGAAGGAGACCTAACAGTGAAGGATATACAAATTAAGCAGGCACTTACAGTTCAAAACCAACAAAAACATGCTTGGAATTTGAGCATGTTAGGATAAAACTTTGGTTGATCCAATAACTAGGCTTCAGTTGTAAATGCAATTGAGAAAAGTCAATGACAAAATAATACAAAAGTGCTAAATAGAACATATTAAAAAATGACCTGAGACCTTGGTCTGTGATAGTAGACCCAAGCACTCTTCACAGAGATTATGGTTGTCATTCACAATGATATCAAACTCAAAGCACTAGAAATTAACTCAAAATATTCCACTTAACAATGACCTGGTCAAGTAGGTTTCTAATCTATTTCTTACTTTTAAACCTCTGCGTGTGTGTGTGTGTGTGTGTGTGTGTGTGTGTGTGTGTGTGTTTTAATTCAGGTAGAATTGACAAGGCTATAAGAATAGTATGAATGATTATAAATCATAAAATGCTAATTCTGAAGTTACTCCTAGAAGTCTTTGTCTCTAAGTTCCCCTTTCATTTTTCATAAGGAGAAAGTGAGTTCCAAACTGTGTAGCTGAATTCATCAAGGCACAGCTAATTATTTAGTGCCTTAGCTAGCACTAGAAATCAAGAATCTTGATTACCCAGTGGAACCAAAGGACTAGTAATAATGGCTTGACCAATAACAATAGATATTTGAGGAAAAGTGTTTTGTTTTGTTTTTTCCTTTCTCTAAAGAAATATATCATTCTAAGAAAACTAAGATTTTTAAATGTAGAAAAATTTCATTCAACTTTAAATAAAAGGATTTTCTCCAGTTTTCTTCTCCTGTATAACATTTTACTATGAATTATGAATTGGGGGAAACTCTTGTTTTACTTTAATTTTTAAATTTCTTATAAAGCCACCTTTAAATATCCAAGCTTATCATTTAATTCAAATGCTGACACACATTACTGCATATGATTACGTATTTAAATAATATTTTGAATGTGTATGACATATTTTAACACTTAATTTACTTCAGACATTATCATTTTCTCTCTATGCTACCAAAGCAGGTATGGATAATTAATCTTAATATGATTACTGTAAAGAAACAGAGAGATTAAGTGAATGGCTTTAGGTCACACAGCAAGACAGTAGTAATTTTGTAAATGTCTTATTTGAATATAAAAACATTTAGATGATAGAATAATTGTTTAGGGTCATCAGTAGTGGTAACACTTGTCATGTTGAGATAAGAAAAATATATTTTAAATCTCAGGACATTTCCTCATGTAAAGAACTGGCATAACAGATTTTTCTAAACTTAATTTCTGTATTTTTAAACTTGTATAGATTTTAAAAAAAGAAATTCAGTTCTATTTAGTAAAAATGTTGTATGCTCAATATTTTATTTTTATAAGATAGCATGTTATTCATTCAGTAAAATAAAATTGTTTTCCTTTTTAATTTTTATGAAATAATAGAGTTAAAGCACCAAAGCATTTTATTAATATTAAAATAGCATTATTTAGATAGTGTATAATATAAGTGAGCAATGTTCCCAAACTCTCTTATTTTGGTGCTGAAAAACATGGAAATGTGTTAAATATTTTCATTTGTTTTGATTATAAAATCCAAACACCATATGGACAAAAAAATTACTTTTCTTAATTTTTAAACCATACCTATTACAGAAAGGAGATCTTCAGCACTGCACTTACTTGAAAGAGTAAGGATTAGAGTTTAAGAAATAGAGCTTTGTTACAAAACATCCTCTATGGGATAAATATTTTTACCAGTGAAATTATAATACATCTTTTTGAATCTCATAGCTAGCAACATTCCTTAAAAATATATACTGTTAACACATTGAATCATGTTATTCATTGTATTATATTTATAAAATTCCTCTACTACTTTTCAGCTTTTAAATACTGTACATTTTAAAACTACATAAAAATGAGTTTCAAGGCAGGTAATGCCTTGAAAATTTGGAAACCTCTTCCCTCCTTATTACTGGTTGTGTTATTTACTAAATGTGTTATTCTAATGATGTTAATTCTGTTTCATTAGTTCCCTGATATTTAATCATTGTATACTTATCATGTTTATTTCACTTAGATGGATAACTTTAATGTACATTCCATCCCCATGAGCTTTACGATTTCTAATATGCCATATAAAATTGCCTCTTTGGGTCTTGCTCAGCCATAATACCCCCTTACAAAGTTACAATAAAATCAATAGGTGTATTTGTAGAGGCCACAGAGAATATAATCAATTTTTCAGCTGCCTGTTATTGCACCAATGTAAAATATAGGTCATTAACTTCACAGGAAGAGAGAAATTATTTACTGGTAAAAGACCATGGCAGTTTATTGGGAAATACTTGGATACCCATTATTCTTTCACCTTCCATATTAGGAAAGGAGAAAATTATACTCGAATATAACATGACTTTTTTGAAAAAAATTGCCAATGAGGACACTTAACTTTCTTTGACCTAAGAGAATTTTACTGAAATAATATGTAATATGTAGTATAGATATTTAAACACATCCTTAAGTTACAAAAAACAGAGGTGGATCAGTTGGACACTATGGAAATGATTAATGTAGATAGGAAACAATTCACTTTCCCAATATTTGAAAAAAATATATGTGGAATATACTATAAAGCATATGTACCTCACTGGGCCTGGTTTTCCAAAGCCTTGCAGTTTCAAATATTGACCTTTCAGAGGACTGGAACTTTCCCTCAGGCTATAAAGCCTCTGGTGTAAGATAAAGATTTGTGGCACAGCAAGGTTGCTGGCTCAAGGACAGACTAGTTACTGATTGAAATGTAGATACTGGAAAAATTCTGGAGGGAGAAGGAATGTTTGATAAGATCACACTTTTGTTGATAGCCTTACTAGAATGTCATCTGGCTTGTTTCACTGAAAGTTACCAGCCTATATTGTTAAACTATAACCCCACCTATGTCTCTTCCTGTAACTTCCTGGTCTGGAAAATAAATGCAGAAGGAGAAACCCAATTTGGGGTTAATTTCCTGAGGAAGGGTTGCCTCTCTCTGGAGTGTCTCCAGGGAAGTTAACCACTTTGGGGCTTCTGACTGCTCAGAAGAGATGGACTTTGAGTAATCCTTTGTGTCTCCATCACCCAGGGGAAGATGGGTGACAAATCTGTGGGGGGTGAAGCAACACAAAGCAACAAATATATAAGAAGCTTTTAATATTAGTCAAACAGAGGACTAGAAGCAAGTATTTTTAGGAAATTATTTTCCATTTAAAATAAACTGTTTGTTATTCTAAATTCAGTAAATGTGTAAAAATCAAAAGAGAGAGAGAAAAAAAAAAAAACCTTGTAGAGAGCACTAACATTAATAAAGCACATGTATGTCATAGGGCCCCGCTTCCAAAGCCCTGTAGTTTTAGGTATAACCTAACTTTTTAAAATTACACATAGAAATGTTGAGCTTGAAAAAGACAGGATACTTTCCCCAGGCTAAAGTCTCTGTTGTAGATAAAGAATTGTAACACAGTAAAATTGCTGGCTCCAAGGGCAGATGTCCTTGGTGCAATTAAACCTAATGACTGTTGCCATGACAGTTATCTTACTGTTCCTTTTGAAACCACCTATGTTCCTTTTTGTAATTTTCTGGCCTGGAGAATAAATACTGAGAGAAGACCCCAGTTCATTGTTAATTTCCCAGGGTTTCATGGAAATTAACCCCTTTGGGGCTTCTCACTACTCAGAAGAAATGGGCTTTAAGTAATCCTTTTTGTGTCTCCATCACCCTGGGGGAGAGGTGACAGACATCAATGCCATATTCTAAAAAATGCTCTATAAACATTTTGTACCATTTCATTTCAGTCTTAAATTCAGTGCAGTGATTTTTATATAATGACATATAATGAACATGAAATTGTTTCTACTATCTTATTAATCATTTTTTTAAATCGGACATTCTAAAACTATTATTTTAATATTTGCATATTAGTTTATTTGGTAGATTTATTGTAATTTACATAATCATTTCCATATAGCTAATCATTTTTTTGTATCCTGTTTTTCTGTTATAAAAGTGATGCAATAAAAACATGCCAAAAAATGACTGATTTTAAGATACTTAGTGTATATTGCAAAACAGCTTTTTAAAAATTGTGATCAATGTCTGCTATAGAGAGGTATTATAGAATGCTGGTTAAGAACAGAGAATCCAAAGCCAGGCTTTAATTGGTCTGCCACTAACTTCCTGCATGACATTGGAAAAACCACTTAGAAACTTGGGTATGTATGGCCACCTCTCTGTGACTCAGTTTCCTCACCTCCAAAGTTTGGATATGAATAGTATGTTTCTCATAGAGTTGCTATAGGATTAAAAGAGTTAATATATGTAAATGCTTACAATAGTTTCTGGTCCATAGTAACATGAACTTTGATTATAAGAAATATATTCAGGTAGACAATATTGATAGGAAACGTGTTGTTCCAAACAACTACTTATGTCGTATTTTCCAAGGTTGCTCTTTTCACAAATAATCAAAGCTTAGTAGATAAAATATCAACCACAATTAACACCAATTTATGTGATGTCTAATGTAATTCACTTGTCAGCTATTGGACCTATAAATGGGCTTATATTTGGAGGAAATTTTACTCACAGATATTTTCAAGCAGTTTCTTTCTTGCCAACAGTGAGCACAGTTTCATATATTAGCAGACACATCAGACACAAGGTGAGTATGGCATCTCTCAGCCCACTGGCACATGGCATGAGCATCCGCATTCCTGCTCCAGGGATTTGACTAATCCTGCCTTAGCATTCCATTTGACTTTCGAGCTGGCAACTGGGATTTTTGGGGGCATCTGCATGACACATCTAAATTATTCCTCTAAATCCTACTGAGATTTTCATAAATGAATGTCCCCTGTGAAGGTGTCCATTTTAAAAGACCCATTTGCCTGAACATACTGTAGCAAGGCCATTGACTATAGCTCAAGAGCCTACAAATATTCAAACATTCCCCTGAGGGCGTGAGCCTAAATTCTCTTCTCATGCTAAATAAGTGAGTCTTAATTCTGCCCACTGTACAGATTTGCCCTTGGCTTCTTCCTCCAAGATTTTAACTTCTGCAGAGTATAGTGTGACTGATTTCCTAGTAGGAAAGTGTCCCTCAGTCTGGGAACTCTCATCAGTGAACCAGGCAGATAGCTTTGCCTCAGCTGGGGGAAAATTAGAAGGTTTAGATCTCAAATTGAAAAGGTGTGGAGGTGCTAGGAGGCTCACTCATCGGCCCTACCCTACTGGCAGTTCCTGTTTATATACTGTCATGGTGATGTCACATGATGGTGTTTTGGTCAATGATGGACTGCATATAAGATGATGATCCTATGAGATATAATACCATATTTTTACCATGCCTTTTCCAAGTTTAGATATGTTCAGATACACAAATACTTGGCACTGTGTTATGAGTGCCTACAGTATTCAGTACAGTAACATACTGGACAAGTTTGTAGCCTAGGAGCCATCGGCTATACAATATAGCCTAGGTGTGTAGAGTAGGCTATACCATCTAGGTTTGTGTTAGTACACTCTATGATGTTCACATAACAGTGCGTTTCTCAGAACATATCCCTGTCACTAAACAACACATGACTACGTGATCCAATACCCTAACTTTTCCCATTCCTTCTCCATGAACTTTGATTTCTATTTAAATGTTTTTCTGATGCCTCCTGAGATGCAATAATTATTTCTAGCCTCAGAAGTATCTGCTGCCCCTCTGTGATAGGGGAACTTATGACCAATGCCCAGTAACAAGCTAGACATGTTCTTTGAAATGACAGTATGCTAGGTCAAAACCCGAGGGGTCCCTGAGGGGTAGCCTGCCTTGACTTCTGCCAAATATTCCAGTCCTTATATATTCTAGTTTTGAACACTTCTAACATCATATGCTCAGTTGTGCCATAAAAGTGATTGGCATTGCCTGTTCCCCCACTCTTAATATGTCACTTAATGTTTCTGTTCAGAGTCCCTATATTCGAAGTACTATACTCGGGTACAACTGAAACATTTGGAGGAACCACCTTTTTAATCCCTGACAATTCTCTGTTGATCTCTTGGAACTGCCTCATATACAGGCCAGAAAAGGATCTCAAAAGGTTAAAAGATAGTAATAAGAATCAAACTTCTTTTTTTAAAAAATTATTTAATTAATTATTTATTTATTATAATTTTTTGTTTATTATAATCTATTTATTACAATAAAGCCTAATGAAAGGTCAGTTTCTTGGGCTAGAGGAAACAAGGCAATTACATTTTTTAAAGTGGAGTCACTGCCGTTCCTTTTTTTTTTTTTTTTTAATTTTATTTTGTCGATATACATTGTGGCTGATTATTGCTCCCCATCACCAAAACCTCCCTCCCTCCCCCCCCAACAATGTCCTTTCTGTTTGCTTGTCGTATCAACTTCAAGTAATTGTGGTTGTTATATCTTCTTCCCCCCCCCCGTTTTTTTTTTTGTGTGTGTGTGTGTGTGTGAATTTATATATTAATTTTTAGCTCCCACCAATAAGTGAGAACATGTGGTATTTTTCTTTCTGTGCCTGACTTGTTTCACTTAATATAATTCTCTCAAGGTCCATCCATGTTGTTGCAAATGGCAGTATTTCATTCGTTTTTATAGCTGAGTAGTATTCCATTGTGTAGATATACCACATTTTCCGTATCCACTCATCTGATGATGGACTTTTGGGCTGGTTCCAACTCTTGGCTATTGTAAAGAGTGCTGCGATGAACATTGGGGAACAGCATCCGGGAAATGCAAATCAAAACCACACTGAGATACCATCTAACCCCAGTTAGGATGGCTAAAATCCAAAAGACTCTGAACGATAAATGCTGGCGAGGTTGCGGAGAAAAAGGAACTCTCATACATTGTTGGTGGGACTGCAAAATGGTGCAGCCTCTATGGAAAACGGTATGGAGGTTCCTCAAACAATTGCAGATAGATCTACCATACGACCCAGCTATCCCACTGTTGGGAATATACCCAGAGGAATGGAAATCATCAAGTCGAAGGTATACCTGTCCTGTATATCACTTAACTTTTACTACCTAGAAGGGCATGGATAATCACAAAAGTTTTCACTTGGCATGGCTAATTAAAACTGGACAGGTATCTCTTCTCTCTGTTGATAGTTTCTTTTGCTGTGCAGAAGCTTTTTAGTGTGATGTAGTTCCACTTGTCTATTTTGGCTTCTGTTGCCTGTGCTTTTGATGTTGTATTCATAAAACTATTGCCAAACAATGCTTTGAAGTTTTTCCCCTGTGTTTTCTTCTATGAGTTCACAGTTTTAGGTGTTATGTTTAAGTCTTTAAATCATTTTGAGTTGATTTTTGCCACGTATGGAATGGGAAAAAAATTGCAAACCATATAACTAATAAGGGATTAATTTCCAAACGGTAAAAGAAACTCCTACAACTAAATGGCAAGAAAAATAATAACCCAATTTTAAAAATGGGCTAAGGACTTGAATAGACATTTTCCCAAAGACATACAAAAGGCTAACATGTATATGAAAAGATGTTCAAAGTCACTAATCACTAAGAAAATGAAAATTAAATCCACAGTGAGATATCCTGTTAGGATAGCTATTACAAACAACAACAACAACAACAACAACAACAACAACAACAACAACAACAACAAACAACTGTTGGCAAAGATGTGGAGAAAAGGGAACTCTATGCACTGTTGGTGGGAATGCAAAATGATGAAGCTGTTACAGAACGCAGTAGGGAGGTTCCTCAAATAATTTCTTGGTGATAATTATGGTCAAGATTCTCTTTTCCAGAATTTTAGACTGTTTATGTGATGGAAATGCTATCTACCCTAAGAGAATCACTGTGCAATACATGCACATATTAAAACAACACTCTGTACCCCACAAATATGTACAATTTAAAAAAAACAGAGCTATCATATAATTCAGCAATCCCATTTATGGGTATTTATCCAAAAAAACTGAAATCAGTATCTTGAAGAGATATCAGCATTCCAGTGTTCATTATAGTACTATTCACAGTAGCCAAGATGTGAAAATAACACGTGTTCATCATCAGATAAAGAAACAAAATGTAATTATAATGAAGTATTATTTAGCATTAAAATATAGGAAATTCTGAAATATGTGATACCATGAATTACCCTTGAAGACATTATGCTAAGTGAAATAAGCCAGTCACAGAAAGATTAAGACTGCCTGGTTCTATTTACATGAGGCATATAAAATAGTCAAACTCACAGACACAAAGAGTAGAATGGTGGTTGCCAGGGGCTGGGAAGAAGGGGGAAATCAGCAGTTGCTAATCTACAGGGATAAAGTTTTAGTTATGCAGGATAAATAAGTTCTAGGTTCTCTGAACAACATCGGGCCTATAGTTAATAATACTATATTATACACTTAAAATCTGGTAAGAGGTTAGATCTCAAACTCCTGACCATGACTGAGATTCAGTACTCTAAATTGCATTGCCTCTGGGCCTCTTTCTTTGCTGCAGGCTAAGTCAATTAGGCTAAGTCAGTTACCACTTGTCCACCCCTTTTTTCAGTTTCCAGAATTCTGATATCTCATATACTCTCCTGTTGCCCTTAATCTTATTGATTTATGCCTTTTTGATTTATCTGTTCTCATGTTGGTGGGATTTGAAGTGTTTTATTTGTGATGTTTCAATGGAAGTCCATGACATAATTTTAACGGCACACTTAAAAGGAATTAAAGATTTAAAACAGTGTTAAATATACCAGCAGTAATTATAATGAGGTAATTACTGCTTAGTAAGTATCTCATATTGTCTATGTAAACTTCCATAGCTATCATGCATGTTTTGCTTATGCTTCTTGTCTCCTGACCCATGGTAAATTATTATATTCTCTCAATCTGGTCACACCACCATCTTAGCAAAAATATTCCACCTAACACATATTACTGTAAATAATAGCATTCTCAGAATTTTTTTCAATTTTACACAATCAATGATCAAAAATTTGTCACATCTGTTAAGAGTTCATAAAACTGTGGTATGTTGGTTAGGAACCCTTGACATATAATCTGGTTTAATCTGATATGACTAAAATGGATGCGTTTTCAATTGAGACAGATCAGAGCTTCTACACTGAATTCTAGAGAGGACGCTAGATTCCATGTGTGAGATCTGCTGGATTTCCCATCCCTTCAAAGCAAAGGCTATGTCTTATTTATTGAGGGTCTCTAGTGCCTAGAAAGAACTGAACATAACAAGCACACAATAGATGTTTATGGGCTAGAGAGGGGAAAAAAAAAAAACTAGGAAAAGCACAGACTTAGTCTATAAGGTAATGGCAAAAAGTCCAACTCTATTATATATCACGTAAAGGTGACTGGACCAGAGAATAATCTATCCAGTTTGCAACTTTAGTCCCCTCTTCCATGTAATTTCTACACCATTCCACTTTTAACTTTGCATCTTTCAGCATGTCATCATTATCTTCGATAAGGACTACTGCACATTCAGCCCCATATCCACCAATCATAGAAAGATTTTGTATGATATCTTCAGGCCACTTCATTTAAACTGTATATTAGGGCCTAAGATGCTGGCTTATCCCACAATGCTGCCGCTGGGCTGGGAAAGCAAACCTCATCCCCCTGGCCAATCTTTCGCAGATACTATAGATTTAATTAAGGGAGCAAATTTAGTCACCTGTTCATGTATTTTTTTACTCTAAGTCATGATTCTCATAATTAGATTTTAATCCCTCCAGGTAAGAATAAATAGGACACATTTGGCATGATGCTTTTATGATGCTGGTCAGAGTAGATCTCCCACTTCCCAAACATTAAAAATATGCAATCAATTTTCTGGAAGAAAGCTTGGAAGTGTTGTTTGTTTCAACACATTCTTCAAAAGCCACCAGATATTTCTACCCAGTTGAGGGGGTTATCGTCCCCTCCATTAGTCTTTTCATTTCTTCCCTTTGTGCCACCTCTCAATTGGACAACATGAATCATTTTCCCACCATGCAGCCAATGTTACAAGTCAAATACTAGGTCAGATACTTCCTCCTTGATATTCTCTTGGCCTCCCAAGAGCAAAGTACTTAAGGTGCTCAAAATAAAGAGTCCTCTTTTTGCATCATGTGTCATGCTTTGTTTTGATGGCATTAAATTCAGTGTGTCACCCTGGATCATGATAAATTCAGGCTAAGTTGATGGTCTGCACACCCAACATTCTTACCACTTCAGGAGCGTTCTATGCCAGTCAATAAGGGGTGGGACAATTAACTCTCTAAATGTTACTATTATAATGATATCAAATATTTATATTTACTAATAATAGCTATTTTTGATTCATTGTTTTGTAGTATTTTTCCCTGAAAATATTTTTTAAAACATCTGTAGAATTTTGTTTCCATTATAAAGACTCAGTTTTGACAAATATGTTTTGTTCTAAAAGAATAAAAAAGTTATAATAGAATTTCACAAAGACACTAGAACCATTCTATTCTTTCTGGTAGTGTGAGATATAATCATCTCTACTATTGTCTTTATAATTATTAAAAATATGTATAGGTATGCATTTCAAAACTTCCTTGGGGAATCCTCTCTAGAGCATCATAAGCATTGCATTTGAATAGTTGTTATGCTTTTCCAATAGGCAGGAGCCTTCCAGTTTATACTCGTTTCCATGTAATTTTTTTCTTTGTAAAGGAGAGAAAGGAACTGAGGTCACCAAAGGGAATAGGGGAGGGGGAAGAAGGGTTATTGAGAAAATGGTAAAGGGTCACAAAAAATGATTACACTGTTTAATGGTAAATACAGTAACTATCCTGATATGAGCATCAGGTATTACACAAAGGTGTTGATATTCAATGCTGTACCCCACAGATATGTACAATCAATTATGCTTCAATAATAATAATAATAATAAAAACCTTATTGCTACTTTCTGGATCTACAGCCAAAAGATCTTGTGATTTGAATACCTCCAGAAGGCCAGATAATAGCTAAGCCATCCAACTAAGAATGTTTATTTTACTTCAGTTTTTCAAGATGGATTTCCTTTTGTCACCAAATTATTCATGATCCAATTAAATTTTGCTCTTCTCTAAGTTTTTGAATATGTAAAAAAATGTCATTAGTATTTTATAGTTTTAAAAAGTCTCGTAAGTAACCTTCTGGCTTTCATTTTTCTGTTTAATATTATCTTGTGAGTCTAAAATTTGTTTACTTTAATAATTTATATTTTCTCACAAGTGTACAGAATACATTGGGACAAGATACCCTATAAAGAACGAGTAATTTTGTTTTTATATATGCTGCTGCTATTAATACATCCCAAAAGAATGATGTCTTTAATACTGTGGGCTGATTATGGTGAGATCCACTATTTCTAAAACTCAAAGTGGTTATAGTTATCCTCAAGGCATGTACTTAAAAAAAGCTCTGGTACATTCTACCCCTGCCTTAATCAATATGTAGATGACAAAAATGTAGAGTCACCCTTATTGCTTGTGACAAAGTAGTAATTTTGGGAATCCCAAGTTTGTGATTGTAACCAAGAAAGCTTATATCTAACCAATTCTATTTTACTATAAAATAAATATGTAGAATTGGAGATGGTCAGACTAGGGACTAAAACATGTTCACAGTTTGGCCTTATTCATTCAATACATGCTGGAAAGGAAAACATTAAATCTGGCAGTTAATACCAAGACACAAAAGTGCTTAGTCAGGAAGAATCTATTAGGCTACCATATTAACAATATGAAATATCCTTCAAAAAATGTCTATGCACTATTTTGATTTAAAAGAAAGAGCTGTTCTTCAACCTTCCTCCACTGTCATCACTTACGTACAATCATTGACTAAGTCCTATTGATTTTACCCCTTAAATGTATCTCAAGTTCATACTATTCCTGCATTGCCACTATTCCAGGAAAATATCTGGAGCCCAGACCATGACAGAGCCCCTACTGCTGGCAAAGGACAGGATGAATTAGAAAACCATACCTTTTAGGCACAGAGACATACAGCCTGTCCAGAACTTAAAAATAGGCTACTTCTGTCAAGGACTCCCAGCAGACTAAATAACAAGGAATAGCAGTCTACCACCAGGAAAGAGAGAGGATTAGGGATCAGACCCTCTTGAACAAATAGATGCATATGGAGGCCTTAAAATCAAAGGAGAAGTAGAAACATTGAGATAAACCTTAGACGAATTGGTTCTCACCCCAAGCACAAAGTAAACCCAGGAAAATTAGAAGCTGGTAGGGCATAGACGTAATCATAGCAAAAGCCAACAACAACAACAACAACAACAAAAACCCAATTCAGCTCATTTGCTCACTAGATCAATTCTACTCTCCAAACTAATGGCATAGGACAAGAAGAGTGCATATTTCTAGGCTTAACTACCATTTACCTTAGGCTGTAAAGTTCTACACACTGTATGCAATATCAATCAAAAATTACAAAACACAAAAAAATCAATAAGTGACACACTCTCAAGAGACAAAACAATCAACAGAAAAATATTTATAAAGGATTCATATGTTGAAAATATAAAACAGATCATTTAAAATAAATATGATTAATATGTTAAAGACCTCATGAAGAATTTATTAGACAGATGGAAACAACAATACATTGAATGAAAATATGAAAGAAAAAATCCAATAGAAATACCAGAAATAAAGGATTCTATAACAGGGATTAAGACTGTCTTAGGCCAACTCAACTGTAGATTCAACAAAGCTTAAGAAAGAAAAAGTGAACTTGAAAATAGGTTGAAAGACATTATTCAAGCTGGAATACAAAGAGAAAAACATAGTAAAAAAATGCAAAAACAAACAAACAAAAAACAACAACACAAAAAAACTAGAACAGAGCACCCAAGAGCTGTTGAAAAATATCAAATAGCCTACCATATGCATAATTTGAATCTCAATAAAAGAGAAAGAGAATGGATGAAAAAAATATTCGAAGAAATAATGGCTGAGGATTTTCCAAAAATAATGAAACACATTAAACCACATATTTAGAATGCTTAAAGAATTCCAAGCAAGATTCATACTATAATATACACTTATGACATACAAGATACTTAAGGCAAATTTAAAGAAAATATTGAATTCTAATCAGAGAAAAAAAGACACATCACATGTACAGTAACAAAGACAAGACCTGGGACAGATTTCTCATGAGAACTATATTACACAGAAGATGATTCAATGTGATGTAAAATGATGAAAGAAAAAATAAAAATCTATCAATCCAGAATTCAAAACACAGTAAAAGTCTTTCAAAAAGGACAGAGAAATTTTTGATAGAACTTACTAGAAAAATATTTTTACTGCTAAGAATATAAAGGAATTTCTCTAAGGATTATTGTAGATAGATAAGAATTAGATCTACACAATGAAATGAAGATTTCTAGAAATGATGAAATTGAAGATAACTATAAAAGTCATATAAACTTATTTTCATTTGCTGTAGAAGATAATTGGCTGGCTAAAGCAAAAAATAATATCAATGCATTTTGTGTTTATAGCATTTTAAAAAGTACTATATATGACAAACATAGCACAAAAAATAGAAGAAAAGAAATTGAGAGCATACTTTTTCTAAGTTCTTACACTACACATGAAGTGATATACTATTTGAATAGAGACTGTGATTAATTAAAGATGCACATAATAAACCAAGGGCCAGCAAATACTTTCTGTAAAGGGCCAAATAGTAAATATTTTAGCCTTTTTGTACCACTTACAAACATTTGTATGTTTTGCTTTGCTTTGCTTTGTTTTGTATTATAACCTTTCAGAAATGTAAAAAGCATTCTTAGCTTGTGACCATACCAAAACAGGCAACGACCAGATCAGGCCCATGGGGCAAAAATATTGCCAACTTCTGTGTAAACCATAGGACAACTAGAAAAAACCCATTAAAAAAAAAGTGTAACTATACAGTGAAGATAAAATAGAAGTATAAAAAATACTTATCCCAGATGCAGGACAAAAACAAAGAAAGAATTAAATGATGGATAACATAAATAGAAAACAACTAGCAAGAATGTATCCAATCATATCAATATTTACATTAAATCTTAAAGGTCTAAATACAAGTTGAAAGACAGAGATGGTCAGATTGGATAAAAATAGTAAGACTCTTTTTTATGCTATCTATAAAATAAAGCTAGAAAAAAAAGAAAATACCAAGTAAACTCTAATCCAAAGAAAGCTAAAGTGACTAGATCAATAGCAAACAAAATATGTTACACTTCTTGCCATGTAACAGAGACACAAAAAAGATCAAAGCAGCATGAATGCAATGAGAAGCCCAAAGGGACTGAACCTCAGCAACTCATCTGTTAGAAGGAGAAACTGGGTACAGCCCTAATTCAAAGTTAGCTTCTGATTTTATTGTAAAGACAAGGAAATTTCACAAGAAAAATCAGTTGATTCAATCATTTCAAAAGTACACAAAAACATGGGCAACGTGACAAAAGTTGTCAACAGCTAAGTATAGCTTAAACAATAGAAACTAGTAACATCATTTAAATTAACAATGTGAGGTGTCAAGATGGTGGAGTAGTCGGTTCCTAGTGGTGCTCTCTCCCACAGAGCAAATAATTTGCAGCTTTTGAGGAGCAGTGACAGAGGACCCAAAATCTGTGCTGGAATGGGCAGGAGCTGCCCGCTGTGGGACCCCAGTTCAGGTTACTCCCCATTTCATAGAGAGACTTTAGAGCTTTGGGGCCCACACTCCCCGAGCCTCCCAGCCAAAGAAGGCAAGCAGGGCCAGTGCAGAACTTACAGCACAGGCTGTCCCATCTCTGTGAGTGAACTGAGAGGCATGGGTTCCCAATCCCTGAACCAGATGAGCCAGTGAAGGCTGACAGGGAGAGAGTTTTGACCCAGGCCCATCCCGTCTCTGTGAACAGCATGAGAGGCTCCGGGATCCTAAGCCCTGAGTTAGACAAGCTGGTGAATGCAGGCAGGGTGGGACTTCTGGCTCAAGCTGTCCGTCTCCATGAGAGACCTGAGAGGCATGGGCTCACAAGCCCCGAGCCTGACAGGCTGGTGAAGGCAGGTGGGGCAAGACTTCCAGCCCAGGCCATCTGTCTCAGTGAGCTACTTGAGAGGCTCTGGTCTCCCACACCACCCAGCCAGTGAGCGAAGGCAAGTGGGGTGGGACTTCCGGTCCAGGCTAGTTTCTGCTGTCCAGAAACACCAGTTGCTTTAGGATCCAAGCCAGACATCAGGGTGAAACAAGTGAACAGGGTTAACCCCGGCCACAATTACAAAACACCAAAGGAAAGAAACTAGAAATATGAAAAATCAAGAAAGTACACCACCACTAAGGGAAATTAATAACTTGCAAGTGCTAGATCCTATAGAACAGGAAATCATTGAAAAGACAGACAAGGAATTTAGAGTAACTATTCTAATGAAACTAAATTAGACACAAGAAAACTCAGTGAAAGAACACAATGAAATGATAAAAAACATACAGGATCTGAAAGAAGAAATGTGTCGGGTCCGCCGCCGGCCGACCCGAACAGCCCTAGCCTCATTCCTTTGGTGGGCGAGCAAATGGCCCGGATTCCTCTTTCCCTCCTGTCCCCTTTGGAAGGAGACGGGGGAAGAGAGCCGTGAAGAGAAGTGAGCACACCGCCGGCCCCAACCAGCCTGGTTAAAGGACACTCAGACGCGGCGGGGGTTCTGTCAAGCAGTTCCGTTTATTATCACACAAGCACTTGCTTTTATAGGCAGATGGGGAGGGGAAGTTTTAACATCCTATCAGCTTAAAGGTCAAGAGCATGCATCCTGTCTCAATGCCTAGCTATTGCAATCACGCAGTGTTCACGAGCGCGGTGGCCAATAAGGGCTAAGGCAAGGTTCCCGCAGACACTCCCACCCTACTTCCTCCTGGTGCCGTCTTAGGCTGCCACGTTAATCCACTTGCAATGTCACTTAAGGTGGCGTTAGTTTTTAAGGCCCGACAGAAATGTACAAAGAAATCAATGCCTTGAAAAAGAATGTAGCTGAGCTTGTGGAGATGAAGGATTCATTCAAGAAAATAAAAAACACAACACAGAGTTTAAGCAGCAGACTTGAACAAGCAAAAGAGAATTTCTGACCTCTAAGACAGCCTGTTTGAATTATCACAGGCAGACTGGAAAAAAGAAAAAAGAATTTAAAAAATTGAAGAAAATTTAAGAGAGACAACTGACAACCTTAAGCACTCAAATATCCAAATCATGGGTATTCCAGAAGGGTAGGAAAAAGGAAATGGCATCAAAAACATACTCAATGAGATAATAGCAGAAAAATTCCCAGGTATAGGGAAAGTCACAGATCCCCAGACTCAGGAAGCCTAAAGATCACTAAACACATTCAACCCGAAAAGGTCCTCTATGAGACATGTGATAATCAAACTGACAAAAATAAAAGAAAAAGAGACAATCTTAAAAGCTACAAGACAGAAGTGGCAAGTCACTTATAAGGGAGCCCCAAACAGAATAACATCAGACTTTCATCAGAAACTCTAAAAGCCAGAAAAGAATGGGATGATATATTCAAAACACTAAAGGACAAAAATTGCCAGCCAAGAATACTTTACCCAGCAAGGCTTTCCTTCCGAAATGAAAGACAAATAGTATATTTCTCAGACAATCAAAAACTGTGGGAGTGCACTACCACACGATCAGCTCCACAAGGAATTCTCAAGAAAGTATTCGGCTTGATACCACAAAAACAACCATCACTGTCATGAATACACAAGAAAGAACAATAACTACTAGCAAAACAAAAATGCTAACCAAAGAGAGAAAAAATAGTTTATTTATCACCCAAGAAACCAACAAATACAGAAGACAAACAGAAGATTTGAAAGAAAGGAACAAAAGATATTTAAGACATCTAAACAAAATTCAGCATAATGCTAGGAGCAAATCAACACCTTTCAATAATAACTCTGAATGTAATGGGACAAAATTACCCACTTAAAAGACACAGACTGACTGACTGGATTAAAAAGATGGACCCAACAATATGCTGTCTCCAAGAGATTCACTTGACCTGTAAAGACACACATAGACTAAGAGTGAAAGGATGGAAAAAGATATATCATGCAAGTAGAAATGAAAAACGAGCTGGGGTAGCTATTCTTCTATCAGATAAAATAGACTTTAAAGCAAAAACCATTAAAAAAGATAAAGATGGTCAATATATAATGATAAAAGGACCTATCCATCAAGAAGACATAAAAACCATAAATATATACGCACCTAATGTTGGAGCAGCCATATTTACAAAGCAAACAATATTAGATCTAAAAAAAGAAATAGACACTCACACCATAATATTGGCAGACCTGAACACCCCACTCTCATCATTGGATGGATCATCTAGGCAAAAAATCAACAGAGAAACACAAGATCTAAACAAAACTTTAGACTAGTTGGATTTGGCAGATATATATAGAACATTCCACCCGACAACCTCAGAATTCTTCTCATCAGCACATGGAACATTCTCCAGGATAGACCACATGTTAGGTCACAAAGCAAGCCTTAACATCTTTTAAAAAATTGGAGTTATTCCACGTATTTTTTCTGATCACAATGGATTAAAATTATAAATCAATAATAAATGGAACTCTGAAAACTATACAAACTCATGGAAATTAAACAAAATTCTACTTAATGACATGAGGGTCCAAGAAGGAATTAAATAGGAAATCAAAAACTTTCTTGAAACTAATGAAAATAATGACACATCATACCAAAACCTGTGAGATACTGCAAAAGCAGTTTTAAGGTGGAAATTTATTGCATTAAATGCTTACTTCAGAAGAATAGAAAGATCGCAAATAAATAACCTAACACTTCACCTTATAGATCTAGAAAGACAAGAGCAATCCAAACCTAAAGTTAATAGATGGAAAGAAAGAAGATCAGAGCAGAGTTAACTGAAATAAAAACATGAAGAACAATACAAAAGATCAATGAAACGAAAAGTTGGTTCTTTGAAATGATTAATAAAATCAACAAACCTTTAGCAAGACTAACTAAGAAAAGAAGAGAGAAGACCAAAATAATAAAAATTAGAAATGAAAAAGGTGATATTACAACAGACACCTCAGAAATATGAGGAATCATTAGAGACTACCATAAACATCTATATGCCAACAAATTTGAAAATCTGAAGGAAATGGATAAATTTCTGGATGCATACAAATTACCAAAACTGAGCCAAGAAAATATAGAAAATCTGAACACACCAGTAACAATAAAAGAGATGAAAGCTGTTATCAAAAGACTCCAAACAAAGAAAAGCCCAGGACTGGACAGGTTCACTGCAGAGTTCTACCAAATCTTCAGAGAGGAACTGACACCAATTCTCTACAAACTGTTGCAAAAGATTGAGACAGAGGCCATTCTCCCAAACTCATTCTATGAGGCATATATCATCCTGATACCAAAAACAGGCAAAGATGCATCAAAAATAGAAAACTACAGGCTAATATCCTTGATGAATACAGATGCAAAAATCTTCAATAAAATACTAGCTAACAGAATACAGCAACACATACAGAAAATTATACACCATGATCAAGTGTGATTCATCCCAGGGATGCAAGGTTGGTTCAACATACACAAATCAATAAATGTGATACACCACATTAATAAAAGCAAACACAAAAAACACATTATCATCTCTATTGATGCTGAAAAAGCATTTGATAAAATTCAACACTCATTCATGATAAAGTCTCTCTACAAGTTAGGTATAGATGGAAAGTATCTCAACATAATAAAGCCATATATGATAAACCCACTGCCAATATCATCCTGAATGGGGAAAAGCTGAAAGCTTTTCCCTTAAAAACAGGAACTAGACAAGGGTGCCCACTCTCACCACTCCTATCCAACATAGTGTTGGAAGTATTAGCCAGAGCAATCAGAGAAGAGAAGGAAATAAAGGTCATCCAGAGTGGAAAGGATGAAGTCAAGCTGTCCCTTTTTGCAGATGATATGATCCTATATATTGAACAGACTAAAGCTTCTATAAAAAAACTCCTAGAGTTGGTAAACAATTTCAGCAAAGTTGCAGGGTACAAAATCAACACACAAAACTCAGTAGCATTTCTATACTCCACCAGTGAACATGCAGAAAAAGAAATCAAGAAAGCTAGCCCATTTGCAATAGCCACCAAAAAAAAAATAAAATATTTACCAATAAAGCTGACCAAGGATGTGAAAAATCGCTATGAAGAGAACTACTACAAACCACTGTTGACAGAAATTAAAGAGGACGCAAGAAGATGGAAAGATATCCCATGCTCTTCGATTGGAAGAATTAACATTGTGAAAATGTCCATATTACCCAAAGTGATCTACAAATTCAAGGCAATCTCCATCAAAATTCCAATGACATTTTTCTCTGAGATGGAAAAAGCTATCCAGACATTTATATGGAACAACAAAAGACCATGCATAGCCAAAGCAATCCTGAGCAAAAAAAATAAAGCTGGTGGCATAACACTACCTGACTTTAAACCATATTACAAAGCTATAATAACCAAAACAGCATGGTACTGGCATAAAAACAGACATAAGGATCAATGGAACAGAACAGAGAACCCAGAAGATAACCCATATGCCTACAGCCATCTGATCTTTGACAAAGGCAGGAAGTCTACATACTGAGGAAGAGACACCTTTTCAACAAAAGGTGCTGGGAAAACTGGATAATCATATGTAGGAGAATGAAAGTAAACCCATATCTTTCACCATATACCAAAATCAACTCAAAATGGATTAAAGAATTAAATATACACCTTCAAACAATAAAACTCCTTAAAGAAAACATAGGGGAAACACTACAAGAAATAGGAGTGGGTGCAAATTCATGAATAGGACCCAAAAAGCACAAGCAACTAAAGGTAAAATTAAAAAATGAGGTTATATCAAACTAAAAAGCTTCTGCACAGAAAAAGAAATAATCAACAGAGTAAAAAATAAATAAATAAATAAATAAAGAACAACCAATAGAGTGGGAGAAAATATTTGTTAAATATACATCTGACAAAGGATTAATATCCAGAATATACAAGGAACTCAAACAACTTTAAAACAGAAAAGCAAATAACCCAATTAAAAAATGGGCAAAGGAGCTGAACAGACATTTCTCAAAGGAAGATATACAAATGGCCAACAAACCCATGAAAAAGTTCTCAATATCACTCAGCATCCAGGAAATGCAAATGGAAACCACACTGAGATACCATCTCACTCCAGTTAGGATAGCTAACATCCAAAAGACTGAGAACGATAAGTGCTGGAGAGGTTGTGGAGAAAAAGGAACACTTATCCACTGTTGGTGGGACTGCAAAATGGTGTAGCCTTTATGGAAAATGATATGGAGCTTCCTCAAACAATTACAGATAGATCTACTATATGACCCAGTAATCCCACTGCTGGGAATATACCCAGAAGAATGGAAATCATCACGCTGAAGTGATACCTGTACTCCAATGTTTATTGCAGCTCTATATACAATAGCCAAGAGCTGGAACCAGCTGAAATGTCCATCATCTGATGAATGGATAAAGAAACTGTGGTACATCTACACAATGTAATACTACTCTGCTATAAAAAAGAATGAAATACTACCATTCGCAACAACATGGATTGACTTAGAGAAAATTATATTAAGTGAAACAAGTCAAGCATGGAAAGAGAAATGCCACGTGTTTTCACTTATTTGTGGGAGCTAAAAATTAATAAATAAATAAACACACAAACAAATAACGGGTGGGGGTAGAAGAATGAAAATCAAGTACAATGTATTTTGAGAAGTAAAATAAAATAAAATAAAAATATAATAATAATAATTAATTAATTAACAATGTGACATTCCAAAGTACAATTTGTGAAAAGCTAAATTGATCAAACTGCAATCCTTATCTAATCCAAAATATAACCTCTCCTTAAATGATTTAAGCAAAAGTTGCATTATTATGATTGAATCTAAGTGCAATTGTCTCTACAGTTTCCATCAACAAACAGCTTGCCCTTAGCAAACATTTTTAAAATATTTTTCCCTACAGCAATTTTTTCAACATTTTTAAACAATGATCAGTATGTTAAATAATTAAAGTACATAATCCCATCCCTAAACAGTGATTCGAGTTGATTAGATAGGCCATTGCCCACTAGCTGTAGGCTTTTGCCTCCTAGCTGACGACTTTTGTCCCATACATGCATGAACTAAAACCGTATCTAAAAATCAACCAAGAATCAACATATATTTGATTAGAATTGATTAGATGGGCTTATGCTCCACTAGCTGTGGGCTCTTGCCTCTTAGCTAATGACTTTTGTCCCATACGTTTTTTAGCTAAAGAGCCCTGTCTAAAAATCAAACAAGAATCAAGATTTTTAACCTTCTACAAAAATAGACTTCACAACATGAAATATTACAGGAAAGAATTTCTTGAGAAGAGAGAGCAATCCCAAATGTCTACGCACTGAATGACAGAAATTCAAAATACATGAAGCAAAAGTGATAGCACTAAAAAGATCCATATAAAAATCCACACCTATAACTAAAGACTTCAGCATTTCTTACTCATTAATTGATTAAATAAGTCGACAGAAAATCAGTTAGGAAACAGAGGAACTGAATAGCTATATCAAACACCTTAATCTAATTGACATTTTAAAAAACACTCCAATTGACAACAGGAGAAGAAAATGACACATATATGGTCAATTGATTTCAACAAAGGTGCAGAGTGAGTTCAAAAAAACATAATGTTTTTAACAAATTGTGCTGGAACTGTTGGATATACATATGCAATGACAGATTTTTTTAAAAAGTAATAAACATGATCTAAACTTTATATGATATACAAACATTAGTTACTAATATATTATTAAAAATATTTTTAGAAGAAATCATAAGTGAAATTTTTATTGGCTTACAATTGTGCAGGGGTTGGCAAATAATTGCTCATAAGCAAAATAATGTTCACCATCTGCTTTGGCAAATAAAGTTTTACTGAAACACAGCTACATCCATTCATGTACTTACAGTAGAGGCAAGTAATTGTGACATTGTACGACCCAGAGAGCCAAACATATTTTCCATCTGTTCTTTTTCAGAAAAAGATTGCCAACTACTCAATTTCTTGGATACAACACCATAAGCAAAATTTATAAATGAAAAATGTGATAGATAGGAACTTATAAAAAATTAGAAGTGCCTACTTTTTGAAAAATGATGTTTAAAAATTAAGACAAGTTACTAACTGGAATAGAATATTTGCAGATCAGATACCTGATAAAAGACTTGAATACAGAACATATTAAAAGAAGCTCAAAACTCAATAATCAGAAGACAACACAGTTTTTAAAATGGGCAAAATATTTGAACAGATACTCCACCAAGGAACATACACAAATGATAAATAAGGATATGAAAAGATACTCAACATCATTAGTCATTAGAGAAATGCTAAATAAATCACAAAAGATGTCACTACATACCAATTAAAATGGCTAAACTTAAAAAAAATTCTGGCATTATCAGAACTATTGAAGGAGTTTCAGAACAACTGGAACTCTCATACACTGTTGGTAGAAAAGCAAAATGGAAATATTTTGGCAGTTTCTTAGACATTTAAACATGCATTTAGCCTAATAATCTCACCCTTTGCTGTTGCTTTGCCTCCCACGGATTTGGCACCTCTATTCCCCTGGGTGACCGAGCCACCAAAGATTACTCAAAGCCCATCTCTTCTGAGCAGTGAGAAGCCCCCCAAAGGGGTTAATCTCCCAGAACCCTCAAGATGGAGGCATTCCTTCCATTTGGGAAATTAACCCCAAATTGGTGTTCTCTTCCCGCATTTATTCTCCAGACCAGGAAGTTTCAGGAAGAGAACATAGGTGGGGTTTTTGCTAAGTGTAGTTTAACAAGTTTAACAATAGGCATTCTATAAAGCAATTTTCAAGAAGTTAAGTTGATCCACCAACAAAAGCTTGATCTTAACAAACATTCTCTTCTTACAGCAATTTCCCAGTATCTTTACATATCAATCAGTAACCTGTCTGTCTTTGAGTCAGCAACCTTGCTGTGTTACAATTCTTTATCTTAAAAGAGAGACTGTAGCCTGGGGAATATTTCCTTTCCTTGCAAGGTCAATATTTGAAACTGCAAGGCTTTGGAAAACCAGACCCTCTGTAGTATATTTGCTTTATGCATACTCCACACTTTGTTAACTAACCAAAAGAAACAAAAACAAAAACATGTTCATCTAAAAATCTGTACATGAACATTTATAGTGCCTTTATTCATAATCACCTCAAACCAGAAACAAACAAAATGTACTTCACTTGTTAAATATATTAACAAACTGTGTTGCATCCATACACTGGAATACTATTCATCAATTAAATGAAAACTACTGACCATACAACAACATGGGTGGATCTCAAATGCATTATACTAAGTGGAAATAAACAGACTCAAAGTGGTACATACTTTGAATCCATTTATATTATACTCAAGAAGAGGCAAAATGATAGTGAAAGAAAATTGATCAGTGGCTGGCTGCTAAGGGAAGAGCCTTGGGGATGAGGGTGAATTATGAAAGGGCACAAGGGAATTTGTTTGTAGCAATGGATCTCTTCTAAGTCTATCATAATGATGGTTAAAAGACTATATTCTTTAGTCAAATCACATACATTTGACCACTAAAAATGGAATGGTGACTGCTATTATATGTAAATTATACTTTAAGAAATCTTACAGAAATAACACATCATAATTGACACTGACATAAAACAATGTTTTATTCCAAAAATATAAAGATGTAAAAGTAAATAGGTGAAAATGTATATCATGCTTATAGATAGAACAATATAATATATTAAGGTGTTAGATCTCAACTAATAAATTTATAAATACATGCAATCCTGGTTAAAAACTGGTTCTATTTATATGGATTATGTAGAAAATAAAGATCTACAAAGTGTCAAGTCAACTTAAATTTTTTTCCTGATAAAATTTTAAGCTGTACTATAAAACTTTAGTTATAAAAACAGTACGAGTAGAGTGGGCATATGAAGCAGAACAAAAAACTCAAAAAGTGATGTGTGTGTGTGTGTGTGTGTGTGTGTGTGTGTGTGTGTGTGTGTGTGTGTGTGTGTAGATATATACACACACATGCACTTATGATATAGTAAAGTTGGTACCACAAAGCAATGGAAAATAGAAGATTGTTTAATAGATAAACTTGAGAAAACCTGTTCACTTTTTGAGGAAAATAATTTGTCACCTTCCTACCTTGGTTTAACACCTACATGTGAAACATGAAGATATGATATGAATAGAAGAAAACAGGGGCATATGGTAATGACATAGGGTTGGGGAAAGAATTCTGAAATAAGAACTAAAAGTTCAAATAATAAAATGAAAAATGATGAATTGACTACAATCATATTTAAAGTTTGTGCTCATAGAAGACAGCCAATGTCAAGTTAAAGAATAGATATAAAACCACACAGTAAGAAAAAGAGAGGAAAAACAATTCTTAAAAATAGGACAAAGGATAAATATAACTCATTTCTAGAATGGAAAGCCTGCATGGAAAAACAAACAAACAAACAAACAAACAAACAAACAAACAAAAAACATAAACCAAACTGTGATGAGATGTTTAAACTCACTGGTAATCAGAAAATTGCAAATTAAAATAATAATGAAAAGCATCTGTGAAACATAAGAATGATAAAAAATGTGGGCAGTACAAAAAAATGATAATGCAGTATGTAACATTGGTACAAATAGGTACAGTTATTCTGGAATGAAATCTGGTACTGATTAATAAAAGTAAGTATATGTCTATGATACAGCTCCCAGTCACCACATATGGGTATACACGTATATATCCTAGAGAAATTACAGCATGAGTCCGTAAGGTACTATAAGCGAGGACGCTAATCAAAGTATTTGTGTTAGTGGGAGTTGAAGGCAACCCAAATGCTCTTTTCTATAGAGATTCATGCCACAATTATACTACAAAATAATCTGCAACAATTAGAGCAATGACCAGGTGAACACAAAGCAGAATGAGTAGATCGTCAAAATAGGAAGCTACATCCATAGAGTTAGAAACTGAAATTTATATAAATGTAAAACACAAAGGCACTACATGCTATACATTGATGGGTGGATGGGTACATATCTAAGGACTTTTATTAGAATGGATACTTATGGAGTGCAAAGAACATGGGTTACAAAGAAAGAAAAATAAGATAAATACATTTGAGGTAAGAGCATAGGAATTTATTAGAGCACCACTAAAACTAAATTGTACTAATTAAAATATAGAGCACTATTAAGCTATGTAGCGCTCCACAGCAAATAATTGCATAGGAAATGTGGAATTAGTACTTGGAAAATTCCAATGCTTAGCTGATAACTATTTAGGCTATTTATTACATTCTCTCTAGTTCACTTTTACTACCAAGACAGAATAGCTGTTTTTGTTTGCTTGTTTATAATTTTTTCTTCCCCTTACTTGGTTTTGTATATAATACATCCTTAAAGGCAGTCTTTCTTCACACAGCATTTTTCACAGTCTTAGAATTGTGAATTTATTTTCTCAATGTGCATATATATATATATATATATATGTATATATATATGCACATATATATGTGCATATAAGGTATACACACACACACACACACACACACACACACACACCCCTTATTTAGAAGGCTTGAACATATAAAGCATGTTCAAATCCTTCTGTTAGTTCTACAAACATGCAGTAAGGTGTCTTAATAAACTTCGCTCTACAGCACGGACCTTAGACATATAAATAGTAGTCATACAAAGCAACAAAATTTTATTTAATGTGCTGGTGACATTTTCGTCAAGACACTAATCTTGGCTGAACATATATTAAGTGTCATTGTTATTTCTAAATTTTTAAATATTGTAGAAGAATTATACAAAAATGTCTGTAGTAATGTAATTTACATCCATATTTTAAACTCTTCAGCCTTTTTTTTTTTTTTAAGAGTTCCCCTTCTGGACTTCTAGCAAGATTATAACCCCATGTTATTGGTCTAATAATAATAAAGAATGATGGTAGGACACTTAGGAAATGCCACTCTATGTGAAACAGAATGTAATGTGATTTTAGATCTGGAAATCGCTGGTGGTGAGCAGAGTGCGAATAAATATCAAATGTCTTCTCTTTAGCACTAAACGTAAAATGTTCCAAATCATCTTATCCAACTCTACATGTTAACTTAAATGTAAATGCACATATTGAACGCAATAGTGGAATAGCAAACAGAATTCACAACAGAACAAGTAATGTGATTGGGGATGCTGTTTTACTGTATTTTTTAATGCCAAGAAATAGCAAATGTAATTGGTTTTTAAAAACATATACCATAGGGTACTTAGGGTGTTAGAAAAGATAGAGCTGCACTATCTATAATCTGAACTGCATTTAAACTTCAGTCTTGTAATACAAGAGATTAAGATAGGATCCTTACCTAGGCAACTTTACTAAAACAGAATCTAATACACCAGTACTAAATGGTTAATAGCTACTTTAGAGCATACCGTCACATCTATAAGTTAGCCTGCTTGCTAAGATATCCATGCAGTGATGAGTTCACTTTCTTGATTTGAAGACAATTCTGATTAAGACCACAAAGTGACTCCTGTTATACCTTAAGAAATCCAAAATTTTACATTATAACAATTGCTGTTTTGTCTAAGTGAAAGGCATTTGATACAATGGTATACTCACTGAAGATTTAGTTGTTACCAAGATCATTTAGAAATCTAAATTATACTAACAAAATAATTTGTCACATTTTGAGGCAAAAGCACAGTAATGACAATCTCAAGATTAAAGTCTCTAGACATACCAATCTGAACAAAATAAACTTTCTTTCAAAGAACTCATAATTTTAGTTTCTGCCCATCATTTACTGCCTTCTATGTTATTTCTCAAGTAGACTAAAGCTGTTCTCAATAAAATATTGTTTATATCAAATTTGATCCCTAAGTATCCCTTGATACAATGCAATAAATTATGGTATATATCCAAACAACAGAATAGCTTGGCATTATTAAAAAGAATGTACATCTATCTGTTTGTGTTATGGAATGTTCTTTAAAGCTTAGTATAATGTATATTGTATGATATATACTGGATTTAAAAAAAGGATTTTTATATCCACCTATAAATAAATATAAGAATAAAAATATTATGTTTACATACATGCTGGCACAAGCATATTATTTTTCCAGAAAGATGAAAAAATGTTGATGGTGAATAACTTTGAAAATAAAAATAGCATCAGGGAGCTAGAAGGGAGGCATATTTGCTCATCATTTTGTTCCATTTTGTACTATTTGTCATTTTTGGCAGATGATTGAGTTCATTTTATTTAAAATTAATAATTAATATTATGGGCAATTTTAATGTTCTCTATACTACAAAAACAACATGAATTGAATTTTCTAATAAAAGAAAAAATAAAGCAGGGGACAGGTAGATAGGGTAGAAGGAAGAAAGAATGGAAGGAAAGCAGAAAAGAAAAAACAAACTAGCTGAAGAATGCTTTCAAAGCAAATATAGATCTCTGTCCTCATTCTGAAGTGCCCTGGGTGAGAAAAAGTATTGTAGAGGCAAATGTAGTTTAAATATTTTTCCTAAATAAATGATACCCCTGGCATACTATTAACACAGAACTATTTAAATTTTCTTGATCTCTATCCACAATCTCATGTCAATTTGCTTAACCTTATTATGACTTCTCACAAAATGCTAAATATTTGGCAATTTCTTTTACATAAGATATTTTAGGAAGCTTTAAAACCTTTTTTTTTTTTTTAATTTATAGCATCAAAGCTTTGAAGTTAAGTGTTTTGCATTAGTTAACTGGTAATAAACAATTGTGAATAGTGCACAATTTTAAAGGACATTATGGTTGTAAAAATCATCATTCAATTTTCCATCCAGGTGTCCTTTTTAAAAATGAAATTTGGCAAAAACATTTGCTTAAGAAAATCTAAAAATTACTTTTGCATAAGAAAAAATATTAATAAGCTATAAAGCCTAGTTTTCATGTGTATAATAAAAAAAATTCAACTGCTTCCGTAATTTTAAATTATTTTAAACTTGTCTATAAATTGTGAAGATTTTCTCTAAGTAGGATGTAGAAATTATCTCTAATATGAGTATATATATTTCGATCCTTCTATGAATTTATTCTAACAATATAGTCAATTGTACATTTAAAAAAGAATGTGAAAATTTATTGTAGAATTGCTCATAATATTGACTATTTAAAAATGACCAAAATATCTAACAAAATAGGATTGGTTTTAGAATGTATGTTATAAAAAATTATGCTATTATTATAACTTAAGAAACATAGAACTATATGCATTGCCAGATACATTCATAATGGATGTTTACTTAACAATCACAATGTAAAATGCATGATTTATTTTTTTGTTTGTAAAAATTATTCCATTTTTTTCTTCAAAACAAATGGGTATAAAAAATAAAAAGTCTGGAAAGATCACCTTAAAATGTTCCTAATATTTGTTTCCAGTTATTAGGATAAATAGTGTCTTTCTTCTTTATTCATACATGTATTTTCAAGTTATTCTACAATAAAAATTTACTATTTGGTTAATAGAAGTACAGCAAAAATAAGCAAGCTATAAAATACAAACTGAAATTGGATTATCACATCTCTCAAACAAAATATGATTTCTTCTACTTTACTCATTCCTAAAGTCTCAACACAAGTATCTGTCTGAGAAGCCCTCTTTGAATTTTGCAGCTTAATTTGTTCATACTGCTTTGTCTCCAGTTTGCTTACCCTTATTTTTTAATATTGCCTATCAAAAAGAGAGCCAGTATTTAATAACAAGCCTAATTTTCCTCTGAATTCCTTGAAAACTGGGACTCTGTATCTCCACTGATGAGGAACAATCTGATAATTAGCATTTCTTCAGTGTGGCTTAACTTAAATCCAAAAATATAAGAATGAAAAACTTTAAAATACCTGTCAACCAGTCCAAATGTACCAAATTCTGGTCAACCCATAGATAATTACACATGTAATCTGTTTGTAAATAACTTTTACAAGGAAAAAAGTCTTCTTGAAAATATATGGTGCTTAAAAGCCATCAGTCATTGGGTGATTTCTGGAGATTTTATCACATTCATAGTGGTAAAATAACAAGGATACAATTGTTTATTAATAGATGTGACCTCAAGAAGAAATTCAATTCACTATTGATGGAACACATCAAAAATCAATAAATGTAACACTGAAAATATTTTTGACACATCCCTTTGTAAGTTGGCAAACATGGGGCCAGCTATTTGCCTATCTACGCTCACATCTATTTTCGGTCTTTTTACTTGCTCTGCTGTTTATAAGGATCTACATTTATGCAGACTCCCTTTGCCAACTGACTTAGAGTTAGGTTTAGCCAATTGTAGGCATTAGTAGAATATTACAGAACAGGAGAAGGAGGAGGAGAGAAATCAATGTACATCTCCTTTGTCACTCTGCAGCTGATGTTGTTACAGTGTCTAGCTCTCCTCAGTGGCTCCAGCTCCTAACAGACAGTTCCTGTCTCCAGGTTTTTGGTGCATACCTGCCAATCTCCACTGTAGTTCTAGATCCCATTGAATGACCCTGGCTTCCAGGTTCTACAACGTCATTTCTGCATATTTCTGCCAAGCTTAGGGTTGTTTCCTGATATTTACTATTCTTTAGGTTGCTTCACTGGTTCTTTAACTCTTCTATCTCAAATTTAATCAATTCATTGCATCGAATTCCCTATGTTTGAAATAACTAAGGTGTTTCTTCTTTTCTTGTCTGGACACCTTTTAAAACAGCAGCTAAGTTTTTGATGGTTTGTTTGTTTGTTTTGTTTTTTCCAACTTACAATGAAAGCTGGAATGCAAAATGCTTCAAATGCACTATTTAGTAAGAGATCTAGTTTATCTGGTTTACCGGCTCTGGAAACCACATTATTAAATGTAAATACAATTGCATATACAATTGTTCAACAATACCTGACAAAACTCTTTTTACTCAGTACTTAATTGCAAAAGGTACAATAACAAATAATTAATTAATAATGATTTAGCTCACCTTATGAAGTAAGCTGCTTATGAAAATTATTGACCAAAGTATATGAATTTTGTTATATGGTGATATATATTACACTCATTCACATAATTGGCTTAAGTAACGGACAGATGTAGATACAGTTGGATTGAGAGATAAATTTCCAATCTCTCCTTTTTTTCAAATTGATGGAGACCTTTGTCTCAAATACCTAATTGAAATGTCTTCATCCAGGATGTGCAATTTATATATCCTCTTCTGGTTACCACTGATCCACACTTCATGGACCATTTAATGGTATCTCACCTATTATTATAACTATAGATCTTAAGTTCTCTATAAATGGTTCAAAGCAAATTCTTAATCAAGTGTATTAAGGAAATTCCATACAACTATTCCAATTCACCACATAGATCCTGCCTACTTCAGGTGGTAAAGAATTTCTTGAGCTAATCCTACTCAGGCTCCTCTGGACTCTCTTCTCAACTAGACCCTGACTTTGGGGCTTCACTGTTCCTCTCTGCTTAGTCCAGTTTTAGCAAGAATCCTGATGAGTCAGTTTAGCAAAATTCCCCCACCCTTGACAGATTGTCAAGTTCCTTATCTGTCACCCTTAATATCTTACCACCCTGGCCTGCCTTCAGCAATAATCCTGTCAAGTCTATTTAACTAAAATCCCCATTAGACTTGGTTTCCTCTTAGAAATTTTCTATATACTAACCTCCACACTAGTTCTTGGCTATAAATCTCCACTTGACCTTGCTGTATTTGAAGTTGAGCTCAATCTCTGTGTCCTACTACAAAGTCCCTTTGTTTAATGTGGGAGCACAAATTTCTTCCACTGCTCTGTAAATATGGTTGGTGCAGCTACCTGTTTCTTACAAATGCCTTTTTAAGTTCTTTCTAAGCTGCTGTCATGGGCCAAGATTAAATTAAAACACAAACAAACAAACAACAACAACAAAAAATTCTGTTTGAATATGAAACAATCGTTTTCAAATTACTGTCTCCCTGAAACAAATGGCTTCATATCACTCAGAAAACATCACTCTTTTTACACTTCCTATGAAGCCTGTTTTGCTAATATTATGTATATAGTTGACAAATATTCCAATTTGAATGAAATGGCTGGGGATTTAAATGTCTCAAGATATAAACCCTAGATGCCTAGTTGTGTTTCACTATTAATATTTTGGCAGTTTCATATCAAGTTAGAAGTTATCATGTCGTGCCTCTAAACTCTTTCTACAAACCAACTTAATTATCCAGTCTTTTCTAAGGATTATGTCTTCATCTAGCAAGTTCTCTGAACCTTTGAAGTCTTGTCAAATTTATAATTTGGGCACAGCAATGCCCAATGCACAGCCTTGGTCATCTTCCGTAAGGATTCTGAGATCACATTATTCCACACTCCTGCAAGAATTAAGAGATGAGGGGAACTTTTGACTGCTTTGTCGACTTCTCATATTGCGTGATTAGCTCTATGACATGCCAGTTTGACCCATCTCTTAGTTTGTGTCTAGAGGATCAGTCAAAAAGGCAAGTGCCTGAGGAATTTTAATGTTCACAAGCTGTCAGCAGAAGTTATAAACCCATAAAAGATGTGCTTTAGTGATATGCAAGAAGGCATTCGTGCAGTACGGAACAGTGAAATTTGGAACCACTAACAATAGGGTCCAACCCTCAACTCTGCCACTACCTCGGTGACCTTAGACAAGTAGATGTTCTTTTCTCAGCCTAAATGTTTTACCTCCAATTTAAGCAGAATTGATATAAGAGCCATGGCATGACATTTTAAGAATGAGAAACCTGGAAGTTCCCTCCAGTCTATCTTCTTCAACTATCTGTTTCCAAAATCCTTCACATTGGAACTTTTTTCCAAACAGTTGTATAATGATAATGAAATTCAACTATGACAGCTTCAACAGGGTTGCATTTCATATTTGCTTAAAGGTAAATGTGAAACATGATCACACACACATTTTAGAAATAACCTCAGCAAAATTGTAATCATTGCAGCAAGAGTTTTTAATGGAATTAGAACTCTTTTCTGAGACACCTAACAGTACCTAAGAAATTCTGCCACCTGAAATAATTCTACAGAATAAATATGAATTCTTGACCCCCAAGGAACTCTTACAGGCTGAGAAGTCCACACTATAGTTAACATCTTCAAGGTTTTTAAAGTATGAGTTTCAAGCTACCAAATTTGTCTCTTAACTAATTCATTCAGAAACAATATTTCTCAGGTATGAAGAAAGTATCGTCATTTTCCAAGTGGATTTAAGAACTGACCCTGTCTTCTCATTGTAAAATGTTTTGCACAGTTGGTTAAAACTTAAGAGTCAGCATTTTTAGAGGGTTATCTTTATCTGTGTTGTGTGTGTGTGTCTCTGTAATGACAAAACAATGTGATATGGAAAAAAGACTCAAGTAAATGATTAATGGCATCACATAGGCAAAAACAATGCATATAGATGCATATATATACACATATATTCAAATATATATTTTATACACTCAAGTTATATGTCTATAAATATACATTTGAATACTTTATGTAGATAAGAATTTTTTCTAGTAGACAAAGGAGCATGACAATATAGAAGAAACAAGGAAATTTTAGTAAAATTCTACTATAAAGGAAATTTTGTATTTTAGAAATTTGTATTTATATGACACAATTATATAACATAAATTTAAAAATATTAATCTGATATTACTTTATTATAACCCCAGAATTTTTCTGATAAGACAATGTGATCTCTTTGTAGCATGTTTTAACTGCAGTAAAGAAGTCTTAACTGTATCCTATTTCTTTATTGAAAACAACTATTTCTACTACATTTCAATCCATTTTTGTGCATAGCTTTTATTTAATATTCATAGGAAATTTAATTTAATTTAATTCAATAATTTACCATTTTTTTCCATAACTACTGAGTCAAATTTGACTTTCTTTGAAATGAATATACATACTTCTTTATATGTAGTTAAATTTTGGGTGCAATGTATGAAGCCCATTTAATAATTTGCAAAGTACTTTTAGTTGTTTTTTCACTTTCTAAGAGATTGTTGATGGAAATCAACATGGAAAGGAAATTGTATAATCAAATTTCTTTAAAAGAATGTCATTGCTAGTGAAAGACAGGATTGATGACACAGAGAATTCATCATAACCATAATATATACATTTCCCAGATATACAAAGGTTGCCAGGAAGTTTGAATTATGAACTTCAATTGTTTTTTTCTGTATTTGAAATAGACAGCTACTAACAGTCAGAATAAGAGTATTGGAGAGCTTTCAGGATAGAGTTATTTTGAAATAGTTGGCATGGTTTCACATAGTTAGGAATATAGAGATTGACATAACATGGGAAGACTTTTAGAGATAATCATGGATATAGCGGACTAGCTGGACAGGTAATTATATTTTTGTGGTTTATGGTTGTGCAATTTAAGAATGCTGCTGAAAACTGCAATAAAAAAGAGCCAAAGAAAAATTAAAACAGAAAATATTTTTCTACAAACCCACCACATTTTATATACATATTAGATTTCACAGATGATTTATTCATGACCAAACATATACAGTCTTGCACGACATAACATTTTGGTCAGCAATGGGCTACATATACCATGATGGCCCCATAAGATTATAATAGGTATAACAAATAGCCTAGGCGAGTAGTAGGCTATCCCATCTAGGTTTGTGTAAGTACACTCTTTGAAGTTCACGCAGCTACAAAATCACCTAAGGATGGGCATTTCTCAGAACATAACCCCATCGTTAAATGACTATGTTATTGCTTTTTAACCTACCGCAAGTATATTTAGTACAATCTAACTTGTCACTTGACAACTTTGCCAAATGTTCATTGTCAAATAATCAGTATTTGAGGACTAAGTTAAAATTATATCTTTATCATTTAATAAATTTTTATAAATAGTTAAATATACTTCACTATTTTCTAATTCATTCATAGTCACTTTGTTCTGATTATTGTAGCAATATAATTCATGTTCCTCTACAGCAAGACAATTCTCCAAAATTGCCTTACCTCCAAAAATTAACCTTTATTTCTCTTCAAAAATATTCTGGTTATGCCCACAAATTGACAAATTTTAAAATCAATTTGTCAAAATTCAAAACAAACCCAAAAACTATACTTGACATTTTTATTAAAATCAACATATGTTTATTGGCTAATTTTTAGTGAAATGATATGTCTGTAATATTGAGTCTTCCCATAGCAGGTGTGACTCTTCATAAAGTCCAATCGTTTTTTATTTTCTTAGTAGAATTTAATACCCTTACTGTTCTTATGTGGTTTCTGTGCATTTATTGGAATTTTTTTTCTTAAGTATTTTGGTTGTTATTAATATCAACCACTTGTAATGGTTAGTTTTAGGTGTCAAGTTGACTACATTAAGGAATACCTAGAAACCTGGTAAAGCATTTGGGTGTGTCTATGAGAGTGTTTCCAGAGGAGATTAGCCTGTGGGCCTGAGTGGACAAGGTGGGAAAAATCCACCACAAATATGGGCCGGTAACATCCAATCTGGTAAGGGCTGGGAGAGAACAAAAAAAGAGGAAAAAGAAAATCTCTCTATCTGTTGGAGGTGGGATACACTCCTCTCCTGTCCGTGGAAATCAGAACTAGAGATTCTTCAGCCTTTGGGTTCCAGGATTTACACCAGCAGCACTGTGGGGCACTCAGGCCTTTGACCTCAGACTGAGAATCACACCATCAACTTCCCTGGTTCTAAGGCTTCTGGACTTTGTCTGAGCCACGCTATTAGCATCCAGTTTGCATGCGCCTACTGTGGGACATCTCAGCCTTCACAGTCAGGTGAGTCAATTCCCCTAATAAACCCACTCTCACATATCTATATACATATCCTATTGATTCTGTTTCTCTGGAGAAGTATGAATAATACACTATATATACTTAGCTGCTTACTATTTTAAAAAATAAAAATGTTATTGATTTCATATATTATTTAGAAACTAACTACTATGCCAATCATTGATTTTATTTTTACTTATTTCCAGATGATTCTTTTGAGTTTTCTAGGAATATAGTCATATTCCCTACAAATAATGATAATGTTCTTCCTGTTTTTCCCTATGTCTTTTTCTTCTTATTATTTTTTTTTCATAAATTGGTTTGGCACCATTTTCAAATGATGTTTAAAAATGTGAATGATAAATGCTGACGAGCTTGCGAAGAAAAAGGAACTCTCATACATTGTTGGTGGGACTGCAAAATGGTGCAGCCTCTATGGAAAATGGTATGGAGGTTACTCAAACAATTACAGATAGATCTACCATACGACCCAGCTATCCCACTGCTGGGAATATACCCAGAAGAATGGAAATCATCAAGTCGAAGGTATACCTGTTCCCCAATGTTCATCGCAGCACTCTTTACAATAGCTGAGTTGGAACCAGCCCAAATGTCCATCATCAGAAGAGTGGATACGGAAAATGTGGTACATCTACACAATGGAATACTACTCAGCTATAAAAACGAATGAAATACTGCCATTTGCAATGACATGGAAGCACCTAGAGAGAATTATATTAAGTGAAACAAGTCAGGCACAGAAAGAGAAATATCACACATTCTCACTTATTTGTGGGAGGTGAAAATAAATAAATAAATACACAAAAAAAAACAGGGAGGGTGTGGGGGAGAGAAGAAGACACAACAATTACAATTCCTTGAAGTTAATATGAGAAGCAAACAGAAAGGACATTGTTGGGAGGGAGGGGGAGAGGGAGGAGGGAGGAAGGTTTTGGTAAGGGGCAACAATAATCAACCACATTGTATATTGACAAAATAAAATAAAATTTGGAAGAAGAAGAAAACTCCACAGCTGTGTATAAAAATAAATAAATAAATAAATAAATAAATAAAAATGGTGCTGTTATGGATCTTTTCATATTTTTGAATAGTGAAAATCCATGCAGAGTTTCACTGTCAGGCATGAGGTTAGCTATTGATTTGAGATAAATTTGCTTTGTCATATTAAATTTTGCAATTTTTTTTAGCAACTATTGAAGTGATATCACGTCTTCTGTTTAATTATGAATTTTAGCAATAGTTTTCCTATCATGACCTAAATGCCATAGAAGTTACCTCCTCCTTTACAGAAAATGATCTTAATACTTCATTTCACATTTTCTTGGATGTTCAGTGAATTCTCTGACATTTTTGTGAAGTTTCAGGTGCTAGTGTTAATTCTAGTCAACTTGGTACTAATCCCAACTTTCGAAGCATTGTTTTCTTTTCTGTTTATATCTCACTAACTGTTAACTTGTTTGTTTTTATGTCCAATTCCAAAATTACCCAAACATAAAACATTTTTTTGTTGTTGTTTTATAATTGAATCCTTTATTTTATATTTTTATTAATCCTCTTTCTTCCTGTTGCAAGGTTTATTATTTGAATTAATTTTGCTTTTATAGACTTCTGATTTTGATGCTTAAGCTACAGGTCTAGAGTATTCTACAGTTGTGTAAGCATTGTAAAACCTGCCTTATCTTGGTTAGTGGAGTTGGTTTTGCCAGCCACCAGTGTGCAAATAACTGTCAAGGTCTAGGGTCAGGCTAGAAGTGAATTCAGATTAGTTTCAGTCTATGTTTCATTTCTACTGCGCTCATAACTATCTCTACATTCTTTCTCTTAAATATTTTCTGGCTATATTAGTCTTCTTTCTATTTTTATTTTGTTCCTGTTCCAGAAATTTTTTTTTTACCTCTTATTTTATAATACTTTTTAATAAAATATTGGCATAGTTAATTTCTTCTTATTATTCAAGTTTCATATTAAATTTTACCTCCTCAGGAAAGCCTTCCTTGATGATATTTCAAGTTTTATAAGACTCCCATCACCAACCACTGCTTCTCTATAAATATTATCATTTTATTTTCCTAATAGCACTTTAGCATTATTGAAACTATCTGGTTTATATAATCATTTTTTTATTTGTTTGGTAGCCACATCTCTCATAGCTACCCAATGCTAAAATATAAGGAATGTGAAAGCAACAATTTTTTCTAAGGTGTTCACCATATCTGAGAAAAATGTCATTGAAATTTTGATGGGGATTGCATTGAATTTGTATATCACTTTGGGTCGTATGGACATTTTCACTATGTTGATTCTTCCAATCCAAGAGCATGGGATATCTTTCCATCTTCTTGTATCCTCTCTAATTTCTCTCAGCAGTGGTTTGTAGTTCTCATTATAGAGATTTTTCACTTCCTTGGTTAACTCAATTCCTAAGTATTTTATTTTTTTGGTGGCTATTGTAAATGGGCAGGCTTTCTTGATTTCTCTTTCTACATGTTCACTATTGGAGAATAGAAATGCTACTGATTTTTGTGTGTTGATTTTGTATCCTGCTACTGTGCTGAAATCATTTATCAACTGCAAGAGTATTTTTGTAGAGGCTTTAGGCTGTTCGATATATAGGATCATGTCATCTGCAAAAAAGATGACATCTTTTCCAATCTGGATGCCCTTTATTTTCTTCTCTTCTCTTATTGCTCTGGCTAGTACTTCCAACACTATGTTGAATAGGAGTGGTCAGAGTGGGCATCCTTGTCTAGTTCCTGTTCTTAAAGGAGACTGCCTCTTTAGCAAATGGTGCTGGGATAACTGGATATCAATATGCAAGAGAATGAAACTAGACCCATACCTTTCACCATACACTAAAGTCAACTCAGAATGGATTTAAGAATTAAATATACACCCTGAAACAATAAAACTTCTTAAAGAAAACATAGGAGAAACACTTCAGGAAATAGGACTGGAAACAGACTTCATGAATAAGACCCCAAAAGCACGGGCAACCAAAGGAAAAATAAACAAATGGGATTATGTCACACTAAAGAGCTTCTGTACAGCAAAAGAAACAATTAACAGAGTTAAAAGACAACCAACAGAGTGGGAGAAAATATTTGTAAAATATACATCTGACAAAGGATTAATATCCAGAATATACAAGGAACTCAAACAACTTTACAAGAAAAATACAAGCAACCCAATTAAAAAATGGGCAAAAGAGCTAAGTAGGCATTTCTCTAAGGAAGATATACAAATGGCCAACAGACACATAAAAAAATGCTCAACATCACTCAGCATCCGGGAAATGCAAATCAAAACTATACTGAGATACCATCTCACCCCAGTTAGGATGGCTAAAAAGACTCTGAATGATAAATGCTGGCGAGGTTGTGGAGAAAAAGGAACTCTCATACATTGTTCGTGGGACTGCAAAATGGTGCAGCCTCTATGGAAAATGGTATGGAGGTTCCTCAAACAATTGCAGATAGATCTACCATACGACCCAGCTATCCCACTGTTGGGAATATACCCAGAGGAATGGAAATCATCAAGTTCCCCAATGTTCATTGCAGCACTCTTTACAATAGCCAAGAGTTGGAACCAGCCCAAATGTCCATCATCAGATGAGTGGATACGGAAAATATGGTACATCTACACAATGGAATACTACTCAGCTATAAAAACGAATGAAATACTGCCATTTGCAACAACATGGATGGACCTTGAGAGAATTATATTAAGTGAAATGAGTCAGGAACAGAAAGAGAAATACCACCTGTTCTCACTTATTGGTGGGAGCTAAAAATAAATAAATAAATTCACACACACACACACACACACACACACACACAAAAAAAAAAAAAAAAAAAAAAAAAAAACGGGGGTGGAGACATAACAACTACAAATCCTTGAAGTTGATACAACAAGCAAACAGAAAGGACATTGTTGGGTGGGAGGGGGGAGAGGGAGGAGGGAGGGGGGTTTTGGTAATGGGCAACAATAATCAACCACATTGTATATCAACAAAATAAAATTTAAATTTAAAAAAAAAAATGGTGTTTACCATAATATTCTCAGTTCCAAGGATTTTGGTGTCTTTCTATTAGGAAATGGAAAGTTTACTGGATTTGGTATAATTCAGATCTCTTTTACTCAGATGCAATAATAATAATAATAATAATAATGTGTTTTTCTTAATCAGGCTGTATTTCAAATAATATTAATTTCAAGGCAAATGTTGGATACTGCAGTATAAAATATCAATTAAATAACTGGTTATAATTTTACTATATCATGATCAGTTATAAATAGGAATATTCTGAAAGTTTCTTCATATTTTTTGGCATATTTTTATTTATCCTTTATGATATATAATAAGAAAACAATAATTTAAAGAGCAAGAAAAGTGACTGTCAAAGATACAGAGAACATTATTCCATGGTATAGAAGATCATATATCTAAACATCAGTATGGAATATTTAAAAATATATATTTGCTAAACAAGTATAGTGAAATCATCTACTAGTAATACAAAGTCTGAACACCTTTAGCTGGATCAAAATTGTATTTAGAATACTTATGTGTGTGTTATATATATATAAACACACACTATACATTTACTTTTCTTTTGCCTAAATTGATAGTACTGCAGTTTAATAAATGTATTTTCAATTTGTTATATTAAACACCTGTGTTTGCATGGTTTAAAAGAGAATACTAACACATTTGTTTCATACTAAAACTTTTACTCTAAAAGCTATTTAATTGTTTTTTAGCCAAAATTTTAAAAATATTGTGAAATAGTTTGTCTTTGTGGATGCAGAATAAGTTTCCTTGAATTACATTCAGGAAACAGTGCATCAGGGATAATGGCTGGAGCAGACTGCCAGCCATGGAGTGGTTGATAAGTATAATTTATCTTCGCCATTTGCCACTCCCCAAACTCCTTGGTAATCACAGAGGGAAGAATTCAAAGATCCATAGGTTAAATGTAATAGGAAAAGAGCAAATGCTAACACATTTTCTATTGAGAATTAAATAAAATAAAAGCAGTTTTCAGAGAATATCAAAATATATAATGCTTGAAGATTTTGGACAAACTAGGTAAATATTAGTGATCTTTTAATACTTATTGTTATTGCTTGCCCATTTTATTTTATTAAATTAAAGTTTTAGAGACTTCCATCAAATCTTCCAAATACTTTGAAGATCTACGGAGATCTTGAAGAAGGATGAAAAAAAAAAAAACATGCGGAAAGTATTTTCTATAACTAATATTCCAATAGGAAGCAAATGTTGAGTTCTAAAATGATGAAATAAGTGTCTTAGCATATACTGAAGATAATATATTAAAAAAGACCTTGTTTGAACTACACTTTGGTAAGTGGCCCATGACCAGATAGATTTCTGAGATATTTAGATATTTTATTTCTGTGCCCTCTTGTATTTCCTCTAATTCTCTTTTCTTTTTCATTTTTATCAAGCCATGAAAAAGTTGTTCTTGGAAGCTTTTGATAAATTGGTACATATAGGTTGTATGTTACAGTCAGTGACAAAGCAAAGTACTTCAATCAGTCCGTAGTAATACCATTTTATATATATATATATACACACACACACATTTGCTTGCATGTAACCTAAATCTTTTAATTATTTCTGGCATCTTTTTACCAAAGTGCTCATAATAATTTATCATGTAGCATTTTGAATAAAGTTAGAAAATAATGAAGAAAGGCATTAAAGTAAAGCAAATTAAAGCAATAAAAATTTTATACATTAAATTTGTGCAGCACAAATCAATGTTGTTGGAGCTCATTCTGAATTCTCAGGAAGATCACCACTTCACTTGGTGATTCTACACAAGCTAAAAAACTTTTCTTAATCTTAATACTTTTAGCTAAAGAAGTACATCAGTGGTTCTCAAACATTAGCCTACACCAGAATCACTAAGCTTTTTAAAACACCAATTGGTCTTCAATAAGTCTGCGGTGGTGTACAAGAATTTACATTTGTAGCACCTTCTCAGATGGCATTAATGGTGCTGGTCTAAGGACCACAATTTGATCTCACACACACATACACACAAACACCCCAGGACAATTTTCCAGGGGCTCTACTAGAGAATCTTATTTTAAACCTAATTATCTTTGACTTGACATCTTTTAGGTTGTACGTACTTTACTTATTTTGAAATATGAAAGAATATATAATTCATTGCTAAAACTTCTAAAGATAATAGTGTGACTAGTACTAACTTAGCAGCATGGAATGACCACATATAATTAGTAAATTTATCTATGCCAAAAAAAAAAAAAAGACTGTTAATTTTCCCATTTCAACATTATTATCTAAATAGAACTTTCATTTAAATCAGAAAAGAAATTACTCCATTTGCTGTGAAAAGAAAATAACACTTTGGAACCATTTTCTCTGTCCTAGTAACCCCGGCTAGCACTCTAAAGGCATCAACTTACTTAATCTTTATAAAAGCCTATTATGTGTGTTCACATATTACTGTTCAAAGAAAAGTAAGAAAAACTTAAAAATAAAACTTGTCCATTATTTTTCATCTAGAAAGTAGTAGATCTGGCATGTAACTCAATTTGACTCCGTAAATCACACTCTGGTCTGATATAAAATCTAATGACAATCTTGTCAATGAAAGAAAGGCTTCAAAATCATAAGTTATAATCCATAAGTGTATATGTGAGATATATTTGACCTTTTTTGTTCAATTGACTGCTTGCTACATTAGCCATGATTAGGTGTGACTGAAAGTAGCTGAATAAGAAGGTAAGATTAGCTTACTAAAAGGGAAGTTTATTTTTTTCTTATTTAGAAAGTCAAGCAGAGGGGTAATAATAGCTATGGTAAGATGCTACATGCTGTCAAGGAATAAGGAATATTATATCTTATTGCTCTGCCATGTTTGGCTTCGATTCCCAAAGTTACCTAATTGTCCGGATGGTATCTAGAACCTCTACCACGTTTTCTGTACCATGGACAAATGGAAATAGGAAACAAGAATAAAGACACATGACCTCTCATTAAAGATACTTTCCAGCTGATGTACAGAGAATTTCCATTTATAACCTATTGGCCAGAACTTAGTCACAAGGCCACATCAAGTTGCAACTCGGATATTGGAAGAAAACTACAAGTCTTTGCCAAATTGGTAGCCCAGCTATTGGTGAATCATGTCAGTTTCACAACTGGATATTAACCAGGCATATCTGGCTTTCCACATTTTATTTCCTAAGGAAATTTTAATTTTGACCTAAACAATATTATGTACTCATCATATAGTTTTCTTTTTCTGGGCACACAGAATGACTACATTTCCCAGTCTCCTTTTAGTTTAGAATCTATATATTAAGCTACTTTGATGTACCAGTTACCTATAAGAGATGCCATGGATAGCGATAATGACCCAGATTTCCTCCTCTCCATGAGTTTACAATCCAGACAGGATGTTAAAATGTAGTGATGCACTCCCAGTCTGCTGTAATAGAAGCTCTCAACTCTACCAATATATTAAGTATTATATGTCAATTCTCAAAGCTTTCAGAAAAGAACTGTGAGTATTCACATTGTTCCTGGTAAAGGAGTAAATAAAGAGACAATTTTTAAGCAAGGTTAAGCAAGATAGTAGAATGCAGACAAGGGAGTGCAGTGTTAAGAGCACAAAATTTGGAACCAGATTGTCTCATTTCAAACCTTGCTCCATCACCTACTTTTCTTATATCCTTGGGCAAGTTACTTAATCTTTCTGTGCCTCATATTTCTTACCTGTAAAATAAGTATAATAATAATAATACATACCTATATTTGTCTGTTTTTTGTTGCTTATAACAAAATACTTGGAACTGGGTGATTTATAAAGAAAAATGAATTTATTGCTTACAGTTTCTGAGGCTGGGAAGTCCAAAGTCCATCTGGTGGTGGCGACAGTGACCCAGGGGTCTCCATTGCAAGATGGTGGAAGCAGAGAGAGCACAGAGGGCAAAAGGCAGACTTTCCTCTTCTTTAAAGCCCTTAGAACCACAACCTGACCACCAATTTTAATCCATTCACTACTGCAGGGTCCTACAATCCAATCACCTCTTCAAGGCCCCACCTTTCAATTACCATAATAGGATCTCCCACCCTCTTAACAGTCACAGTGGGGGCTAAGTTTCTAATACATAAAACTTGGGAGAAACAATTCAAGCTTCAGAGAGTTTTGGGGGGACATAATTCAATCCACTACAATACCTTATATGGTTAGAGATTAAATGGGTTATTGTTTGTAAAATTATTCGAACAGTGGCTAAAGTGAACAAGTATTACATAAGTACTTGTTAACAATATCTGACGACTATACTTCCCTTTCTTTGTCTTACCCAAGACTCCTCAAAGACTAAGATTAAAATATTACACTTCTATTCAATCATTTACTGGTAATTTATAATAGTAGCGAACTATTAAAATATGTTGCCTGAAATTAAAGCAGCATTTTTCATTTTTTTTTCTGCCTGAATATCTGTCAATATAAAACATGATAATAAAAAACATATATAGATAAGCAGAAAACATTCCAAAATCAAATTGTTCTCATCACTCTATATTTTATTGTCTTTTTAATGTAATATGTCTGAGCTACTATCACACAAGAAGCCATTGTGAGTAAGCTGTCTGATTTAATTGGTCTGTATTATAAAAATATCTTTGATAAATAGAACTATCTCATACTGAGTTAAACTTAAAAAGGGGTGAATTTGTTTTCATTCAAAACACATTCCAATAAAATAGGGGCACAAATTTCTATTTTATAATATTTAATTGACTGGAAATAGAGTGATTTACACAGTTGGGTATTCTGTAAATCTATTTAATGTTTTCAATTGATAAAAAAATACATAAATGCACCTAGGTCACCAGAAAACTGTTGCTTTGAATAAGGAGGACAGTATGTCACCCTCCTGCAGAGGCTTCCTGTGGGACTGACTCTCCATACTGATGTCATATAAATTTATAGACAGAAATAGACAACATTCCTCCAAAATAATCAGAATTATTATACCATTGTCAGAAGTCAACACATTTATCCACTCAACAAAATTTATTGAGTGTCTTGAACGAATTGGATATCTGTCCTCATAGTAAACAATAAACTTAATAAATGAGTGAATTATATAAGATTTTAAGAGTTTAATAATTGCTATAAAAAGTAAACAAAATAAGAGGGTGTGTGAAGTGCCAAGGATGTTGGTGTTGCAATTTTAAGTAAGATGGTCAGTCAGATCGTCACTGAGAAAGGAGGAGCAAAGTTCTAAGGGAGGCCAGGGATCAGGCCATGCAGATATCTAGGGGAAGGATTTTTCATAAAGACGAAAACAAATCAATGCAAAGGATCTCGGGGGGACTTCTTTGACAAAACAACAAAAGAAGCCAATGAAAAGGAGGAAATGTAGATAAAATCAGAGGTTATCAGGAAACCATATGATACAGAGTATGTAGGTCTTTGAAATGACCATCACTTTTAAAGGGAATCATCCTGGCTCTTTGTGGGGAAGAGATTCTTTATTCTTGGGAGATAAGGAAGAAGCATGGATCTCCATTCAGTAGAATACCGGAATAATCCAGGTAAAAGTAGTTGAGGGCTTGATCCAAATGGTAACAATGGAGGGACTGAGATGTGACTGGACGAGGAAGATATTTTGAAGTTTTACACACTAAAATCTAAAAATTGCTTTTGAAATAAATTTTAAAAGACTTAAACTGTGGAGGAGAATTTGGATAACTGGTGTGAGTGTGCTTATCAGAGAATAAAGCTCTCTGTCTCAACATTTCTGGACGTCTCACTGCACTGAAGCAAGAATGGCCAATTGACGCTCAATCTTCAAGTATCTAACTTCTTAAAAGCCTTTCTTTTTCCTTATTCTTAACTTGAACTTTCTAGAATCAAATGTCTGAACATTAGGAAAAGCTATAACTAAAAAGTAAAGACAGAAAGTTAAACATTCTAGTGTAAGAAATATTAAGGGACTGAAAAATTTCCACAATGACCCCTATGTGCCCTTGGCCACTACATGTTCTTGACCCCTGCATGTCCTTAGACTGGCAGCTGTTTCCCCCATCCTGCCTTGAACATGATTCTATTGTCCCCAATACCTGCTTTAAAAATTGCCCAATCAATGGTTCGCAATATGAAGAAACTATTCTTTCCTCTTCCAAGGATTTTTTTTAAACCAACTATTTCTGAAACCAGTTGAACTTTGGTTAACCCCTCTTGCTAAAACTTTATAAAAATTCCACCTGTCTTCCCCATGGTGAAACTAGTCTTCAGCACCTTCCCTTAATAGGGCATTCAGAATAAAGGCTTGGGTTTAATAGAGCTACAACTGATTTTCTCTACAGGAAATAGAGATAACTCTAAATACAGGAAGGAAAAAACAAAAACAAAAACAAAACAAAACAAAACAAAAAGCACACTGTAAATTATATCCTATTGGGGAATCTGGCATTGAATAGTAGACAACAATGCCTATATAGACTTCTAAAGACTAATCAAGTGTTTGCCCTAGCCCCTTATTCTAACCTCCCTAAATTATGATTATTCCTGGATGTCTGGACAAACTTCCTCTTACTGATCAATGCTTCTAGAAGTGAATGTTTCCGTTCAACTCCAAGTTTGTAGGCCTTCTAGGTCATTTCATTTTTTTACAGTACAGTTTGAGTAAAAATGATCTCTCTGCACCATACACAAGAGAGTGCAAAAATCATTAAATTTGAATAGATGCTGCCTCTTTACAATCAACAATCTGGTAATTACTTATTTCTCTCACTGTTCAAGGGTTTCACACCTCTTCCAATTTCAAAAGAAATGTACATATTATTACCAGTCTGCAATTCTAGCTAAGATTGAACTCTAGGAACAACCAAGTTATAAATGACTCTTGCTTGGGTAAAATGCACTCCCACACACCTCATTATAATTAAAGGATTATAATTGGTAATGAAAAAAATTATTAAATAAAATTCCTATAAGGGAGGAAAAGGGAAGGACAAAATTTTGGTGAGTTTCTCTCATATGTCAGGAATAGTGGAATACTGTATAATACTCCACAGGCTCTAAATAAGCTAATCTTCAATATAACTGCTGTAAGTTTACATGTTGGAAACTTAATCCTCAGTGCAACAGCATTGAGAGTTGGGACCTTAAAGAGTCCTCATGCATGAATTAGTGCCAGTTATCACAGGAGGAAGTTTGCTATCACAGAAGTCGCATCTTTATAAAGAATGCATTTGACCCCCTTCCCTTCCCTCACACACACTCTCTCATGGAATGATACCTTCCACTAAACTGATAGGTCAAGAAGTCCCTCACCAAATGCAGCTCCTCAGCTTTGGATTTCCCAGCCTCCAGAACTGTGAGCCAAATAAGCTTTTATTATTCATAAATTACGCAGTCTGTGGTATTCTCTTCTAGCAGTATAAAATGGACTAAGACCATAACCTTGTTACTTTCATAACTGATGAAACCAAACCTTAGGAAAGTTTTATGAGTTTCTCAAAATCCCAAATGAGTGACTGACCACATACTTGAGCCAAGGTATGTTTGTATCCAAAGATGAAAGTCCAGTTTTATCGGTTTTAATATTTGAACACTTCTCCCCTTCCAACCAAAATTCCCTGTGTATGCTTCTGTACCCTAATCTCACCACCTCACACATAAAATAACAGCAGACTTTTACAAGGTGACTCTTAACCTTCAAAAGACAAGGTGTGGGATGATTGCGGAGGAGACTTAACAAGAAACTTAATCAAGGTCATCAATTTAGATACCAGGTCTAGAAAACAAATCTAGGTCTTCTGACTCCAAGTATAGTGATTTTTCCATTAAATTAAAAAAAAAATACATATCATTGACTATTAAGAAATTCTTTCATTCATAGGTTTATTCTTGTTAATAATAAATCCTAGGGTTTAGATTTGATGTTTTAGCTGTATTTATCCACCTGTTTTATTCACCATTATTTTCAATTATAGCATTGAGAATTATAAGCTTTGTAAGCTCCTGGAATTTTAATCATATAGTTTACCTCTTTCCTTTCTCTAGAAAGTCTCAATAGTTGATTGTTGCATAAATCAATATGATAATAAATAATAGTTGATTATTGCTTAAATCAATATGACAATAAATAAAAGGCCATTCTAAATGGTCAGGTTAAAATTTAAAAGATGACTGAATTACACAGAAAATGCATAAACTCACCACAAATAAATTAACCAAATTGACTTGAGCTCCATTTCAACTATATGTTTTCAAAGTAAGAAATACTGATTTCATAAGAGTACATATACGGATAAACTAGTGACACTTTTTTCAAATAAGAAAGTTTTTTAAAGCATAGGGTTGTTTTAATTATAAGACAAACTTTTTTTTTTATCTTTACCTCCTCTCTATACTTTTGCCAGCTGAGCTTTTGTGACCCTCTATTTTCATTTTCTTACCTTCCAAATGGCTTAGCCTGGCCTTCTACTCAAGCTCACCTACATGATGAGGTCTTTTACAATAAAAATGGTTAACATCCAAAGAAAAATCTATTCACCGAGGATAATTGAAAATTCCTAGGTGCTTCTCCATATTGTTACCTTTCTGCCTTTTTTTTCTATGTCCATTATTTTGGAAGATAAGTTCTGTCCAAAGCACAGCTTCTCAAGTTGGATTCTCCCTTTAACCAATGGCTCTTCACTATTATGAACTAAAATAGAGGTCAAATTACAGATAAAAATCTACCACTTCACACATACAGTGGTGTCCAAGAGGGGAAGTATTATTCGAATTTATAGGAAATGTGGGTATTGAGGGCGGGGGAACTATCCAACCCAATATTCTGCCGCGATAGCTACAGTTGTGCATTATGTGTGTACGTATATGTACATATACTATGTTTAAACTTTTATATAAACATATAATTCACTTTGTTATATGTAACAATCAGATAAATGAAGTTTCTCATATTTAGAAGAATCTACAAATTCACCTTTAATTAAATTTTGGGGGTAGTATGGCTTCAAGTAAAATTTTGCCAGTATTATTTCAATGGCATATGCTAAAAATCTGTCTCTTTTTAATAAAGAAATTAGTAAATTAATATCCTCCTGGGAATTACCATGTAAGTGACTTTTCTGGAAGTGACTAACTTGCCTTTCTTAAAAGCAGAAATGTTTTTAAGCAGTTGCCTATATTCTTAGAGTATTTAGTGACAGGAAAGATCTTGGTCAATGATTAATGCATTAAAGGATGTACATTACTTGCATACACAACTCTTAGCTTCATTCTGAGGTGGATGCAGAAAAGTGCAAGATAAGCTTATTGTCCTTACACAGTTATGACATAGCTAGGGAGAAAATACTATAATACATGGAGTTATTACAGAACAGCCAAGTGCAAAATAAATTCAAGGAGAAAAATTAGTGAGATCTGAAGAACGTAGATAAGATTTCTTTGGCAAGGTTGATTGTAAGGAAAGGAAAACAGCATGGAATGAGGAGAAGTAATACTTAAAAAGCACAGCCTATGTCTAATGCACTATTCTTGGCACAGTCATAGTCCCTGAGCCAGGCTAGGGGCATGAAACAAAGGAGAAAGCACATTCCAGGAAAGAGAATATTTAAGATACAAGAGCCTAATGAGGTAGATGCTAAGGACAAAAAGAGCTCTAGCCTTCCTGAAGCAAGGCTATATTAAGAAAGAACGGGATCACAACATAAAATGTGGATAAACTGGGGGACAGAACAAGCCACATAATTTGTGGGTCCCCTTGCAAAAGGAAAATATTGGGCATTTGTTAAAAAATTATTAGGAATTTCAAGACAATGACAGCAGAGCATGAAGTGTGGATCCTGTCTAAGTGCCGGGTCTTGAGCACTGCACAGGCCAGGGCCTTGAAGCCAGTCCTGTTGGGGGACATCATAGAGGAACCCTTCAGTTAGGTACAAAAGTTTGATATCTGATAATAGTAAAAAATAGGCTCTCAAGCAAAAGAATGACTTGAAACCAGCGATTTACAAAGATTTTACTGGCAGCAGCTGAATTGGGAAGACCTTGGACTGGAGACATGGAGTCAAGTACAGAGATTATTGTAGTGACCATAGCCAGAGAGAGAGGATTGAACCAGGACACCAGGATGGTGGTGGTGGAAACAAAGAAGAAAAAAGAAAAATCTGACATATAACACTATGACAAATTTTTACAAAGGAAAAATAACAAAGATACAAGAAGGTTTTTGTGTGGTTTAGTTTGGTTTTTAATTGGAAGACTGAGAAAATGATGGTAACACAAAGTGGTGGGCAGCACTGTGAAAAAGTGCAAGCATTGGACATGGCATTAATGAGATCAAGTGGGGCACTGTCAATTGGAATAACAGTGGGATATCGAAATCATAATTCAGTTCATTTGAAAGAGTTTCCTGAACATGTAGATTTTAAACAAGGAAACACAATTTACTTTAGAAACTGGGATTTCCTGTTTCTGTAAGTGTTCAAATTTTTGACCATTCTATGTTTTTTATTGCTGCTGTAACAAATTACCACAAACGGTGGCTTAAAACAATGGCCGTTAATGGTAAGGCTGTGTTCCTTCTGCCGGCACTAGCAGACAACCTGTTTCATCATCTTTTCCAGATTCTAGAGCCTTCTTACATTCCCTGACTCATGGCCCCTTCCTCCATCTTTAAGGTCAGCAGGGTAAGGTAGTGAAGGAATTAAGAGCATGCGTTCCCAAAATATGCCACTTTGACATTTCTATTATTTTGAGCTGAAGTCACTTGAGAAACAGCAGATACAGGAAGTACTCTCTGACCTCCCCTTTTTTACTTAAGAACAGGCCATAAAATTTGGCATAAGAAAGATGCCCTCCCTGTATCAAGAAGAACAAAATATCCTAAGAGCAGAGACTGGGAGTTGATGCTGAAAAGGATCTTTACAAACAAACTTACTAAAATAATGCTTATCTTACTCAATGCATCTCCCTACCTCATATATTTCCTAGTCAATTTCTCACAATTTACTGTCCTAAGCCCAAACTCCTTTGTCTTGTCATTTTTTCACATACTTATTGTTTCTTTGTTTAAAAATTATAAAAGCTTTTTGTTCTGGTCCCTTCCACAAGACTTTATTCTCTTGTGAAGGCACGCATATACATATAAAAATTTTATAAAATGTGTACGATTTTTCCTGTCAATCTATTTTATGTCGGTTTAATTCTCAGGCCCAGCTGGAGACCCTAAAAGAGTAGAGAGGAATTTTTTTCCTCTGCAACAGTTCCTTCTTCAGATCTCTCTCTCTCATACATACACACACGCCTCTCTACTTTAGTCTTTTTTGCTGACTCTGAGTCTCCTACTTCCTTCCCTTATTAGAATTTTCGTGATTACATTGGGCCCACCTGGGTAATCTAACCTAATCTCCCTATCTCAGAATCCCTAATTTAATCACATCTGCAATGTCTGTTTTGTCACCTAAGGTGACATAGTCACAGGTTCTAGGGATTCAGATGTGGACATCATGGGATGAAGTGGGGATGTCATTATTCTGTTTACCAGAATCACTGTTAGGGATTTTCATTTGTTGAGAGTGTAGGCTAATCTTCATCTACTTTTATTCAGCTCTGGGAGTTCTAAGAGATTTTCTTTAACATAACAAAAGTAGGAAAATGGGATAGGAACATACACCAGAGCAGAAGATATAGGTTATATTTAGCCAAACTTAAACTATTACACTTTTATCAATTCCCCAACTGTAAGGGAAAATGAGCAGAGTGCACAATTTTCGGAGTTAAAGGTAACGAGGGTGGTGAGAGGGAAAAAAATGGTCAGATATAGAAAAGTATGTAGAATAATAATATAGATATTTATGGGATACATTTTTGGACATTTGACGTATGTTGATTCCAGAGAACAGTTAATTGATAGCTTAGATAAGGGATTGGAGGGCATGGTAAAAGTATTTCAGTTTGCTAAGATTTCTAAACTGATGGTACCAAGTGGTTTAGCAAGAAGCAAAACATATTTCAAAAACATCATTCATCAGGTAGAGAGGCGGGTGAGCATATCAAGACATAGCGGAAGAAATTCAGTGGAAATTAATAAAGAATAATTTGCTCAACATGGTCTATTGTGAGAACAGCAAAGACAGAAAATGTAAAGAGAGGAAGAGAGAGAGAGAGAGAGAGAAAGAGAGAGAGAGAGAGAGGTGCAAAAACCATAAGATGGAATCACATAAAACATTTTTGGCCCTGAGATTTTATGCTAAATTACCACGTCAAATGAAGAAGGGTTATATAAAGGGTGGGGTAGGTGGGGATTATTAAACATAAAATTCTTTTTCACAGCCTAATTATATATACTACAACTGCCAGGAAATATTGTCCATGGTGTGGAAATAGGCAAAAACAAGAAGAAAAAAATATTGAGTTTCCTTTCAGTGGAGCACCTGGTATTGTCTACTGAGTTCTCTAGGAATTATATGATTCTATAGAGTTATGCACAGTTGATAGTCCATTGACTAGTTTAGTTATAACTCTATGGGGCTAGCTCTATAAATAAGGTTATAGAGAACCGATATTAATGCAAATTATTTTTGTCCATAGAAATGCAATTAATTTTGTTCTGTGGAGATATGATTGATTTTTATCCTGTAGAAATTATAAACCCAAGTATTACATTTAATAGAACCTCAAAATATTAGTCAGTTTATTATCTATTAGCAAATTTATTTTAGCATTCTGATCACACATGCATGCACACACGTGCACACATGCATTTGAATATATAATCCCCAAAATCTTTGGACTGATTTTAATAGCTTACCAGTTCCTTCATTAATAAAAAATTTGAATAAAACCTTTTATTTGTGTTAATTTTATATTTGTATGAGACTTGCCATGGTCTGAATATTTGTGTCCTTCCAAAATTAATACATTTAATCCCAGTCCCGAAAGTTGTGGTATTAAGAAGTGAGGCCCTTTGGGAGGTGGATAGGTCATAAGCATGGAGGCCTCGGGAATGGGATTTGTGCCCTTATAAAAGAGGCCCCAGAAAACTGTGAGGACACAGTAAGATGGTGGCATTTATGAGAAAGCAGGTCCTCACCAGTCATTGAGTCTGTTGGCACCTGGATCTTGGACTTCCCAGACTCCAAAACTGCAGGAAATAATTTTTTATTATTTATAAACTAACCAATTTATGATATTTTGTTATGGCAGCCCAAACAGACTGAGACATAGTTTTATCTTTTTAAACATTTATATTTTAACCCAATCCTTGCTTGAGAAAATACCTTGATGCTAAGTATAAATCTTTGATGATATTGATGGTTAAAAAGATCATTTTAAGGAAGTGTTAAAGATATGAATTTGAACAAATGCTTGTGTGAAAAAAAAAGCTTGAATCTATAACTTGTTGAAGAATCCTGTTGTCTAACCACTGACTGTATAGGTATCCCAAAATATAAGCTGATTCATCTAGTTCCTTATTAGTGATAGTAGTGATTCCAGGATTCTCTCTGATAAATAACTTGGGATGACCATTGTATATTGCCTTAGTTTTCAGAGGATCAATATTTCTTAAAGAAATTTTGGATTTTTTGAATATGTCCCAGAAAAGAAGAATCATATTCTGAAAACGATTGTTTTCTCTTTCTGTGTATGTGGGATAGGGTTAGGGGTAGGGGAAGTATTTGGGTAAGATGAAACTGGGTGTCAATTATAACTCCATTTTTCTTCATTGATTTTAATCAGAACATACAGTTTGGTAAAAGTGCATTTCTGGTCTCAAACATTATTCTCAAATGTGCTCAATCAAAATAAATGCAAGAAGTACAAAATAAGAAGACATTTGAAAGTTTTCTTCTTTCTCTAATTTAATTATATACTCAACAAAATTATTATTCATGTCATATTGTCATGGCACCTTTGTGTTACATAATATGAATAAAAACTTCCTTTACAAAAACTAAATTTGTTCATTTCTCCTCTCAATCATATGATTTATATAATTTTGAGAACACAGCAGCCCTGCAGGAAAACACTCAGTGAATTATTAAAAAGCTCTGAGACTTGTTTTGTGGCTGTAAAGAGCTAAATAAGGATTATCTAGTTCTATCAGTTGTTAACATATAAATTCAAAACAAGAAAAAGTCCATATGTAGGTATTTTGTCCAAAATTAATGTTTCCTTCTTTTAAGAAGGCCATAAAGGCAAAAAAGATATAAACTTTGGACCCACTTCCCTTCACACACATTTTTTTTCATCACATTTCCATAAGTAAATTTGTGTAGTGTAAATGTTTCAAACATGAAAAAAAAAATCAGAATAAATCAAGGAATAATACAGGAAGCTAAAAGGAATAACAAATATGTGAATGCACATAATCACCTTTACCAGAAAGAAAGCTCAAATTAAAGATTACTTACATAGGGCATCATTCATGATCAAGCACACAAACATAAATGTACACAGTACTGACACTTTTGGGAAAGAACACAGACAATTGAAGAGTTCATAAGAAAGGCTTGATGAAAGACTTGAAGAATAGGACCTATTAGGAAAGGTTAAAAGAACAAGGCATGTTCTGTCAAATGAGTGTATTACAGGGAAATATATTATTTATCTTTAAATGTATATAGAGATGATAGAAAGAAGACGGGGACCAATTATCCTTATTAGCTGAGGAGAAAAGAATAAGAATAGACAGTTTAGAAGAAAAATGATGCAAAAATTAGGAAAAATTCTGAACAATAAAAGATGTAAATCAAAAGAACAGGAAGATCTTAATGGTTATAGTGTCTGTCATTATCAAAAAGCCAAGATTGATGTCAGACACTTATTAAAAAGGGCTCATAAATAATTAAGTTAACCCTGCCTTACTGCAAAGGAGTTAGCAGATATAAACCAAGATCTTCCTTCCAAAGTTGAAATCCAATTTTACTTCTTTCTGTCTCATTGAGAATTGGCTGTCTTTAGACTAATAGTTCACATTTGAAAAATATTTGAATTTTTTATTTTAAAATATAATGAAGTAGAGAAAAAGTGAAAAGAATGTGTACTACAAGGTTAGCTTGTACACATGATGGAAAATGAATTGTGTTGTTTTACTGGCCCAGAAACTAAATATGAATTATTTTTTTTAATTTATATGTATTGATTGAACGTTGTAGGCACTGTACTAGGCTCTAATATAAATCCATTTGAAAGGAAGAATCCAAATATGGTTCCCTTCCTTTCAAGAGCTCATCTAACCATCTCTCAAATAATACGTGTAGGTGGCAAGTAAAACAGAGAAAGCTGTTCTCTCTCTCTCTGCCTACTGGAAAAATAACATAAAATTGGTAGAAGATACCTTTCCCTGCATCAGTAGAATCATCTTTACAGATGGAGAAAAATACATTAAACTCTAGCAAAATTTTATGATCATAATTAGAGTGTAAATAGTAGAGAAAACTTTAATAATTTGTATTTAACCAATTCAGAATTTGTTATTTGACCAGAAGCTGACAGGAATGTTGTTTTTGCCTCGATTAATTTATTTCTTTTTAGAGAGAGTAAATTAATAATGTAAATAAGATTGCAAGAGGATCCTTGAAAATACTTAGTAGAACAAACTTTCTAAGCACCCTCAAGCACTTCAGAAGGATCCATTTCCACACAATTGATATGCTAATTACAAACCATTAAATCAAGTCAAGGATGTGTATTGGATAACACTTTGTTAGTTTAATGTGAGTTAATGTAGGTACTTGAAATAATAGAACTCCATTCCTTTCTGAAATAATGTATTTTCAGACTTTTTTTCCTTAATTGAAACTAAGCTTTCTCCAATTAGTACAGATTAATGACATTTTACCGGAGTCAATATTTAGGAACCAGGAGGTACTGCCAACTCTTCTGTAACCTAGTTATGCTCATAGAAGAGCTTTAGGTTTGGGAAAAGTAATTCAAGAATTGATATTTAATACTATCTTCCAGTTAGTACTTTCAAACACAATAAAGTAACAGATAGGACACAATCCAAAATAAAATCATTAGCACTTTGAAAAAATATACATACCTAGCAAATAAAGGGGAAAAATGTTCTTGCTAGTTAACATTAAAAGAAGGTAACTTGTAATGTATGAAGAGATTATCTACCAAAACTAGTGAGTCTCTGCTCTCATATCTGCATATATTAGTATGTGTGTGCGCCTTCTTCCTCTCTTACCCATGTACATTGATAAAGCAGCTTTAAAACAAGGGCAAGGTGGGGACCTGGCTAATTTACACCTCAATAGAGCCCATTTTCACTGGGGGCAGAGGAAGGAGTGGGAAGTATGGGGCAGAGAAGAGCAAGTTTGAGAAATGACACAGTGCTTTTCATCAGCATTGCTGACTTATTGTCCATCATAAAAAAATGCACGGCACACTAAGGTTATAGACTTTACTTCTAGTTAGATGTTTATGGCTGAGGCCTGAACATTTCTCTTTAAAATAACCCAGGGTATATACTCACTATACTTTAGTACACTGGACTTAGTAGAGCCTTTAAAAATTATTTTGTTGCATGACCTTTTCAAACAGCACAGAAGTAGAGACAAGAGTAACTGAATATCCTTTATCCACCCCCAGATTTAGCTTTTAGTTAAAATTTTGGGTACATTATTTTTTAACTAACCCCTTCTCCAACTGTGGCTCTTTTGTAGAGAAAAATATAACTTTAACATGCGCAATTTGCTTCTGTACTAATGCTTGCTAAAAATGGGAAAACATAACTAATGCCATTTTAAGTACATCAGCCATCCTAAGTAAAGCAGCTTCAAAAGGGTCATGTAGAGGCCAAGCATAGTCAAGGCGGGCCCAGGCACGCTAGATAGACTAGATTCCAGGAAGGGAGTAACCACCGGAAATACACCCAGTTCCGGGAAGAACTGACCAGTCCCTTATTTAGAGGCCACCTGGTCTGACCACAAGGAAGATAGATGATTAGGCAATACATTATTCCTTGTCAGTGTGCTAGCCCACTAAAAGCCACCAATAAATTTAAAAGTCACCTCAGATGACCAATAAGCAATACACAACTCATTCTGTTGCCAAAGTCTGTCTAAAAAATAGTATAAAAAGTGCCTGTGTTAAGGGCTTGGGGCCACTCTTGTCCAGAAGACTGAGCGACCCCAGCATGCTGGAATAAACTCCTTTTGCTTGATTACAACGGTCTCTGTCTCATGGTCTTTGTGAGGTGAGCCATTCCAACGTGTGACATTTGTGCACAGTGCACAGGTCTTACACTTTCACTCTACTTTTCTCTTAATTTCTGCCTTGTTCTCTTCGGTGAGTTGTATAAAGTAAACTCAGAGATTATCATTCACTTGAAATTTTATGATATGCATCTCTAAAAAATATATATGGATAGTTTATCACAAATGACAGTTTTTTAAAAAATTCCATTTACCATTCTAATTTGTTACCTATGTTTCTTTGCTCTGCCATCTATGTGAATTGTAGATTGCTAGAGGGCAGAGGTCTCTTCATTTAGGAAATGATCAGTGATGCAATATTGGCAAATTTTACTTTTCTTTTGGAGGAATAGATTGTGAACTAAACGTTATGTTCAAAACAATTTCAGTTTTGGTACCACCTGAATTTTAAACACCTAGGAAAAATTGTTAGCTACTGGAAGAGGGAAAAATGCATTTAAAAGAATCACTGTCTAACCATAAACTTGGTACCATTCTGACCTCAGTGGAGACAAAACATAATCAAAATTTGGCTATATTCACAATGCTTTAACTCAGTCAAGATATGAAAGGCTTCTCATGTTTTTCGTATTTATTTATCACTTTTTCTTTCTCTTCCTTCATTAAAAACGATCACACAAAAAAGGAAGTTTTTAAATCATATTTTTCATCTTGTCACCAATTTTAATTTTGTAAGTCTTTGTTTACTCTTCAGAAAAAAAACCTTAAAATAGCAACTGTACCTTTAAATGATTCTCCCTGCAAATTGTTCTCTCTAAATATTTTATTTATTTAAAAACAATATAACCACATTAATATTTATTTAGACATTTTTAGTAATCATTTTCTTTTTCATATAATGAGAGATTACCATAGGCTAATTCAGTGAATGAAGCATTTCACATACAAATTTTTGCATTATCTGATAGGTTTTCATATGTAAATCACATGCATCTGTTTATCTCCGGTGAATGGTGTCAAATATCCTCAATGCAAAATGCACCTTAAGTAACATTATCTTCCTAATGACTTTTCTTTTTCCAAAGAAAAATTGGTTATTTGTGCCAGGTATTTAAAAATTGTCATTCAAAAAGAGCTTTTTTTGTTTGTTTGTTTGTTTTTATTGGACTGCATCAGAGTAAAAAGGAAAATAAACTCTTTGAAGTGAATTACCATTATATTGCCATTATACAAACCTTCTGGGGTTTTATATTTAAGATTAGGAGAACTCAGCCATAAACACTTTTGAAACACAGAAGATGGAATGTTTCAATGAAAAAAAAAAATTCCACAACATTCAAAAGATTTTTATTAGACATCAGGCACTTAAATCACATTTACAAACATGGAAAGACAAATGCTCAAACATCTGAAATAGTCTCTCTCCACTCTCAAGTCTTCTTTGAATTCACCATGTGGGTGAAATCAAAGCACAGAACAAACACTGTTTTGATATGGCTTTGAAGATGATAACAGCTTCTAACAGAGAAAAAGGCAGCTTTGGGTTTGCAAGAAGGATGATTGACGTGACTCCCAGCCCAAGAAAGTTTACCTTTTAATGAGTGCATGGTGAGAAGCTCTCATCCTGTTTTCTTTTTGAGGGAAACTGTCCAACTAGAATAAATCTCAGACGTCTAGGGCTGCTATTCAAGATGTAACACACATTCTTTTAAGCAGCAACATCTTTGGATCCAAATGAGCATATGCAGGATACAGATGTGAGGGGAGAGGTTAAGGTGACCTAAAGATGAGAACTTTTCCTCCATACAAGCTTTTCTATAAGTCTACGTAATGTGGTCCCCAGGGGGAGTGGCTTAATTAATTCTCTAGTCAATATTAAAATAATGGTCACAAGAAGGGAGAAATTTAATTTCTGTTTTGTTTTGTTTTGTTTCATTCGATCTTAGAATCTTTGGTGTTGGTAATAGAAGTGTTTATCAGCAGCCTTACTGCCCATCTTCTTGTAAAGGAATTTAGTCATAAAGAATTTTTCCATTTTTTTTGTTAATCTAGTTTCAGATCTTTGAAATTTCTCATAGCTTTGTTTTGCTTTTATAATACTTTTGAAGTCTTGAGTTCAAATTATCTAATCAAATTATCTTATTACTCAAATCAAACTTGCTTTAAAATCATGCTTGAATCTTAGAGAAAAATTAGGTTTGACAAATTTCCTCTAGGTTAAACTAATAAGTTATGCACATGACCATTAGAGATTATTATAAATTCCAATCTAAATTTGGAGATTATTAAAAATTCCAAATAGATATACAGCCTTCAAATTATCTTTAGAAATAATGACATTGTAGTGGAGATAAGCAACATCAGCTAAATTTATCATTTTTGGCAGAGATTGGCTAGACACTCTGTAATCCTGTTTCCTACTCGTGGACAAACAGGAGGAGTATATTTCTCAGCCTCTCTTGCAATCAGAATGGGGCCATGTGATGACTTCTGGCCATCATAATATGGGTGAAAGTAATATAGCTCCCCAAATTTCTTAGCAATATTCTAATTCCTACAAACAATAGTTTGTGGGCCAAATTCTACATGACCAGACACCTATTTTTTTTTAATAAAAGTTTTCTTGGAAAACTATGCCTAGTTGTTTACAAATATTTGTGTCTGCTTTTATGCTACAATGGCCCGTTGAGTCATTGCAATAGATTTCATATAGACAGACAGCATAAAATACTTACTATCTTATCCTTACAGAAAGTTTGCTGAATTAGAGATTTTAAAAAGAGGATTAAAGATTGACCATGATTAGAAGAAAAAAGAGAGTCAGTAATACAAAGGGAGACATATCAAGGATTTAAGATTTGGAATGGAAACAATGTCCATGGCACGGCTATACTCATGAATTGCTAAAGTGGTATAGGGTAAATTGATATAAAGGGCATAGTTTTCATATATGTAAATAAAGGAAGCTACTCGGTCAATATGGATTACATATGTAATCACATCTTTTAAATTTTTTTTCAATTAACTTTAATTTCTTTCAATTAGTTTCTACAGCCCACAATATCTATTAGCAGTATTTCCACAATCTCTTTCTTGAGACCTCTTCAACACCTCAAATAGGGCAAAGACACTATATTCATGGTAGAAGGGAACAATTTTTGCCTGATTGCCAAACTGAGAGTGAAGTAGAATTTTGATTGATTCACTGCTCCTGTAATTTCCTGCAGCTGCATAAAAGGAGCTTTTGGAGATTTATCCTGCACACATCAGGAGGTGGCGTAACATTGTTGTACAACTTGGAACTCCTAATTGTGAATTCAAGCTGAACACCAAGGTTATAGTTCTCTTTAGTGTACACTTTAAAAAAAAAATTTTTTTTTAAGTTCTGCCATTTTTCCCCTTGAGCAAGTGGTCTGAAGAGTTTCTAGCATGAGCCAAAATCAGGGCCCAAATCAGTTCCAATCATCAGACTCTGAGGTTGTTATTTGTATTGAAGCTCAATCACCTGTCCAGATTCTCCCTCTCATCAACCAAATTTTTATTTCAGAGACTTCTTGCAATATCTTGCTTGGTAACTTGGCCAGAATGACCCAAGAGTTATTCTGCAAACAGGCTCAATCTCTAACTCTGGGCTCTGCATGGGGGTGGTTCCTGCTAAATCACAGAAAGGGGGAAAAAAAAAAGTCTTGTTACTCCCTAATCCCAGGACAATGAGTTTCCACTTGTCCCATATTTGCATAACTAAAAGGGTCATACAAATGACCCAGAGAAGGACAAAAAAGATCTGCACCAATATGACCCTCCATTTCTGCAAATTCAAAGAGCAGCTGTCAGCCTTCCTGGGTAATTTAGAAACAAAACCACCATAATAATTCCAACAATGAAAAATATACTTCTTGACATTCATGTAAGTATACAGATTGTGTGCATATTTGTGTGTGTTTATGTGTATGTATGTATGTGTACATATGAGTATCTACTTGTATGTGTCTTATATACATATATGTACAAAAATGCATATAGATATATTTGGATACAGATATATATTCATTGATATTCATTTTATCAAAGTAACTCAAATAATACTTAAAAGTTTATGTTGGGGAAAAAAAAAAGCATTATCTTGCCCTACATTTCTCCAATTCCTGACTCTGCTTTTTCTGTTTTTAACCATAAACTTCACTTTTATATTATTAAATAATAAACTTATAATTTATTTCTTGATTCAAAATGATCTATTCACTTTACCTTTTGGTAGTTTCATCATTTTATGCTCTTTTTCCTTCATCATTTTCCCACTTGAATTATCATAACTTGGCAGTAAAAAGTCAATGTTTACATTTTATGGCAATGAAAAGGTTGTACATTCCTAAATGGAGAAATATACTCACTTCAGAATGGCTTCAGTTTTGTTGGATTAATAATGTCATTGTTTTTCATTTTGCTTAGTGTTCTATGTATTTTACTATTTAGAAAAATGATTCAGCACATATTTCCAATGACTAAGAATACTTTTTGAAAGCTTAAACATATGGGCTAATCTGTCAGTTATATTATTTGCGCTTGACAATGATCTCTCCACTGCTGTCTCATCTAATCCGACCTGGTCAATGTCTAGGTTCAGACCAGAGCTGTCATCTGCACACTTCCTTTTTTATTGCTCTGTGTTGGCTCTTCTGTTTCGTGAATCTGTTGTCTTTCCCTTTGTGTGCTTCTCATTTTAAAAAAGATTCCCCGGGACTTGCCGAAGAATAGAATGTTAAAAATGTGTTAATTCTTCCATTATACTTGTTTGATGACTGCATATAAAATTCTGAGCTAAAAATATTTTTCTTTCATAATTTTGAAGGCATTTCTTCATGGTAAACTAGCAATAAGGCTCCTTTTGATAGGTCTGATGCCATTTTTCTTTCATTTTTACTTCTATTTCTCTACCTGTGACCTCTGGTTTTCTCTCTCTCTCTTTCTCTCCCCATTCCTTTCTCTCCCAACTCTGGATGCTTTCAGTATATCCTCTCATGTTTTGTTATTGAAACCTTCAAAAATATACAACAGTAGAAAGAATAGAATGTATAATGAACATCGATATCCCTTACACACCTGCATCAAGAATTGTCAGCACTTGCCAATCTTACTTTATCCTCCATACTTCCCTCACCACTGCATACTCACCACCCACACTAAATTATTTTTGAACAAATCCTTGCCTTTATGTCATGTCATTTATTAGTGTGCATCTCTAAAATAAAAGGACTCAATTTTTTTCTTTCTGTAAAGAAGGTGGGAGAAAAAGTCTGAGGATCCAACAATTTAGTATTTAAAAATTCAGATAATCCTCTTAAATAAGATCAAAATTTATTTCTTTTTCATGTAAACTAAATCTGCATGTAGACATGCCAAGGCATATTCGGTAGCTTCACAAAGCATCAGGGACCCAGGACCCTGTCAGTGTCCTGGCCTATCCCTTCAAACCTCTATCCTGAATGTTCCCCCAAATTCTTGTAGAACCTGACTGCTTCCCTTCTGCCTCCCTGCCTGCGGATATTCTCAGGGCATTCTCCTTGGGAGAAGTCCTAAATTCATGCTATATTTTAAGCACGATGATAGAGAAAGGGGGCTGAAGTGTGTAACACCTGCCATTTGAGGAAACAGAAATACAACAAACATTGCTGTTGCATTTCGTATTGACCCATTTCTGATGCTTATAACAAAATACATAGAACTGGGTAATTTATAAAGAAAACAGAATGTATTGCTTGCAGTTTCAGAGACTGGAAGTTCCAAGTCCAGGAAACACATCTGGTGAAGGCTTTCTTTGGTGGTGACTTCAGTGACAGCAGGGTATCACATTGTGAAATGGTGTAGCAGAGAAAGAGACTAACTTCCTCATTCACTCTTTTTTTAAAGCCCTCAGAACCATGCTCATGATCACCATTTTTAATCCATTCACTCTTGCATGATCCTGCAATCTAGACACCTCTTCAAGACTCCACCTTTCAATCACCGTAATAGGATTTCACACCCTCTTAATGATTTCATGGTGGGGGTCATGTTTTGGGGGCACACTCACTCCAGGTACATTTCATTGACTAAACTTAGTGAGCTGATCAGAACTAACTGTAAAAGGAGCAGGGAAACATACATAGGCGATAAACAGATAGAAAGGTGGAGATAGATACATACATGCATATACATATAGATACTCATATAGACACACACACACATATATAAATATATATGTAATATTTATGTATTTAATATGTATAAACCTCAATGGTCAAACTTCTATTAATCGAAAGTTCACTAAACAGATTGTATTTTTGAAGTATTTAATAAATCTCTTAAAGTTAAGGTGGTAAACTCAATGTAATAGAAGTGATTTCCTGTGTCATCTTTTTCACAAAGTTACTGCATCACCAAATGCATAGTAATAAAATGCCTCGAGTCTGGAGGTTGTCGATCAAATCGACTTCTTCCTTTGCTTATATAGTCCCTCACTGTTCATGCTACCTGGTGCCAACCACCTATTGAGATAACAAAGTTATTTGAATGCTTATGTTAGTACTGTATTTTGAACGTAGAAAATCATACACTTATTTCTTCACAGGACATTTTGGGATTGTCTTCACTATGTGAAAAATGCCAATCAGCATTGAGAAAATTTCAGTTTCTTTGCTGAAACTTTTATGGATCCTGACTCAAACATTTGAGAATTCTCAATTTTAGGGTATTTTATTGGAGAGGACACAAGGAAAGATGCTTGGCCCATATTTCTCTTTCCAATTTGACATTTTAGTCCCAGAACCTCAATATACTAAAACATAACTTAAAATTATTCATGATCACTCAGAAATGCTTAGTAACAAAGACAGTGTACAGCAATTGGAAGTAGGGCAAGTTCTTTAAAGCTAACATCCACCTTTTAAGATTTAAGAAAAAAGAGAAAAAGATAACTGCAATACAATCATAGAAACAAACAAAAATCAATGAAGCTCACATGCAGATAAGAAATTTTAACCAAAAATTAATTGTGACTTTAAGACACTGGACACATTATTTATTATTTTTTTTCTAGTGCTTTACAATACAAACATTGTAAATAAGTTCTTGCCCAAATTGAAACAAATTCTTTGTATGTTTACTTTTTCTTTTCATTTCATCAGTGTCAATTTTTCACATGTTGACTATGGCTCTCATACTTAATGGTGGGTTATAATGCTAAAAAAATATATAAGCCAAAGTGATAGAAACAATGTTGATTTATGTTAAATAACATCAGGAGTTGAGGTCCAACTCTTAAGACTTAACAAAACCCATCTTTATCAGCTATTAATTACATATCAATTTAGCATGAAGTAGCTTTTAAATTTAAACTGAATGTGTAAAAGTGCTTACAACTTAAATAGGGCAATAAGTTAAATGCTGCATGTTTGCTTTTAATATCGTAAGACAGCATAGTTTACTGTTCATATTTACATATTCATTGTTATAATTCCTGCCTTCAAAGTGTTAACTGACTTGAGAAGGGCTAGTTGCTGGAGATTTTCTCATACTTAGAGTAGAATTAGGATGAGATATGATGCTATTTTCTACTCTTCTGGAAATTGCTCCAAGTTGGTCTATGTCATAGTCCCTTTACATCACCACCAATTTCATTTGAACAATTCTGTAGACATTAAGTGTCCAAGTTTTGTTTATTCTGCTACCTTCTGAGGAGATATTTTCTTTAATGAGCTCAAACAATTATACCCATATGTTCAATTAATAGCATTCATAAAACATAAATGTAGTATGCCACCATTGACACACAAGTACAATGATAAGTGATTTCCTATGATATTTAGACTTTCTTCATTACTATATATTTGTTTTTTGTATGAGCTAAGGCACTTATGGACCCAGGAGGCAGGCCCTAAAATATTTCTGTGCAATAGATGAAATAATAAAATACTTTGTAAGTCGTTAAAATTAAAATAAATAAATAAATAAATTGCTTGGTAGTTCCACCAAGTAATTTTTCGGTGCCCCAAGAACATAGGTTTCATAATTAAATAAGCTTAGGAAACTACTGTATCTTAAATCCCAGGAGCATCTTCTCCATTTTACACAAAGTACTTCAGCATAATCAAAAACTCTGAAAAATATAGCAGTATTAAAAAAAAAAGTGTCATAATCTACTTGAAAAGAAATAGAGAAGGTAAAGGAAATAAAAATTAATAAAATGGAATGGAGATAATAATGAGGAGCAAGGGTAGGGCAACTTCATCTTTCTACACTGAAGGACTTCAGAACATATGGGTGACTTTTTCTTATATAATAAAGAAAAAAATGGAGAGATAGAGAAAGAGTCAGAGATAGAGAGACCAATTCTACCATTCCCCACTTACTTCAAAAAGCAGAGTATTTTATTCATTCTGGTCTGTTATCTGTTTGTGTCAGTAGCTTAGCATAATAAGAAATTATCCTTATTTATCCTTCTAAATAAGATGAAAACTAAAAATCATTTATTTTCTTAAAATTCAATTAGAAATTTAAAGGTTACTTCTTACCTATATGGTAAGGCTGTAATAATTTACCCACCCATATCTTTGAATTTATGTGCAAGAACTAAGGGAACAGATCTTAGAAATAGCATAGCAGTTCTAGGAAAATTTTTTAATTAAGACATATAAAGTGACTGTACTACTTTTTCTTACTTATGTGTCCAATTCTTTAGCTTGGACTAAAGAAACTCAATGCTTTAAGGATATGCAAATATGATTTCCTTACTGGCTACTATCTTCTAAACCTTAACTGTATATGCATATAGCCATTTTACAAAATTTCTCCTTTTGATGTGCTTTACATCATGCTTTTGGATTAATTCAAGAAATAGACATGATGTACAAAACTTTGTATGATAGCCAATATTTTTAACAGTGTAGTAATACTGCCTTTAAATACATGTTCAAATCAAAGTGCCTCCCAATAGATCTCATAAGAAATTTAGTTCTAAAAAGTCATTTACTAAAGAGTATACATACTATCAATAAATAGATTTATGTGCTAAATAAATACTCTGTATTTATTTATTCAATTATAATTTAATGACACATTTTGCTTTCTGTTTAAAGAAAACAAAAATGAAGTCTCTTTTTACTGTTTAGTGTAACGAGAACTGAATCCATGAGGCCTGACTCAATGACTTGTTTAGAGTTTCTACTATTTTTTCATCAAATGACTTCCATATTCTCATAGAATTACCAGCAAACATCTGATGTAGACTACGAAAAGACAAACAAATGGCAGTTTAAGTCATAATTAACTTTCAATTTGTTGGTGACAACAGTTGGTCAGTATTTAGTTTTAGAAGTAGAGTTGTAATAAAAATTTTATGGGAAAAACATTAAAATCTTTAACATAATAGAGAATTTAAGGATGGTTAAGAAGTCTTGGAAATGTCTTAAAGAGAAATATCTCCCTTCCTAAGATGAAAAAGGTATAACTACTAGGTATAACAAACAAAAGGCACAGAATCATCCTTCAAAGATTTGCTGGAGTGACTTTTCAGGAAAATAAACCATGCATATGTGTAGTAAAGAATTTAATCTTGTCCAAAATGAGGTCTGGCCTCTGCCCTCAGCTCCTGGTCAGTAATCTTGGTTTGCCAGATAGTAACAATACAATTTAGGCTGGAAGCCTTGGGCCACTTAGTATCAGTTGATCAGAGGACTGAGATCAACCACATGGGCAATCAATCAATCAATCATACTTATGTAATGGTGCTGCAATCAAAACTCTATGCACTAAGGCTCAGGTGAGCTTTAATGGTTGACAATACTGTGTTCATACTGTCGCATATTGATGCTGGAAAAGTAATGCATTCTGATTCCATAGGGAGAGACAATGAAAGCTCTGCATTTGGTTATTTTCTGTACTCCACCCTGTGTTTCTCTTTTTTTGGCTGATTTAGTTTGTATCATTGCCATGCAATAAACCATGTCTGAGCTTTCAATGAGTTCTAGTAGTCCTCCTAGTAGTTTAATCAAAACTGAGGGCGTTTTGGGGAGCATCTCAAACTTGCAGTTCATGTTTAAAGAGAGGGTGCTCTTGTGAGGGTTGTTCTCTCTGTACAGGTTTGCCACCCGTACAGTGGCAAACACTCTCACAGTTTGTGTCAGAAGTGAGAGTATACGGTCTGGTGTGGATACTGCTCCTTTCAACTTCGTAGTTGGGAAAAATCTTCACAGTATATATTAATCGTTTGAAATATGGTGTTTCTTTGAAAAAGCATATTTATGTAACTTAATGTCAATAGGATTGATCTCTGTTGAAACAGTTGTCTTTCCTATAGTATAAATCCATCAAATAGGCAGATAGAACCCTAGATATGTTGACTTGCTGGGTTTGGTGAGTATGTACTTTGGCAGTAAGCCAGAGGCTGCTTTTTGTCATTTGGGCATAGGGTCTCAGGATACTCTGGGGGCTGTGAGCTCCCAGAGGGCCTTACTAATTAAGTAGAATATTATCAGTATATATGACAGAAATTTTCCATGTTTTCCTAATCAGCAGTTAGAGAGTTCCTGTAGAATGTCAGAGGGAAACTGGTCAAGTTCCAAACGTATAGTTTGAGCGCATTTTGGCTTGGATATGTCCAGGTATAGAAAAGATGTGCCATAAGCATGATCCAAGTGGGCAGGTCCCTCCTTGTCCTAGAGGCATAGAGCAGGTCTTATTTTGACTAAAAGAGGGTACATCCTCACCCTGTGTGCTGCCATATGCCCAAGTCATCACCTCAGGAGAACACTAATTCTCCCATTCTGTTGCACTTGAAATTATATAAAAGAAAAATATATAATGTCTCAGAAAATTGTTTCATTCAATAACTCCAATGGCTTTAATGATGGCCCTAATTTTGATAAAATTCCATGTGAAAGGGCATCTATCTATTGTATCCACTAAACTCTTTTTATTCCTCCATAATAATATAATGGGTGGTCTTAATTACAGCAATTTGCAAGAGAAGACTTTTCTATTTCTCAAAATTTTCAAAAATTTTTTCTAAATATATGTGTAAGAGCATGGTATAGAATTTTTTCTGCACCATCACCATGTAACATGTTTAATTAACATTATTATTAATAGCTTATTTTGTTTTCCTTCCATAAACAACTTAGATAAAGATAATGCACAAGAGAAAAATGGTGTTTCTTTTGTTTTTGGCATCTGTTTGCCTGCCTGTTGGTAATTATTATACTTGGGAGTTAGTCTTTTGCTTGTTTGTTTGTTTTTTAAATTCTACTTCATACGTGAATAGACATATCTGAGGTAAAACTGGCATTAGAATATATAATAGTTGGATAGGATAGGCTATGCTGCATTAGTAAACTAGGCAGACTCTCAGTGGTTTAAAACATAAAAAGTTATTTCACATTTAGGCTATAAGTTCAAAGAAGCTCAGTGCAGAGACATTGTCATTAGGTACCTAATATGACAAAGTCTCCACCTTCTTGATTTTGAACAATACCCTCTGGATCACTCACCATCCATCATAATAAGTAGTGTCAAAACTTTTTTTGCTTATCATCAACCATCAGTTGGTGCTATAAGACATAATAGAAAGGTAAAAATGTTGTTTTTATCATAGAAATCTAAGATAAATTTTTCTCACCAGCTGTACTACAGAAAACTTATGCACTACAAGGCAATAAACCAATCCTATAATATAATGACATGGGCATTCAAGTCAAATCTGGGCATTACAAGCTTTGGTATTTTGGGACTTTTCAGGGGAGAAGAGAACTCTGGGAGTTGCACAAATTGGAACCATTAGGAAAGTCAAAAAGAGAATGTTATCAGGTTCAGGTTCTAAATAAACATACAAAATCAGTCATGTATATTGATGACTTTCTGGGGTATTATAGACCTATCATTTGTCTCACTGTCTCCGAAATATTGTTAGAAATCACTTTACTCTAACTCCACATTGTCCCATGTATTCTAATTATCAGCTGCAGGGCAGAAATGATGGACACTGAAGAATAGTGGAAAATCTCACTCATGAAAACTGTCGGCTTGAAATTTCAGGGGTCTAGTAAATTTGAATGCTTCGATTATTCTTCCTGCTCTTTAGATTATTCTGTCATTGGGCTCACCTTGAATACGGGAGTAAAAGAGATCATAGTATTATTTGACTAATATCTGTCTTTGTCATTGGACTGTGAATATTATGAGGGCAAAACAACAACTGAATTGCTTACCACTTCATCTCCCATGTCTGCTATGTGCTGGGCATGAAGGTAATGCTCAAAAAATATTCTATGAGTGAATAATTGAAAAGTGAATGTTTATACAAAGTTTTAAAATTTAGGGAGAGTGAACAAATGGAATATGTTTCAAATCTAGTAAATTTAATATCTTTTAAAAATACTTTCAAATCCACCCAGATCTAATAAAAGGAGAAATAAAAAAACATAAATAAAAGAAATTACAACACTTAAACTTGTAAGTTATATACTGTAATACCTGCCAAATACAAATATATTGAAACACTCATTTTCAGATCAATATTTTTGCACAATTAAAAGGATGTATTTTGTATAGTTTGTACATGTTTAATTAATCACATGTTTGAATAGTTCTGTTGGATAGCAAATTATAATATTTTTTAAGGTAATTGTCTGAAGTATAAATGTTCAAATTATTAAGGTTTGCAATTTTACATAAGGTTCTGCAGAGAGTCTCCAATGAAAATAATTTTCTCAGGAAGTTTCATCAAAAGTAATTTTTTACCCATTGTAAGGCTTATGTTTTCCTTATGATGCTCAGTGACATCTGGAGGGCTAGATAAACAATAATAAGTGAAATACACATATCCCCAGCATGATTTTAGCAATTAGCTTCAAACTCTTCCTCTACCAATTTTTATGGGAAATTCTTGCAAGTAATAATATCTACTGATTTAAGTTTTCACACCTTTTCCCTTCCCCTGCCAATCTCACTAACAAGCAGAGAGTGGAAATACTAACAAGGTGATAACTGTCCTCAAGGTGGACAGCAGAAGAAGAAGAAGGGGAAGGAAAAGCCTTGAATAATTGACAAGCTGAATAATCAGCCCCCACATAATTATAGTCTTACTGTATTCTACATGTAATTTAGAAACGAGTCACATTATTATGGGTAGAGTTGGTTTAGGTATAAAACTGAATATTGGCATGTTATAATCACAATACATTTGTAATTACAAGAGTAATTTTTTTCTATAAAATTTGAATATTATTTATTTTTTTTCTTCCTAAAAAAGATTTAGTACCCATTCGACTGTTGTATAAAGTTAAGCTAAGGTATCCATAACTCTTCCCTTGCGTTTAATAAGAAGTACATGAAAGATATTTAACAATCCTGCTATTTTGGCAGAAACTCAAAACAAACATATGTAACAGTTTTCAAGAGAAATATCAAGCAGGCAGTGCCAAATCAAGGCATTATATTTAGTTTGCTGTAAATAATATGGTGTTTGCACATACTCCATTCTGAGACTGGTCCTGTGTACTTTCTAAAATTAGTAGAATGCAGGACAACACCTTTCTTGGAATCCAATTGTAACTCGTTTTCTGATTGAAAACCATGGCCAAAGCAAATCCAGACAAATAACCTGTCCTTTTAGATTAGTGCTAACTAAAGACAATGATGTATAAGTAAAAATATTGTAATTAATCAGTAAAATTTATCAATGATACAAATATGTAAAAATTACAGGGACCAAAAAATAGCCTGTTCCCATGCCAATCCAAGATTCCATTTCAGGTACATTTGCAGGAAACTGTATTTCATATACAAAATGAAAGATCTATTTGATCAACAGGAGAATCTACTCCAAAAAATAAATAAATAAATAAATAAAGAGTAGGTGCAGAAGAATTTCTCTTCCCACCAATGAAAATTGAATGTATCCAATGTTTGCTATTTACTTCGCACATGAAGAGAGGCACATTTTTTTTTTTTTTAAATTTTATTTTGTCAATATACATTGTGGCTGATTATTGCTCCCCATCACCAAAACCTCCCTCCCTTCTCCCTCCCCCCATCCCCCCCAACAATGTCCTTTCTGTTTGCTTGTCGTATCAACTTCAAATAATTGTAGTTGTTATATCTTCTTTCCCCCCCCCGGTTTGTGTGTGTGTGTGTGTGTGTGTGTGTGTGTGTGTGTGTGTGTGAATTTATATATTAATTTTTAGCTCCCACCAATAAGTGAGAACATGTGGTATTTCTCTTTCTGTGCCTGACTTGTTTCACTTAATATAATTCTCTCAAGGTCCATCCATGTTGTTGCAAATGGCAGTATTTCATTCGTTTTTATAGCCGAGTAGTATTCCATTGTGTAGATGTACCACATTTTCCGTATCCACTCATCTGATGATGGGCATTTGGGCTGGTTCCAACTCTTGGCTATTGTAAAGAGGGCTGCGATGAACATTGGGAAACAGGTATACCTTCGACTTGATGATTTCCATTCGAGAGGCACATTTTAAGAGTTTGGAAGAGTCCATTTATGTGGGATTATTCTAATGATTTTGTATTCACTTTTATAAAATTTAATCAAATTAACTCAAAGATTGAAGATTGGAAGTATACTGAGGACCCGCTAAGAAAAGATAGGTAAAGAGAGGTCTGAAAGTTGAATCATAAGAAACTATATTACAGACTTCCCAGCTGGATGAAAAAAATATTTAATTTAATTGGAGGGAGAATACAAAATTGACAGATCGGACACAATAGGGACAAAAGCCGGTAGTAGTGATGGGTGTCTTTTCCACTATGCTAACAATCTCTCTCAGTGAGTGAAGAACATTTTAAAAATTTCTCTAATAATAGTGCATCATCTCCTCCTCCCCACCAAACACTTTTCTTCCTAAGTTCATTAATTCTCTCATGTGAAAGCACCTTGTGGAATACCTTTCATATGACATATTCTCAGTAAATGCCAGTTGCCTTCTTTGCATCTTCTGCTATGCTCAGAACACAACTGGCATATTGTGCAACGCTTTAAAAGGAAAATTGACAACTGAGCACATTTAGAGCAGAGTTACTATAGTAAAAATTTGTCAATGTTAGCTACCTGGCATCTGAATTATCTTCATAGTATAACAAGATGTTAAAGTAGAAATTTTGACCCAAATGATAAGATACCAAAGTGAGATACTAGATAAAAAGGGAGAATTGAGAAAAAAATGTATGAGAGATGGTTAGATGCTCTTACGCTTTGCAACTTCAATGAAGATATTAAATGGTCAGCATTTGTAAAGATTTTTAAGAATTTATGTGAGTTTTGAGTTCCTCTTTTCCAAAGCAGAGGATAAGATGTGCCTAGTTATCACCTCGAGCCTAAGGTGAGATAATTCAGTTAGATCACTCAAATAACCTAATTTGAATTCCTTATGGTATTGGAAGTGACAGAATGGACTCCTGTCAATAAATGTCAAAGACAAAAGATCAGCTATCTAACTCTTAACTCTGATGGACAAACCAAAAGTGGTAGTTGCATTTAGTGGCCTGCACTTCCATAGTTCATAGGGAAAAGCTATGTGTGTTTTTCATAGACCAGATGATGACCACATGAAAAAGAAACTGAGCATAGGGATGTCTTAGAGCCTGTCCACCTACAGAGGTAATCAGACTGTAAAAAATCGACTGTAGTAGAGAGAAGCTGGAGGTATGAGCTAATTTCTTGAGGATTTGAAAGGAGTAAAAGAAGAGTGTATTATCTGTACTAGGAAAGTGAAGTTTAAAAACAAACAAACAAACACCAAAAGACCAATCTTCCTTACCATCTGGTTAATGTGTTTTATGACCCCTACAGTGTTGAAAAGATGAAGACATGTGAGACAGGAAAGTTCTTATTGGACCGATACTGACTTAAGTTTTCATTGCCATAGAACCAGATGAAAATCTTGTAAATATTAAAAGCTGCACATAATTATATAGTTTAAAAAAATTAAAGGCAAGTTCCAATATCTAAATGTTCAGATTAAGGCACAAATTGAAAACTATGGAATTTCTATGACCAAGATAAAAGAAAAAAGAAAACCCTAATATATAATATATTTCAACAGCAGGAATGAGATGGCCAAGAATAAAATGCAAAGTTTGTCTGTATGTTGCTAAATTACAATGCCAATTGAATTTAAAACCTTGCCAGTTCTCTTACTTTACGGGGTATTGATTGAGAATAGAAATGGGATGCATGAGAGGATTAGCAGTTTTCTTAATACTATGAATCAACAACCTCTGCTAAATTGGACACTCCTCCCCTGACTGATATAGCACTTGTTACTTGACTTGAATATCTGGTAATGACTTTACTTGTGGGAGATAATTTCAAGGCGAAACTATTTTGTCTCTTGCCTGCATCATTCCTCAGTTTTTGAAGAGACATAACCGGCTTCAAATCCTACCAAGCTAAAGAGGACAAATTATAATGTCAAATCTAGAGAAGAAAGATTATGCACCAAAACACATTCAAGGTTTTGCTAACTTAACTGGGGGAAAAAAAATGGAGACTATGTGCGTGAATAAATACTAGACCAACAAGGTAAGAACATCATTTTATAACATGATCAGATTAATATTAAATAGCACTGTTCAGATATTTTAGATTTAATAATCTAGCTTGAGCAGCTGAGAGGGGTTCTAAGTGTTTGTTCAACTTACTGAAACCTGGACTCAACAGTGATCTATGATAAATGAGATTAAAATCACAAAAATTCATTAATAAAATGTAGAAGAAAAAAATGAAAGTTTTAAGGAAATAGGAATAATTAACCAAACTGGGAAAACTGGATACCCATGTGTAGAAGAATGAAACTAGACACCTACCTCTTCTTCTTTTTTTTTTTTTAAATTTTATTTTGTCGATATACATTGTGGCTGATTATTGCTCCCCATCCCCAAAACCTCCCTCCCTTCTCCCTCCCCCCCTCCCCCCCAGCAATGTCCTTTCTGTTTGCTTGTCGTATCAACTTCAAGTAATTGTGGTTGTTATATCTTCTTCCCCCCCCCTTTTTTTTTTTGTGTGTGTGTGTGTGTGTGTGTGTGTGTGTGAATTTATATATTAATTTTTAGCTCCCACCAATAAGTGAGAACATGTGGTATTTCTCTTTCTGTGCCTGACTTGTTTCACTTAATATAATTCTCTCAAGGTCCATCCATGTTGTTGCAAATGGCAGTATTTCATTCGTTTTTATAGCTGAGTAGTATTCCATTGTGTAGATGTACCACATTTTCCGTATCCACTCATCTGATGATGGACATTTGGGCTGGTTCCAACTCTTGGCTATTGTAAAGAGTGCTGCGATGAACATTGGGGAACAGGTATACCTTCGACTTGATGATTTCCATTCCTCTGGGTATATTCCCAACAGTGGGATAGCTGGATCGTATGGTAGATCTATCTGCAATTGTTTGAGGAACCTCCATACCATTTTCCATAGAGGCTGCACCATTTTGCAGTCCCTCCAACAATGTATGAGAGTTCCTTTTTCTCCGCAACCTCGCCAGCATTTTTTGTTCAGAGTCTTTTGGATTTTAGCCGTCCTAACTGGGTCAAAACCTACCTCTTCTCATATACCAAAATCAACTGAAAATAGATTAAAGAGTTAAACATAAGACCTGCAACTATAAAACTCCTAGAATAAAACATAAGAGAAACACTTTAGGATGTAGCAATGGGAAAAGATTTTATGAATAAGACCTTAAAAGCACAGCCAACAAAAGAAAGAGTAAACAAATTGGTTATATCAAACTAAAAAGCTCTGCACAGCAAAGGAAACAATCAACAGTGAAAAGACTACCTACAGAATGGGAAAAAATATTTACCAACTATTCGTCTGAGAAGGGATTAATCTCCAGAATATACAACGAACTCCAACAATTTAACAGTTAAAAAATGATACAATTAAAAAATGGGCAAAGGATCTGAATAGATATTTCTCAAAGAAAGGCACACAAATGGCCAACAGGTACATGAGAAAATGCTCAACATCACTAATCATCATGGAAATGCAAATCAAAACCACACTGAGATATCATCTCACCCCAGTTAGACTGGTACAGTCAGACAGAGAATAACAAATGCTGGTGAGGATGCAGAGAAAGGGGAAATCTTGCACACTGTTGGTGGGACTATAAATTAATACAGCCATTATGGAAAACAGTATAGAGGTTTCTCAAACAACTACAAATAGAACTACCATGCCATCCAGCAATCCCACTGCTGGGTATATACCCAAAGGAATGGAAATCCTCATGCTGAAGGGATATCTGCACTCCCACAATCATTACAGCTCTATTTACAGTAGCCAAGATATGGAACTAACATAAGTGTCCATCAACAAGTAACTAGATAAGGAAATTGTAGTATATTTACACAATGGAATACAACTCAGCTGTAAAAAAGGATGACATTCTGTCATTTGCAGCAGCACAGAAGAGCTTGGAGGAAATTATGTTAAGTGAAATAATCCAGGCATAGAAAGAGAAATACTGCATGTACTCACCATAACTGGAGCTAAAAGAAACAAATAAATGAATATAAAGGAAAAAAAGAAACAAAGAAAGAAAAATCAATTACAATAATATGTTGAACTTTCAGAAGGAGAGAACAGAACTGTGGTTACTGGAGGTGGGAAAGAGGAGGGGAGGGGAATTAGGAAGAAATTGGTTAATGGACACAAAGGATGATTGTGTTTTGTAGTGATGAATATTCTAATTATCCTTTGATCATCAAACATTGTACACAGATATCTATGTTCAACTCTGTACCCCACAAATATGTATAATCAATTACGTTCCAATAAAAAAAGAAACTTTTGGAAAATTTTGAATAAATGTGTGACTTGGCCTTGCATATGTTTTAATGCTGCTACTCTAGTTAGTTTATTAAGTATAGATTACAGGGTGCTAAGTATGGAATAAACTAGGAGAGAGATGATTAGTGGTAGATAGAAGGTTAGAATTTGTTGGATTTAAGATATATATTTGAACATATGCTAATGGATTGAATATGGTGTGTGAGATAAAGAGAAGACTCAGGGATGACTCCAATCTTTCTACCTGATCAATGGGAGAATGTCATTACCATTTAATTTTGTGGAGAAGACTAGGAAAGGAGGAGGTAGCGGGTGGGCATGGCCAGGGAATCAACTTTAGTGCTCAGTCTTGGAAAGCCTAGCTATTTTTTAAATTCTGCTATCACTGCACTGTATTTCTTCATGCCTTTGCCTATGTTTAGTGTGTCTCATCTATAATTATTTTTGCTAGATTGATCAGGCTACCTCAATAGCTTAACAGCTGCTCACTGCTACCAATTTAACAAACCTTCTTGAACTCACTGGGCAGATCCCTTTCAGGGGCTCTAATATTGTGATTGTGATTTTATATTATAGAACACCAGGTAAACTTGAACATTTGTAAGATTTCAGGAATATCACCTTTCTTCCCAGCTTCAGTTTTAGAGATAAGAAGTCTATTGTCATAAATTCTGAAAGATTCCCAAACCAATGTAAAGTATAAGGAAGGATTAGGTTAATGTGCTGAACTGTCAGGAGTTTTAGGTTCAATTGGCTTCTGGTTTCATCTGAGGCTGGATCAGCTCAGTTGGTTTTAGAGTCTGATCATCATGATGCTGAGGTCCAATGTTTGATTCCTACAGAAGTTATTTTGCTTTATTTTGTTCCAGAAGCACAGACCAAAACCCTGACTGCCAACAGAGCACTGCAAATCTTTCACCACAACCAGGAAAAACCAAAACACAAATACAAAATTCTAGCTTAACAAATGTCTTTACTTACCAAGAAGAGCACACATAAGTGGTTTGTTCCACTACTCTGCGGCTCTGATCCTGGGAAGAATGTAAGAGCAACAATCATCCAGTGAACTAACCCTTTCTGACATTGTGAGTTGTAAAGCCGGGGATCACGGAAATGGATGGGAAATGAAGGAATGCAGCCCAGATTAGTAGACTGAGAATATTTTCCGTGTAAATGATAAGAAATCCCCTACAACTAGACTGCCCTTCCCCTATGCTAAGGTATAACTTCCACAGTACAGTTTTGAGGTCCCAAATAAGTCCTATGTATTTAATTCTTAAGATAAAGATTCTAAAAATATTTGACAGAAAAGTTAGTAGCCTTGTCAGAAATAGTCTGGAGTCCCAACACACATCACAACTTATTCTCAAAAATTAGAGTTAATTAATTTTCTGATTGTTCAGGGTGCCTTGATTTGTTGTCAATAGTTGTTTCCCAGATATTCCTTCTACAGAACGCTGGCCAATTATCTCTAACGCATTTTGGTGACTTTGGAAATAGTAATTGATACTAATTATTTAACAGAACCACTAGAAAAACTATTTAATCATAGGGCTACATATCCACATTGCAGAAATCTTTCAGTCTTTACTCCACCCCATCTGCCAGGAAACGGTATTTGTGAAGTAATTTTTTTCTAATAAAAATTTAACTTGAATGATTTCTGTAATCTGTTGACTGGGCCTTTAAAAATTGATGTCCCAGGAGCCTGTGAAACTAAATCAGAAGAAAGCAGGCCTCACTGCCTTTTAGAATTCCAAAGGTCTGGCCCACAGCTCTATGAGGTCAGGAGGTGGGATTAACCTCTCACATCCTAGTAATGGTTTTAGAAGGACTCTGAAAATTCACAGATGATTAAAAACACCCAACTGGCTGGTACTCAAGAAGAAAGTGGAAAGTAAATTTCATTTGTTTAACAGCTCTATCTAATGGTGCTAGGCCAAGCTACCTCAGCCACAACCAGCTACCTGACTGGAGATCCATCTATCTGTCCACCTGTCTGTCTGTCATTTCTCTACCTCCCATAATATAGATAAAGAGCTCTTTTTTTTCCCTTTTTCCAAGCCAGAAGAGTCTTTGATATCATCTTTTCTAATTCCTTTATTTTGGGGGGCGTAGATACACAGAGAGACTGTGTCTCTCACAATTAGAAAATATATAGAATATTGTATTTAACTGTGTCAATGACATTAAGACTTCTAAAGGTTATGCCAAGTCTTAGTTATTCAGGCTGTAAATTACGTGGAAGAAAAATATTTCACCATGAGTTTCCATAAATCAATCTGTATAAATATTATTTTATTTTATTTATTCATTCAATTAAAAAAAATCTCTGACTGTATTTCTCAACTTTCTTCTTTGTGGATTATACAAGTAAAATATGATTAAAGTTGGATCTACCTTCTTTTCATAAAGATAAAATTTTCTTGTACAATTTTTCAGTAGATTTTTATCACTAAAAAAAAAAAGTTGTTGTATTTGGCTACCTCCAGTGTTACCTCTTCTATTTACATATGGTAGATCCTGGGGTTAGGGAAAAGAAAATTTAATATAATATTTACCATACCTATTAATAGTGTATGAATCAGCTAAGTTATCTGTTTAAGAATAAATATCTTAACACATCCCCAAATTTGCTATAAAATATATTAATTAGTCATTATTTTACATGACCAGAGCTCTAATCCCTGAGGATGGATCACACAATGTTTACTCAGGGTGATGAGGCCATCATTTATCGCTTTCCATCAATACTATGAAAATGAATATGAATTATGATGGGTATAGAAACTAATAGCTATTCTCATTTTCTCATAATTCAATATTGTTTTGTTCACTCAGTCAGGTCTTAACTTCTCTACTGTGGACTGCTGTGGCTTATTGTCCAAGTAGAACATTGATTTTTAACAGAGAGAAGGAGTAGGGGGGTAGTGAGGGCATCAAAAGATTGTCACCACTCATTCTCAAGATGTGATGGCCGGATCCAGACTGGCAGCATGCCCATTACTACAAATTGCAATTTTACTCCAGGTCCCCCACCCAATTATGCCCGACTTCCCTCCCCATCCCCCTGTCCCCCACTCCACTTTGTATCCCTAGGTGTGCTCTCTCCCTCTGCAAGTCCAAGCAAACAAAGCACAGAGGGATAAAAGATCGATTTTGATATATGCTCACTGCTATGAATTACTGAGGGAAAATCTAACAATGCTAGGGAATTTTAGAAAAAATATTGATAGTATGAGTTCGTCAATGCTCAAGAATATATTGAAGATTTGTCTACTATGCTTTTCTCCCAGCATTCAAGATGTTATTCCAAACTCTCTGTCCATTGAATTAAATAGTTAATACTTAAGTTATCATTGCTGCACAGAAGTGTTTAATAATTTTTCCAAAATCATGATGTAGGTATCAAATCCCAGGGGTCATGATTTCCTATGCATGTCTAAATCAGCATTATGGTGTTGTTTTCAGATTGATTCTATTAAAGATAGAACAATGGCAATTCAAATTAGTTTTGATACCAGAGTTATATTATGCAACTATTTTAAAAGCACCACAACCTAAATTAATTTGGATAAATGATCATTTACCACTATACCACTGTGTCACAAATATGTCTTAGCATAAGGATTATCTGTGCCCATTTCAGACTCTCTGGGGGAGAAGAAAGAATTTCTTTATTTTTAGCCAGTGCTCCATGAGATTACTATAACCAAGATACTCAGGGAAATAATGAAGAAGAGTATAAGATCCTCAAAAGTGGGAATGACCAAGTGTCCAACACTAAGTTACTATTTGTTTAATGTTTTAAAAAAGAGAATCAATAGTATATAAAGAATTGGATGAATGAGAAAGAAGGAATGAATAATAAGCTCACAATTCCATAAGTATTAAATAAATACCCATCTGTTAATTTAGTTAACTTAGTTAGCCCTTGATTTCTTGAGCTACTTTTGACATATAAAGTGAAGGAAAGGGAAGAAAGGCACATCTATTCATGGAACTAACAACGGATTGTGCTGAAGGTGAGCCTCTGAGCTGATCTGGGAACTGAGAAAAGCAGAATCTTCTACCGGCAGGTAGCTTTAGCCTCTGAATAGTAAACTGTCAGAGTAGTCAGGGAAAGACTTGGCAGAGTTGAAAACTGTTGGGAAATTACATTATTTTGATCAGGACTTAAAATATAATTTCATTAATTATAGGACCTGCTTAAAACTGTGTGTGTGGATGTGTGTACATATATTTTCTCATTGATCTGTAAAAACACGTTTATTGTTTATCAATACAAATAATTCACGACATGTTTCCTTTTCTTTAGTTGTGTCTACATATACTCCCTATAAATCTATGGTCTCTAAGAAATACGAAAGATTTTTTTTCTTTTTTTAATAATAATATGTTAATACTGTGGTAGGGATTTTTCAGTTCTTGTGACAATACAAGAGAAGGTGTGCTGAGATTAAAAAGAATAATGTGTGCACTTGTGTGCAAAGGATCTTTCAAGAGTGTCTTCGTATGCGTGGAGTAAGTAGGGAAGGAAGTCAAGGAAAAGATTATGAGATAAATTGGGAGAAGAGGTAGCGAGTGCAGGACAGAGGGCAGGTGTATCCCCAGATCAAAGTAGGGTCAGGGATATGAGGAAGGAGGAGGCCTGGAAGTTGCTGCGGAAGCCTACCCATCTTCCCCCTGATCTGCCCCTTTGCTTCAATTCTTATCCGTCACACCACCTTAGCTCCTGCCTTTTCTCCGATGTGATTCCATGTAAGAGAGCCAGCACCTCCCATTCTGCATCTCTTTTTTTCTCACTGTCTGATGGCTCTTGAGCCGGCTATGCTGCTATGGGAACCTGCGGGAGGCAGTAGGCTCCCATTACATTTATTCCCTTTCATCCCTTTTTGAAAATGAACTAAGTGTTTTCTATTTTTGGTTGGCATGAAAAATGTGTCCTGACTCCAGAGTCCTAAAATTTGTACATTCAAGGTACTTAATTTAGCATTGGAAAATAAGAAGTGTGTGGCTGCTAACAGTATCAACCTTAAAAACTGTTCTAGCAAATCTTGGTTATTAACAAATTCTTATACAAGTATGATCCCTGTCAATAGTCAATTTCTTCTGTTAATGAGAAATAACTGAGATTAAAATTTGTAGGCAGTATATGTAACATGGTGACTGAGAGGATAGGCTATAAAATTAGACGTATGTGGGTTCAAATTCTAGTACTATCATAATATGTGACTTGAGCATATTATTTTACTTCTCTAAGCCCTGGTTTCCTAAATCTGTAAAATGGATCATCAGAACAGGATGGTCTCATTAGACAAAAGGAAGAAGTTAAATGAGAACATTTATATAAAATGCTTATTACAATGTCTGGCAGAGTAAATGTTCAATACCTGTTACATGTTATTTTTATTAACAAAATGCTCTGTCCAGCAGGAGCTTAATAGGAATTACACCTAAAGAAGATAATCGTGGTATTAGAAAGGTCAGTGTTTTTACAGCTGTCTAAAATTACACACACACCCCCCCCCCACACACACACCCTGTAAAATTATACAAACACACTAACTTTTAAAACCATTAACCCAGAATTTAACACCTTATCAGTACATAACTACATATAATTGATATAGTTATATGACGGTTCCATTTCCAAAAATCCTAGAAATGAATTAAGGAAAGACATTTTTAGAAAACTCTGAAAAGAAATAATTTTCTTTTTAATGTTACATTTTGGGGCTCTATGAAGTCAAATGACTTGGTATTTTTATCATATAATGCACATGATTTGAAGAATAAATTAATTGATATACATGGGTATTATGTTGATTTATTCCAGATATCACTGATCTTAATTAAAGTACTCTTTCATCAGAGTCTTTCCATTTCTCATACTGAAAACGGTCTCCTATTAATACATGTACTGCACTTTTAAGGTTTTATTTTATATTTGATATACAGAGTAGTTATGCTGTAAAACAGGCGTTTATGTCATTCATAAAGAGAAGTGAACTGAGAAAAGTAGATATTTTTGCCTTTTTAATGCTATTACTACGATATTTCAGTGCTGATACTTACCATATCTAATTAGCAAATTGCACAAATACAACAGGAGTTTGAATAACATGTTATGAATTTTCATTTGTACACATGTGGCTTTTGGAACTCTGCCATTTCCCGAAATAGGAAGATTGTTCTGAATAGTAAACAGTAAGATTTTCTGTTTTAGCTCCAACTTTAATTTGTATCTGGCTTGAGAAATGTGATCAAATTATCTAATCAAAATCTTTGACACCGTCAATGGGCTTTTTAAAAATAAAGACAATATTAAAATGAAGCCTGCGAATTAATCTCGTTATCTGCATCAAATTGAATTGAGGAATAAAATAGGGCTTGTGTCTGGCAAAGTTTAGTTTTCAAAGAGGATGTTGACACACACATTTTTCTGTTCTGTGGTGGTCCTTGGATTAATTTCAAATCTGATATTTAAAATGAAATAAAATGAAGACTAAGTATCTGATCCTAGAGCAGTCATTTTCAGTTTTCTTCATCTCAATGAGATGAGATGACTGTTTGTGTCTTTGTGTAATATATCTCTATATATCTACATAGTTATATATCTTTTATATACACACACACACACACACACATCTTCATAAAGATAAATGGATCTCTTTATGTAGAAATATAATGATATTAGCAAACATTTCTGTAAGGCCCTGTGTGAGATACCTTGAGAGAAAAATCTCTCTAATTGCTGCCAACTTGATCTTAAAATTCTAAATGCTTTTCATTTTTACAAAATGTCAAATTATTTTTGGTGTAAAAGAGTAGGCACTCCTTGTAGACTGCCAGGTTGTATACCTGATTGCTAAAGACTACCAAATTTGAAAAGTAGACCAAACCTAATTTCCTGTATTCATGAGGAGTATTTATCCTACTAGAAACATGTGCAGGGCAATATCACCTTTGATTTAGAATAATTTACTGTTGTCAAAATACTTCATTATCCCCTTACACATTAGGAAAGTCCAGGCAAGTTTTAGTAGTATCATTTTACAGATGAGGAGAATGGGGATTCGTGATGTCAAAAGCTTGCCAAAGGTCACATTAGCTAATAAAAGTGGCAGAGGTAGGAACTAGGTTGCCAAATTTTGTTCCCCGTATTCTCGCACTATGCCATCCTGCCCTCTGACATTTGTGCTTATGAAAGAACTACTTCTCACCAGCCAGAGAGCCTTGTGTTAACATAAAATAAACTCGTTTTGCAATATCAATGACACTATTAATGCACTGTAGGATTTTTAGTGAAATAAATTTATAAGCCTAATAATTAAAGATTATTTCTTTTAACCCAATTATTTTTTTACAAATAAAATTGAAAAATTCTTGCCAATGAACCCCTGTAATTTGAAAGACAATACATTTTTTAAAAATTTACAATCGTGCTAATAGAAACTAAGTTTCTAAAGCCATTTACTTTCTTTTGAATTATTCATAAAGCACATTATTTTACTTTAAGGCAATCTTAAAACAGAGTTGTAAACATGCATGCTGCAAACAAAATGACCATTATTTATTATAGTGATTGTAACAGAATTATTTGCAGTAAAGAATTTATTTTCAAAAGCTCTGTGAGAAGTTAATATGGAGTTAATAATAAAACAATTCAAGTGATGGCTTGGATAGTTTATTTCAGCTTCTCATTTAAAAAATTGAAATGTGCCAGCGTGCTGAGCAAAATGAGTTTAGCCAAGTTTGGTTGACAGAAACATTGAAAATTATATTAAAAAAATATATTACATGCAAACTTTTTCAGCAAAAGTTTTACACCATGTTAAGGCACTCTGTTTTCCTCTAGGGTGCTGCTATAAATAGCTCTACTCACAAGGGTTGATGCAATGTACATGTCTCAAGCTTCAGAGATAAATTTAAAATTGATGCTAGTGAAATAAAAAGCTAATGAATGTGTGTGTGTGTGTGTGTGTGTGTGTGTGTGTGACAAAGGGGAAGAGAGAGAGACAGAGAAAGCATTAATGAAAGAGCTCAGAAGATACCCATATGAGAAATACATCATAGAGTATCTACATTGTAGGAACTTAAATCATACCCATATCAGTTCTTTAGGATATTCAGGGCAGAACAATAGAAATATCCTGCAGCAGACCAGTGGTTAAATGTAGATATATATATATATTTTTTTTTTTTCAAGGAATAAACTTCCTTTTATTCTACATATAAAATGTATATTTATCATAAATTATATTGAAGTGACATTTAGATATTTTTGACTTGTATAGTGTAGTAAAAATCTTTAATTTGCTGCATGTACAATTTAAATTAAGGATTTCATCTGAGTACTGGTAGAATTAGAACTAGGTTTTATTTTCAACATGAAAATTTGTTAGGCCACACTGTAAGTTATGAAACCATACAAATAAATATAATACTAAAATGGTTCTCTCATTCATGCGCTCTTTCAGAAAATATAAACTTGAATATAGACAAATTTTGAATCAGAAGCATCTTACTTTGTAATTCTCAGATGCATTAAAAGGAATTTGAGATGAATGTAAACTAAAAAGAATTACTTGAAAATGTTGGCCTGAATAAAAATGTTTTGCTTTTAACATTTTAGTAAACCTGTGTGATATATGAACAGATTTCTGAATAAATTAATAACACATTACTTTACAAGGTACAAAAGACATATTCATATTTGAGCTTAAAAATCTTGATCCTAGGCACTTTGTCAAGAAGGTTATATAAAATCTGTTACATTTATGTAATCATATCACTGTAAATTTCAGTACTATGAGTGTTGAGAATTGTAGTTAGTAGGATTTACCTTTTCTCTCCAGTTCCCTGCTGTGACAGCAGTATAACAGAATTTTGCATTACATTATAAATTCCTGCAGAACTTCTTCTGTACTTAGTACATATTCACAGCCAAATCAAATTTTCATAAGTAATCTCGTTTTTAAAATTTAAATGACTTTAATGTTTATACACACTTTATTAATTAATAGTTTATAGTGCAGTATTAATTAATTAGGAGGCTTATATTGTTGCACACTGAGCTCTGTGGCTTCAATATTCTCTTAACAGGAATTCTAAGTATATGTTCATAAGGTCTTTGTTAGGAGGATTGTAAAGAGTTAATTTTCCCGATTCATGGGAAAGTATTGAGTTGGGAATGGGGGAGGGGAGCATTTGAAAAAGAACAAAGTAGCGGTCCTAGTCAGAAGGTGTACACTACAGCTGTTTTGCAATCTGCCAAAACAACTGTGCCCTGTTATGTTAATAAAACAAAAATAGCATTCTGGGAGGTAAGCAGGTATGTCCAGCATCCCTTCTTGTAAATAGAAACCACCACCTATGATTCATTGCGCTTCTTCTGAAATATGTAAATGTGATGGGCAGTAATCACACACAAAGTACTTGGGTGGTATCACCCCAGTGTGGGCAGGGTACAATTTTACAATGTATTTGGGATTTGTATTCATTTAAAAATAGAATGGTATTGCTTTTTGGTAACTCTCACAATGGAATGATTTTGCTTTCCCAGTGGGTTTTCATTTAGAACAGGAAAAGTGCTAGATTATGATAACATAAGAAAACAAATCTAAGGTCTATTCCAGGGAAGAAAATGAGTTGCTACGCTATTGAACTGGTCTTGTGGATCTTTAAAATAAATAAATAAGTAAAGGAGAACCTCTTTCAATAGAAATGCCACTTAACTTGATTTATAATGTGCAGCATTAATGGAACTGAATCATAAAAATATCATGTGTTAGCATTGCTCTGCATGTCCTGTGGCCTTCATTAGCTTACAGGTAACTCAATGGAAACTTGAAAATGCTAACAGAAAAATGAGGGAAATCAGTTATGCTGTCCTCTTGTTTTGCTTTAAAAATAGTATTAATAGTAAAAGTTTGGTTTAGGCATCCATTTACAGGGGAAAAGTGAAGAACACCCAGCTAGGCAGAACAGTAATGCCAAGATACAGCAAGCCATGTTAAGAGAAAGAGCCCCGGCTGTAAATGTGCACAATATTCCACATTATATACATGTCATTTCTGAGAACTGTTGGAACGATGCGGTGTCAAATCTGTATGACAGATTGAGGTGAAAGCTGGGAAGAGAGAGCTTGTGAAAAAACAACCCTGACTGAGTGGGGCATCCTATAGGATTTATCCTGCAGGCTATAAGTAACTAGTTTCATCACATAAAAGGGAGAGTAGAGCAGGGATAATTGTCTACTAATTTAACTAGCACATTTGGTTATTGTATTATTTAAATTGTATTCAAGTATAACAATGCCATCTAGTGATGAGATTTTAAACTGATCTTTTAGCTCTTAAATCCTGGTTACTGTTAGAAAGCTAGTGTTTGGCTCTTACATTGCACTTTATCTTAATATCCTATGAAATAATACAGCACTCTCAATATTCTTTTTAGTGTTGCATAAATTATCTATACAAGGTAACACAGAGAACAAAACGAACTCAGTCCTTTTTTTTTTGCCTTTTTTATACAACCTCCTTTTTATGTGAGAAGTTCATGTTCAATAGTAAAACATCTTGTGAGTCTCCATCAGCCTGTGACCCGAGTTTATAGAATCTCTGATATTTGCTCATTCAATAGATCTTTGCAATCATTTGTACTGAAAGCATACCTTTTATTTAATCTTTGCTTTTCAAAAATAGTCTCCATAAAACTATAGCTAACCAAACTATCATTACCATTACATACTTTTCCCTTTTGCCCTTCTTAGCTTTTTGCTTCCAGAATAAAACTAGCTCTTCTAAAGAATGGAGGTTGGATTTCTTTGAGATCATAATTTATGTTGCTCAGTAGCACTTATCACTTATTACATAGTCCTGCAAAAACTTGAAAATATCTTATAATTTTATTGGGAGAAATATGAATTTACAGAATTTACAGTAAGGTGCATTTCAGTTGTAATCTATTGCCTTAAATTTGGACAAAAGTGATTGAAGAACAGAAACTGAAATCGGTGGAAATAGATTTTAGGATTATCTTCGCTACTAGTTAATTGTACAGGTTTGAAATTAAGAAACAACTTCAGTGTCCTCTGGAAAATGTGTGGATTGGATAAAATCACCTCCAATATCCTTTTCAGCTACAAACTTCTGGGACTCTTAAGTAGCTCATAAATAAAATTTCAAGAAGAGTGGAAAGACAGGAAGAGGTGAACTTGCTCCATTGACTAGACTTTGTGAGTGTACTCCATAACTTTGAACCCTTCTTCACTAGATATTTAACAAAATATGTTTTTTTTCTTGACAGATTATCCATAATAACTTACAAGCAGGGAGCAGAGGAAGAGAAGACATTCCAATGCAGGATAAAAATGTATAGGATTCAAAATATTTCTCTGTCTCAATTTTATATCAGCTACATCCTAAAATGTTTATGCAGACATATGGCAAAAAATATAGAAAAATTTATGTTATAGAGATATGGAATGTCCCACTTCTTCCCCATTCAGTGACTAGTAATTACATTGTACCCCTTCTTGCCTTTTCATGGAGAAAAAAACATATTTCAATTCCTAAATTTCAGATGATATTCCAAAATTTTGTCAATTGTCTAATGCATAAGGTTTTTTAGAATAGAAAAAGGTGCTGCCCGCTGCCATGGAAACCCACATGTATTTTTAGTTTATGTGTAGAAAACTTAAAATATTCATATCTCAATAATAATAAGCTGATACTAAGACTCCTCTTTCTTTCTGGTAAATAAATGAAGTCAAAACTATATTTTCTCAAAAAAACAAACATCATCCTGTATACATGATTTTTTTTTTCAGGAAGTTTTACTATATATCATTCATCCACTTCACCAAAATAACTACACTATAATAAAATAAATAACAAATTTTTCTTCTGTTTAAATATTACAAAAAGAATTATTTTTAGTACACCATGGCTATTTAACTACTTATTCCCAGCAGTAGCATATTCTTTTCAATATTATTAGTAAAAGAACAGGTGGCAGCAAGTCAAAATTATTTGTCATATATAGAAGTCTACACTAGGTTGTATGAAAAACTTTAAAAAACAACTACAAAAAATAAACATGGAAGGTATAATCTCTGCCTAACAATACCATTGAGAGCAGAACTTGGGAAATTACTGCCTCAATCCCAATTAAAAGAAAAAGACCAATTATAATAAAAGGAGATATGCAATGTGGTCCAAAAACAGGGTTATGGGCATATGTGTTATATTTCATAATAAATATTTTCTTTGAAAGCATTTGTAAACTGAATTGTGTATAGATAAAGAAAATCCGCATTGTCATTAATTAAAATCAGGACTTCTTTTGTATTTTAAATACTGTCCTCAACTTTTTCCACTTTTCTTTTTTTCTTTTCCTGACTTCTGCTTGCTCACTCTCTATTTCTCTCCTCTTTTGCTCTCTTTGCTTTTTTTCTATACTAGTTATTCTTGTATAATTCTAAGCAAAATCTGCAATTTTACTGGTAAATTATCTGGCTTTATGAATTTACTGACTTTATTAATTTGGGGGGCTTGAGCTATAATAATAATAGCTTCAGATCCACAAGATTTCTGCATAATAAAAATATATATGAAGAATTTTAATTTCTTTGTAAGAAAAGTTATTTCTTCAAGATATCATTAGATATTATCATTCTGATAACCAGCCAGCTCATATAAATCTTAATTTTTATTCATTTATTTTTATGGCTTTGTCAGAGTTTCTTTTGGTTTTGATACATGTCAGTTTATGTCCACAAAATGTTCGCAAGAATGAAAAACTGGCTGATAATTAGCTCACTAACACATTTTATAAATATTTACTACAATCAAATTCACCTTCTAAAATATAAATTGTGACATATATTGAGACATTTTGAAGAACCACAGCCTCCCTCTTGCCGGTTTATTGAAGTCGTGCCTAATCACTACTAAACTAATTGTGTATTTCACCTAAACTTTTCCATAGTTATAACAACACAACCTTGATTTAACCAATTAAAAAGTAGAAAAATCAATGAAACAATTAGGTTGTTTTCAACACATTGCCACAAAACATGCTTAACTTTGTTTTTTTCATTTTTAAACTTGACCTCAACTGTTATTTGACTGAACTGATACTATTGATTGGTCGCAGTTTTGTGAGGCAGACAGAGCCTGTATGTCACATACTCCTCATTATGTGACTGAAGTAATAGGCCTAGCTTATCTGCAAAAGGTCTGGTTATACGTTACCAAACCACTCAGTTGATTTAGTAGAATCTACAGGAAAAAGAACTATGCATCTAACATATTTTGCTTCCAGTTTGGCAAGAAAATGTGCTTATTGGAAAATTTTTTATTATTTAACCAGCCATTTTTTATGTTATCTGAAAAGATAGCTGATATATGATCAAAGAAAAAGAAGAGTTGCTAGCATAACTAACAAAATAAAATTTACAAATGTGAACTCCTTATTCAAAAAAATCCCTTGTCATCATCATCCTGGGATTCAGTCATTGGCCAAAGATCTCAAGAGAACTGTACTTCCTTCATTTGCATGAAATAATTTTAATAAACAAGAAGCATTATGAAATTGCAAATGATTTCTACACTAACAACCTGTAATTTCTCAATCATAGATTCTATTATTTAACTTGAATCATTAGAAAGTGTAGCCTAGCATGGACATATTTTTTATACTTTGGCTCCATCTAGTAGAAACTGAAGAAATTACCTGAAGGTATGACTTCCATTATCATAGGGCTTAGACTGCATTTCATGGTAATGGAAAATAAAAGAAAGAATGGCAAATAAAATGTATTTTAAAGCATGCTATTTGAAAGTATGAATTATTATGTTATTTTGTGTATATTCTTTCTAGCAGTCAATTGTTTACTACTTTAGCAAAATTCAGAATTTTGCCATCTTAAATGGTGGGAGAATAAAAATGTTTTTAATTCTTGTTTCATTACTTACTTTTCAGGTTCTGGTTTTATTGCAGGGTGAAATCATTGTGTCTCAAGACAGAAGGGAGAAAGTACTTTTTCTGCATTTCCAACTCATGTATGAAGTATCTGGGATGTATATATGCAAGACATGGAAGCTTGTATAGAGTTCATTCTAGATGAAAAGCAGGTATTGGCTAAATTTTATTAATGGGTAATCACAGGAAAATCATAGAGTTTTTGACATTATTTTAAAATTACTAGTACCTTAATAGCCCTTGGATTCTCATATAAGATATATTTTTCTCTCTTTTTTTAATTTCATTTTTTTCCTTCGTGAAGGTCACAGTAGTTCTTTGACTAGTAAGACTACAATATCTTCAACAAGATGTGTGTTTTCTATAATTGCTTTAAACAGGTAAACACCAGTGCTCTAATCAAAATGACCATTCAATCTAAACAGAAAACTATTTTTTTTCCAGGAGAACATGTAGCATTTAATAAACAACATCCTTAAGGTTGTAAAGGAGTGGATAATTTAAAGTAGCTAATAGGAATGACAATGTTAGTTGTACTACTCCAAATCTAATTGCCAATAAGAAAGCCTCTGTAGATTTACTACCTGAAATAAACTTTCCACATGGGTGGCTAAACTAACCTGCAACACAGCCAATTCAATCGTTGCTGACACTTTCACCATCAACACCAATCATTGCCGCTCAATCAGTTGTGTCATGAGCAGCCATTGATTTCGAGATGGCTAAACTGATTGGATCACTATGAAATGGCCCAACTGGTTAGGGCCTATACATATGACCATACTTTGCTTATTGGTGGGAAGCTTAGTGAATTTTAGAGATGAGGCTAGTGAAACAGTTTGACTATTTAAAATTACAATGCAGTCTCCTGAGTAGAAAGGTCATTTCTTTTGAAAGGAAAACTTTTAAAAATATAGTAGATACATAAAGTTATTCCACTCTCAATTTGATTTGTAATGGCTTTTTCAAAAAATATATTTTTAAAAATTTTAGAACAGTTTTAGGTTTCTATAAAAATTGTAAAGAAAGGGCAGAGTCTCCAGGTACCCAACACCCAATATCCCCTATTACATTAGTATGGTACACTTATTGCAATCAATGTACCAATATTGATACATTTTTATCAATTAAGTGGATACATTTTCAGATTTTCTTAGTTTTTACTTAATGTGCTTTTTCTGTTCCAAGATCCCATTTAGTCATCATGTCTCCTTAAGGCTTGTCTTGGCTGTGAAAGTTTCATAGAACTTTCCTCGTTTTTGATGACCTTGACAGTGTTAAGAAGTACTGGTGAAGTGTTTGATAGAAAGTCCCTCAGCTGAGATTTGTCTGATGTTTTTCTCATGATTAGACTGGGACTATGAATTCTTGTGTGGAAGATCAGAGAGGTAAAGTGCTATTTTCATCAAGGGAACATACTATCAGCATGACTCATCACTGTTGATGTTAACTTTATAGCCTTGCTTAGGAAGTGTTTGTCCGGTTTCTCAACTCTAAAGTTACTATCCCCTCCTCGCCTTTGGAAGGAGACCGTCTGTGGAGCCCACACTTAATGTGTGGGAAGTTAAGTTTCACCACCTTGACAGTGGAGTATCTATATGAATAACTTGAAATTCTTCTGCATAAGACATTTGTCTATTCTTCCCCATTCATTTATTTATTAAATCATTTATTTATATCAGTATGAGATCATGGATATTTATTTTATTCAATTTCGATTTTAGAGTAGATGACTGTAAGGAGTAAACAAATTGGTAATAACATCTTGAACATGGAAAATGCTTTGCATCATAGATGATTGTTACAGAGATGTAAAAATACATTGTTTTTTTATAATTATTAATATTTTCCTGAATAATAAATAGATTTATAAATACACAGATTCATAAAATTTTCTCTAGTTTGCTCAATCGTTATTAAAAATGTCATTAATTTGAATCATGAAATTGCATTTAATTAAAAAGGGCTTTTCCACTTTTCGTCTGTGTTATCTATGATGTTTTTTCAGCTTTTATGTATTCTTTTTAGGTTTTCATACCACCAAACTTTCTGGGAGTTGTAATTTTCGAAGTTTTTATTTGACAATATAACATGTAAAAGCACTAAAGTCATTTAAATTTGCAATAGCTTGCCTTTAAATATTTAACAAAAACTAATTGAAAAATATATTTGAACCACATCGGAAAGGAAGAAGAAAAATATTTTTAAAGAAATCCTTCATAATAAAAAATCCTGATATAATGTCTTTGAGCTAAAAACTGATAATCATCAATGAGTATTTTTTTGCCACTATGGAAATAACTCATGCATATGTAAAAAATCTTAACAATACAGAATTCTATAAAATAAAAACAGAAGTTCCTCCACTCTTAATCCCATTCTATGTTAACATTTTGTATCATTTTTGTTTTTAGTTCTTTAGATTTTCGTCAAATTCTAAATACTATGTTTTCACTCTACTTTTATATATCTATTAGAAACAGAATTTATTGCATCACAGATTAAATAACTGAGCATATTTATACTACCTCCTTCCTTTTGCTCATGCAAATATTTAGTTTCCCTATTTGTTACTTTTTCTCTATGACTTTACTTTTTCTCTACTTAACATGGATTTCTGGAATTATCAACTTTGACCTGTGTAATCCCTGCTACATTAACCAAGGAACTGGCTTGGCTTTACTTCTCTGAATCTGTTTGATTCACTCGCACCCTTGTGTTTTTAGATAGACAATTACTTTATGGTTCAAGGTTATAGCATTTATTATTCACGTAAAATGTAGGCAAATCAAATAACCTGTGCTTATAAATTGATTATAATAATTAAAAATGAATAAAGTATATTTATAATATAAAGATCATTTGATCATTATTTATACCAATATCAAACAGTAATTGACCCTTAAAAAAAATGAAACAATCTTTATCATTAAATGTGTGCCATTCAAAAGAGAAGTGGTACATATCAAGTTGAAACGAATTCTTAAGTGATAATTATTGAATAAAATCACATTTGTTTTTACTGGCTTTGTAATAGTATCATGTTTTTTTTTTTTTTTTTTTAAATTTTATTTTGTCGATATACATTGTAGCTGATTAATGCTCCCCATCACCAAAACCTCCCTCCCTTCTCCCTCCCCCCCTCCCCCCAACAATGTCCTTTCTGTTTGCTTGTTGTATCAACTTCAAATAATTGTGGTTGTTATATCTTCTTCCCCCCCCCCCCCGGTTTGTGTGTGTATGTGTGTATGTGTGTGTGTGAATTTATATATTAATTTTTAGCTCCCACCAATAAGTGAGAACATGTGGTATTTCTCTTTCTGTGCCTGACTTGTTTCACTTAATATAATTCTCTCGAGGTCCATCCATGTTGTTGCAAATGGCAGTATTTCATTCGTTTTTATAGCTGAGTAGTATTCCATTGTGTAGATGTACCACATTTTCCGTATCCACTCATCTGATGATGGGCATTTGGGCTGGTTCCAACTCTTGGCTATTGTAAAGAGTGCTGCGATGAACATTGGGGAACAGGTATACCTTCGACTTGATGATTTCCATCCCTCTGGGTATATTCCCAACAGTGGGATGGCTGGGTCGTATGGTAGATCTATTTGCAATTGTTTAAGGAACCTCCATACCATTTTCCATAGAGGCTGCACCATTTTGCAGTCCCACCAACAATGTATGAGAGTTCCTTTTTCTCCGCAGCCTCGCCAGCATTTATCGTTCATAGTCTTTTGGATTTTAGCCATCCTAACTGGGGTTAGATGGTATCTCAATGTGGTTTTGATTTGCATTTCCCGGATGCTGAGTGATGTTGAGCATTTTTTCATATGTCTGTTGGCCATTTGTATATCTTCCTTAGAGAAATGCCTACTTAGCTCTTTTGCCCATTTTTTAATTGGGTTGCTAGTTTTCTTCTTGTAAAGTTGTTTGAGTTCCTTATATATTCTGGATATTAATCCTTTGTCAGATGTATATTTTGCAAATATTTTCTCCCACTCTGTTGGTTGTCTTTTAACTCTTTTAATTGTTTCTTTTGCTGTGCAGAAGCTTTTTAGTTTGATATAATCCCATTTGTTTATTTTTCCTTTGGTTGCCCGTGCTTTTGGGGTCGTATTCATGAAGTCTGTGCCCAGTCCTATTTCCTGAAGTGTTTCCCCTATGTTTTCTTTAAGAAGTTTTATTGTTTCAGGGTGTATATTTAAATCCTTAATCCATTTTGAGTTGATTTTAGTATACGGTGAGAGGTATGGATCTAGTTTCATTCTCCTGCATATCGATATCCAGTTATCCCAGCACCCCTTGCTGAAGAGGCAGTCCCTTCCCCAGTGAATAGGCTTGGTGCCTTTGTCAAAGATCAGATGGCAGTAAGTGTGAGGGTTGATTTCTGGATTCTCTATTCTATTCCATTGGTCAGTGTGTCTGTTTTTATGCCAGTACCATACTGTTTTGGTTATTATAGCTTTGTAGTATAGCTTAAAGTCAGGTAGTGTTATGCCTCCAGCTTTATTTTTTTTGCTGAGCATTGCTTTGGCTATTCGTGGTCTTTTATTGTTCCATATAAATGTCTGAATAGTTTTTTCCATTTCTGAGAAAAATGTCTTTGGAATTTTGATGGGGATTGCATTGAATTTGTATATCACTTTGGGTAGTATGGACATTTTCACTATGTTGATTCTTCCAATCCAAGAGCATGGAATATCTTTCCATCTTCTTGTATCCTCTCTAATTTCTCTCAGCAGTGGTTTGTAGTTCTCATTATAGAGATTTTTCACCTCCTTGGTTAACTCAATTCCTAAGTATTTTATTTTTTTGGTGGCTATTGTAAATGGGCAGGCTTTCTTGATTTCTCCTTCTGCATGTTCACTATTGGAGAAAAGAAATGCTACTGATTTTTGTGTGTTGATTTTGTATCCTGCTACTATGCTGAAATCATTTATCAATTCCAAGAGTTTTTTTGTAGAGGTTTTAGGCTGTTCGATATATAGGATCATGTCATCTGCAAACAGGGACAGTTTGACTTCATCTTTTCCAATCTGGATGCCCTTTATTTCCTTCTCTTCTCTGATTGCTCTGGCTAGTACTTCCAACACTATGTTGAATAGGAGTGGTGAGAGTGGGCATCCTTGTCTAGTGCCTGTTCTTAAAGGAAAAGCTTTCAGCTTTTCCCCATTCAGGATGATATTGGCAGTGGGTTTGGCATATATGGCTTTAATTATGTTGAGATACTTTCCCTCTATACCTAACTTATAGAGGGTCTTTGTCATGAATGAGTGCTGAACTTTATCAAATGCTTTTTCAGCATCTATAGAGATGATCATATGGTCCTTGTGTTTGAGTTTATTAATATGGTGTATCACATTTATTGATTTGCGTATGTTGAACCAACCTTGCATCCCTGGGATGAATCCCACTTGATCGTGATGAATAATTTTTCGTATGTGTTGCTGTATTCTGTTTGCTAGTATTTTAGTGAGGATTTTTGCATCTATATTCATCAAGGATATCGGCCTGTCGTTTTCTTTTTTGGTTATATCTTTACCTGGTTTTGGTATCAGGATGATGTTTGCTTCATAGAATGAGTTTGGGAGATTTGCGTCCGTTTCAATCTTTTGGAATAGTTTGTAAAGAATAGGTGTCAATTCCTGTTTGAATGTTTGGTAAAATTCTGCTGTGAATCCATCTGGTCCTGGGCTTTTCTTTGTTGGGAGCCTTCTGATAACAGCTTCAATCTCCTTTATTGTTATTGGTCTGTTCAAATTTTCTACGTCTTCACGGTTCAGTTTTGGGAGCTTGTGTGTGTCCAGAAATTTATCCATTTCCTCCAGATTTTCAAATTTGTTGGCGTATAGTTGTTTATAGTAGTCTCGAATGATTCCTTGTATTTCAGATGAATCAGTTGTAATATCGCCTTTTTCATTTCTAATTTTTGTTATTTGAGTCTTCTCTCTTCTTTTTTTTGTTAGCCATGCTAATGGTTTGTCAATTTTATTTATCTTTTCAAAAAACCAACTTTTTGATACGTTGATCTTTTGAATTGTTTTTTGGTTTTCAATTTCATTCAGTTCTGCTCTGATCTTAATGATTTCTTTCCGTCTGCTAACTTTAGGATTGGATTGTTCTTGTTTTTCTAGTTCTTTAAGGTGAAGTGTTAGGTTGTTCACTTGCCATCTTTCCATTCTTCTGAAGTGAGCATTTAATGCAATAAATTTTCCCCTCAATACTGCTTTTGCAGTATCCCATAGGTTTTGGTATGATGTATCATTGTTTTCATTAGTTTCAATAAACTTTTTGATTTCCTGCTTGATTTCTTCTTCGACCCATATGTCATTAAGTAGAATGCTGTTTAATTTCCATGTGTTTGTATAGTTTCCAGAGTTTTGTTTGTTATTAATTTCTAGTTTTAATCCATTGTGGTCTGAGAAGATACATGGGATAATTCCAATTTTTTTGAAGTTATTGAGACTTGATTTGTGACCTAATATGTGATCTATCTTGGAGAATGATCCATGTGCTGATGAGAAGAATGAATATTCTGAGGTTGTTGGGTGGAATGTTCTGTAGATATCTGCCAATTCCAATTGGTCTAGAGTCTTGTTTAGATCTTGTGTTTCTCTACTGATTCTTTGCCTAGATGATCTGTCTAATATTGACAGTGGGGTGTTCAGGTCCCCTGCTATTATGGTATTAGTGTCTATTTCCTTCTTTAGGTCTAATAGAGTTTGTTTTATAAATCTGGCTGCTCCAACATTGGGTGCGTACATATTTATGATTGTTATGTCTTCTTGATGGATCAGTCCTTTTATCATTAAGTAGTGTCCCTCATTGTCTCTTTTTATGGTTTTTAGTTTAAAGTCTATTTTGTCAGATATAAGAATAGCCACTCCAGCTCGTTTTTCTTTTCTGTTTGCATGGTAAATCTTTTTCCATCCTTTCACTCTTAGTCTGTGTGAATCTTTATGGGTGAGGTGGGTCTCTTGTAGGCAGGATATAGTTGGGTCCTGCTTTTTGATCCAGTCAGCCAGTCTGTGTCTTTTAATTGGGGAATTTAAGCCTTTAACATTAAGAGTTGTTATTGAAAGGTGTTGATTTATTCCTAGCATTTTATTGGTTGTTTGGTTGTCTTAGGTGTCTTTTGTTCCTTGCTTTCTGATTTACTGTTTGGTTTCTTTGTTTGTTGGTTCCTTAGGTTGTAGATAGTGTTTTTGTTAGCTTGTTTTCTCTTCATGAATGCCATTTTTATTGTACTAGCGGGTTTAGATTTTTCTTAGGTTTTTATGGCAGTGGTAGTTATTTTTCAGGAACCAAACCCAGTACTCCCTTGAGGATTTCTTGTAAGGGTGGTCTTGTGGTAGTGAACTCCCGCACTTTTTGTTTGTCTGAGAAATATACTATTTGCCCCTCATTTCAGAAGGATAGCCTTGCAGGGTAGAGTATTCTTGGCTGGCAATCTTTGTCTTTTAGTATTTTGAAAATATCATCCCATTCCTTTCTAGCTTTTAGGGTTTGTGATGAAAAGTCTGATGTTAACCTGATTGGGGCTCCCTTATAGGTGATTTGACGCTTCTCTCTTGCAGCTTTTAAGATTCTCTCTTTGTCTCTGAGTTTTGCCAATTTGACTATGACATGTCTTGGAGAAGGCCTTTTTGGGTTGAATACATTTGGAGATCGTTGAGCTTCCTGGATCTGAAGATCTGTGATTTTTCCTATACCTGGGAAGTTTTCTGCCACTATTTTGTTGAATATGTTTTCAATGGAATCTCCATTTTCCTCCCCTTCTGGAATACCCATGACTCGGATATTTGAGCGCTTGAGGTTGTCTGATATCTCTCTCAGATTTTCTTCCATGACCTTGATTCTTTTTTCTTTCTTTTTGTCTGCTTGTGTTATTTCAAACAGCCCATCTTCAAGTTCAGAGGTTCTCTCTTCAACTTCGACAAGCCTGCTGGTTAAACTCTCCGTTGTGTTTTTTATTTCGTTGAATAACTTCTTCAGTTCAGCAAGTTCTGCTACATTTTTTTTCAGGACATTGATTTCCTTGTATATTTCCTCTTTCAGATCCTGTATACTTTTCCTCATTTCATCATGATGTCTAGCTGAGTTTTCTTGTATCTCATTCAGTTTCCTAGGAATTATCACTCGAAATTCCTTGTCAGTTATTTCAAGGGCTTCTTGTTCTATAGGATCTAGAGTATGAGATTTATTAACTTTTGGTGGTGTACTTTCTTGATTTTTTGTATTTCTGGTGTCTTTTTTGGTGTTTATTCATTGTGGCAGGGGGTTTCACAGTCCACCGGTTTGAGACTAATGACTAACTAGGATGTTGCTGTGGTTGCCAATTTGGTATGGCTCCCGCCGTGACTGCTCAGTTGGCCTCTAGTGTCTTGTGTGTGTGGTTGCCTCGGGTCTTGGGCTTCTCCGGGGATCCACCTTTCTGGTCAGCTTGGACTCTGCTGGGCTGGTGGATCATGTACCACAGGGTGTGTGATCTCTGTTGTGCTTTCACTTTCTGTACAGGACTTCTCCCCGTTCCGTGTGCTCTGGCCCAGGCTGTTAGATCGTGCAGTGGCGACCCCACCGGGTGTATGGTTTCTGTCGAGTCTCCGCCTCCCTGGCCGCACGTCTCCCCCCTCTGTGCACACTGTGCTGGGTTGGGGCGTGTCTTCTGCAACCCTCGTCTATCAGCTGGGCCTTCAAGACCCTGCTCAGCACCGCCTCACCCAGGAAGTCTACCAGGTTTCTGCTAGGCACAGACGACCGGTCTCTCTGGGTGCCTTTGTAGCACTGTGTAGATCTTTCTCGGGTCTTGTTCACCTTTGTATCCCCCCGGTATAAACCGAGTCTAGTGCCCGCCTGCAGCCTGCTCTCCGGCAGGTTCAAGCGGACCTGGGAACTCTCCTACCACACTATTCCCAACCAGAAATTCGTTAGGCTTTTTTCCAAACTGGTGGTCGCAGAGATGGTATCTGCCTCCCAGTAACAGGAAGTTTACCGGGGCCGGAGTCCAGGGTGTGGTGGAGTGACAGTCGGCCCTCCCGTACTTCCTAGCCCTCCCGAAACTGGTCAGGACGCCCCACACCCCCAGCCCTGCCAGAGAACCGTGGAGGGAGTGGGAGAGGAGGTCGGCCCGCAGGGTCCGGAAAGCCCCGCACCAGGCCAAGCAAATGGGCTCAGTGATGGCCGAGCAGGGCGGAGCTGCCTGCACCTGGGAAAATGGAGGCAGCACCGGGGCAGTGAGTGGCCTGTTGGTGCAGGCGGGGAGCCGCGTGGGCATCCACCCCCCGAACAGAGCTGTGCCAGGGATCACTCACAGTGCTGTGCCAGGTCGGGCGCTCGCTCTGTCTCTGGTTTGTTGCCTTCCGTGTTCTCGGCGCTGCCGCCTCGGGCTGTTCAGTCGCGGCGCCGCTCGGGCGCTCCCAGGAGTCTTCTTTAATGCCGGCTTGAAACCTCGAATCCTGGATAGGGCAGCTGGCCGCCTTCAGTGCGGCCCCAGCCTCCGGGATCCTGGCTGCATCCACAGCAGCCCTGGCGCCGTGTTCCCTGTTTCAAGACTCACTTTTGCAGCTAAGAATCAGTTCTTTTCCTGCTCCACACTTCAAAGCTGTTGCCTGTAAATGAGGCAGCCTCTCCTGCCGGGGGCAAAGTGGCGTTGAGCCCCCACGACCGGCCAGCAGCAGCAGTCCTCCCTTAAGAGATGGCCAGAGGAAGGTCCACAAGTTTCCCGGCTGCCTGAGGCCCAGTGGCCACCTTTTCCACCTCAGCTATTCCGCGCCAGCCACCGCAGCTGCCGCCATCTTGAAACTCTCGAGTATCATGTTTTTATTGTAAAGCTTTTCATTTCACTGTGAGTTTTTTATTTCCTCTGTATTTCATTTTTCTTTTGTTGGTGTGTGGCTGAATAGGCATAAGAAAGTCTTTCATTTTCTTAAATATAGAAGTAGCAACCAATTCCTAAATTTTTCTGAATGGGTTTTTCTAAATTTTTATTCCAATTTGCATTCTTTTTTTATATATCTGTATCCATGTCTCTCTATTCATTTTTTAAAAAAAACTCAGTTCAGGGAGAAGGTTGAAAAAATCATCTACAATTCTATTGATCATAAATTACTATTAATCATAACCAACATTACTATTTTGTATACATAGGATTGTACTTCAAAAAGTTAATGTGAAAAAATAGAATTGAAAGATAATATGGCTGACTGGTTAGCTCAGTTGGTTAGAACGTGGTTCTAATAACACCAAGGCCGATCCTTGTACCAACCAGCCACCAAAAAAAAAAAAAAAAAGATAAAACTTTACATGACTTTTCGAAGTACCCTCATATTTCTAGATATTTTGAATGCATATGCCAAGAACGAAGGGTAGCTATTGCTATTGAAATATTGATAGGTAGGTATAAAATGTCAATAGATATGAGAAGATTATACTATATATGTTTTATTTAAAAGTAGATACATATTATTTACATGATTTTAATTAAAAACACTTTGAGAGGATCCTGGGAAGATGGCGGCAGTGGCAGAATTGTTCTTGAATCTTTTTGAATTCACACACACATGCATACATACACACAAGGGGAAAAAAAAGAGAGCATACAGAAAGACACACTAAAACCTGTGGACATTTCAAATAAACTAAATGTCAAGGTTTTCCCAAGAACCATCCCCTCAACACACCAAATAAACAGGTGGGACCAATCACCAATGGTCACAGGCCCATACGTCAGAAAAATGAATTTATTAGCAATTGGCTAACTGAATGGAAAGTAGAAGAGCTGGAGACAGTCCAGTTTAGAATACTTTGAGAGTGATGATTAAAACAATAAGAGCTGGATTAATTTAAGTTAGGGGCAGGGGAACTGGGAAAAGGAATAAAAATGAAATAAGCACTTAGTAAATGTTTAATAATTTTTTTTTAAAGTAAAGTCTGTGAAATTTATATCTAATTGAATAAAAGAGTTAAAGGAGATTGAAGCAAGAACCAAAATCGACCATTTCGGTTGGCCCCATTACAGAAAAGAAATATTTTGGCAGGAAATGCTTCCTTCGTAAAGCAAAGCCCATCAGTTTCAGTGAAACATTTCTGTTAATAACTTGTCAGAGGGAAACGGTGTGGATGTTAGGTATCCATGCCAACATGTGCCAGCTTCTCACTTCTCAGAATATTTTGCCAAGGTATAGATATAGAATGATTTCAAACTTTCACAGCCAAGGGAAAATGGACTGAAACAAGGATTGAAAATTTTAGGCCACCACATTTTTATCTTAATATTAAATCCAGGATCATTCACTTTATTCCACCTGTGACAATTTTCCACAGTTGTTTTTAATTGACCATATGGTGCATTCATTCATTTAATGAACAATTATCAACTTTTAAAAAAATTGATCCATACTGTGCTTGGCAGTAGGGATCCACCCTTGCAACTTGTGCTAATTAGAGCATGATATCTTTTTAAAAATAAAATATTTTACTGCCATCTGCTGGCATAAGATCATAATAACTCTAGAAATCTAAACCAATTATGAAAGTGAATGTCATCCTGGAGCTGTTCATAGCAGAAGTCAGACAACTGTAAGATTCAGTCCGGATAGAGATGCACACGTAAATGAGGTGCTGCTTCCTAGTAAATGTATTTCTATACTTCCTGAAACTAGCATCATGTATTCACATTTACAGATTTCATTCTACTTCTAGAAAGAGTCTCTTGTTGACCCTATGTGAGTTAGGTGTTTACTCGTGGTGCATTTGATTTTGTCCACATGGTAAGAATATGATTGCAGGGGCCCAACCGTGTTTGAAAGGGGAGGGTTAAATTAAAAAAAAAAAAAAGATGAAAACAAAAGCAGGATCTTCAGAACAAAGTCTGTACTAGATTAAGTGACAGAAAACAGAAATCTAACGCTGAGCTAAAATTCCATAAATGCCTGCTGCCCATGGCCAAGAGTATGCTACGCACCCAGCATGGAGCTGAGGCTACAGAGAAAGATCTGGCTCTGCAATTTTATGGTCTTTAAGGCTGTTCTTTGCCCACTAACTTACGCTTTTCAAACTTAAAAAGAGTTGGAAAACTTTCCACAAATAAAATTTTGTATAAGATTCCAATTCAGATAGCAGGATAAATTTCTGAGTGGAGAAGAGTTAGAATAAAAGAGCAAAGCCTTGTCTGCTCACTCTAGTTTCCGTTGTCCACTCCCTATGGAAACCCTGGTGGTCCTGAGGCCCTCTATTGGGTTAGAATCTATTGAAAACCTCCTTTTTCTTTGGATTACTTTCACTCATCCAAGGTATCCATAGCTTATATTTTCTGTGGAATAATGGCAAACATACGTGTAAAACAACCTCTAAAATATGCACAAATTTTCAGAATAGCTGCTTTTTTCTAGAACAGGGAATCTATGAAACAACTATTTTAAATTGAATGCACAGACATCTGAGATTAGAGCAAAAAAGCTGAGATTCCTAAGTACATTTAAAGGTATATTTGAATATGTAAGTAGAAATAATACTGCATATTATCATCACATTGCTAATATAACTTATCGATATATCACCATTACAATTACATTGTCCTGGAGTGTAACCATTTAGGAAAAATTGCCATCTCTCCATTAAAAGAAGTAAGAAATCATCTATTATACAATTTTGAATTGGAGCTCCTTTTTCAAGTTTAAAAAAATCAAAGCTGTAGTTCTATAAAAATAAGAGAGAGAAATTTTGGTGAGAAAAGAAAGATGGGGGAGAAATGGTGTGAGTACAGCTCAGAGTACAGAGAATAAATTGAGTTTTTAGGTGGGGAGGGTTCAAAAAATGCCATAGAGTGGTAAAGTTAAAATAAAAACCATTTCTTTAAGTTTGTCCAATTCTAAACCTGGAGAAGACTTGGTTCTATTCCAGTGTAGCTAGTCATACATGTGACTCAAACATCATTCACATTCCCTCTTGTCACAGCACTGTAAAGAATCACAGCTATAGGCCCTCTTTTTTTTTTTTTTAACCAGGAAGAAAAGCCCCCTTCCTCATGCAGTGGCCCTTCAGTGCCCCCTACTAACAAAGCATAACATTGTGCCAGCTGGTAAAGGAGATATATTCAAATGGTCCAGTGCCAGTATCACAAATAAGGCAATGAATTTTAAGCTGAGAGGCAATAAATTGATAGGTGGTGCACTTAGTTTCTTTAAGGATTCTATAGAAATCCTGGATTCAGATGCCTAGGCTGTCCTCATTACTCCTTCCATACTATTTTCCAAGTTGTTTAGTACTTCTCTTATACTGTGGTACTCAAATCTGAACAGCAGTTCTTAAAGTGTGAGCCAGGTAACCTGGGCATCCCTGAGATCCTTTCAAGGGATCTGGGAGCTAGAAATTTTCATAATAATACTAAGCCATTATTTCCATTTCCTACTCTTATTCTCTCAGTGTGCAGTGGAATTTTCCAGAGTCTGTGTGACATGAGATGATGTCATTACTCTAATGGCTAATGGAATATGTGCGTGTGTGTTCTTGTGTTTTAAAATGTCCTGTTTTAATTGTAATTCAGTAAATGGGGAGTGAATGAGTGTGTGTGTGTGTGTGTGTGTGTGTGTGTGTGTAACTCACATGAACAGAACCTCTTTGGGATTCTCAGTAATTTATAAGAGCATAAAGGGATCCGGAGACCAAAATGTTTCAGAACCGCTGGTCTAGTAAGTAGGGCTATAACCTTCTTCATTTTATTTATTTTTACTTTTATTTTTTAAATTTTTTATTGAATCATAATTGATTATATGTATTTTGAGGGTTCAATGTTGACTATGTTGATCAAATCAATATTACTAGTATACACATTGTTACAAATCATACTTATTCTTTATGCCCCTTGTCCAATTTTCCCCCATCCCCCTCTCCCTTCCTCCTCCCTCTCCCCCTCTTCCCTCTAATTACCCTAGATTTCTTCTTTCCTTCTGAAAGAGTAATGGCTGCTCTGTTGATTTGTTGCCTAGAAGATCTGTCCAATGCTAAGAGGTGTGTTCAGGTCCCCCAATATTATCATAGAGCAGATGCTTCTTCTGTCACTCTGGAATGGGCTTTGTGGAGAGAGACATCCTCTTCTTTTCTTTGGACTCTGCTGGTGACTCTCGTTGTGTCAGTGCACTCAGTGGCTGGCGGACCATCTGCATGGTGGTTGTGACATCTAGCCACTTTTGCGGCAGCTGTGGTTACTGTGGTGGCTGTGGTGGGCCACTCACATGGAGGTGATGTTTTTGGCATGCTCCTTATAACTAGCAGTTTGCCTACTTGTGGTGGGGGGGGAAGGTCGGGTCCCTGGCTCCATGCCTCAGGTCCTAGAGGCCCATTTTTATATTTCACATATTTCAGATTTTTTCAAACATCCATGTATTGCCAAGTCTAATTTACTGAAATTGACTTAATGTAGCTATGAGGTTAATATTCCCCATGTGTAAGGGAGTACAAGTTATAGATGATAAAGATCTATTAACTAGTGATTGACTTGGGATTTGAGTCCAGGTGTCTTGATTTCATAATGCGAGGTACTTATATAATACACACACACACACACACACACACACACACACACACACACACACACACGTACATCTTACTGTTTAAAGAAAATTCTTATTTCATAAGCCTTAAATATACCCCTCATGGACTGCTGTATTTTATGAGCATTCTAAGGAACTCCTTTTGGGGTAGGATAGTGACAACACAAAAGGCATAATTGATTAACACTCTGTGGTTTCCCTTTATGTAACTACTTATTTAATTGAAATTTTAGGCTTAGTGGAAGCAAAAAAGAATGGAAGTGATGTGGTTGGGCAAGGAAGAACTTGAGTGGGAGAAAAGCAATATTTAAAGCAGATGTTCATAAATATAAATGTATGAAATGTAAGCACTCCCTTTCTTCAGTAAAATACACTTTTTCTTGATGATGCAGGGGAGAGTTTAATCTATTTCAGCATGTGACACAGTCCAAAGTTCATCATCTTTAGCAAGAAGAACCACGATTCATCAAGGGAAAAATATTGCGCTTGAGAGATTATGGCCACCTATGAACAAATCTCTCTATTTCTTAAATTATTTTTGCAACATGATAAAGATGAATAAATGTTTCATATTTGCACAAATGCACACACACTAAGAGGTAAACAGTGGACAATTTTTTGAGTGACTAAAAATGTATATTCTCCCTCCCAATTGGATATGTCTAAAAATCAGAACAGCAAAAACTTTATGAAAAAAATTACCATGAATTATAATCATGAATAATTTAACATTTAGATATATCAATATGTCTTTATTATTTTGTATTTCGTCACTGATTTGTACTTTATATCCCTTCTAAAATAAGCCTTTCTATCTCATTTCCCATAAGTCATGGAAGCTGGACGTTTGTACCTTTGGAAATATATTTTTAAGTAGGACTATGTCAATAAGTAGGAAGATACACTCATTACAGATGATACAATACACATAAAAAGTTTATACAAATTTTTCAGATGAAAGGAAATATGTAAAAAATTATGAATGAAATGTTTAAATTGTTTTTGGTATTAATTTTACAGGTTATTACCATTACACTATTAAAATGCTTGATATGTTAATACTTTAAGTGTCTCAAATGTGCATTTAATTTAGATTTAATAACACAAGTTTTGCTTATGAAAACCAAGTCAATCATTGAAAGCATTTCTCAAGGTTTAGCAATTATTTAAGAGCTGCATTTACTTTAAAGTAATTAGCTCAAATGGCATGTTCATGAAAGCAGATTTAGAACAACTTTACATATTTATATGAAAGGGAAATGTTTAGTACCAATATAACTGAAAATATTCAAATTTATTTGATCTGGCAGGCATTTTACTTTCAACAAAGGAGCAAGTACATATTTTCAAGAGGCTTTTTAAACATTTTTAAGATGCAGAATCACCATATTTTTAGTAGAAATTTTATATAAAATAAGAGTGTCAAAATTAATTGAAAAAACTTAAAAATCTAGGGAAGTTTTTATTTTGTTTTTATTTATGTTACCAGCTTTTTTATTTGAATATCATTTATGCAAAACAGTATAGTTTATGTGTATGTACATGTTACATAATTAGATGAAACAGACCAAAAACCAGAAACTCATGACTCAACTTACAAAATAGGGCAATACATACTCTGGTTTCTCTTCAGATCGTATAAATCTTTCGCCTTTTACAAAATAGGGCAATACAGACTGGCCAGTCAGCTCAATTGGTTAGAGTGTGGCCTGGTAATACCAAGGTAAAGGGTTCGGATCCCTGTACTGGCCAGTTGCGAAATAAATAAATAAAATATTAAAACAAAACAAAAAAAAGAGCACTACAGATAAAGTTGAATCCCCTATTGTGCATTAATTAACATAACATACCCTTCTTCCCAGAAGTAACCACTGTTCTGAAATTTTCAGTTATTCATTCCCTAGTTTTGCTCTACAGCTTTACAATATAAAAATACATATTTAATTAATATATTATTTGATTTTACCTTGTTTTAAACCATACTTATACATATAATTAAACTATATTGTTCTGCAATATTTCTATTTAGTTTATGTTACATTTTTGTATTTTTGAGATACTTAAATGCTGATGCTTATAGAAGGAAATCATTTTTTTTCTCACGGCAGTATAATAGATGTTCTGCTATATGCTTATTTAAGTATTTATTTATTCCTTCTCCTGTTAAGAAATTTTGATTAATTCTTTGTTGTTGTTGTTATTGCTATGAGCAAAGCTGTTATTAACATTCTCATACATGTGACCTGTCACACATGTGTAAGATAGGATATATAAATGTTTAACTTGAGTAGTTAATACCAAACTGATTTCCAAGGTGGTTGTTCTATCAGAAGTTTATTAGAATTTTCATTGTTTTATATTGCCACCCCACTTGGTAATGTCAGACTTTATTCCTTTCTTCAGTTTTATGAGTGTAACATCATACCACATTGTGGTTTTTATTTTTATTTTAATGATTAGTAATAAAATTGAGTAGTTGTATTTGAGAAGCTATATGTTTTTCCTTCTCTTTGAAATGCTTGTTCATGGTTTTTCCCCATTTTAGTATTGTACAGGGTTTTTTCCCTACTAATTTTAGGTCCTCTTTATATATATTTTACAGTGCTCTTTTATTGTTTATACATGTAGCACACATCTTAATATTTTTATTTTTACTATTTCTCCTACTTCTATAATTGTGATTAGGAATATTGTAAAGCTGTGCTTTCAAAATCTTTGATATCCTCAAACCATTTGATGGCAATTTATTGTAATGTTATTACTGATGATGTAATTTACTCAAATCTATCTAGAAGCTTATCAGTTCTCTGTATCTCTAATTCCCTCTTTAACTCATATTTTTTTATTTTGTATTTTTATTTTAATTTTTGGAAGTTCTATTTTTTTTCAAGGATTTCTGTTTAGTTTGATAGGCTTTTTCTGGTCCTTTTAAAAAATAACTTTAACAGTTTCTTTAACTATTATAACTATATTTATTTTTATTTTTTATTTATGAGGCTAACACATGGATATATATATATATATTATATATATATATATATTATATGCTAAATCTTGCTTATTGAGTTTTATTTGACAATTTTTTATTGTGTTCATACTCCTTAGAATTTGTGGCTTTGACAAATAAAATGAAGACTTGCTCTCCCACAATATATAAAACTTGACTATATAAAACATCTGCCTTCAGACATCAGACAACAGATAGTACAGGACTGTGATCTCTGAGAAAAATGAAATAAACTACATGGTGCCTATGCTTACCTGAGCTTTCTGGCCTAAATGCCATTTTGGATGACAGTACTGAAAGAGAAAACTATCCAAAGGCAAAGAATCTTGCTAAGTTGAGGAGACAGAGGCCAGAGTTCAGGGTAACTGAGATAATGGAATTTATGGGTCAGAATACCAAAGTAAAAGGAGCTACCCAGTGAAAGAGCTCCAGATACTTGCATTTAGGTCACTCTGAGTCCTTGTTGACACAAACAACAGCTACCCAGAGCTATAAGCTAAAGAATTTTAAAGCTTTTAGAGAAATGGAAGTGCATGAATTCTTATCAACCAGAATAGAGACCTGGATAAAGCTGCGGCATTAGTAGTAGAACTAAACTATCCTTTGGATGAAGATTTCTCTAGACTAGCCACAGAAGAACATAAAAATAAGCCTCAAAATGATCAAGCTGATATGGATATAAATTAACTCTCTGCCAAAACAAATTTTAAAATAGCCTGCTTTTAAAATTACTTTTCGATAGTCTTTAAAAGAAGACAATAAAATCCAGACATTTGCCATTATATTCACAATTCACAATATTTACAATTACTTCACCATCCAATAAAAATGAAAAGAAATGGAAAGAGTCAGAAACATGTGACCAATCACCAGGAGAGAAACAAGTCAATAGGAGATTCTGTAATGATAGTAATTAAAGTATTATATGAAAAGGAATATACAACAAAACATAATATTTCTTTCAAATTTTTGTAAAAAAATAAACATTATAAGTCAAATGGAAACAGTAAATAAGAAACAAATATAAAATTTCAATCCAATAAATTAATATTGAGGTCAAAAACCCACTGGGTGTGATTAATAGCAGTTTAGATATTGCATAAATAAAGATTAATAAACTTAAAAATAGCAAAGGTAACAACAACAACAAAAAACCCAAAACATAAAATCACCTGTATAAACTGACACAGAAAGAGTAGGGGAAAAACAAACAAACAAAGAAAACACCTAATAAAAATATACAGTCCCATAAAAGGGAGAAGGGGGCACAAAATATTTGACAAAATCATGGCCAAATATGTTCAAATTTGATGAAAACCATAAACCCAGATATTCACAAAACTGAATAAACTTCAAGCAAGATAAGCATTCAGAAAAAAAAAATTTGAAAGACCAAAGCTCATCATAAAAGCAGACTGAGAAAAAAGCTTCATTGCATACAGTACAGTGAGGAAATATTAAAATAACTACAGACATTTTTCTCAGAAAAAAAAAATTAAGCCAGAAGAAAATCAATCTTTAAAGTACAGAAATAATAACAATAATCTAATCTGTATCTGGTGAAAATACTCTCCAAAATAAAGGTGAGAAAGAAAAGGATCTTGGGAAGATTGTATAATAAAAAGCACCAAAAATCTGTTTCCCCAACTAGACAGCAATCACACTAGCAGAATCTGTCTGACTTGTTTATTTTGGAACTCTGGAGTATATGGAAGGCTTGCAATTTCCAGGAGATGATAAATTGTAGTTAATTTCAGTCAATTTTTATCACAATGGCAGTTATCCATCCCCTACTCCAGCCATACAGATGTGTTCCTGGAGGAATCTGCATACAACTTGCAGTAACAAAGGTATTAAAAAAGAAAAAGAAAGAAACCCTCTCCTCCAAATATCAGGTATTTGTGCTCCCATTGCTGATTGCTGCTTCTGATCACAAAAATACAGATAAAGAAGCAGGTGGCCATTTTCATTGTACTCCCTATACTGTAGCAAGCCAGCACCTTTCATGGAATGTAAAGGGTTGGTGCTTTTTCCTTCTCCCCTTTATTCTCTACCCCCACCCCCACTTTGGGGACCCAGACATTAAAGACTAGGACACTTAAAAACAACTGCATATAAAGGGGAATTAAAAAGTGATCATGCATGCCCAGGGAAAGGTGCAGTCTTAGAAAGCAGCTGAGAAACTTTTAAGTTTATACCTTAAGCTAATCGTTGGCACAGAGTCTAAAACAATAAAACAAACAAACAGAGAACAATAAATAAAAATAGTAACATAAACATCAAGCCCTAGCAAAGGAGAAAAATCTGATTTTTAAAGTTGCAACATTATTAAATTCACATGTCTAGTTTTCAATAAAAAATTTAAAAGACTTGCAGAGAAACAGAAAAGCTTGGCCTATTCAAAACAAAACAAACAAACAAAAAGTCCACAGAAACTGTTTCTGTAAAAGACCTGATGATAGATCTACTAGACAAAGACTTTTGAAAACCTGTATTAGTCAACAATTTGATGTATAAACAAAAATAAAAATATTAATAAAAAGGTAGAAAATCTAAAAATAAAAAAATATCCAAAAGAAATTCTGGAGCTGAAAAGTACAGTAACTAAAACAAAAAATGTCCTAGAGCAGTTCAAAGACAGATTTGAACAGGGAGAAGAAAGAATCAGCAAACTTTAAGAGAAGACAATGAGAATTATTGAGTCTATGTAACAGAAAGAAAAAAATATATAAGAAAAGCTAACAGACCCTAAAGGATCTGTGGGACACCATCAAGAAGACCAACATAAACACTGGGTCTCAGAAGAAGAAAAGAGAGAAAAAAGGAGAAGATATTTACTTTGGTTTGTAACTATACATTTTGTTTTCTACACAATTCAATAAATTAATACATTTAAAAAATATTAGTTTACTTTTTTGAGTACATTATATATAAGATGTAATTTTGTGACAGTAACTGAAAGGGGAGGATATGGAGCTGTTAAAAGACTAGAGTTTTTGTGTGCCATTGAAGTTAAGCTGGTAAAAATTCAAAATAGAGTGTTATAATATTAGAATGTTAAATGTAATCTGCGTGATAACCACAAAGAAAATAGCTATAGAATTTATGTAAAAGAACTGAGAAAATAATCTTAAATTTTCACTAAAATATCAGCCAAACACAAAAGAGGAGAGCAATACAAAAAAGGCAGGACAAAAATATATAAGATATATAGAAAATAAACTAAAAAATGATAGAGTAATTCCCTGCTTATCAGTAATTACATTGATGTAAATGTATTAACTCTTCAATCAAAAGAGATTGACAGAATCGATTAAAAAAAACATGATCCAACTCTATGATGTCTATAAGACTAACTTTAAATCCAAAGACACAAGTAAATTGAAAGTAAAATGATTCAAAATGATTTTCCATGTAAATAGTAACCTAAAAAACAGCAAGGGTGACTATACTAATTTCAGAAAAATAAACTTTAAATCAAAAAGGTTGTACAAGATAAAGAAGGACAATATATATTAATAAATGTTCAATACAGCAAAAAGATATAATAATTATAAACATTTACACACCTGATGACAGACTATCAAAATACATGAAGAAGCAAATAACAAAATTAAAGGGAGATATAGACAGTTCTAAAATAATAGCTGAAGACTTTCATACCTCATTCTCAATAATGGAACACACAAAAGATAAGTAAGGATATATAGTTAACTTGAATAACACAATAAACTAACTAGATCTAACAGACACATATAGAACACTACCCAACAACAGCATACATGTTTTTCTCAACTGCACATGGGACATATCTCAGGATAGATCATTTGTTAGGTCAGAAATTAACTCTTGATAGTTTTTTAAAAGATAGATGTCATGTAAAGTATCTTCTCCAACCACAATCGGATAAAGTTAGAAATTAATAACAGATATAAACTGAAAAATTCACAAATTTGTGGAAATTTAACAACATGCTCTTAAACAACAAACGAATAAGTAGTTAAAAGAGAAATTAGAAGAAAATAGAGATGAAGCAAAATAAAAGCACAGCATGCCAAAACTTATAGCACTCAGCAAAAGTGGTGCTAAGTGGAAAATGTAGAGCTATAAATGCTTACATATATATGTATATATATATAAATGCTTACATATATATATAAATAAATATATATAAATAAATATATATAAAATCAACAACCTAACTTTACAACTTAAGGAAGTAGAAAAAGAAAAACGAACTAAACCCAAAGCTAACAGAAGGAAAGAAAAAATAAAGATTAGATCATAAAGAAATGAAATACAGAATAGAAAACAACAGAGAAAATCAATGAAATAAAATAATAGGTTCTTTGGAAAGATCAACAAAATTAACAAACCTTTAGCTAGATAAACTAAAAATAAAAAAGAAAGAATATTAAATTTAAGAAATAAAAAGGACTATAAAAGACTACAATGAACCACTTTATGCCAACAACTGGATAACCTAGATGAAATAGGCAAATTCCTAGAAATACAAAACCTAATGGAACTAAATCAGGAAGAAACAGAAAATTTGAATAGACCCAGAAGTACTGAATGAATTGAATCCATAATCAAAAATCTCCTGATTAAGAATACCTCTGGACCTGATGGCTTCACTAGTAAATTCTACCAAGCCTTTAAAGGGGAACTAACCCTAATTCTTCTCAAACTTTTCCAGAATATTTAAGCGAAGGTAACACTCCCTAACTCATTCTAAGAGCCAGCATTAAACCTGATACTAAAGACAGACCAATATGTCTTATGAACATTGATGTGGCAATCCTCAAAAAATGCTTGCAAACTGATCTCAGCAGCATATTGAAATGGTTATACAACATGATCACGTGGGATTTATCCCTGAAAGACAAGGATGTTTTAACATGGAAAAATTATTCAATGTAATACACCACATTTACAGATTAAGGGGAAAAAGCCTACATGATCGTCTCAATTGATGCAGAAAAAACATTTGACAAAATTCAACACCTTTTTGTGGTAAAAATACTCAATAAAGCAAGACTAGAAAGATGCTTTCTCAACAAAACATAAGCCATATATGAAAAACCCACAGAAACATTATACTTAATGGTGAAAAACCGGGAGCTTTTTCTCTAAAATCATAAACAAGGAAAGGAAGCCAGCTCTTGCTGCTACTTCTATTCAGCATAGTATTGGAAATTTTAGCCTGAGCAATTGTCAATAAAAATAAATTAAAGGCATCAAAATTGGAAAGGAAGAAGTAAAATGTTTTGGTTCACAGATGACATAATCTTATATGAAGAAAATCCTAAATATTCCACCAGAAAACTATTAGCACTAAAAAGAGAATTCAGCAAAGTGTCAGAATACAAAGTGCACAAAACTCAGTCTCTTTTCTAGGCATTAACGGTGAAGAATATGGAAAAGAAATTGCAAGAACACTTTCATTTACAATAGCATCAAAAAGAATTAAAAAATTCAACTAGATCAAGGAGGTACAATGACTTGTACAATGAAAAGTACAAAACTGAAAGAAATTAAAAGAAGATGTAAATAAATCCCATGTTCATGGATTCAAAGACTTAATATTCATAGGATGTCACTATTACCACAAGTTGTCTACATATTCAATGCAATTCTGATCAAAATTCCAATGATATTTTTTGCATAAATAGAAAACCCCATCCTAAAACGCTTGTAAAATCTCAAAGGATTCAGAATAGCAAGAATAATCTTGAGAAAGAACAAAGAGGGAGCACTCATGCTTCCTGAACATGAAACTTACAACAAATCTACAGCAATTAAAACAGTGTGGTACTGGCATAAAGGCAGACATATAACCCAATGGAATAGAATAGAAAGTGCAGAAATAAACCCTCACATATCTGGTCAAATAACTTTTGACAAGGGTGCAGAGACCACTCAATGTTAAAAGGACTGTCTTTTCGATAAATGGTGCTGAGAAGACTGGATATCCATATGCAAGAAGCATGAAATTGGATCCTTACATAATACCATATAAAAACAACTCAAAATGCATCAAAAATCTAAATTTAATACCTAAAACTATAAAACTTTTACAAGAAAATTGGGCAAAAGCTTCAGGACATTGAATTTGACAATGATTTCTTAGATATGATGCCAAAGGGACAAGCAATAGAAGAAAAAATAGACAAACTGAACATCAAAAATTTTAAAATTCTGTGCATCAAAAGACAATATCAAAAGCAAAAAATGTCAACTCACAAATAGGAAAAATAATTTGCAAATCATATATTTGATAAAGAATTAATATTCAGAATTTTTAGAGAAATCCTAAAACTCAATTATAAGAAAAAAACAAAACAAAACAAACAACCTGATTCAAAAGTGGACAAAGACCTTGAATAGACATTTCTCCAAAGAAGATAAGCAAATGGTCAATAAGCACATAAAAAGATGCTCAGCATCAATAATTAAAAAGATGCAAATCAAAACCTTAATGAAATACACCTCATACCCAGTGAGACAGCTAGTGTAAAAAACAAACATAAAAAAGAAGTGTTGATAAGGATGTAGAGAAATTAAAACCCTGTATGCTATTGCTGGGAATGTAAGTGGTACAGCCACTGTGGAAAAGAGCATGGTTGTTCCTCAAAATATTAAAATAGACCAACCATAGGATCTGGCAATTCCACACCTGGGTATATAAATAAAAAATTAAAAGCAGGCTCTTGAAGAGACATATGTACACCTATGTTCACAGCAGCATCAATCGCAGTAGCTAAAATGTGGAAGCAAGTCAAATGTCAATCAACAGATAAATGGATAAACAAAAAGTGGCATATACATACAATAAAATAGTATGCTGCTTTTAAAAGGATGGAGAACCTGATATATGCTACCACATGGTTGAACCTTGAGGATAAGTGAAATAAGACAATCACAAAAAGACAAATACTGTAAGATTCTGCTATGTGAAGGACTTATCAAAATCACAGAGACAGGGCCGGCCAGTGGCTCACTTGGGAGAGCGTGGTGCTGACAACACCAAGTCAAGGGTTAAGATCCTCTTACCGGTCATTTAAAAAAAAAAAAAACCACAGAGACAAAAAAAGAGTGGTGGTTTCCAGGGGCTGGGGGGAAGAGAAAATAGGGAGTTATTGGTTAATGGGTATAGAGTTTCAAATTAACATGATGAAAAGAGTTATGGAGAGGGATAATGGTATGGTTGCACAACATTACAAATGTATTTAATTCCACAGAACTATATAATAATGACTATATACTTTAAAATGGTTTATCATGGTAAATTTTGTGGCATGTTTAGTTTATCACAATATAAAAGATTGTAAAAAAAACGAATAAGGTGAGAAACAAAACAACAGAAGAAGAAACGCTGAGAGAATCACAACTAAGCAAGCAAACACACGCAGAAAATGTTAAAGGCTGTTCTTCACTCTGAAAAATACTGTATCAGGTTTTCAGAAAAGAATGAAGAGTGAACTTCATTCCTCATTTGATGTTTTGTGGATAGATGCTTTACCTTCAATTATTTCTTTTCTGATGCTCTTCCTTTCTTTATAGATTTGAGTTTGTTATCTATGTTATTTTTCTTCTCTCTAAAAAACTTTCAAAATTTCTTGCAAAGCACATCTACTGGTAGCAAATTCCCTCAATTTTTGTTTGTCTGAGAAAGTCTTCAGTTTCCCTTTACTTTTGAAGGATCATTTCAAAGGGTACAGAAATCTAGGTTGCATTATTTTTGTTTGGTTTGGTTTTGGTTTTGGTTTTCTCTCTCTCAACACTTTAAAGATTTTAGTTTACTCTGTTCTTGCTTTCATGATTTCTTAGGAGAAATTGGATGTAATTGTTATCTTTGTTCCTCTATAAGTAAGGTGTTTTTTCCTCTGAGTTCTTCCAGGATTTTTTCTTTTCCTTTGATTTTCTGTAATTTGAAAATTATATGCGTAGCTATAGCTAATTTGGCATTTATCCTGCTTGATGTTCTCTGAGTTTCTTGAATATTGGGTTTTGCGTCTGACATTAATTGGAGAAAATTCCCAGTCATTAGTGTTTCTAACATTTCTTCTGTTCTTTTCTCTGTTTTTTCTCCTTCTGATATTCCCATTTGTATATGTTATACCTTTTGTAGTTGTCCCACAGTCTGAATATTCTGTTTTGTTTTTTTCAGCTTTGTTGTCTTTGCTTATTAGTTTTGGAGGTTTCTATTAATATATTCTCAAGCTCAGAGATTTTTTTCCTCTGCATTGTTCAGTCTAATAAACCCATCGAAGGCATTCTTTATTTCTATTACAGTGTTTTTGATCTCTTGCATTCTCTTTGGTTTTTTCTTAGCATTCCTATCTCTCCATTTACATTGCTTGTCTGTTCTTTCATGCTGTCTGCTTTATCCATTAGAACTTTTAGAATATTCATTATGGTTGTTTTACATTCCTGGTGTAATCATTCCAACATCCCTGTTAAATCTGGTTCTAATGCTTGCTCTGTACATTAAAATCATATTTTTGTCTTGTAGTATGTCTTGTAATTTTTTTCATGATAGCCAGTCATAATGTACTGGGTAAAAGGAACTACTGTAATTAGGCCTTTGGTAATTTGATTTTAATATACTGGAAACGGGAAGCATTCTATAGTCCTATGATTAAGTCTCAGTCTTGCAGTAAGCCCATGCCTCTGCACTGTGAACATATTACAAATTTTTCTGTTTTTTTTTTTTTTTCTTTTCCTCTAGGTAGAACAGGTTGTGTACAGTGGGCTGAATTTGAGTAATTCCCTTCTGTTACATGGAAAAATAGAGCTGGCTGAAATTGGGTATTTCCCTTCCCCCAAGTCAGTTAGGTTCTGAAGATACCCAAGAGGGTTAGGCTCTGTTTAAACTTGTTCTCCTTAGGGCAGGATTTGGTTAGAAGAACAGAGGGCTCTGGCATATCTAAAAATGGTTCCTTTTCCCATCCTCCAAACAGAAGCAGGAGGGGATTTTCCTCTCATATTTACCATGAGAAACTGGTCAAGCTCCTACAAGTAAAATTTTTAAAAATGGGATGGGGGGTGCTTATGAATGAATAGATCCCCCTACAGTTTTTAACTCTCAGATTTGCCTACAGTACATCTACAGAAATTCATCAATTACAGTTCATGTTTCTCTATCCCAATATTGGTTCCCATGGCAATTTCTGTTCATGAGTCTCGGCTCTGTTAAGCTGTGACTCCCTATATTCATCTGTTTATCTCTCCAATTATAAGAGTATTTGTATTCTCTGTGTCCTCACTTCCCCTATGAATTAAAAAGAAGCTGTAGATTTTTTAGTCTGTTCAGTTTTTACTTGCTGGCAGGATGGAGTGGCAACTTCCAAGTTTCTTACATGAGAAACGGTGGATAGAGATAAAAGGTATTTTTTTTCCTTTCAGTTTTATAGAAGATAAATGTTTGTTTAAAGCAAAAAAAAAAAAAAATAAAGACAAGCATTGTTTTTAAGATATGTAATAGTAAAATGTATGACAATAGTAGCACAGAGAACAGGAAAAGGGAAATGAACTTGTTGCAAGTTCTTATACATGTGATGTTATACTTTAATAGCCAATAAACCAAATAAAATAAAGATCTATAACTTCTAAGTCAGTAGAAGAGAAGAAAAATGGTATGTTAAATATACTCAAGTAAATCATCAAACAACAAATATAAAAATACAGAAAATAATAGAAGTATAGTAAAAGCAAAGCCTATCATTCTCATATTTATAACAACATTAAATATAAATGTCTAAACAACCCAATTATAAAGCAGAGAATGCCATACTTGTTAAATTAGTAATAGCCAAATGCATGTTGTCTACTTGGAGATACATCTTAAACATAAAGAAACAAGTTGAAAATATGAAAGAATGATAGATCACACAGCCAATAATTCTAAGAAGGCTGAAATGGTTATATTAATATAAAACAAAGAAGATCCCACAGGGCATAATATTGCCAGTGATAAAGAGCAATGCTTTATAATGATGAAATAGTCAATTCTTCAGGAAAATATAAAAATTCTGATTCTGTACCTACATATGACAATTATTCAGAAAATATAAGTACAGAACTGAAAGGAGAAATACACAAGAAACACATTTATATTTGGATATTTTAAAATTGCTCTGTCAGTAATTGATTAAAAAAATAGTTAGAAAACCAGTAATTATATGGAATGCTTGAACATTCTCAACCAAATTGGATTAAATGGCATTTTATAGAGCATTCATGGCAGAATTCACATTCTTTCAAAGTAGAAATAAAACATTCCGTAAAATGGACTATATGCTAGACCATAAAACAATACTGAATAATTGTAAAATGATTGAAGTAAACTAAATATGTTCTCTGAAGAAAACTGACTCTGTTTAAAGACCAGTAATAAAAGATAAATGTACAAAATGCAAATATTTGAAAAGTAAACCCCACACATCTAAATAATCCATGACTCAAAGAATAAGGGAATCAGACATATTTCAGCTTAATGACAATTAAATCACAGCATATCAAGATTTGTGTGATATATCTAGAGTAGTGCTTACAAGGAAATTTGTGATCTTAATGCTTGTATTGACAAAATGAAGTCCTAACATCAACAAACTCTGATTCTATCTCAGTCTAGAGAAAAGTACAAATTAAACCTAAATAATTAAAAGTAAAGAAATTATAAAGACAAAAGCAGAAATCAATGAAATAGAGCATAGAAAAAATAGTTGAGACAAATCAATGAAAGCTAAATGTGAACTTTAAAAAAAAATTAAAAAGAACAAAGATTTATTATTTATTTCTTACAGTTCCCGAGGCTGGAAAGCCCAGGGTCAATGTGCCTGCACCAGGCAAGGACATTTCTTGCTGCATCATCTCAGGGTGGATGGAGGAAGGGCAAGAGAGCTTGTGAGAGAGAGAGCAAGATGGGACCAAACTCGCTTTTATAACAAACCTGCTCCTGTGAGAATACTCCCACCTCTGTGATAATGACATTAATTCATGTCTCCCATAAAACGTCTCCCATAAAACCCCACCTTGCAATACTATTGAATTGGGGATCAAGTTTTCAATACATGAACTTTGGGATACACATTAAATCATAGCAATGCAGACTAAATATTGATTGTACATATCTGTGGGGTACAGAGTTGAATATCATTACCTGTGTGTGATATGTGATGCTCAGATCAGAATAATTAGTATACTCAACTTTATACAAAGCAATTGTTTTTCATGGCCCTTTACCAATTCTGCCCTTTCCCTCCTCCATCTTTCCCTTTCCAACCTCTGCTAACCTCAGTTCTGTTTTCTGCTTTTGAAATTTCAATGTATTACTGTGATTGTTGTATCTTTCTTTCTTTTTTAAAATTTATTTGTTTATTTTTTATCTCCCACTTATGAGTGAGGACATGCGGTATTTCTCTTTCTGTGCCTGGTTTCTTTCACTTAACGTGATTTTCTCTAAGTTCATCCATGTTGCTGCAAATGGCATTATTTCATTCTTTATGGTAGAGTAGTATCCCATTGTATTTATTTACCACATTTTCTTTATCCAATCATCTGATGATGGACATTTAGGCTGGTTCCTTATCTTGGCTATTGTAAATAGAGCTGCAATAAACTTGGGGGTGCAGGAATCCCTTCAACATGATAGTTTCAATTCCTTTGTGTATATAGCCAGCAGTGGAATTGCTGGATCATATGGCACTTCTATCTGTAGCTGTTTGAGGAACCTCTATACTGTTTTCCATAATGGCTGCACCAATTTACAGTCTTACTAACAGTGTAAGAGGGTTCCTCTTTCTCCACAACCTTGTCAGCAGTTGTTATTTCTGTCATTTTGATAATAGCCAGTCTAACGGGGGTGAGATGATAGCTCAATGTGGTTTTGATTTGCATCTTCCTGATGGTGAGTGATATTGAGCATTTTTTCATGTGTGTGTTGGCCATTTGTATATCTTCCTTTGAGAAATTGCTATTCACCTCTTTTGTCCATTTTTTTAATAAAGTTATTTGTTTTCTTGACTATTAAGTTATTTGAGTTCATTGTATATTCTGGATATTAATCCTTTGTCAGATGCGTAGTTTGCAAATATTTTCTCCCATTCTTTAGGTTGTCTTTTCATTCTGTTAATTGTTTGTTTTGCTGTACAGAAGCAAAAGTTTAATACAATCCCATTCGTTTATTTTTCCTTTTGTTATGTGTGCTTTTGCGGGTCTTATTCACAAAGTCTTTACCCAGTCCTACTCTCTGAAGTGTTTCCCCTATGTTTTCTTTTAGGAATTCTATAATTTCAAGTTTTATATTTAAGTTTTTAACCCATTTTAAGTCGATTTTGATATATAGCAGGAGGTACACATCTAGTTTCATTCTTCTACATATGGATGCCCAGTTTTCCCAACACCATTTATTGAAGAGGCAGTCTTTTCCTCAATGTATGCTGTTGGTGCCTTGGTCAAAGATCAGTTGTCCGTAAGTGTGTAGATTGATTTCTGTGCTGTCTATTCTGTTCTAGTGATCTGTGTTTCTGTTTTTATGCCAGTACCATGGTGCTTCGGTTACTATAGTTTTGTAGTATAATTCAAAGTCAGATATTGTCACGCTTTTAGCTTAATTTAATTAATTTATTTATTTTGCTAAGGATTCCTTTGGCTATTTTGGATCTTTTGTTGTTCCATATGAAAGTTAGGATTGTTTTTTCTATTTCTGTGAAGAATGCTATTAATATTTTGATGGGTATTGCACTGAACCTGCAGATCACTTTGGGTAGTATGGACATTTTCACGATGTTAATTCTTTCAATCCAAGAGCATAGAATGTCTTTTCATTTTCAGTGTACTCTTAAATTTCTTTCAACAGTGATTTTTAGTTCTCATTGTTGAGATCTTTCACTTCCTTGGTAAAATTCCTAGGGTTTTTATTTTTTTGTTTTGTTTTGTTTGGTGACTATTGTAAATTGGCTAGTTTTCTTGATTTCTTTTTCTACTAGTTCTTTATTGTAGTATAAGAATGCTGCTGATTTTTGCATGTTGATTTTGTATTCTACTTCTTTACTGAAATTGTTTATCAACTCTAAGAGGTTTTTTATTTTTTTTATTTTTATTTTTTTGTAGAGTCATGTAGGTTTTTCTATAGGATCATGTTATTGCAAAAAGGGACAATCTGACTTCATCTTTTCCAATCTGGATTCCCTTTATTTCTTTCTCTTGCTTGCTTGCTCTGGCAAGTACTTTGAATACTATGTTAAATGGGAGTGGTGAGAGTGGATATTATTGTCTTGTTCCCATTCTTAAAGGAAAAGCTAAAAGCTTTTCCTATTGAGGATGATATTGGTTGTGGATTCATCACATGTGGCTTTTGTAGTGTTGAGATAATTTCCTTCTGTACCGAACATGCTGAGAGTCTTTATCATGAAGGGATAATGAATTTTTTCAAATGCTTTTTTTGTGTTTATTGAGATAATGATATGGTTTTTGTCCTTAATTTTGTTGATATGGTATATCACAGTTATTGACTTGCATATGTTGAACCATTCTTGCATCCCTGGGATGAATCCCACTTGATTGTGGTGCATAATTTTATTTTTTTTATGTGTTGCTGTATTCTATTTGCTAATTTTTATTTAGGGATTTTGCATCTATGTTCATCAAAGATATTGGCCTGCAGGGTTTTTTTATTTTATCTTTGTCTAGTTTTGGTATGAGGGTGATGATGTTCACATAGAATGAGTTTGGGAGAATAACCTGTTTCAATTTTTTGAAATAGTTTGATGATAATTAGTATTAATTCATCTTTAAAGGTTTGGCAGAATAGAGCAGTAAAGCTGTCTGTTCCTGGGCTTTTCTTTGTTGGAAGACTGCTGATTACTGCTTCAATTTCATTGCTGGTTATTGGCCTGTTCAAGTGTTTTATTTCTTCTTGGTTCATTATTGGTAGTTTGTAAGTGTCCAGAAATTTATCCATTTTCTCCAGATTTTAAAATATGTTGGTGTCTAGTTGTTTGTAATAGTCTGTAATGATTCTTTATATTTCTATGGTACTGCTTCTAATTTCTCCTTTTTCATTTCTAATTTTGTTACTTGGGTCTTCTCTCTTCTTTTTTTAGTTACCCAAGCTAATGGTTTTTATATTTTCTTTATCTTCTTGAAAAAACAACTTTTTGTTTCATTGATTTTTTTTTTTGGATCATTTTTCAGGGTTTCTATTTCACTTAGTTCTGCTCTAATCTTAATCATTTCTTTCCATCTACTAATTTTGGGATTGGATTGTTCTTGTTTTTTCAGTTCTTTGAGGTATAGCATTAGGCTGTTTATTTCAAATCTTTCTGTTCTTTTAATGTGAGTATTTATTACAATAAACTTCCCTCCTACTACTGCTTCTGTAGTATACCAGAGGTTTTTGTATGGTGTGGCTTTATTTGAATTCATCTCAAGAAATTTTTTGATTTCCTGTTTAATTTCTTCTTTTACCCATATGTCATTCACGAGTACATTGTTTAATTTCTACATGTTTGTAAAGTTTCCAGAGTTTCACTTGTTATTGATTTGTAGATTTAATGTTTTGGTCTGATAAGATACTTTATATAATTTAAATTTTTAGAAGTTTTTTGAAACTTGACTTGTGACCTAATATGTGATCTATCCTTGAGAATGTTCCATGTGCTGTTGAGAAGAATGTGTATTCTGTGGTTGTTGGATGAAATGTTCTGTATATATCTGCCAAGTCCAACTGGTCTAATGTGTGACTTAAATCCTATGTTTCTCTGTTGATTTCCTGCCTAGATGATCGGTCCAATGTTGAAAGAGGGGTGTTCAGGTCTCCAACTATTATCATATTTGGGTCTATCTCTTTCCATAGGTCTAATAATGTTTGCTTTATATAGCTGGGTACTCCAATGTTGGGTGCATATATATTTATGATTGGTATGTCTTGTTGCTGGATAGATCCCTTTGTCATTACATAGTGATCTTCTTTGTCTCTTTTTAAAGTTTTTGGTTTAAAGTCTATTTTATCTGATATGAGAAAAGCTACTCCTGCTCGTTTTTGATTTCCACTTATGTGGTATATTTTTTCCATCTTTTCATCCTTTAAAAAATTTACTCTGAAAAAAAAAAAAACCCAAAAGCTCACAGAATTACCCCCCACCCCCACATTCAGCACTCTTATTAAGGGCTTTCCATGCTTTAGACAATAAAATCTAATGGGATTTCAAGAGAAAGATAATCCAGCAATCATCAGGCAGCCTCTGCAACCTTTGCAACCCCTGCATCCTTAATGCAGAAGTTGTGTTCAAGCTTTAGAAAGTCATAAAAGTAGGTTCTGTCAAAGACCTGAGCAAGAGCTGCATACATATTTACAAAGCTGCCATCTAAATTGAGTTGTTTAAAAAGATTGTTAAACCTTAGTTAGATTAATCTAGAAAAAAGACAGAAATCACAAGTTACCAATATCACAAATAAAAGAAAAAAAAATTAAAAGCGAGACAATATTATAAACAACTTTACTGAAGTGAATTCAGCAACTTACATGCAATGGCAAATTTCTTAAAAATCATAAATGGTTAAACTTCTGCAAATAAATATAGGAGAAAATGTTTGTGATGTTGAGGTAGGCCAGGATTTTTTGGATGAAGCAAAAAAATTAACCATAAAAAAGTTAAAAATTAATAGAAACAAATTAATATATTTTGATATTTGAAAGACACCATTAATAAAATAAAATTATTTTGAAATGGAAGCCATTGACTAGCATAAAATATTTGCAATGTATGTATTTTCCAAAGGGCTTGTATTCAGAATATAAGGAATGAATGCAACTCAATACTAGAAAACAAATACTAAATGAAAATGGGCAAAAGTTTGACAAAACAGTTAAATCTCTCTCTCTCACTCTCTCTATGTCTATATCTATCCAAATCATGTTTTTATCTATCTCTCCAATAAGCACAATAAGTATGAAAAGACACTCAGTGTCAATAGTCACCATGGAAAAATCAAGTTAAAATAACAAAACACATTTTTAAATTAAGTTTAAAAATCACTTTAAACTAAATTTTTAGCATGGGAGTTTGGAAACCATTCTGATAATGTGAAATCCAGTATTTAACCCACTTGATTACACAACTGTGGTCAAGTATTCTCAGAAATTAAAAAAAAAATTGTTCTATTAGCTAAAGTTGAGACAAATATCTACACTGCCACATTCCTTGGATTAGTTTTATTCCCTCCTAGTTTATGCATTGAAATATTGCCTTCAAAATACTGGCTTCATGTGTGTCTCCAATCAGAAATCTCCTGCTCTGGACCCTAGGTTTTGTCTCCTTTCCCCAAAAAGGTTCTTTGGATCAAGACTCCAAGCTCTAGGTTGACAGGATAGATTAAAAATACCCATGACCAATATTATTCTCAAAGCTGGTTTTTACTACAGTGAGGTTGTCGTCATCATTTCTTCCTTGTCATTTCTGGCCTTTGAGTAATTTATAAACTTTCTGACTAGGTCAAATATGCAGAAAAATGTTGCAGTAATTTTATTCAGCATTTTAAAGTCAGCTCTACTGGGAAAGAGTTGCACCAACTTACTTATCTGCTGTATTGCCAGGAAATGATATTTGAATTTTCAAATAGATTTCACCCCAATGCTAATTTAGTGTTAAAACTCTGAAAGTTCAAAATCAAATAAGTTATATTCTTTATTTCGTTCCATCTGTTTAACATTCTGCCTTAGATAATGTATAATTAAGCTGGAGGACTTACACTACCAGATATTATGACTTATAAATTACAGTAATTTAGACAGCTTGATATAATTATAAGCAGAAACAAATAGGCCACGTGAAAAAAACAGAAACCAGAAACAGATTCACACATAGATGAACATTTGATTTGTGACCAAGTTGAAAGTGAAAGCAATGAGGAATAGAAAGTCTTTTCTATAAATGGGAAAGAGAGAGTTGAACATATGTATTGAAAAAATAAATCTTAACCCCCTCTCTCACACCAAACAAAAACTCATTTCCAGGTGGATTGGAAATCGAAAATGTATCCCCGTAAAAACAAGTCATTGAATGCAGGATGTCCACAGGAAGAGATATACCTACACTGAGGTGTCTCTTTAGTAAAAGGCATTTTCTCCAGAAAGCTTCAGCAGCCAAATCTCCCATCAGCTTGGGGAAAAGAGACTCTCAATCACTGTTTCTCCAAAATTCATATGTTGAAGTCCTAGCCCCCGGTTTCTCGCAATGCAACTGTACTTTGAGATTGAAAATTGTTCGCATTATCTGTAGCTGATCTAGAGGCCATAATTGGGATCCCTGCCATTCCTCTTTGTACTTATTTTAGATTCTCCCCACCGTTATCTAGCATCTCTTCTGGTCTATAAGACGTATTTAGTAGGGGATCTGAGCCCTCAGTCGTCATGCCATCTCAGGAAGTCGTTGCACCTTGTCCATCTACCATCAAAATTGTGCCGGGAGTAGCAGAGGTACCATATACAGCTATCTGGTTGTCAAACATATTCTTCCCCTGCCCTGTTATTAACAGTAGCCCTATTTCCTCCTGATAATTGGGGCCGATTCATCCCACCAGTTTTTAGACTTATTTTCTTAACTGTGTTCTTTGGACACAAGAAGTCTAAGCACAAAAGCAGCGGAAATAACTCAAACTTAATGGGAATTTAGCAGTGCTCCCTGGTGGAAATGTCCTCCCTCTGCGAACCAGAATTGTGCAAATGGAAAGTATAAATTCTCCAAGGAACTTACTGCAAAAGGTAACTGGGTTTACTTCTGTTTCCGTCTTTTGGTTATCATAGTCAATGTATTTTTTGTACTGGAACGTTGCACGTTAAAATGATTATTGATTGAGGCCATATCCTTGTTCTACATTAAGACACTCTATCCTAACAAGGTGCAACTCTTAGCTACACTATCAAAAGACTATTCCAACACTCCAACAGGCAGCTTCTGAGTGATCTGGTATGTGATTGAACCAGCATATCCCAAGGTTATGTGTCCACTGTGACATCCCCTTTACTGTAAAATGCATTTCTTTTTCCTTAGTGATGTTATGCACAACCCCTTGCTGTTAGAGCACTCAGTAAGTCCCAGATAGTGGTGCTTGCAGAAGCCCAGTGGTCAGGAAAATCAAACCAATACCTTCTTTCATGCTGAATGCTTTTTTTCCCTTTTTTCTTTTTAATACAATCTTGAGAGTTTGTCCCAACTCCATGTGTCCATCAATATGCCTCTTATCTAGATTTTGTGGTTCTTGACCTACAAATATTTCCACTTGTGGGGTCCTGGCAAGTCCATATTTGTTTCCCACTGTCCACAAGTCCATTTATGTTACCTCAAATTGCTTTTCTTTCTACACAAAGTGAGTGGCAGGTGCACTGCTAAAGCTCTGTCTGCTGGAAGAATTTCACTCACCACAATGTTCCCAAGATACCCTGAATGAGTCTAAGGTGAAACAGCCTATTTTTGTCTATTTTTGTCTTGGATCCACAAATTAAGCCAACTGATCCCTGAACCAAACTAGGAATTTTTTTCCTTCTCATGGTAGTAAGGGACATCCCCAACCCATGAAGCAGTAGGTAAGAGCCAAGGAGAATTAAGGAAACAGTGGTAGATAACAAGGGGGGCTGGAATTTTGAATATTGCAGATTATTTGTGCCTTTGATCTGGCTTGTGTCCAATCCCAGATGTATTACTTTTGTCTTTCACTTGATTGTTATTGGGTCCACCAGATTTATGACTTGGTGGATCTGGAAGATGTCACTCATGATGGGCAGTTACTCCTTCATGATAACTTGATGTCCCAGGATCAGATACTCTGTCTCTACCAGGGCCCAGTAGCTTGCCAATGGCTATTTTCAAATGCTGAATAGTTCTCTACTGAAAAAGGCATGACCACACCTAATAACCCCTGGAGATCTCTTTTGTGGTTGGCCATGAGCTCTACGTAACATCTTTTCCCATCAAAGATAACTCTAGTACGATAAGAACTGGTGAGTCGTATGGCTCGAGCATCACAGATATTTCACTGCAACCTGGAATTCCTAAGGAGCTTTTTCTTGTTCTAAGCCCCACTCAAAACTAGCAACCTTTACTAGGTATGTAGACTAGAGAAGATGTCCACACATATGATACACCATTTCTAGAATCTGAAGAAGTCTACAAGGCATGTGCTTCCTTCTTAGTAGAGGAAAGGGCAAAATACAGTAATTTACCCTTTACTTTAGAAGAGCTTTCCTGGTAGGCCTCAGACCACTGAACTCCTAAACATTTTACTGATGTATCAAGTTGCTGAATTTTTATAGGGTTCATTTCCCACCCTCTGCGGTGTACATTTCTTACAAAGGTCACTGACATACCTGCCAATTCTTATTTATCTGCTCCTAGTAACATGGTGTCAGTGATATAGTGAACCAAAGTGTTCAGCAGGAAGTCCAAACAGTCCATCCCCTTTGGATTATATTATGACGGAGCACTGGAGATTTAACATATCCTTGGGACAGGGCAGTGAATGAATACTGTTTTTTGTCCAACATGAATGGGAACTACTTTTGTTCCACCTTTTTGACAGGGACAGAAAATAACATGCTTGCCAGATCAATGGCCACGTGACTTACACTGAGGTTGTGTTGATCCTCTCCAATGGCTGCAATAGAGATTACTATGCAGTTGAGCTTTTGGTAGTCCACTGTTATTTGCTAGCATCCCTCTGGTTTTTGTAGAGTACAGACCGATGAACTTAATGAGGGTATTATGGAGACCATCCCTACATTATTTTTTAAGGTGGTGCTACCTTGGCCATTTCAATTCCCTGGGGATGTGATATTGTTCTTTAATTTACTATCTTGGCCATTGGGGAATAGTTTCAGCATCTACTGCTTGCCTTATTACAGCAGCTCTTAATCTGTAGGCAAAGAGACCAATGTGAATATTCTACCAACTCTTGAGTATGTCCATTCTAATTATATATTTATGAACCAGGAAAATGACCATCATGTAGATCCATGGACCACATGAACTCACTGTGAGCCAGACTAAGCTAATGCTCCTATATGTACTATGTATAATGTGGGGACACAATGATACTTAGGACCCAGTATCAATGTCATTTCAGACCCTGTATGCAACAGTCCTTGAGAAGTTTGGATATTTCCTTTTACCCAGCATACAATAGCCTGAGTAATAGCCTTCAAGGAGGTTCATTTGTAGAAGGACTGGGGAAGTCAGTCCTATAAATATTTGTTGTGGTTTCATAGTATCTTTCCTTTTGGAGACCCAGTCACTATTTATCTGTGAACTATCTCTGTTACATAGACTGAGCAAGATATCATGAATTTTTATTAAGGTGGTGTGCCCGGTCTTCTAAATATTCATCCTTGATTTATTTTGATCGTATAAATAAGCAGTGTCATTGTTCATCATTTTGACTCTAATTATGCGATGCTTGAGTAACTATCTTTAGAGCTTTCAGTGAGTCAGGCTCTTCTTGCTGCCACTTGGAATTTACCACTAATTACTTTCTTCTCCACTGCTGTCAGAGAGATCAGCAGGTGAGAGTATTCCTTACCATCAGCTCTGGCCCAAAAAACAAACACAAACCTTTTCAACAATTCTGCTGCCCTTCTCAAAAGTACAATATTTAATGCTTTGTTAAAAGAGTGTCCTCTAGGACAGTTTGAATTTCTAGCATGGCCACTTATTTGAGCCTTTTGTTTATTTCTTCACTGTCTTCCATGGCAATTTTGGAGTTTCTTTATTCTATAATGTAAGTCATTGTTTTTTCTGAGCTTCCAAAAATCAACTACACAAACTGTTGTTAATATTTCCTGGGATTCTTGCCAAGGTTTAAAATCTTATCATGGGACAGACTTTTCGTATTGATAAGCTTTCTCTTATCCAAATTTATGCCCCCCCCCCGACCCGAACACAAACCTATCTGACACCATCAGCATCTAATTCCACATACTCCTATGTCTCTTGCTGGTTTATGTGGCTAGGTTCTACAGCAACTTCTCCAATGTCCAACTTCTCCTTTTACAGACCCAGCATTTTTCTAGCTAGGTTTTGTTGTAACTTTACTGTAGTTATTGTTCTGGTGTCCAGGATGGGAGAAGGTGGTAGATCCTAAGGTTGTGCACATGATTGCTTTTAAGGCAGGACTTCTGCATCATATTCAGCAAAGGGAAGCACTAACCACAAGGAGTGGACCAATTTTTCAGGCCTAGAGAGTTCAGGAGCATCTGGGAATTGAAATTTTCAAGTACATTGACTCAGGTGTCCCTATCCTGAGTCTAGAGTCCTACTCCTCCCCAGTTAGGACATCGATCTTAGCAAAGCAGACTTGCTGGGATTGAATATTATCCTTTTCTAGAGCTCTGCTACCACTAAAATTAAATCCTACAACTGATAATCACCCCTTTCTGCCTTTTTGCTGCAGCAAATAAATCTCTATACATATGGGTGATCTTTAAAAAGTTCATGGGAAGATTTGCGTTCTCTTTTGATTCCATTTTTGTTCACAAACTTTCTGAAGTACATTCATACTACCAACAAGGCCCTCTGCCTTTCACACTTCACCTTAAATTGGTAATTAATCATTATAAACTTTTCATTGTTTTCTTCAATGCCCAGTTAGCCCCGTCCAATTTCATAGTACTTATAATTATGATTTTTCCCCAAATGTCTCAAATGCTTGAGATAGTGTTTCTGCTAATGCATTCATTTTGACTGGTATCCCAGCCCAGTTGACTGCCAGTGTAAGTTTTTACAATTGCACTTCTGCAGTGTGCTATAAACTACCAGTATCCCAACTATTACCTGTAATCAGGGTCCTCATTGTCAGGCCAGTGAGTGATCTGTTTCTAAAATCCCATTTTAAATTCTGCTTTCTACGATCAATTTTGTTACCAACTCTATTAGGTCAGGTTCTTTAGGAAACAAACTTCAAGGCAAAAACTTGCATTTCCGGATATTAGGGAGTACTTCTGGGAAAAACATCTATAAAAGGTGAGAGAGAAGTAGGATTGTACAGAAAAAGAAATTGAATCACAAAACAGATGCAGGAGCCTCAGCTGACTCTGGAGCTCTGGAGCTGAGATTGTCTTTAAAATTGGTCTTAATCAAGGCAATGGTGTTGGGCATTTATACTCACTTGTCAACCCATAATGGGATGAGTGCTGTCCCACGGAGGAAATGTGACCTTGAAAAAGGCTGCAGCTTTTGGTCAATGGCAGTTTCTGTAAAAGTACTTAACTGTGTTGTGAGGAGCCAACCCTTTTGGCAACTAAAAAATGTGTCACTACTGAAAAGGGCATTTCAGTGGCACATACAGCATCCATTGCACCTACAAAGTAATTACATGGATGTGGTAATTGTGCCATAATTTATTGACTACACACTTAATCATTTTAAAATTATTATACATATGTATTATTTTTATAATAAAACATACTCAAAATTGGAAGACAGTGCGTGTGATAATCGTTGTGGAAACTGGAGAGTAAACACAGCAAATTTAGGCCAAGGGATCACAGAGATATTGGGGTGAGATGTAATTCGAAGTATGGCTCTATTTCTCTTGCCTGATTTATGATATTTTATTTAGTTGTGTCAGGTAAATGAGTGAATAAATGAGTGGAGTTCTTCCAGCTGCTATTTTGGGGTTTTTCTACCCTCTGGTACTTGTTTTTGAATTACCAAAAAATAGAGCTATCTGGTTATATGCTGCCCTCCACTGATATTTACAACTGTTATGTTTATTGGGCATAATATTTCTGAACAAAATCCACCTTGATGTTTATTACTCATTTTCTCTTTCTCCTATTGGTGTTATTTTTGGTCCTCCTAGAAGGACATTAGAAAAAAGTATGAAAGGGTCAGACCCCTCAAAACTCTGCCTTGTGCATATTAGTAAAGTGGAATAATGATGTAGAGGCATCGTGCAGTTTTTAAGGAATGAAAAGTAAGAATTTCGAAATTGATCTGCAAATGATAAGTTGCTCTGAATGGAAGAGTTACAAAAATTTGTGGTGCAAATTGGTAGAGGGAAGAGGAAAAATGTGCCAGGGGGGAAAGAGAGGTCCAAAAATATGGCATTAAGATGGAAAAAAAGGCTCATGAATTAATTGTTTCATAAACAATTTTCTGTGGTGAAAAATGAACAATGTACTTTAATGGGCATAATAATTAGTATTGTATTTTATGATATTCCTTTAATTAATTTCCAAGCATTATAAGTAATAGGTACTTAGTCCTGCCTACCAAAAATATCGTATTTAAAGAGAAATAGTGGAATCACATGAAGTGAATAATAAACACAAGATTGACAGCAGGAGTAACTCAGAACAAAGTCTAAGAATTCTTCAGTGGCACACAATGGAACACAAAGTGTCTTTTATATGTTTTATACACACACACACACACACACACATACCTATATATAAGTATTATTTGAGAGATCTTAAAAATGCTTGAAGAGGTGCTAACTTTCCCACAAATGTGTGATGAAATGACTTGTCTTTTATCCTTTTTTAAAATTTTGATGAGTTCCAATTTATACCTATAGATTTTGTTTTTAGAGTTATATCTAAGAAATCTTTGCCTGACACAAAAACAAAGAGATTTTCTCTAGAAGTTTTCTTCTAGACTTTTTATAGTTTTACATTTTACATTTAGGTTCATGATCCATTTTGAGTAAGTTTCTGTATATGCTGTGATATATGGGTCACAGATAATTTTGGCATATGGATATCCAATTTTTCGGCATCATTTGTTGAAAAATAAAAGTGTTCCTCCTCCCTTGAATTTTCTTTGCATTGTTTTTGGAAAGTAATAGAACATATACGTGTGCATCTATTTCTGGATTCTCTATTATATGTTCTCATATGCCAAGAAGAGAAGAACTCAAATGTTCTAATCACAAAGAAGTGATAAATTTCTGCAAGGATGAATTTGCTAATTATTCTGATTTGGTCATTACTCATTGTGTATATGTATTGAAATACAACTCTGTACCTCATAAATATGTACAATCAATATATTTCAATAAAAAACAAATTTCTTAAAATGTATCTAGTTTGATGAATATGTTTATCACAAATGGTTGCTAAATTTTGTCAAATGTTTGCTTGCCTCTACTAAGCAGATTATGTTTTCTTCTTTAGTCTGTTGATGTGGTGAATTGCATTGATTGATTATTCTGTGTTGAACCAGTCTGGCATTCTGAGTGTAAAGTTCAATTGGTCGTACTTCTTGTATTTAGTGAGATTTGCTGCAATTTTCTTAAGAACTCTTTTGCATTTATGTTCATGAAGTATATTGTTCTGTAGTTTCCTTTGCTTGTAATATCTTTATGTTTCACTATTCTTACTATTTTTCTTAAGCCTTTTTATTTCTATTGTCCAGAAATCCTTCAGGGACTTTCTTTAACATCTTTTCTTAAATATTTAAACATGTTTTATACTTTTTAGGATAAGAGTCATTGTTATAATAGTGATTAAACAGTAAAAATTTAAAATAGATATAAGAATAAAACCGAGTTCCTAATAGAGGGTAACAATCACTTGTGGGTATTTTAAATCCCTTGTTGACAATCCTTACATATGAGCAATGCTTGAGTTTAGTTGTGCAGATTGCTCTCTCTCATGACAGTGTTTCCCTTTCCTTGCATTTTTCGTGTGTTTTGCATCTTTTTTAATTTAATACCTGACATTGTGTGAAAAATAGTAGCATCCATGTCCAGAAATGAGTGTCCCTTGTCTTCTGTCTGGCTGTTAGTGTAGGTGTATACATGTGTGTTCGGGGAGCCACCGTAGTTAGAAGGTAAACTGGATTGGGCTTTTCTTGTCGCTATCATTACCTTCAGTGCACTGCAGGCTTCAGTTTCCTTCAGTGGTGAAGCGCTCGTACCTTGTGCTTAGTGTGTAGCTTTGAGTGCCAGAATGTTTTTTCTCAGTGCTCTTGCTCCACTTCAAGCTTTCAGCAGCCGCCTTTTGCCTGTCTAGAGACAGGGTATATGCTTGCTTCCCTCTAATTTATTATTTGGCACTAGACTAATGATAGGAGTGGGGGAAGTTCTTGGTTCTCCTTGTTTAATCTGAGCCTTGGGCTGGGAACTTCTTACTCTGTCTCATGCTCCATCCTGTGGTAGTCAAACTCTACCTTGTATATGTGATAGATCTTCAGGAGAAGAAAATTCTCTGCCTTTCTTCCATGACAGTGAAACTCTGTTTGATATTGTTGTAAGATCTCAAACTCAAAAGTCTTCCTGTTCTCCCAGGGGCTGATGAAATTTGCCTGTAACCTTTTCCCAGAAGCAAAAGATCTTTGCCTGGGCCTTAGACGTGAGGTGGTCTTCTGCCCCTTAGCAGGCAGATGATTTTTGCTTCTGCAGTTCTCAGCAGCAGTGGAACCTGTGCTGGGCCCTGGGGACAAGAGTGTTTGTTGCCCCTTTTCTCAGTGGCATAAGGCTTTTTCTTACTATGAAAAAAAGGAAAAAGGAAGTGTTTTATGCCTGTCTTGGATAAGAACCCATTCACCACATACATGTCTATGCTGCTTAGGGACACCCTTTTTCTGCTTTGACTAGAGCACATGGAAGAGGCCTGTGGGAAAGGAGTTTCAAGTGAATGTAAACTCCACTTGGGTCTGGGGCTTCCAGTTACTCTAAACTAATGAGCAGGCCCAGTCGGCCTTTAATATATCATTCTAATTTTATCTGATTGCTTCTTACCCAATTTTATGGTAGCCAATTCTTCCTTCTGAGCTCTGTCAAAGGTGAAAAATTTCTATGTCCTATCTCTTTTTGGAAGGGCTTGCCATTCTTGGAATCCAGCTCACTCAGTTTCTAGCAGCCTCAGTTCTCTGATGGGTCCAAAAACAATTATGATTTTATAAATTATGTGGCTTTTTCTTATTATTATTGAGTGACTTTTTTTTTTCAGCTTTCAGCATTCAAAGAAGTAGAAATCCAGTTTTTATTTAAAAGTGTTTCTTTACATCAAAAAAAGATACCAGAAATACAAAAAATCAAGAAAGTACAGCACCAAAAGTTAATAAATCTCAAACTCTAGATCCTATAGAACAAGAAGCCCTTGAAATGACTGACAAGGAATTTCAAGTGATAATTCTAAGGAAACTGAATGAGATACAAGAAAACTCAGCTAGACATCATGATGAAACGAGGAAAAGTATACAGGACCTGAAAGAGGAAATGTAACAAGGAAAAGAATGTCCTGAAAAAAAATGTAGCAGAACGTGCTGAACTGAAGAAGTTATTCAGTGAAATAAAAAACACAACGGAGAGTTTAACCAGAAGGCATGTCGAAGTTGAAGAGAGAACCTCTGAACTTGAAGATGGGCTGTTTGAAATAACACAAGCAGACAAAAAGAAAGAAAAAAGAATCAAGGACATGGAAGAAAATCTGAGAGAGATATCAGACAACCTCAAGCGCTCAAATATCCGAGTCATGGGTATCCCAGAAGGGGAGGAAAACGGAGATTGCATTGAAAACATATTCAACAAAATAGTGGCAGAAAACTTCCCAGGTATAGGAAAAATCACAGATCTTCAGATCCAGGAAGCTCAACGATCTCCAAACGTATTCAACCCCAAAAGGCTTTCTCTAAGACATGTTATAGTCAAATTGGCAAAAACTCAGAGACAAAGAGAGAATCTTAAAAGCTGCAAGAGAGAAGCGTCAAATCACCTATAAGGGAGCCCCAATCAGGTTAACATCAGACTTTTCATCACAAACCCTAAAGCTAGAAAGGAATGGGATGATATATTCAAAAAACTAAAAGACAAAGATTGCCAGCCAAGAATACTCTACCCTGCAAGGCTATACTTCTGAAATGAAGGGCAAATAGTATATTTCTCAGACAAACAAAAACTGCGGGAGTTCACTACCACACAACCACCCTTACGAGAAATCCTCAAGGGAGTACTGGGTTTGGTTCCTGAAAAATAACTACCACTACCATAAAAACCCACGAAAAATCAAAACCCACTAATATAATAAAAATGGCATTCATGAAGAGAAAACAAACAAACAAAAATGCTATCTACCACCTAAGGAATGAACAAACACAGAAACCAAACAGTAAATCAGAAAGCAAGGAACAAAAGACACCTAAGACAACCAAACAACCAATAAAATGCTAGGAATAAGTCAACACCTTTCAATAACAACTCTTAATGTAAAAGGCTCAAATTCCCCAATCAAAAGACACAGACTGGCTGACTGGATTAAAAAGGAGGACCCAACTATATGCTGCCTACAAGAGACCCACCTCACCCATAAAGATTCACACAGACTAAGAGTGAAAGGATGGAAAAAGATTCACCATGCATACAGAAAAGAAAAACGAGCTGGAGTAGCTATTCTTATATCTGACAAAATAGACTTTAAACTAAAAACCATAAAAAGAGACAATGAGGGACACTACTTAATGATAAAAGGACTGATCCATCAAGAAGACATAACAATCATAAATATGTATGCACCCAATGTTGGAACAGCCAGATTTATAAAACAAACTCTATTAGACCTAAAGAAGGAAATAGACACTAATACCATAATAGCAGGGGACCTGAACACCCCACTGTCAATATTAGACAGATCATCTAGGCAAAGAATCAGTATAGAAATACAAGATCTAAACAATACTCTAGACCAATTGGAATTGGCAGATATCTAGAGAACATTCCATCCAAGCAACCTCAGAATATTCATTCTTCTCATAAGCACATGGATCATTCTCCAGGATAGATCACATATTACGTCACAAATCAAGTCTCAATAAATTCAAAAAAATTGGAATTATCCCATGTATTTTCTCTGACCACAATGGATTAAAACTAGAAATTAATAACAAATGAAACTCTGGAAACTATACAAACACATGGAAATTAAACAGCATTCCACTTAATGACATATGGGTCCAAGAAGAAATCAAGCAGGAAATCAAAAAATTTGTTGAAACTAATGAAAATAATGATACATCATACCAAAACATGTGGGATACTGCAAAAGCAGTATTACGGGGGAAATTTATTGCATTAAATGCTCACCTCAGAAGAATGTAAAGATGGCAAGTGAACAACACTTCACCTTAAAGACCTAGAAAAACAAGAACAATCCAAACCTAAAGTTAGCAGACGGAAAGAAATCATTAAGATCAGAGCAGAACTGAATGAAATTGAAACCCAAAAAACAATACAAAAGATCAATGAATCAAAAAGTTGGTTTTTGAAAAGATAAATAAAATTGACAAACCATTAGCATGGCTAACAAAAAAAAAAAAGAAGAGAGAAGATTCAAATAACAAAAATTAGAAATGAAAAAGGCGATATTACAACTGATTCATCTGAAATATAAGGAATCATTCGAGACTACTATAAACAACAATATGCCAATAAATTTGAAAATCTGGAGGAAATGGATAAATTTCTGGACACACACAAGCTCCCAAAACTGAACCATGACGATGTAGAAAATTTGAACAGACCAATAACTATAAAGGAGATTGAAGCTGTTACCAGAAGGCTCCCAACAAAGAAAAGCCCAGGACCAGACGGATTCACAACAGAATTTTACCAAACATTCAAAGAGGAATTGACACCGATTCTTTACAAACTATTCCAAAAGATTGAAACAGACACAAATCTCCCAAACTCATTCTATGAAGCAAACATCATCCTGATACCAAAACCAGGTAAAGATATAACCAAAAAAGAAAACTACAGGCCAATATCCTTGATGAATATAGATGCAAAAATCCTCACTAAAATACTAGCAAACAGAATACAGCAACACATATGTAAAATTATTCACCATGATCAAGTGGGATTCATCCCAGGGATGCAAGTTTGGTTCAACATACGTAAATCAATAAATGTGATACACCATATTAATAAACTCAAACACAAGGACCATATGATCATCTCTATAGATGCTGAAAAAGCATTTGATAAAATTCAGCACTCATTCATGACAAAGACCCTCTATAAGTTAGGTATAGAGGGAAAGTATCTCAACATAATTAAAGCCATATATGACAAACCCACTGCCAAAATTATCCTGAATAGGGAAAAGCTGAAAGCTTTTCCTTTAAGAACAGGAACTAGACAAGGATGCCCACTCTCACCACTCCTATTCAACATAGTGTTGGAAGAACTAGCCAGAGCAATCAGAGAAGAGAAGGAAATAAAGGGCATCCAGATTGGAAAAGAGGAAGTCAAACTGTCCCTGTTTGCAGAAGACATGATCCTATATATCGAACAGCCTAAAACCTCTACAAAAAAACTGTTGGAATTGATAAATGATTTCAGCACAGTAGCAGGAAACAAAATCAACACACAAAAATCAGTAGCATTTCTTTTCTCCAATAGTGAACATGCAGAAGGAGAAATCAAGAAAGCCTGCCCATTTACAATAGCCACCAAAAAAATAAAATACTTAGGAATTGAGTTAACCAAGGAGGTGAAAAATCTCTATAATGAGAACTACAAACCACTGCTGAGAGAAATTAGAGAGGAAACAAGAAGATGGAAAGATATCCCATGCTCTTGAATTGGAAGAATCAACATAGTGAAAATGTCCGTACTACCCAATGTGATATCCAAATTCAATGCAATCCCCATCAAAATTCCAAAGACATTTTTCTCAGAAAAGGAAAGAATTATCCAGACATTTATATGGAATAATTAAAGACCATGTGTAGCCAAAACAATGCTGAGCAAAAAAAAAAAATAAAGCTGGAGGCATAACACTACCCGACTTTAAGCTATACTACAAAGCTATAATAACCAAAACAGTATGGTACTGGCATAAAAACAGACACACTGATCAATGGAATAGAATAGAGAATCCAGAAATCAACCCACACACTTACTGCCATCTAATCTTTGACAAAGGCACCAAGCCTATTCACTGGGGAAGGGACTGCCTCTTCAGCAAATGGTGCTGGGATAACTGGATATCCATATGCAGGAGAATGAAACTAGACCCATCCCTCTCACCATATACTAAAATCAACTCAAAATGGATTAAGGATTTAAATATACACCCTGAAACATTAAAGAAAACATAGGAGAAACACTTCAGGAAATAGGACTGGAAACAGTCTTCATGAATATGACCCCAAAAGCACGGGCAACCAAAGGAAAAATAAACAAATGGGATTATATCAAACTAAAAAGCTTCTGCACAGCAAAAGAAACAATTAACAGAGTTAAAAGACAACCAACAGAGTGGGAGAAAATATTTGCAAAATATACATCTGACAAAGGATTAATATCCAGAATATATAAGGAACTCAAACAACTTTACAAGAAGAAAACAAGCAACCCAATTAAAAAATGGGCAAAAGAGCTAAGTAGGCATTTCTCTAAGGAAGATATACAAATGGCCAACAGACACATGAAAAAATGCTCAACATCACTCAGCATCTTGGAAATGCAAATTAAAACCACACTGAGATATCATCTAACCCCAGTTAGGATGGCTAAAATCCAATAGACTCTAAACGATAAATGCTGGTGAGGTTGCGGAGAAAAAGGAACTGTCATACATTGTTGGTGGGACTGCAAAATGGTGCAGCCTCTGTGGAAAATGGTATGGAGGTTCCTCAAGCAATTGCAGATAGATCTACCATACAACCCAGCTATCCCACTGCTGGGAATATACCCAGAGGAATGGAAATCATCAAGTCGAAGGTATACCTGTACCCCAATGTTCATCGCAGCACTCTTTACAATAGCCAAGAGTTGGAACCAGCCCAAATGTCCATCATCAGATAAGTGGATACGGAAAATGTGGTACATCTACACAATGGAATACTACTCAGCTATAAAAACGAATGAAATACTGCCATTTGCAACAACACGGATGGACCTTGAAAGAATTATATTAAGTGAAACAAGTCAGGCACAGAAAGAGAAATACCACATGTTCTCACTTATTGGAGGGAGCTAAAAATTAATATATAAATTCTCACACACACACACACACACACACACACACACAAAAAAAAAAAAACCGGGAGGGGGGGAGAAGATATAACAACCACAATTACTTGAAGTTGATACGACAAGCAAACAGAAAGGACGTTGTTGGGGGGGAGGGAGGAGAGGGAGGTGGGAGGGACGTTTTGGAAAGGGGCAACAATAATCAACCACAATGTATATCAACAAAATAAAATTTAAAAAAATAATAAATAAAAAGAAATAAAAGTATTCCTTTTAGCTACAATGTAGAGAATGAAGTTTAATGAGGCAAGAGTAGATCAGGGAGATTAATTTGGATGCCTAATTATTTTGAATATAGGGTATAGAATGCTATTTTTAAAAATCCAAATATTATAGCAAATTGAGCAACATAAAAGTTTACTTTTAACATTTTAAGCCTAAATATTATTCTCCAATATTTAAGAGCCATGGTAGTTGGCAAACAGATTGTCTTTATCTTCTTGATCTATCATCATATCATCATGAATTTTTTCCATCTCTTGATTCAAAATGCCTGTTCTAGCTCTTAGCTAACAGGAAGGGAGAAAGATCAAGGGGAGTATAAATACCTGTCCTTTTAAAGGCCCAACCCAAAAGTTGGACATGTCATTTCTTCTTTCATTCTGTTGGATAGAATTGAGTCATGTGATCATACTTAGCTATAAAGGATGAAGAAAACTATAGTTTTTAACTGGGAATCCAGGTACTCCGGAAATTTACCAAGGATGAAAGAGAGAATGAATGTAAGGGGTCAACTTATCAGTCAGCATCGTGGTCTGTCCTTTTTCTGACAAATATCCATTTTCATCCTTTTCCACACATGTGAACTAAAAGAGAAAGTATAAATGTTCCATATAATAATTACATTCATTTTCAAGTCCATGATATAAAAGAGAAAGTATAAATGTTCCATATAATAATTACATTCATTTTCAAGTCCATGATATATCTTCTCACAGTTTGATGACCAATAAACTTAAAGAAAATTGTACATATTCTTTAGCCAACTGAATATATAACAATGCAGTAAAGAACAAGACAACTATATATTTTAAGTTCTCTTTCAAAAAGTTAAGAATAGCATACATATAGATGTCACTATTGCATGTCAATATTAATAAACCTGTTGTGCAGAAACTGCAGACTTTCAGCCTGAGAGTAGAATAAATTTCTTAAGTAGATTAAAAAAGAAAAAAAAAGAACTTCCTTCTTTATTATGCTTCATGGTCTCCATTTTGCTCTCAGGGAGAAACTTCCTTGTTCATTATCGTCCAAGACCATATCTGTAATGATATCATGCAGTATGCTCTTTGTGTCTACACAGCTTTAATGACTCTTCCTGCTGAAGCAGGCTTGGAGAAGCAAGGGTGGCTTTAAGGATCAAATAGACATGAGTTTTGGTGGATTAGACTTATGATTTATTTGGCAATAGAATCTTTCCCAAATCTTATTGGGCTTTTGCTCTATATGTTTCCACTTTTTTTTCATGTACTAGTAACCACATCAAAAAGGCTTATCTTCACATAGTTCTTAACTGAGGATTTCACTTTTCAATTCACTAGTCCTTGTGCATGGCCCATTCACCTCAACCTCTAGTGAATGATGGTTATCTTATGAGTGACATAAACAACAGATTTGTGAGAAGGCAACACCTATAAACTGAGAATAGTTTATAGGTGGTGGGATCTAAAAGTCTTTGTCAGAGAAGCTTTTGCAGTTGCTGAGGTGAGAAAAGGTATGGTTTCGAAAAAGTTGATAGCAGGTGAAATTGAAAAAAGAGAAAAGATTTGATATATATTTTGAAAGTAGACAGATAAAATAGGCTACTTGATTATATATTAAAAAATAGAGAAAGAGGATATTAAAGAAGGTGTCTAGAGCTTGGGCCAGAACAATTGGTTGAATTGTGATATTATTTATAGAAGGAAGAATATTTAAGAATAAATATATACTGTAAGAAACAACATCATTTTGAAAATTTTCTTTGTGGCCCTTGGCTTTTACCATTATGTTTTTAATAAATTTGTTGACCAATATTTAATTTCTTTTCCTTCAAATGCTGAGAGCATAATTAATTCTAATGTATTATTTTATTTCTTTGCACATTTTTGGGCTGCGAAGTCAAGTTTAAGGTATGATGTGCTTTCATCATTTTCAGGGGCTTTGAGGTTGAGCTCCTTCTTTTTATGTTTTCTATTCTCATGTGTCATCACTCACTCTTTGCCTGTGTTGTCATATGGAATTTTTAAAGGTCACTCATTCTGCTACAATCAGCCAGCTAAAACATCATTTATATGCACAAAAGAATTTTGATTTTTCTCTTCCAAAAATGTTAGCATGACCTTTAATGGTGGCACTGAGAAAAGCCATCAATAGATATGTACAAAATATACCCAGTGCTTTTAGCAGAAATAAGATAAAACTCCTCATTCAGGGACACCCATTTAAGATTTAACATGGCAGAGCCATTAAAAGATCAGGTACAACTTGACAAAAACGAAGTCTGATTTCATCTTTTTGGAGGTGATCATCTAATCTTCTGTTGTCTTAGTTTCCTTTCCTTTCCTTCCTGTATTCCAGGAAAACACAGAAAACCTTTTAGAATCTTCCACAGAAGTACAGAATAAATTAACCATAGGATCATAAAACCGCAGCTGAAAATACTCTTTAGAAAAGATTTGTAAGAAGGATTTTGTATTATTCTGTCAAGATTCCTACAGTATATAACAATTAGAGATAACATAAATAACCACTCAAATTGTGCACAAAATACTGCAGTGAAATAAGAAACTGTTTATAGTTCCAGTTTTTATACTCTTTTCTTTCAATGACTTCAGATAGCACTAAAAACTATTTCTAAATTAAATATCACCTCTCTTTAAAATGATAAAATAAATGGAACATAAAGAAAAAAATGAAGAAGAAATACAAAATATGGGAAAAGTTGGCTGTGTTGGTTTAGATTCTGAACTACAGAGTTCTCAGTCAAAGATTTAATCAAATAATTTTAGACACTAGACCATTAAAGGAGAATTAGTTTTCCCCAGAATAATAGCCATGGTGTTCATCCTATCCATTAACTAGTTCTAAGAACAATTACTCTGGCATTTGCATCAAACACTTTATATTATTCCTTGGTTTATCTTAGAAAGAGTCGTAATTCCCACTGCCAAGGATGGGATTGACCCTTACAGTTGTCTATACTTTCCTTTTAGGATAGTTTCTTGGAAAAGGTCTAAAACAAATGCCTATCACCAGTGGGAGTAGCAAATGTAAGCTTTGTCAGTAAGATACAGTATTTTCCCCAGTGATGGTTTTAGATTAAAAACAGAAAACTCTGAAGTATTTGATAAATCCTAGTATGTGAAGAAAATGATCCATTGGGAATGCAGGAAAAAAAATATTACAGCTTCAATTTGTATTAATTTTTACTATTGCAGTTTGATTTTAAATCAACTTTTGATGAAAGAGATAGATTCTGTATCTATGAATCTCCTATGTATGGAACTGTTTTTCTTCTTCCTCTTTATAATAATCTTATTATTATAAAATACAGACAGAAAAACCCACAAAATAAATGTATAACTTAAATAATTGTTATAAAACAAACAACCACAAGTTCATGAAACAAAATGTTGCCAACCACCCCAGAAGCACTTCTAAATGTACTATTTCATGGTGAAACCCTCCCTCTTTCTCAAACAATTATTATCCAGTTTATAATTATTATTCCTGTTTTTAAAAATTGTTTTATTACACAAATGTGCATCCCTACACAATAGAGCTTAATCATTTTCATTTAAAAAACTGGTGTCTTTTTAAAGTCTTATTCAATGTATCCCTCGGCTACTTTTTTTTACAATTGATCTCTTGAAGGACCCTGGTCTTTGATCTACAGAGCTTTCCATAGGCTGGATGTGGCTGGCTGCACACTCACAGTGTATTTCAACATGATTCTCTGTCCTTTGTATTTTCTGAAAATTAGCAACTGGATGGAGAGGTTTAATCAGACTCTGCTTTTATCCTTTTCTCAAGAATGAAGATCATGTTGGGCAAGACTATAGAAGACATAAAATGTCTGGCCACTTCTCTATTTGTAATGTTAGCATTACAAACATAAGTAACATTGAGGCTTAATGTACAGATTTATTAATTCATTGTGGAAGGGATTATAAAATGGTTTTATGATAACTCTACCATTTTTTTCTAATCATTATAATTTTTTATAAAGAGACATTTTAATTTGATTACCTCTAATATAATTTATAAAAGAAAGGAAATTTAAATATTTAATTCTTTCCCATTATTCCTCACTTTTCAAGGTGATAAATTAATTTCTTATTTTCTTCTGAAGCTCATCTTTTTTTTTTAGAAAAAAATATTATGGGCTCATAGACTTGAATGTATATGATGAGTAACAAGCTATTGCAATTGTTATCATCGTTGAAATTCAAGTTACTCATTTTTTTTAACAGTGGGAGCCTCTCTAATTTAGCTTCCGACTTTATCTAAGATGAGGCTAGCAGTTTTCAATATCTGATAACTTTCTCATGATCTGGCATAACAACGTATTATTGGATCTTTTACCTTTCCGGTTCTAGACTTGGAATTAGCCATTTCTACAAAAGCTCTGTATATTTAAGTGAGAAATGGTATTTTATTTTAATTTTTATTGAATCAAAATTGATTATACGTATTTTGGGGATTCAACATTGAGATATGTTGATCAAATCAATATTACTAGCATATATATTGTTACAAATTGTAATTATTCTTTATGCTCCTTGTCCAATCCTTCCTCATCTCCCTTCCTCTCCTCCTCCCCCCTCTAATCACCCTAGATTTCTCCTCTCCCTCTGAAAGAATAATGGTTACTCTGTTGGTTTGCTGCCCAAATAATCTGTCCAATGCTGAGAGGCATGATCAAGTCCCCCAGTACTATCATAGAGCAGATGTCTCTTCCGTCACTATGAAATGGGCTCTGTAGAGACAGACATCCTCCTCCTTTCTTTATCTCTGCTGGTGACTCTCCTTGTGTCAACTCACTCCAGTGGCTGGCGGACCATCTGCATGGTGGTTGTGGCATCTAGCCGCCTTCACAGCAGCCATGGTTATCGTGGTAGCTGTGGTGGGCCACCCACATAGAGGAGATGTTTTTGGCCTGCTCTGTGATGCTGGCAGTGTGCCTGGTTGTGGAGAGTGTCCGATCACCAGTTCCATGCCCTGGGTCACTGAGTGGGTCCCAAGGCACTGGCACAGTGTGCCTGGTTGTGGGAGGGGGATCCAGTACCCTTCTCCATGCCCCGGGTCCCAGGTCGGGTCCTGAGGCTCTAGCATGGGGTGCCTAGTTGTGGGAGGAGGGCTTGGGTCCCAGGCGCCATACTCTGTGTCCCCGGGTGGGCCCTAAGATGCTGGCATGGGATGCCTGGTTGTGGGAGGGGAGTCTGGTCCCCTTCTCCATGCCTCGGGTCCATGGACAGAACTGAGGCACTGGTGCAGTGTACTTGGTGGTAGGAGGGGGATCTGGTCCCCTTCTCCATGTCCCAGGTCCCAGGGTGGGCCCCGAGGCAGTGGTACAGCCTGCCTGGTTGTGGGAAGGGGGTCTAATCCCCTTCCCCATGCCCTGGGTCTCAGGGAGGGCCCCAAGGCACTGGCATGGGGTGCCTGGTTGTGGGACGGGGGTCTGGACCTCGGCTCCATACCCTGGGACCCTGGGTGGACCCCAGGACACTGGCACAGGGTGTCTGGTTGTGGGATGGGGGTCTTGTCCTTGTCTCCATGCCCCAGGTCCCCAGGCAGGCCCCAAGGCACTGGCATGGTATGCCCGGTTGTGGGAGGGGGGTCTGGTCCCCTTCTCCATGCCTTGGGTCCCTGGGCAGGGCCCTGATGCACAGTCCCAGAGTGCCTGGTTGTGTGGGGGGTCTGGTTCCCAGCTCCTTATCCCAGGTACATAGGTGAGCCCTGAGGTGCTGGCACAGTGTGCCTGGTTTTGGGAGGGGGTCCAGTCCCCAGCTCCATACCCTGGGTCCTTGAGTGGGCCCTTATGTGTTGACACAGGGTGCCTGGCTGTGGGAATGGGGTCCTGTCCCCTTCTCCATGTCCTGGGTCCCTGGGTGGGCCCCAAGGCACTGACACAGTGTGCCTGGTTGTGGGAGGGAGGTTTGGTTCCCTTCTCCATACCTTGGGCCCCTGGGCGGGCCCTGATGTGCTGACCTGGCATGCCTGGTTGTGGGAGGGTGGTCCGGTCCAACTCCTTACCTCGTGTCCCTGGGTGGGCCCCGAGGTGCTGGTGTAGTGAGCCTGGTTGTGGGAGGTGGGTCCAGTCCCCTTCTCCATGCCCCTGGTCCCTGGGTGGGCCATAAGACACTGGCATGGTGTGCCTGGTTGTGGGAGGGTGCTCCAGTCCCGTTCTCCATGCCTCAGGTCCTCAGGTGGACCCCGAGGTACTGGTGTGGTGTGCCTGGTTGTGGGAGGGAGGTCCAGTCCCCTTCTCCATGCCTTGGACCCCCAGGTGGAGCCCTGAGGCACTGTCACAGCATGCCTGGTTGTGGAAAGGGGGTCCAGTCCCTGGCTGCTGGTCCCAGGTCCCTGGGCAGGCCCCTAGGCATTGGTGGTGTGCTGGTATGTGGGAGTGGGGTCCAGTCCTTGACTCTAATGATCAGATTCTGGGTGGGGCCCTGAGGTGCTGGTGGTGTGAGTGGTTGTGGACAGGGGTCCTGCCCCTGGCTCCATGCCTCAAGTCTCTTGGTGGGCCCCAAGGCATTCGTGGTGTGCCTGTGCTGGAATTAAGTTTTTGTCCTTTGATTGCTTCTAAAATGGGAACTTCCTGTGGGAACCAGTACTTGAGCTGTGTGGTTAAGGTAAATTGCTGCTTTGCTGCTGAAGACTCTGTGCAGCTCAGGGTTTAATGGTTGACCTTATAGGTACTTCCGTCTCTCCAGATACTCGGTGCACCTGGGTTGTGTAGAAACTTTGATCTTGGCCTGAGTTTTTTCATCAAACTGTACCCCATGCAATTCTGCATTCCTGACCAGTCTCCTCTGAGTGGTCCTGCGCTGAATGGGGGGTGGATCGGCTGTCATTGCTGTGTCCCACTGTTCTCCCAGTGGGCCCATCTCCCCCACAGCCTGTGCTCCGAACACTTTCCATGGGACGGGCCCTAAACCAGTCCCCTGTGATGACTCACCGGCCTCTGAGTGGCTCCCCTTTTTCAGCTGTTCTGGCTCCTCACTCTTGTGTGGGTCCACAGGAACCCTATTAGTGGTCTTGCTGTCCTGGGAGCCACCAAAGTCCTCTTCTCCCCTTCCGCCTCCAAGTAATTCCATCTAAAGGGTACAGCTGTGGCTTCTGCCAGCTCCTGCTCCACGTGCTCCAGCACTGAAGTGGCCAAAACACTGAGAGCAGTTTTTTCTTTCTCCTTGGTTTCTCCTGCCTTCATGAGTTCCGTAGGTCTCTCCTCCTCTTCACCTGAGCTCCAGAGACCCCAGCTTGGCTGATGTTACATTTTTATAGTTGTAAATTCATTGTTTTGTGGGAGAGAGTGACGCTGGGGCCTGCCTATTTCGCCATCTTGACCAGAAGTCTCTGCAGAGAAATGGTATTTTTAAGATCTCTATATGACAGCCTTTCATTAATAAAGGACTTATCTCTGTATCTAGGCTTTTAAAGATGACAGATATTTAAAAATATTATCTACCTACCTATCTATCAAACAATAATTTTATGTTGTTAGCTCAGTGTGACCTTTGTTAATGTATTCATACACTATTCTTTTTTGTCTGGTATGTTCACTCAAAACACTGGTTTTGAGATTTTTCTATGTTGTTTCATGTACTGTTAGTTCATTTCTTTTTATGGAGGATTAGGATTTCATTTTATACTATAGTTTATGGTTTATTCATTCATCTGATGATGGCCATTGGAGTTAAGTTTTTGTTATTACAAACAAAGCCAACATGAGCATATATGTATAAGCTTTGTGTGGGTATATGCTTTTATTTCTCTAGTAGTGAAATGGCTAGATTGCATGGTAGGTGTAATTTAACTTTTTAAAGTGGTTGTAATACTTTACATTTAAATCAGAAGTGTGTGAGGATCTGAGTTATTCCACATCCTTATCAACACTTGTTTTTGTCAGTCTTTTAAAGTTTAGTCTTTTAACCGGCTATTTTTCGCTAATGTCTCAGCAATTGTATATAGTATTTTACGTTTTGGAAACCCAAAATGCTGCTCTGTAAGAAGCCTTCAAAACACTATTTTCTTTCACAGTGATTTCTTGATTTTTTAACTTATTTCTTTATACTTATGCATATATATGACTTAAATTATGTTTTCATTGATTCATTAGGTAGCATATTATTGTAACTAACACACTGTTATTTATCACTCTATTATTAAATATGGTTACAAATCTTAACTCAGTGTATGAAGAATTAAACTTTTGAGTTAAAATAATGATGAGTTTTTCCTGGTCTTCATGTCTTGTAAGTCACTTCCATTCTCAGCATTTGTTGTACTACTACTATTATTGTTGATTTCAATAAAACGTGTCTTTTTTTAATAAAAAAAAAAAAGTTTATTTAAGCTTCTTTCAAAAGGCATGTGTATATTAGGGTTGAACATAAATAAACAAATTTTACATTTTTAATTTAGATAGTAAATGTCAAACTATAAATTTAATAATAGGTTTCAACGAGAGTAAAAAACTATAAAAATGATATTATAAAGATAAATAAATGCTTACTTATATTTAGATCATTTTCCTTTTCATTTTTGTGTTACAACTGAGAAACTAATTTTAGGTTGTAACATTGCCATGCTGTGCTCACTGGGACACTTATCGCACAAGTTTAGCAATATTCAAACTGGTCTATACCGTGTTCAAATACACAAGTCTACTGATAATGTGCTTGGATACCTTAGCAAAGTCAAATAGTTGTAGAAGTTTTAAATGCTCACATTTGCTTTTTATACTTATCATGGATCAGGAATAACCCTTCCTAGGGTAGTACCAACTTGCACAGAACATTTTGAGAAGCTCTGCTGCACAGCTCCTGACTTCAAGGAGCATAATATACAATGGGAAGGACATACAGGTACATAACTCTTTATAACAAAAGACAAAGGTTCAAACTTGAAAGGAAGAAAGTTACCTCATTTTATGGATGTAGTAGGACTTCACAGTCCAGATGGCACTAAATCTGAGGCTGGAAAAAGAGGTAGGTTTCAACATACATGATTTCTGCAGGTGCAAATGGAAAGAAGTTTTCACCCAGGCTGGTAGCATATACCCAGTGCCCAGAAATGGCAATGTGAACAAAACTTTATTTTATGTAGTTTTAGCCAAAATTTGTTGTCAAAATAACTATAAAATATATATAGTATAGTTAATATTATATTTAATATATAATATATTTAATAACTAAAAGTTTCATTGAAATAACTGTATTAATAAGTGTGTGTGTGCTGAATGGATAAAAGAGGTGTAATAAGAATATGGAGTATGAAAGCAGTTTAATAATATATTCTTTTACAACCTCCTTTCCTCTTTTAAGTTCTGTTTAGTGTCTGAAGATGGTGTGAAGGATCAGAGAAAGATCAAATAATATCCCAGTTCTGCTACAAGTCAAAAAATACACCTTAGCAATTAAAATATCAAAGACATTAGAAATATTCTTAGGCCATATATGTCCACTGAGTCAAAAGGCTTTGCCACGGAGGTGACATTTGATCTCATGATTTCATGGCACTGCAAAAATAAATCTGTTTCTCACCCTGTGAACTTGTCAGAGAACTGTTTACAACATGGCCACAGACTTCTCCTTGAGCAAATGATGAGAGAGGAAGAGAGAAATAAAGAGAGAGTAGGGGAGGAGAGCAGAGGAGCAGAATGAATGTGGAAGCCACAATGTCTTTTATAATCTAATCTTGGGAGTGACATACGACCACTTTAGCATGCTCTTTGGTAATACAGACCAATTCTAGTATAATGTGTTAGGGTGTGGAAAGCACACAGTGGAAATCATTGGGAACAACTTGGAGGCTGACTATTATGCTGGGCAAATGGCCACCATTCACCGAGGCCAGGAACACAGTACAATGTCACCTCTGTTTGAAATACATTTGAAAGCTGGGTATTCTGATAAATACCCCTACTAAGGGGAGAACTGTTCTCAGGGGAAGAAAGGAGTGCTGAGCAGACACCCCCACAGACACGTGATGTCTACTCCCAAATGAGAACATTTTAAATCCCATTTATTCTGTCATTTGTTTTTTTTTCCTGCTTCACCTTCCTTCTGGCTTACAGGTCAAACAATTAAAAATCCTCTGACTCAAATGCAATATTTGTGTATTCAAATGATAAACTCAGCATCTTTCCATATTTTTATATTGGCATTATTATCCCATGTTTTTGAGTGGCTAACACATAAGAAATTTAGCTTCACATCAATTACTGAAATAAGAGAAAACAAACATATGTTGTTATGAATTATACTTACACCTCAGCCTCCCAAATACATATTTCTTATGAAAACACAAGCAAGAAAAAATAACTTATAATGTACTACTGTAGTTGTTTATTACCTTTTATAGCTTATCTCTACTCTCTAAACGGTAGTTCTCTCTTTAAAACAGTAAAAAGCTTTTTTTTTGTATTTCTGATGTGAAAAGATTGTGATCATGATTGGTTAACTTCAAGCATCTGTGTACTTCATACTATTCTAAGTAGCCTGATTTTAGCATTTCACAGGTATAAAAAAAGAAATGTAAGTAGATGCACTTCAGAATCTCTGAGAGTATTGAAGTGTGTCTTCTTCCTACTTTATTTGTATAGTTAAATTTTTGTGGGGCCATAAACTTAGGACTGTGTACTCCTGTATATATGCCACGTGAAATTTTAAATAAAGCCACTGAGAGGAGCTCTAGCCTAGATGATAGAATTTGTAAGCTCTGCTCCTTATCTCCCTTTAGTTTGGTGAAATTAGCAAGAATTGTGTTTTGAGTTTTGTCCTACAGAGAGCTGAGGAATATGGTCTGCCTCAAATTTACAAAAATGGTCAATATTTTGCTCTCGTGTCACAAATTTTCTGTGCCTTTGAGCATTCAAGTGGAAATTGATTGATGTTTATATATACATATATATATAAAGTTTATAAAAACCATAAAAACCTAGATGAGAAAATATTACAGTAAGTTTTTTGCTTCTTAATGTGTATTTGGTTATTAAAATAGCATTATTTAAATGTAATATTAACTTAAAATAAAATTTGATTTTTGCCTTAAAATTTACTGTTAGAATAAAGGGCTGAATTGCAACACATATTTTTTAGAAATCAGTAAAATTAGATTTCATTTTTTGTTCCTAACAATTCAAGTAGACTTTTTCCAATTTGGCAGTTGAAGAAATATTAGACAAATAATAAAGTAATTTGGAAAATTAAGCTTTCCCTTTCCAAGGAAATTTTTCAAGAGACACAGAATAAAAGTTTTTAATAAACCATGACTTTTATGAATTACTGTTCATTCTCATAGTAAATCTCTATTCTAGTTTTTCTTTTGGATGGGATTGAGACTGAGACCTTTCCCTTGAAAAAAATTGCATGCAATCACCAACTATAACTGAAAACATTCTATGTGTTCTATGTAAACATCCTTGAGCCTAATGGCTAGACTCTAGGGCTTTGTGCATTTGGGTTGGAGAATCTTAATTAATGGAGTCATACAAACAACATATTTTGATGGAAAATTAAGATCTTTCCTTGGCAATTCATATTTAAAAGGCTCCATAGCTGTTAGTATTTTCACAATCATGGACACATAGTTGTTGGTGGTGACTGTCTCTTAAGGTGCATGGAGAGAGTCCTCCTGAGAACTGACATGACTAATTAGTTGACATTCTGTCTTCTTGAAGCTTGTATTTCAGATGTTATGTAGAACCTCTCAGTGCTCATTAATTGCTACCCACTCCTGTGATTCACCCTGGAAGAAATAATCAGAACAAATCTAGAATGTATTTTTAATTGCTTTAAAAATGTAAAATATTAAAGTGGCACAGGCAATTAAAATTTATTTTTTTAATATTTTGTTTAAAATGGAAAGAAGAGATTAAAATGTAGAAATCTAACTGCTGCTGCTTCAATATGATCTCAAGAACCGGACACTAGAAATTTTCAGAAATGCCCCAGAAAAAGAAGAAAAAAAACCAAAAACAACAACAACAAAAATAACATTTGTAACTGTTCCTGAAAGAAGAATTGTCTCCTGGAGTGGACAATGCCTTACATTATTTCCTTCTCTCAATTCTCTCTGAGATGCTTGTTCTGCAAAACTGAGCCTACATTAGGAAACTCACTACAAAGGTGCCTGTGAAATAAATGGTTTAGCTTTTAGACAGCTATATTCTAGAAAAGCATGCTAGGGCTGGCCAGTTAGCTCAGTGGGTTATAAAGCACAGCCTTGTAATACCAAGGTCAAGGGTTTGGATCCCTGTACAGGGCAGCTGTTGAGAAAAGCCTGTTAAAAGCCTGTTGGAATAATGTCGAGCAAGGCAATCTATATTTAAATTTCCAAATAAGTAGCAGTCTTGGTGGAGTGGGATTTTACATTCATTTACGTAACAAATATTTGGGTTTCTCTTATTTTCCAGGTAGTCTTCTAAGTGCTGACATACAATAGTGAACAAAATAGAATTATACAGCATATATTAATAGACAATAAGATAGATTAATTGCAAAATGTTTCCAATTTTTCACCCAATTCCTCAAAAGTAGTGCGACTTTATAGTTCCTCCTTTCATGAAGCAAAATCTACTTTCTCACCTCATGAATCTTGGCTGGTCTTGTGAATTGTTTTGGCAAACAGAATATAGTGACAATGATGTGTGAGTTTTAAACTTAGGCCTCAAGACCCCTTGTGTGCTTCTGCTCTTCCCCTTAGAACCCTGTCGCCCCATGAGGAGAAGCCTAGGACAGCCTGTTGAGTGATGAGAAACCATCTGGCAGAGAACCAAATCATCCCAACCCTTCAGATGAAGCCGTTCTAGAGCAGGTTTGCATCAGCCCACTCTCAAGAATCTCAGATGGATGAGCAAAGATTAGCAGAACCATGTACCGGACCTCTTTTGTCTATAATCCCAGGAAAGAGAAGAAAGCTTCACAGTCAACTTGTAGACGTGAGTTTTCTTACACTACAATAGCTAACTGATACAGATGTTATAATTTCTTTCAGAAAATGTATATAAGTAAAAGAGAGATATAAAATACCATCCCACTACTGGGTATACACCCAAAGGAAATGAAATCAATATACCAAAAAGACACCTGCACTCCCATGTTTACTGCAACACTATTCACAATGGTCAAGAGATGGGATCAACCTAAATGCCGATCAACAGATGAATGGATAAAAAATCTGTGATATATATGCACAATAGAATACTACTCTACTATATTAAAAAAAAAAAAGATATCCTATCATTTGTAGCAACATGGATGGAACTGGAAACCATCATGTAAAGTGAAGTAAGTCAGGGACAGAAAGACAAATACCACATGATATCACTCATATATGGGATCTAAACGAAAAAAAAAAAAAAGCAGTTCTCATAGAAATAGAGAGTAAAATAGTGGTTACCAGGTCAGGGTGGGGGTGGGGGGGAGGGAGAAAGGGAAGTGGTGGACACTAATGGGTACAAAAAACTATGCATTCTACCCTAAGTGAATCCCTGTGCAGTATATGCATGTACTGAAACAGCACACTGTACCCCACAAATATCTACAGGTAAATATTAAAATACTTTGAATAAAAGTATAAAAAATAAAATAAAATATTTGTATACAGAAATGGTTGAATATAGAATGTATAATATGTATAAAATGCTTGTGTGTAGAAATAAATGAAAACATATTGAAGGATATTTCATTGGAGCTTGAAATAAAGTGAAAATGTTATTTTGGAATTAATTTATCAGTGGCAGGGAATATTTGTCCCAATTTAATGTTCTCTATATATTTGGGGGTTATAAAAAAAATTCTCAAAAGAAAGAAATCCCATTACCTATGGAATGAAACTCAAGTAAATGACTCAAGTTGGTAGTGGGATTTTTAAAAATATGTTTATTATAAGCAATTTCACTAATTGCTCTTAACTGGGTGATAACGATGTTGCTCTAATGTAGACATATAACACACCAAAAAGGATAAAAATTGTAATTATGGTAATTTCTAGAATAAAAATTGCTAAAATATTTTCCCTTGCTGTGAGGTGCTTAAATGATATGAAAAATGATTTCTCTATTTTTCAGGGTCATAAAGAGGGGAGCTTCCTGCTAACTTTTTCTTAGAATATTTGAGAGTAAGCCTGTGCTCTTGCACTTGTCCCAGCACCCCGGCATTTCCCACTGTGAGGTAGATGATGATTTGTGCATACAAACAGGAGTCAGGATCTCCGAGATAAGTGAGTCCCTCTTCTCCACTAGAAATTATCCGTGTTCTGTGTTAGAATTATGGAATGATAATCCTAGAAATGATTTAAAGGATACCCTGATACCAAATATTCATGTAAAAAAAGGGTCTTTTAACTTGTTCGGTGTTATGTTTCTATATAGTCTATATTTTTAATTAATTGTTCATCATTATTTCTTATTCACAATAAATCTCTACTGGGCACTAAATCTGATTATTGAGGCAGTGACAGATGGAGAGAAGGGATCCCTGGCTAATGACAAAGCCTAGCCAGGTCTAGCAGCTAGGGCAGTAGATAACTGTCACAGAAGGAGCATACCGCTGTACATTGTATTCATCTGTCTGGAACATTAATGGAGGGAATGGAAAGTGTTTATATAAATCACCTAAGGATATCAACTGGGCTATAACAAATACCAAGGCAACTTTTCCCTCTGAGTGGTGCTCCAGCATGACATATCATAGAAAATGATAAATAATTTCTCCTCTTCTTCCTATGTTATTAACTTATACCTAAGGTTTTGCTCCTCCATGGTAGAGCCAAATCTCAAGTAACTCAGATAACTGGAGAATAGGTTAATCTGGTTATTTTAAAATGCCTATCAAACATCCTATTTTCCAGAATTGTTTTCCCAAACATATTTCAAATTTAAAATGTTCCGAAATGTATTAATTTGTTTTATAGAAATAGGAAATAAAATAAGAAGAAATTAATTGATACTTTAGTTAATGGTTCAGGAATCACAGTTTATGTTTCTGATTAACTCTTCATTTTTAAATTTGAACTTTTGAAAGTAAAAATTGTAACTCCTATGGTCAATCACCTCTTCTATCTAAGTGTAGGAAGAAAATAATCCCATATTTTTAAATGCCTCAGTTTTTAAGTAGCATAATTCATTTTTTATATAATTTTTGTGTTTTCTTTTTCTTTATATTTTGATGGTACAGAATAAGAGAAGATAAAAAATATTAATTGGGCTAAAATATTTGATTTCTTTGAAAGTACAGATAAATATTTCGTATGATGAGACACTAATCTCTATTTAGTAGTATTTTCAGTTTTATAATAGGATTGAATACAAGAGTAAAGATGCTTTCCAAGAACACATAGAAGTCTCCTTCCATCTTCAGCAAAAAAAAAAAAAAAATGTACTCAGAATGGTCTTATCCTGGAAAATTCTGAATAAATAATTTTTCTGAAATTCAGCCACATTTATTGTAAACAAATAAGGAAATGTAAACATGGTAGTAAATAAAGGCTATTAAAAATGACCTAGTTTACAACCAGCCCAGCCACAACCACCAAATCACAGCAAGAAGGGCCCCAGGTTCCCAAGCCAGAGTGGTGGGGTGCAAGGGCTTTTGCCACACCCCCCGACATCTGCACCCAGCCAGCAATGACCAAGCCACCTCTGGAAGCCCCCCAGTCTCCCCTGTGGGAATGAGGGGGGTGCCACAGGCCTCAATCCCACTTCTCCTTCCTCCTTCTTCCATCCCATTTCCTTCCGCCTTCCCCTCTCCCCCTCCCTCCCAACTGCTCTGCAACAACATCCTAGAATGTTTTCTTTACATTTTCTTTACATTTACATTTCATTACCTTTTCTTTAAAAAAATAAAATAAAAACGACCTATTTCAGAAAACTTTTTTCATTAATAGAAATATGTAACATATTATCCTAAACAAAGAATGTATTAAGTGAATATCACAATTTTACAGTTATTTAGAGTTATCTGAAAATGGAAAGCACTCATATCGTAAACTGAATTTGTTTAGAAATGCAAACACAAACAATAATCTTACTTATCAATTCTCACCCAAATAATTTAAATTTACCCATTTTTAAATGACTTTGTTCCATTAAATTTATGTGATTTAGTGAAATGAAATGGACTCTGAATGAGCTGTTTTTTTTGATCCGTCCCACTATATTTGTACCCCTGAGAAATAAAAAAGCATCCAGGATCTGGCCTTTTAATATCAGCTGGCCCTTCGTGTTGATATGAACTGGCCTGGGACTCTGAGATTGGCCTTGGTGTTCTATTAAACAAGCAATTTCACATAATATCAACATCAGATAAAGCCATTCTGTGACATGATGTATCAAGACAAAAACACTCCATAATCGTATCTGAACACAGACAACACATGAACGTTGCTTCTACCACAAAATATCCTCTCTCCCAGTCAATATGAGTGACTGTTTCTTCTTGACCAATTACAGTTTTAGCCTCGGTTTAGTCTTCAACCCCCTAGGTAAAATTTATTAAGATGATCAGTCATAATATTACCCTGCTTCCTGATAACATCTCATCAGGAGCAAAGTCTGCTTCTTTAAATCCTTCCCCAGATTATCCAACACAAGTCCCAAACCTGTCATTAGTCCTTTCTAACACAATCTTGTTGAGATGGCCCATTGTTTTCCATGGTGTGTATTCTCCTTTGCTGCAATGTACAATAATCACAATGTATTCAAATCAAGTGTGTTTCTGGTGGCCTTTGGATGGAGGGCATTGACACCGAGGCAGCTGTAAGTGGGTAGATTATAGCATAATTATTCAGCCATGGCATTTTAATTTATTCACTATTTTCTACAACTGAAAAATAAATAATGATAAAATATCCTTTGAAAATTATTTTAATGTTCTTTTCATGTGTTTCTATGGATCATTCACAACTGAGATGTTACCTTCCCACAGTGGTTTTCCCAAATCACTCCATTTAAAGAAGTCTATAAGAGGTCCTGTTAGTCTTTGCACACATCAACTCAGCCCAGTTGGGGGTTATCAGTGGGTATTTCCTACACACACCAATACCTTCCTGCATCTCCTTGCCTGGGGGTGTTCTTCCATTAAAGGGTGTCCAGCCAGTGCCAGAGGTGTCTGGAGAGGCTGAGTGGAGGGAGGGCTGAGAGGCAACCTTCCACTAATGAGGGATGGCTGTTGGTAGGTGGCTATTCTAGCTTCCTCTCCCTTCATTGGGACAATTCTGAACTTTGTTTTATTTAGTCACTCAGAGGGTACCTATCAGAATTGAGCTGTTATAGTAACCATCTGCTCATCATTAATGCTCCATTTATTGTTCTCTTTTCTATCTTCTTCATTCCTTCACCCCACATGCTTTCTGTGATCACCTCATGAGTAAGTTACATGCACCTTCATGCTTTTGAAAGAACTTCGTGATAGACATCCTAGAAACCTAGAACTGGATTACTCTTCATTCAGATGGCAGCAAGGAACATGTTGCTTGTGTAATCCCTAGCTTGGTATTGATTATTAAAACTTTCATTACTTGCACAGTATTGGCATAAGGTACATACTTTAAGAAATAGCTCTAAAACTTGAAAGTCAAGAAGGCAATAGTAATTATGACAATTAGGGATTGGCTTGACTTTTGTTATCCATGAAAAACACACTGAAGAAAGAAAAAGGGAGGTTTTGGATAGTCAACTATCAACTCAGCATATGCTGAGACTATTATTTCTGAAATAAAATCTGCTAAAAGGCAGATTTGTATTAGTAATAAAACCCAAGATTTAATCATAAAGTTTTATAGTTACAAAGGTATTTGTATTTACAGTCCTGGCAAGAATCTTATGCAGGAGTCAGAAAATTATAGCCCATAGGTCAAATCCAGCCTATCACCTGCTTTTTCTAATTTAAACTTTATTTAAATGTTTTATTGGAACACAGACATTAACATTTATTAGCATGATTTTTATGGCTGCTTTCACTCTACACAGTTGAAAAGTTACAACAGAGACCATATGCTCTGTAGAGCTGAAAATATTAATTATCTAGGAAAACTTTAAAAAAAAAAAAAGAAATTTTGCTGATTCCTGTCCTATGTGTTAGTCTGGCTTGACTTTAGTCAGGGACCTGACAGGAAAGAATGGCTATCCAGAGACCTGTGTTGTGGACATTCGGGGAGATGCATATAAAACTCTTAAATTCCCAGATTGCCCTATACCCTCTGGTATGTGAAAAGCTAGCAGCTCACCTTACTAGAAGAAATAAGACTCCTATTTCCTGGATACTAAGCAAAGACCTCACTTTAGGCAAATGCTTCAAAATGTAATGCTTGATCTCCTCAAACTAATAACTACAGTAAAATCTCAGCATGACCTAGGCAGGTCTCAGAATGTCTTTGCTATGGACAAAAATGGGATATCTACCAAAAGATACTCAGGACCTGGTTAATATGTTATAGTGGAGACCAGGACAACATGACCAAGAATAGGTCAATGGACAGACTGCAACAACTAATATTAGATTATTGGCAAAACAAAACTATTAGCTACTACCATTTTGGCTCCCTACTTCCCCCCAATAGATAATTGATTAAAATAGGAGAAAAAGGGAACCTCCATATGATATATGAAAGTTTATCACTCAAGGGAATTCTGGAATAGCTTTTTCTGCCCTCCATCCTCTTCAAATTACTCTTATAAAAGCCATGGAAAATAAGAAAAGTCTTACATTCTATGCTTTGGAGATTCAGAGGGGTGATAGACAATGTCAATAAGACCATGAATATTCTCAGGTTCCTTGGCCAATGGGGTAAGAGTAATGATACATGATTGGGAAGGCCCAATGGAAACCTCTAAAACTTCCTGCTGTCAACCAAGATAGAAACAAAAAGCAATCATATCCTGAACGATGGGGGTGATGAAGTTTAGTGATAATATTAAAGACCTATAGGATAAAGGAATCATAGTCACTATCATATCTCTGATTAATTCTCTAGTCTGGCCCCTGAAGAGATAGGGTGCATCTTTCTGGGATAATTACAGTAGCCTACTGCAGGCTTAACCAAATTGTAGACCCCGTCTCAGTCACTGTGCTTGATGTGGTATCATTGCTAGAGAAGATTAATAAGGTGTCAGCTACATATTATGTGGTCATTGATTTGGTAAATGAGTTCTTTTCCATTTCAAGTATAAAAGGGAACCCAAAACTGTTTGCATTCACATAGGATAGACACAAATATTCATTTACAGGTTTTCCTCAGGGTTATGTGAACTGTCTTAACTTATGTTATAATATTATTTAAAGAGGTCTAGACCACCTTGCCATTCTACTGACACATTACATTCGTGAAATAATGCTGATTAGACAAGATGAGAAATAGGTAGCTGGTTCACTGGGGACCTGTTAGGACACGTGCATTTTATGGGGTGGAAGATAAACCCTATGAAGATGCAGGCACTTGCCCTATCAGTAGATTTTAGGGGTCCAGTGATCAAGAACGTTCTAGTATATTCTTCCAAAGTCAAAGAGAAATTTTTGCATCTTGCATCCGTTACCACAATGAGGGAAACACTGCATCAGGTGAGCCTCTTTGGGTCTTGGAAGTAACACATCTAACACCTGGAAGAAGTAAGCTGCAAGCTTAGAGTTGAGGCTGAAATAAGAAAGTGCTCTGTAGCAGACCAGGTCACAGTGCAAGTAGCCATGCCAATAAAGGCATACTGTCCAGAACAGAGTATAGTATTGAAAGTGTTGGTAATTAACGACACACTATATGGAGCTTATATCAAGCTCCAGTAGAAGAATCACAATGCAGGACCTTGGGATTCTAGAGCAAAACCATGCCAGTCTTAGCAGGGAATTATGTGCCCTTTGAGAAATATCTCCTGGCAAGACTTTGGTAGAGACTGAACTTTTGATTACAGAACACCAAGTAACTGTGCATCCAGAATTGATAGTCATGAATTGGTTCTGTCAGCTCCATTGTCATAAATTTGGACATTCCCAACAACAGTCCATTGTACTTTTGAAATGATACATCCGGGATTGAGCCTAGACAGTATTAGACAGCACAAGTAAGTTGTATGATTAGGTAGATCAAACTCACATATGAGGGGTCTTCAAAGTTCATGAAAAGATTTGTATTATCTTTTAATCCCATTTTTGCACAAATTTTTTAAAGTTCCGTCATATTATTCCATGTTTGTATTGATGCCCTTTCCTCAGCTTGCATCTATGGTCATATGAGGGTCAAATATCTCCAACTAAAAGAAGAAAAGGCTAAGTTTGTTCTACAGATGTGTCAGCTAGTTTGTAGATGCAAGGTAAAGATGGATGAGTAGAGATGTGTGTGCTGTACCTCTTCATCTACTTAGGGTGAAAGGAAAAGTGGACCTGAGGTGAGAATGTACAAAGATGTGTGAATGGTGGCTGGTGGCCTGGCCGTCTTCTCAGGGACCTGATAGCGACAGGATCACTAGATCTGAGACAAAGAGATCTGAGGGAGAAACATGTCTATGAACACATGGCAGTAGATGTGAAGTGTGAAGATTTTGTATCACCCATCAGAAAGCATCCACCATGGAAAAATAACTGAACAACCAAATAGACAAAATGATTTGGCCAGTTAAGTTAGCCAGGCTTCATCATTGGCCATGCCAGAACTGTCATGATGGGCACCTGTATGTAATGGCTCTGATGGCAGAGATGGGGACTACATATAAGACTAAAAGCATGGACTCGCTCTTAGCAAGGCCAATTTAGCCACTGTGGCTTCTGGATTTTCCATTTTCAACAACAACAATAAACACTGCATTATTGGATTTTGTTGATAGATCATTTTGGCAGTATCAATCGAAATTTAAATATGCATATTCTCCAAATTACCAATTAGGATTGTAGCAACATATACCAGGAAAATACTTATGTATTTAGGCAAGCATTTTATGGAGTGTGTGATTGGGCATATGGCATATGCAAATCAAATTTTCCCAACATAGTTCAATTGCATTTACCATTTGGTTTTTGCTTTTAGCTTTTCTTCCCCCCTCACCTCCTTCCTTTTCTTCCTTGTCCTTTTTTCTTTGTTTTACCTCTGTTGCTCTGCACTTCTTCTTTTTTTTTTTTTTTTTTGTACAAAATAGGAAAACAAAAACCAAAAACTTTTAACGCACATGAGGGTTGGTAGATTACCCTAGGCTAGCTTATGTACAATAGAATTTCAGATACTCTGCTTTTATCTTTATATATGTTACTGAGAATACATACTAAGAGATGAATACTTGGAGGACTTTATTTCCTAAGGCTATGGGTGACTTTTTGGGAGTAGAGTACTGCGGGAAAATACATTTTCATAATACTTTCATGAAAATACATTACACAAAACTTGGGTTTGTGAAAAATGAAAAAAAGAATGATTTAAACTGGGTGCTTTAGACAGCAGTTGGGAAATCCCCAAGAAAGCTAACATGATTGTGGGTTCAGCTTTTCTTGAAAGGAATTTTCCAACTAGAACCAACTTCTGTCCTCAAAAAGGAAGAAACTACAAGTCTTAGAAAAGCAAATTATGAACATTAAATCAGAAACATACCTAAAAGATCATTTAATACCAAATTTTTATTTTGCAAATGATAAAACTTTGTCTATTTGCTTAAGTCAGTCAGCAAACTATCAGCTAGTCCTGAATTCACCAGGCTATGAGCTCCATTCCTTTCATTTTTTAATGCAGTTTCTATACCAAATATTCTTTGTGAATATCTTGCCCTTAGTTCTTTTAATCTAAAATGGTTTTTTTTTGCTATTATCATTTTTTACATTCTAAGATGTTGTGGGGGAGGGGAGGTAGAGGAAAAGAAATAGGGTGGGAGGACTAAAAGGAGGAGGGGCTTGATCGAGGCCCATGGCACCCCCCTCCATTCCAGAAGGGGAGACCAAAGGGATTCCAGTGGCAGCTCAGTGGTGATCACAGGGCTGGTTGTGGTTGTCAGGGGGGCGTGGCCAAGGCCCTTGGCCACCCATTGCCCTGGTTTGGGAGCTCAGGGCATTTTCTGCGGTGTCTCGGTGGTTGGTGGTTGTTGCTGGGCTGGGTGTGGTCATAGGGCAGCATGGCTGAGGCCTATGGCCTTCCTCCCTCCTTGGCTTGGGAGCCCAGGGGGCTTTATAGGTGTTTTTTGGTGGTGTTAGACCATTACTAGTTAATATTAGACTTTGTCTCTGATCAGGGGGTATTTTGTTTTTTCTTTCAGTTGTGTGTTGGATTATTCACTGTTCCCACCACTTAAACTCTGCACTGGAACTAATTTGTTGTCCTTTGCTTCTTTCTAAAATGGAGGAACTTCCTGTGGGGACCAGCACTTGAGACCTATAGTTGAGCTAAATTGCTGCTTTGCTGTTGATTCTCTGGGGAAGGCTTTTTGCATTTAGTTGTCGATCTTGTATGTACTGCCAGGTCTTGTGAAGTCCAGTACACTTGGGTTGTATTGAAACTCTGGTCTGGGCCTGAGTCTTTTCAGCAAATTGCACTCCCTGCTATTCTATATTCCTGATCAGTCTCCAATGAATGGTCCTGTGCTGATTGGGAAGCAAATCAGCTGTCCAGGCTGTGCCCCAGTGTTCCCCCAGTGGCCCATCTCCCCTACCACCCACACTCCAAACACTTCCCATGGGATGGGCCGTGCACCAGTCCCTTGTGATGACTCACTGGCCTCTGAGTGGCTCCTTTTTTCGGTTGTTGTGGCTCCTTGCTCCTATGTGGGTCCACAGGAACCCTGTTAGTGGTAGAACAAGGCCCTCTTCTCCCCTGCCACCTCCAAGCAACTTTATAGGAAAGGCACAGCTGCAGCTTTTGCCGGATCTTGCCCCATGAAGCCTTGAAGTGGCCAGGCTTGAAATGGTGGGAGCAATCCTTTTTTCTCTCATCATGGCTTCTCCTGTCTTCATGAACTCCATAGGTCTCTCCTCCTCTTCCCCTGAGCTCTAGTGGCCCCCGCTTGGCTGTTGTTGCTTTTTAATAGTTTTAAATTGGTTGGTTTGTGGGAGAGAGTGACGCTGGGGATTGTCTATTCCGCTGTCTTGACTGGAAGCCAATAAGTAATTTTTATGAATTTTATTCTATCACAAAATACAATTAGTGTTTAAATATTTTGACTGAGAATGATATTTTAGTTTTACTAATTATTAAAAAAGAGGTAGGAATTTTGTTCCCCCTTTGTTTCCTGGGCCATAAGAAAAGTTAGATCTATTGAAAAAGAAAAAAAAAAATGTTTATGATTAATTATGCCACTGTTTTCAATATCAGAAAAAAAATTAAGATCCTCTTTTTTAGCAATTCTCAGGTCTGGTAACTTCAGATTTTCCTCTGAATTCATAGCAGTATTTGGTCAGCAACAGCATATTTAATTATGAACTCTATATTTTCTATTCTCCCATTAGATGGCAATGTTATCATATATATTTTGAAATTTGAACCTACTTCTGTGCAATACTGAGAAAAATAATACTGCTTTTTAATTTTTATTTTCATAGTTCAAAAAGAAGATTTATAATGAAATGCTACCTTGTAGTTTAAGGGTGATTATGTGCAAAAGAATGTTTCTGTGTGGGTGTACACATGCTGTGTTTGAAAGTCATCTTATGATAAGTTTACACTTTTTGTACAAGACCTCAAATGCTTCTATCTTTTTAAACTGTAATTCAAATGGTGAATTGTAATCTTGGTAATTTTTCATAAAATTTGGGCAGCTCATGGAGAGATATGTGCTATAGAAGTAAGAATTCTAGTTTATGGCATTATTTAACTTAGTGGAGATGTAAGCTCTTTCAATATAATTATATTTTTAAAAAATCCAGAATAGAGTAGTAAAATGTAATTTGACTGGTAAAGTGCTTGGCTACTGTGAATTGTGTGACCTTTTTATGAAAACACTTAATTTCTCTGGCCTGAGAAAGGCCACTACTCAAAATGTGACCTATTGACCAACACCTTGATTACCTGTGTAGAAGCCAGGGGAAGACATCTATTTCAACCCCCTGAAGGTTCTTTGGAAAAATCACCTGATAAACACAGATTAACTTGAAGAAAAGGCATGACCAATTTTATTTGATCACATTTTTATGTGACACAAGAGTCTTCAGAATGAAATCCAAAGATATAGGGAAAATTGTTCATCTTTATGCTTAGGTTCTGTGAAGCAGGCACAGCTGTGTAGAAATGTGATTGGACAAGAAATGTATGATTTAATGCTAATAGACTGAGTGGGGAAACCCAGCAAGGCTTGTTTGTTCAGATTTGTCTTGGCCTGTCTGTGTAGCAACTCATTCCGCAAAGTATGGGGCAGGATTCTTTCTGAAATGGGGGTTTTATGACTTACAATCAGACAAGGTAGGTCAGAAAATTTCTTTATGACCAGCTCCAAGACAGAGAAGCAGAGGAAAAGATTAGAGTATGTCTATGGCCTGACTTGGGGAAGAGGGATTCCAGTTTCTATGGCTTGCCTCAGGGGAGAATGAAGCTAAGAAACAGGAGGACAGAAGTTCAGAGGAAATCTTTGCTTTCAAGGCTGTTTCTGAGGCCTTCACTTTGGTCTATCACTTTCTGGGCCCCAACACCGGCATCAGCAGCAGAAACAACACCTGGAAAATTATTAGAAATGCAAATTCTCAGACAAAGCCCAGAACTTCTGAATTAGACATTCCTTAGTTCAGATACAGCAATCTGTGAATTAACAAACTTTTCAGATAATTTTATGCCTTATGAAGTTTGAGAAGTTCTGCCTTAGATTTCCCACTTGAAATGAAGGATTAGGCTACATTACTGACTGAAGTCACAGCAGTTAAGTTAAATGGTTTGTTAATTATAAGTGATTAAGAAAGGAAACAAGGAATAATGATGAGTAAATGAAATAAAATAAATGTGATTTTACCATCTAACGTCGATTTGAGTTACATTTTAATACTTCAGAGGTTAAAAAAAAGATAAAACTATCCTTTTAATAAGAAGGTGTTCTAATATTAGATATACAAGAGTACTTCAAAAAACTCATGAAAAGATTTGTATTATCTCTTAATTCTTTTTGAAGTACCTCACATATATTAATTGTTAGAACTAATTTAGTTATCTTCTGTAAGCCCATGCTTTTATTTTCTAATTACTTTCCTCCTTATTTCTAAAATAATTGTAGATACACATGCAATTATAAGAAAAAATACAGAAAGGTCCTGTTACCTTTACCCCATTTCCCCCAGTGGTAGCATCTCACGAAACTGTAGTACAATATCACAACCAAGATACTGACATTGATGTCTCAAAGTAAAGAGCATTTCCATCACCGCGAAGATCCTTCCTGCTGTCCCTTAAGAGCCAAATACACTTTCTTCCTGTCCTTCATTCTTTAACCCCTGGCAACTATTTTTTTTTCCCTGTTTTTATAATTGTGTCATTTAAAGACTTATGTAAATAGAATTACACAGTATATAACCTTTTGGAATTGGCTTTTGTTCACTAAACTTAATTCCCTGGAAATTTATCCAGGTCGTTGCACGTATGAAGAGTGTGTTCCTTTTTCTAAGTAGTATCACATGACAACAGAGAACCACAAGTTGTTTAACCATGATTAAATGGTTTGTTTAACCATTCACCCATTGAAGGCTCTCTGGGTTGTTTTCAGTCTTAGTCTACTATGCATAAAGCTGCTAAACGCTCATGTGTATATTTCTGTGTGAACATAAGTCTTCATTTCTCAGGGGTAAAAGCCCAGGAGTGTAATTGCTAGGTCATATAGAAATTATATGTTTAATTTTTCAAGTAAATTACCGAACTGTTTGCCATAGTAGCAAGACCATTTTACATTTCCGCCAACAATGTATGAGTGATCCAGTTTCTCTGCATCCTTGCCAGAATTTGGTGTTGTCACTATATTTCAATTTTAGTTTTAGCCATTCTCATAAGTGTGTAATGATACGTCATTGTGGTTTGCATTTTCCGAACGGCTAATGGTGTTGCCTATCTCTTCGCACGTTAATTCACCCACTGAGTATCTGCTTTGGTGCAATGTCTTTACACATCCTTTGCCTGTGTTCTAATTGGATTGTTGTATTTTAAGAATTCTATGTATGCATATATTCTACACAATAGTCTTTTGTCTATGATATAGTTTGTAAATATTTTTTTTCCCACTCAGTAGCTTATCCTGTCATTCTCTTCACAGGGTCTTATGCAGAGCAAAAGTTTTGAATTTTCATGAAGCTCCATTTATCAATTTTTTATTTCATGAATTGTGTTGTAGGTGTAAAGAACTCCTTGTCCAACCTCAGATCTTGAAAATCTTCAACCCTGTTTTGTTTTTGTTTTTTGTAATTTTATGTCCAATTTCACTATCCATTTTGAATTAACTTTTGAACAAGGAAGGTGTGAGAATATTTGTGAGTCTCATGCCAGCTGTGTTCTTTAGGAGAGCTAAAGAGAAGAAAAAGAAAGAAATACCTATGAAGAAGGATTAATCAGGATGAATTATTTATACAGGGATGTAGAGAAAGAAAAATATTTATGGTGCAATAAAACTCAACAACCTCTTTAAAAATATGCCTTCAGGGAGCCATCAGGAATTCTGGTAAAGACGGGTAAGACTTCCCCTTTTAATCTGCAGTAAGTGTCATCCAAGGGGGAGCACTAGGCAATGCTTTGAGATGTGAGATGAAAGTTTTAGATCTTCTGGTTTTTGTTTTCGTTTCTGTTTTAAATTTATCTGTAGACAAAAACACTGTGATATATTAGTAGTATAATGAAGAGCTATTCAATAAATATAATCCATGTTTAGAGATAAAATATTAAATAATATAGAAGTCCCCTCTTTTCTTGCCTGATTCATTCCTTTCATTTCTCAGTCAGATTGCAAGCCACTATTCTAAATTTTGTGTTGATGATTCCTTGTCTTTCATGATTATTTTACATGTTTTAATTCCTGAGCTATATATTGCTCAATTTTGTGTGTTTATGGTAGAATTATGCATCCTGTATTCTCCCATTACTTGTATTTCTCAATCATAACTCATTTTTTAAGATCCATTTGTGTTGGTGTGTATAGCTGTAAAGCATTCATTTTCACTGTTGTTTCATATGCTAGCCTATGAGTACGGGTGGGACTTTTAACACATTCTTCTTTTAATGAATGATAATGTTCTTCCCAGGTGTCTTGTAATGTACGGCCATCAACATCCTCAAATAGGTCTCCTGGAGCATATATATAGCAAGAACTTACCTAGGGTATATTCTCAGGAGTGGAAATTCTAAGTATTTTGAATAGATTCAAATTTATTAGGTAACGCCAAATTATCTTCCAGGCTTTTGTACCATGTTACATTATCACAAGCTGTTTATTAGCCTGTGGCTGTTCCACATCTTTTCCAATAGTGGACATTTTCAGATTTTAAAATTCTCGCCTATCTGGTATATACGTGAAATAACATCTTATTGTGCCTTTATTTTTCATTCCTCTGATTTCTAATTTGATTAAGCAAAACTTTAAATACTTACTAATTTTTCTTCCCTATGTAGTGTCTCTGCAAGACTTTTGCATATTGTTTAATTGTACTGATTATCTTTTTCTTTTTGAATCATGGACATTATTTATAATATGCAATGTATGATATGTTATACTTATACACGTGCACACGTGTGCATGAAAACGCACACATCTAACAATTTATTTGTATTATATAACTGAAAACATGTTTCTCTGATTTTTCTGAGTTGTGGCTTGTTTTTGAATTTCTTTTTGCTGTCTTTGGAAGAACAGAACTTAATCTTAGAATAATTAACTATATGAGTTTTGGTTTTATGTCTTTTAAAAGGAATTCTTCTTAGCCTTGAGGTCATAAGGACATATTCTCTGTTGTCTTCCCAAAGCTTTGTAATTTAGCTGGTTACATATCATTTTGTAGTCAAGATGGTATTTATTTGTGTTGCTCATGGGAAATAATTGTCTAGCTTCAGTTTTTATTCTTTATAAAGAAATAGTTGTTCCAGCAGCAGTTACTAAAGATCCCGTCCCCACTGCACAGTAAGCTGCAAAATCAGCTCTGCTCTAATCCAGTTCCCAAGAATGTGTTTCCAAATGTCTACTACTAATCTATATTCTGTATCCATGAATCTATGTCTTGCCTTGGGCCAACACCACACCATATTAATCATTTAGCTTTATAATGATTATTAATATCTGCTAAGGCTGATTCACCCACATTGTTCCTTTCATTCATTTCATTATTCTCGGTTCTTTGTTTTTCCATGTAAATGTATAAATTCAGTTCATGAATTTATTGTTTTTTTTATTTGATAATTTAGTTGTACATATTTGTGGCTTACATAACAGTGATTCACTTAGGGTAAATAGCACCATTTTGTATCCTTTAATCTACATTTCCCCTCCCCATCTCCCCTACTGACCTCTAGTAACCATTTTCTGCTTATTCTACTTTTATGAGAACCACCTTCTTTTCTTTAGGTTTCATATCAGAGTGAGATCATATGATATTTGTCTTTCTGGGCCTGGCTTACTTCACTCAACATGATGGCTTTCAGTTCCATTCATGTTGATGCAAATGATGGATTTTATTTTTTATAGCTGAATATTATTCCATTGTGTATATGTACCATAGTTTTTGTTTTGTTTTGTTTTATTCATTCATCCATTGATGGGCATTTAGGTTGATTCCATCTCTTGGCTATTGTAGATAACTCTGCAATGAACAAGGCAGTGAAAGTGTCTCTTCCATATATTGATTTAATTTCCTTTGGGTATATACCGTGTAGTGGGATTGCTGGGTCATAAGGTATTCCTACTTTTACTTCTCTGAGGGACCTCCATACTGTTTTCCACAATGACTGTACCAATTTACATTCTCACCAATGATGCAGGAGAATTCCTTATTCTCCACATCCTCACCAGCATTTGTTATTTTCTGTCTTGATAATAGCCTTTCTAATTGGTGGGGGATGATACTGCATTGTGGGATTAATTTGCATTTCCCTGAAGATTAGTGATGCATTTTTTCATGTGCATGTTGGCCATTCATATGTCTCTTTTTGAGAAATGTCTGTTCAGGTCTTTTGCCCATCTTTTAATTGTATTTGGTTTTTGCTGTGGAGTTGTTTGAGTTCCTCATAAAGTCTAGACATTAGCTCCTTGTCTAACTTGTAGTTTGCAAACACTTTCTCCCATTCAGTAAACCTCTTCACTTTGCTGAGGGTGTCCTTGCTGTGCAGAAGCTTTTTAGTCTGATGTAGTTCCATTTGCCTATTTTTGCTTTAGTTGCCTATTTCTTTGCAGCCTTGTTCAAAAAGCACTGCCTACTACCATTTTGTGTAGCATTTCCCCTATGTTTTCTTCCAGTGGTTTCATAGTTTGGGGTCTCAAACTTAGGTCTTTAATTCATTTTGAGTTGATTTTCTGTATGGTGAGAGATAGGGATCTAGTTTCAATCTTCTGCATGTGGATATCCAGTTTTCCCAGCACCATTTATTGAAGAGGCGGTCCTTCCCCCAGTGTATATTTTTGGCATCTAATCAGTTGGCTGTAAATGTGTGTGTCTATTTCTGGAATTTCTATTCTGTTCCATAGGTCAATTTGTCTGTTTTTATGCCCACACCATGTTGCTTTGGTTACTATAGCTTCATAGTATATTTTAAAGTCAGGAAGTGTGATGCATCCAACTTTGTCCTTTTCATTTAAGATTGCTGTGACTATAAGGGGGTCTTTGGAGTTACATAGAAATTTTAAGATGATTTTTTCAGTTTCTGTGAAAAATGTCATTGGCATTTTGATAGTGATTAGGTTGAGTATATAGATCGCGTTATATAATATGAACATTTTGATGATATTAATTCCTCCAAGCCATGAACAAGGAATGTATTTTTATTTACCTGTGTCCTCTTTAATTTTTTTCAACAGTGTTTTATAGTTTTCATTGTAGAGGTCTTTTACTTTCATGGTTACATTTATTCCTAGGTATTTCAATTTTTTGGTAGCTGTTGTAAATGGGATTACTTTCTTGATTTCTTCTTTCAATATTTTGTTATTGGTGTATAGGAACACTATTGATTTCTCTGTGTTGATTTTGTATCCTGCCACTTCATTGAATTTGTTTATTAGTTATAGTTACATTTTGGTGGAGTCTTTTGGGTTTTCTATGTTTATAATCATGTCATCTGCAAATAGGGATAGTTTGACTTATTCCTTTCCAATCTGGATGTCCTTTATTGCTTTCTCTTGCCTTATTGCTCTGTCTAGAATTTCCAGTACTATGTAGAATAAGAGTAGGAAAAGTGGGCGTTCTTGTCTTATTCCAGATCTTAGAGGAAATGCCTCAACTTTTGTCCATTCAGTATAATATTAGCAGTGGGTTTGTCATCTATAGCCTTTATTGTTCTGAGATACATTTCTTTTATACCTAATTTGTTGAATGTTTTTTTATCATGAAGTCATATTGGATTTTATCAAATGCTTTTTTGTATCTATTGAAATTATCACTTTTTTTTTTTCATTTCATTCTGTTGATGTGATGTATCACATTTATTGATTTGTGTATGTTACACCAAACTTGCATCTCTAGGGTGAATCCCACTTGACCATGGCAAATGATCTTTTTAATGTGTTGTTGGATTTGATTCACTAGTATTTTGTTGAGGATTTTTGCATCTATGTTCATTAGGGTTATTGGTCTGTAGTTTGCTGTTTTGGTGGTGTCTTTTTCTGGTTTTGTTATGAGGGTAATAAAAGAATTTGAATATATTCTCTTCTGTTTTTTGGAAGAGTTTGAGAAGAATTGTTATTAGTTCTTTAAATGTTTGGTTGAATTTGGCAGTGAAAGCTTATAGTCCTGTGGTTTTCTTTGTTGGGGAACATTTTATTACTTTTCCAATCTCATTACTCATTATTCATCTATTTAAGTTCTTTAATTTTGTGTAATTCACTCTTGGTAAGTTGTATGCATACATAAATTTATCCATTTCTTTTAGGTTTTTCAGACCACTAGCATTTAGTTGTTCACAATAATCTCTTATGATCCTTTGTATTTCTACAGTATCAGTTGAAATGTTTCCTTTTTCCTTTCTGGTTTTGAGTCTTCTCTCTTTTTTTCTTTGTTAGTCTAGCTAAAGGTTTATCAGTTTTATCTTTTAAAAAATCAACTTTTAAAAAATCTTTTGTATTGTTTTTTAATCTCTATTTCATTTATTTCTGCCTGATCTGTTATTTCTCTCCTTTTACTAATTTGGGGTTTGGTTTGTTCTTGTTTCTCTAGTTCCTTGAGGTATGTTAGCTTGTTTACTTGAAGTCTTTCTACTTTTTTTATTTAGGTATTTATTACTATAAACTTCTCTCTTAGAACTGCTTTTGCCGTATCCCACAGGTTCTGGTATGTTGTGTTTCCATTTTCATTTATTTCCAGGAAATTTTAAATTCCCTGTTTGATTTCTTCTTTGATACATTCATTGTTTAGGAGCATGTTGGTTACTTTCCACATATTTGAACATTTTCCAATGTCTCTTCTGTTACTGATATCTATTTTCATTCTGCTATAGTCAGTCAAAATAGTTGATATGATTTTAATTTTTTTGAATTTCTTGAGACTTCCTTTGGGATCTAACGTATGGTCTATTCTAGAGAATGTTCTGATGAAAGGAATGTGTACTCTCTAGCTATTTGATGAAATGTTCTACAAATATCCAATAGGTCCAATCAGCCTAGAGTAGAGATAAATTACAATGTTTCCTGGTTAATTCTCATCTGGAAGATCTGTCCTTTGCCAAAAATGGGGTGTTAAGGTCCCCAACTATTATTATTTTAGAGTCTTTCTCTCCCTTTATGTCTAATAATAATTGCTTTAAATATCTGTGTTGGGGATGTGCATATTGATTGATTTATTACTATATAATGACCTTCCCTATCTTTTTTTTACTTCCCTTGTCTTAAAGACTATTTTATTTGATATAAATATAGCTACTTCAGCCCTTCTTTGGTTTTCATTTGCATGAAAATTTTTTTTCAATTCCTTTACTTTCAGTTGATGTGTATCTTTATAGGTGAAGTGAGTTTCTTGGAGGCAGCATATTGTTGGTTCTTGTTTTATAATCCATTCAGTCACTCTGTGTCTTAAAATTGGGACATTTAATCCATTTACATTTATAGTTATTGATATACAGGAACTTGTTAGAACCATTTTGTTAGTTTTTTCCTGGTTGTTTTGTAGAATTTTTTTTTTCTTTTTTAAAAATGTATTTATTATAATTGTTATTCTTTTACAATCTAAGATGTTGTTGTGGAGCAGTTGGGGGTAGGGGGAGAGGGAGATAGGGTAGAGGAGGAGGAAAGAGGGAGGGGGGCATGGTTGAGGCTCATGGTACCTTCTTTCATTCAAGCAGAATCTTTTTGCTCTTTTCCACTCTTACTGTCTTCCTTTGTGGTTGTTTTCTCTAATAGCATCTTTTGAATTATATTTATTTTTAATATATCTATTATAAGTTTTGGGGTTATGGCTACCATGAGGCTTACAAAAAGCATGTTAAAAATATGACAGATTATTTTAAACTAATGACAACTTTGATAGCTAAGAAAAAAGAAAAAAACCCAGCCAGTTCTAGGTGTTAATGTCATTCCCCCCCAACTTTTTGACATTTTGTTGTTTCAAGTCACATCTTTTAATATTGCCTATATTGTATATGATTGTTTCATTTGTTATTATCTTGTCAGGTTTGCCCTTTAGTCTTTATACTGAGAATATAAGTAGTCTATTCACCACCCTCACAATGTTGGAGAATGCTAAGAGTGTCTGTGTACTTACTTTACTAGTGAGTTTTGTACCTTCACATGTTTTCTTTTTACATTTTAGCATTGTCTTCTTTCAGATTGAAGAACTCCCTTTAGCATTTCTTGTAAAACACATCTAGCATTAATAAATTCCCTTAGCTTTTATTTGTCTGAAAAAGACTTTATTTCTCTTTTGTATATAAAGGTTAGTTTGGTTGGATACAGAATTCTTTATTGACAGTCTTTTTCCTTCAGCCCTTTGAATATATCATACAACTCTCCTGGCCTGTAGGGTTTCTACTGCAATATCTATTGACAGCCTTATTGGGGCTCCATAAAACATTATGTGTTTCTTTTCTCTTGCTGCTTTGAGAATTCTTTCTTTGTCTTTGATTTTTGATAATTTTATTATGATGTGTCTCGGAGTATTCCTCTTTGTACTGAATTTGATTGATAACTTCTCAACTCCCTGTATCTGGATGTTACCATCTTTCTCCATGTTTGGGAAATTTTCAGCTAGTATTTCTTTAAATATGCTTTCTGGGTCTCTTCCTTTGTTATCTCCTTTGCGTACACCAATTATGCAGAGGTTTTGCTTGAAGGAGTCTCATACTTGCTGCAATTCTGTTTCTTTCTTTTTTTTCTTTTTTTTTTTTATTCCCCTGATTAAATAATTTTGTATGTTCTGTCTTTGAGCTCACTGATTCTTTTCTCTGTTTGATCAAGACTGCTGTTAGAGTTGTCTATTGAGATTTTTCAGTTCAGATATCATATTCTTTATTTGTAAAATTTCTCTCTCTTTTTTAATTGATTCTATTCTTTTGTCAGGTTTCTCATCCTGCTCCTGGATTGTTTTCCAAATATTTAATTTTCCATCTGTGTTTTCCTGTGACTCCCTGAACATGTTTAGGAGGATTTTTCTCAGTTCTCTGTTAGATGTTTCATAAATCTGCTGTTTTTCTGGGTCTATTGCTGGCACTTTGCTTACTTCCTTTGGTGGTGTCATATTTCTCTGTTCTTTCTCAATCTTTTTGTCTTTATATTGATGCCTGCATATTTGAAGAGACAATTACCTTTTTAGGTTTTATAGGTGTTCTTTTGTGGTGTTAGACCTGACTACTCAATATCAGAACTTTGTTCCTGGTTTTGTTTTTTTTTTTCCCATTCTGTGGTGCATTAATAGTAACCACCATTACCTAAACACTGCACTGGAGCTTATTTGCTATGCTGTGGTTAATTCTTGGTTTGGGGAAACATCCTGTAGGGACTGGAACTTGAGCTCTGTGCCTGAGCTAAATTGCTGCTTTGCTGTTGTTTATCAGACTGAGGAAAATTTTTCTGTGGACCAGATTTTAATTGTCAGCTCATGTGGAGTCTCCACAAACACAACTGGGCTTTATGAGAAATCCAGCCCAGGGCTGAATCTTTCCTGCAAACTGTGCCACCTGCAGTTCTATCAGACTGACTGGTCTTCACGGTGTGGCACCTAAGCAAAATGGAAGGCAGGGCAGCTCCCAGTGCTGCACCCCAATGCTCCCCCATTGATTCAGCCCCCTGTCCCTGGCACTCTAAATATTTCCTATGGGGCAGGCCCCTTATAAGTTTCCTGTGAAGACTCACCAACTTCTGGATGATTCCTTCCTCTTGTTGCCTGCAGCATCTCCCTCCTCTGTGGGCTTAGGGGAAGCATACAATTAGCTTTCCTGGCCTGGAAGATGAGATGGTGTACTTCAAAGTGGTATTTTTTTTCTTTTATGCCAGTGGTCATGGCACCCATCTCCCCTGCAGACTCTAAGTAACTTCACACAAAGGGCACTGCTACAAACTTGCTGTCTCCAAACCAGGCAGCTACAAACCAGGTAGCTGCTCTGTGTGCTGGTACCTGTTCCATGCACTGTGCCACACCAGCCTGGGGAGTGAATGGCTAGGGCTTGGGCTGACAAGGGTGATCTCTCATCCCAGTTGCTGCAGCCTTCCACAGCGTCACAAACTTCACGTGTCTCTCCTCTCTGCCCAAGTTCTAGTGATTTGTGGATGGCAGTTTTTTGTGTTTTGTTTTTTGTTTTTTTGGAGTTCTTTTTTAAATTTTTGTATTTTAATAGTTGTAAGTTGATTTGTTGTACAGGGGAGAAACACTGGAAATCATCTATGTCTCCATCTTGATAATGCCATTCTCCCGTCTGTGAATTTCTACAAAAACCTATTGTTATTTTCAATTGCATTAAATCTATCAACTGGAAAAAAAAAGTTTTCTTTAAATATTTAGTTTTCCAATCCTTGAACATAGTATATTAATTTGGTTCATCTTTATTTATGCCTTCTTGAATGTACTTCAGTAAAGTTTTACAATACTTTCAAAAATGTCTTGAACATCATTTGTCAGGTTTCTTCCTGGATATTTCATACTTTCAATGCTACCAAAAATAGCTTAAATTTTCTAAAATTCTATTTTTGGCTGGTGTTTAGAAATGCACTTTTTTAATAAAATCAAACTTTTATTATCTACAATACACATAAAAGTGCACAAGTGCAAATAAATTTTAGCATTTTAATTTTATATATTGATTTGTTTACTATAGTAACCTTTTAAAGTTATTTTTAATTTAAACAGTTATATCAATATTCTTTTGAGGTTTTTACTTAGAAAATCATTTTCTGATAGTAATAATAATTTATTTCATTTCCTAAGTCCTTTTCCTCTCAGATTTTCTCTTCAATATTAGTAATTTATTGGATTTAAAATTTTTTTTCAAAGTTCTTTAGGTTATTTTTGTAATGCTTTTTGGTTTTGTTTATGTCTCAACTTTGTAGTTATGTCACCTTTTCTAATCTTATTATATTTTTGTGTGGGTAATTTCTTTATGTTTCTATGAAACCTGCCTGAGGATTATTACCTTATTTCTGCTTTTTCCAAGGTTCCCATTGGCTTTGAAACATTCTATTGTTAAAATAAATATATATTTTTCCTCTTTTATTTGAGACATTTTGTTCTTTTTCTAAGTTTTTAAGTTTGCTCATTAACTTATTAATTTCCATCTTCATCTTTTTCTGTAAATTTAAAGCATCTATAAAATTATCCCTAAGAACTGCTTTATCTTTATCCCACACATTTATATATTTAGTTTTTTTATTATAATTTAGTTCAACCTATCTTCTAATTTTTTTAATAATTTTTTTGATCCATGAGGCATTTTGAAGTGTATTTCCTTTGTGTAATATTTTTTATCTTAATTGCCATATTTCAAATTAAATAATGTGTTATGTATAATTTAAAATTTTGAAATTTATTGACATTTGTTTTACTTCGCACTCTGTGGTTAATATTTGGGACTGCTTTGTGTGTGTTTCAAAAAAAATGCATATTCTGCTGTTGTGGGGTTCAGTGCCCATTAGGTTCAAGTATTAATACAGATTCAAGTATTCAAGTATTAATACAGTCATATTCTTATCAATTTTCTTTAACTTAAAAAAATGTGGCACTGTGATGGTGGATATGTTATTGCTGGTAATATCTGGAGTTTTCTAAACATTGCCTGCTAATGAATGTGATAAGACATCTCTAAAATTTGGCTCATGTTTTAGTACACCTCTAGGATCTATGTATACTTTTGCTTATAAGATTTGCTTAGTGTCCACAACACCTACATAATTAGAACTGCTGGACAAAATTAGAAATGACTGGCAAATGGCCTCTGGTTGAATCTTCTAAGGTTGGATTACTTTGTGATATCCTTCCAGGTGGAGTCTGGTCCATTTTAAATTTTGTAGGAGGAGACTACTTTGTTCTAATGAAAGCATTTATGAAGTCACATTCTGAAGCTGTATCTGGTACTTCCCTTTCAAATAAGGAAAATAGCCTCCTCCTTTTCCTTAGTTCAAGAAGAAATAGAACAATCTAAAATTGTGGACTATTAGGATCAGAGAAGCATAAAAATTATGCTTCTTCCTGTGACTGTGATGGATGGGTGGCTAATAGAATGTTCAAACCATCTTGCTATTCCTACAAATTCACTGTGTCAGAGCCACAAACTCCTTGCAGTTGTAGGGAGAAAGTCCATTTCTCCTCCTCTGTATACACTTGTGGTATTGTAGATGGCTCCTAAAGGATAGAGCCACTGATTTCTTCAACTTCTAGAAGGGTTGATGTTGTCAACTCACAGCTGATTTTTTCCCTAGATGGAAGATGCAGACCCAATTTTATATGCCCCATTCTCAGGAGCAGCCCACATCAAATAAATGGTGTATGGGGTTAGATTTTGAAATTTAACTTTTACTTTTCCCAGTCCTGCTTTCCTCATTCCCTTACAAGTATTCTACCTCTCCTCGTCAGCCCTCTCTCTCCTTGAAGGCACATTCTGATACAAGACCTGTGTGCAAATCTCCATCTTAAAGTCTATTTTCTGAGAAACTCAACTTATGGCAGAATTAAAGTATGGTGCTTATGATTCTATGCTTCTCAGAGTTCTGCACAAAGAGGATAACTCAGCTTTATCCTGAGGACCATCACAGGTACAAATACATTAGTATTAGAGAAGAATATTTGGGAAACAACTTTCTGATAATACAGTTCAGTAATGCTCTCACCAATCTACATTTTCATTCTCTTCTTATTAGTAACTACACCCAAAGGACCAGTCTATCTTTTTATTATTTATGCACAGATGGGTCTGAAACCTGATTGAGATTTAAATTTTAACCTGGCTGCATTTTTCAAAAACCTCATATAGCACAATGTCTTAAAAGAGTAGGCTCTGGAGCCAGTCTGGGTCTTAATATCTTCTCTGTCACCTACTAGCTGTGTGATCTTGATCAAACTACATGGTACCTCAGTTTCTTCATCTATATATGGTGGTTAACAATAGTACCAACCTCAGTGATGCGAGATAAACCATGCACAAGTCTTAGAAAGTGCCTGGCACTCATCAAATGTCACCTATCACTATTCATAATGTAAATTTGATATTTAACACTATGTATATACACATACAGATACAAATGCACGTACACATGAGGGTACTTCAAATAGTTCATGAAAAAATAGAATTAAAAGATAATATGAATCTTTCTATGAACTTTATTGAAGTACCCTCATATTTTGTTTTCACTGAGTATTGTAGATTTTAACTTGGGTAGCAGTAAATAAAAAAAAATAGTAGAACCTAGGGATATGAAAAGAACCACCTTGATACCATGATCCAAGCAATATATTTGAATGTTCGATTCTAGGTAACATGTGGACTCGTGGACTGAAGAACTTTTTGGTGTTGACTTCTGCAGGCTCACTGAATTAGATTGAAACTATAGAGAGTGATGACATTTAGGGATGTTTTCCAGCCATTACCAAAGACACAATACCTAAGGCCATTGTGTTTTTAATGACTCCAGTAATGTTAAAACCTGAAAATGTTTCTAACATTAAAGGAAGATAAACTAAAATTGGGAAATATTTAAGCTAATATTTATAAAACATAACATTGTATGGTTGTTATTGTTAAATTAATATCATAGAAACTTTATTAGCAGCAATTACGTTGGAAATTAATTGGTGAGATTTTGCACTTCCTAAGAAGTTGCAAGTACATATTCACAGCTGGGAAATTATGACCTATTGTCAAGTAAATGAGTTAAATAATATTAAATTCTTAATCATATTAAATAATTTAAAAGATAAAATTTATAAAAAGTCCTCAAAATTACTATTAGAAAAATTGCATTTGATATGAAATGAGGGTCCATTTAAATATGATTATATTATGTTAGGTAGGGTTTCCAAAATAACAGGGCCTAGAGAACATGAAAGAATAAATATTCCTGCTCACATTTCATAAAAACTTTGCGCTCACAGTCATCTTAGTACATAAAGTCTTCAGTAAGAAAAAAATTATCTTTTTTAAAAAATTTCAGCTCAATATTTCATTTATTACAGCAACATCAAAATTACTAGAGACTATTCCTTAAAAGTATAATGATCATATGTGTTGTACTGTAGATACATGAAATACAATTTGAAAATAATCTAAATAATTTGGCTTTCCCCCATTTATCACCAGTGTTTTTTGAAAAAATATGCTCATAACATCCATCTTGGTTAGGGAAGATAATTGGAGTATGTGGTAGAAGCCAACTCTTCATTTAGAGCAAACCTATTTTTTTAAAGCCTTTATCCTAGGAGGCTCCAAATAGAAGAAACAATGGACACTGTCTTCTTATACACCCTTTTTATACAAGTGGAGTATATAAATCACAAAATTAATTAGAGAACAAGCAAAAAACTCACATCTCCAATTTCCAATCCAGTTCAATGGTCTGTTCACCAAACCATGTCAATAAAATACCATTGTATAAAGGCTTTAAAGGTGAAATGCCAAGTGTACAAGATTCTAGTACACTGAGCATTTGAGAATGTGAGGATTATTAGTACCTTTTTGTTTCCCTGAAACATCAGAGGATTTATAGTTTTATTACCAGGTAAGCCTGGTAATAAATTGAATTTTATTGTGTGGAATATTTTTTTTTTTAAATTATCATTAACTGATCACAGTAACAGTATACAGAGGTTTCACTATTTATGACAGTTGTTAAGGGTTGAATTGTGTTCCCTTAAATAAGATTTGTTGATATCCTAACCCCAGCACTTCTCATCTAACTTCATTTTGAAATAGAGTCCTTACTCATGTAATTAATTAAGATGGGGTCATAATGGAGTGGAGAGGGCTCCTAAACCAATAAGCTTGGTTTCCTTATAAGAAGACAGCCATATGAAGACAAAGTTTCTCAATGAATATGCCACATGATGATGAAAGCAGAGATTGGAGTACTGCCACTGTAAGCCAAGAAACACCAATGATGCCAGCAACTACCAAAACTAGGAAGAAGCAAGGAAGGATTCCCTTATGTTGGAGAGAGAGCATGGCCCTGCTGACACCTTGACTTCTGACTTCTGGCCTCCACAATGTGAGACAATAAGTTTCTGGTGTTTTAAGCCACCTAGTTTGTGGTACCTTATTCTGGCATCCCCAGGAAATGAATTCTCCAGTTTTCCAAACATATATTGGGGGTTTTTTTGTTTGTTTGTTTTTGGTTTTTTTTTTTTTCCACTGAAGTAAATTATACTTCAGCAGTTGGATACCATCTCTTTACCATAGTGTAAAAACTGCAAAAGGCCTTAAAAATTGAGTCCAAAGGCTTCATTTTATAATCAAGTCAGCTGAATATAAATGTGGTAAAATGGTATCTAAAGTACTAAATTATAAATACCGAAAGAGATAATACTGCTTAAATGATAACCCAGTGTAACTAAGTTTACCTTTGAATGAATCGTTTTTTTTCTAGGGTTATATAAACATTCATGTATGTCTGCAGCAAACAAGATAGTGGCTTTGAAATCTAAGGCAAATGAAAATCAGTATCTACTTCCCCATCCTTATCATAAAGTGTCAGGACTATGACTTGCACTGGGGGAACATTGTTACCCAACCAAATACTTTGTCTTTAAATAGAAGGTTCTTAACAAAGCAACAGAAAGCCAACCACTGCTTAAGGCAGCTACAGGCAGGCACTCAATTACAGTTCAGAGGATCATCTTGCTTTCATTGCTTTCACCTGTGTTTGTGTTCTTGAACCATTTCACTGTCTTCCTAGGTTTCAATTCAACCAGCAAAGATCTGTCAGGAACCTTTGCCTCAGTCTCTTGGTACGCAATAGTGAATAAGACAGAATACGAAAGCCTCAATCTTGAGTTGCTTATTATATTGTGACTCTGATGTAGCCACTAAGGCCCTTAGATGGCAACCTGGATATGAAGAATAAGCTCACGTTTTCCTCTTTGGCACTTAATATCTGCTCAGGATACAATGTGTTCTCAGCTCTGGCTTGTCCCACAATGGTGTCTTCAGTTGAAAATCCTTCCTGCCCTGCCTCCAGTCTTAAGAACCCGGCTCTCCCTATCTGATGCATATCTAAGCATGGCTCCTTTCAACATCCCTAGAAAGGCAAGAGAGAGTACAGCACTGTTGGCGGTATGGCTCAAAAAAGTAACAGAGCTGATACTCAGTTCATCACTTAAAGTTACTTGTACATAACATAGGCTCAATAAATTTTCGTTGATTTATGCTACCAGCTTATTGTTTAATCTTTTAATTTTTATCCCAAAATATTAATTAAGTTAAATTTTCATGTTTTATTTATTTATGATACATTGTAATCTTCTCAATTTACTGGATTTAAACACTGCACTACGTGCAGAAAATAGTGCTAGTCAACTCTTTCAACCAAACTGTTGGTTTTAAGATATATTCTAATGGTAAAAATGTGTTATGCTAATTTCATCAAGAGATTCACCTATATTCAACTACAGAGAGTGAGCCATTAACCAACACATTAAAAAGCAACCCAGATGAATTCTTTCTCAGTAGGTGTTAAACGCAGGAAATCTTCCATTCATTGACGCTGGGGATTTGTTGGTCTTTCCTGAGTCTTGTAGCTTCTCAGTTTACTGCCTACTCCATGGCTCCCCACAGTTTTCTTCCTTGCTCAAATTTACTTTTGAGTCTCATTTTGCAACCACTGCAGACAGACAAATTTTGCTGTCAGCAGCTTGTTCTGTAGCTATACAGCATGTCCCAAATAATGTCCTTTTGTCATTAACCCTATTTCTGTGCATCTTCACCAAACAAAATTAAAATACATATTATATAAAATATATATTCTATGAAAATTATAGATAATATTATGTTTTACCACTACTTTCAGCCTCCCCAGTTTTTAACATTCTTCGGTAGAATAAGACCATTCCAATCATGAATCCCACTCTTATCCCCCAGCAACTTGTCTATGGAACCCTCTGTTTGCTTTAACATATTTTAAATTTTCACAATTTAATAGTATGTTTACCTCTTCTCAAACTAGATTCCTGTAGTCCTTTTTTTTTTTTTGCATGTATTAGAATAATTTAATTTCCTGGAAGCCAATTTGAAATTGGAATTATTTTTTTTTCCATTCTGATGTTGTTAATGCATAGTATGTAAGTCAATTACATTAAGATTTATTTGTTTTCTCTTATTTGTTTAGTGTAACCTGCCTTATTCCAAAGAGGACTTAAATTAGTTTAGGAGTTTAGATAGTTATTTTTCAGGCTTGTCTGGAATCCTAATCTTTGGGGATATCATTATTTTTCTAAAAAAGTCCAATCTGTGTTCCAAAGAACTGACTTAAAACAGGCTTCGTGCAGCACAATCTATTATATAGATCACAGGCATGACTTTCCGTATGCTTAGATATTCACTTATTTATTTCACATATTAATAATACACCAAACAAAACTCATAGTAAAATGAAAGCAAACCTCTTAAAATGTACTTTTGTATTTCCCACAGAGACCAATTAGCTTTATTATACCAAGACATTCCTAAAATTTATGTGGAAACATTGAAAGGTGGGTTAACAGAGAGAATTACAACTCATTCCCTCTGGATTTAATTATAGGATGTAACTCAAAATACAAGGCAATGTGTGTGGAAGAGAAGCAAATCTCTTCAGATTTTATTAGAAGATAGCCTTGCTACATTTTCCCTCTTCGTATTTCACCTGGAAATCTTTCATTAACTAAGGAAGAAAGTACACTGTTTCTCAACAAAGTGGATTTTATATGGTACCTCCCTGACAATATTCAATAGTCTTCTATGTTAGAACTGTGCCTGAAGAAACAGAACTGCAATGAAACCACAAACCAATAGCCGATTTTTATAGCCAATTGCACATGTCTAAATCAACCACCGACACTTTCATTTCTGGCATATTTTTAATTCTCTTTGTTGGTCATTCATAAACTGTTGTATTTTCCTAACTCAGTTACTCATAAATTTTAGTACTATGCCTGAAAATCTTTAAAATATCAGGATTTTAAATGTTCTCACCATAAAGAAATGATAAATATTGGAAGTGATGGATATGCTAATTATATCATTGCACAATGTATACATATATATATATACACAATATATATATATATGGACCTCATATATATATACATTTATTATTTTTTAATTAAAAATAAAATAAAACTTACAAAAGTTATTTTAAAATGAACTTCAAAAAGCCAGATTCCTTGAAATCACACATATTCATCAATGGATAGTGATGTTATTATTCATCAGTAAAATCATAGTCAGATATTATTCTTCACCTAACAACTGCAGAATAGTCATGGAGAACAAAAGCAAAAATATTAAAAAAAAAAATGTAACAAAATTAATTCTGTGTGCGAGATCCCAATACTTTACTTTCTTTCTGGCTTTGTTGTTTTTCTTTCTAGCTCTTAAGAGACAAATTATTCTGAGTTGGAAGAACAATCATTTATTCTTGTGCTCATGGGTGTGAGGTTTGGCTGCAAATCAGTTGGGCTAGATTAGACTCAAAGGTCCACTGTCTGGTCCCCATGCTCTAGGCTGCAAGTATGGATTCAGGATTCTTCCATATTTATCTCATTTTCTTTGAACCAGCACCTACTGGAGATATGGTCTCTTTTGTGTGTCCCATACGGAGGCCTAGGCTATCTGGGACATATTCCCCTTTGACAGAACTTGGATCATAAAATCCAAGCCAAATCTCTGCTTGCAGTGACACCATTACCTTTCACTGGCCAAAATAAGTCATATGGCCAAGTTCACCATTAATGGAAGGAGGAATTCTATTTCACTCCTAGTGAGAGGGAAAGGAATGAGAAAATTATCTAAAAAAATAATACAAATGATCATTTGTGCACCTTTATTTGGTAGTCACTACCTGTACCTTTATGCTTATATTATAAACTGTGATTTTGCTTTAGGACTTTTATTCCATTGTCTTATTATTCAATTAAATTGCTTTTTGTTGTACTGTATGGTTTTAATAAACTATTTTTTTAATTATAAGTAATGTCATATCTATTCAATGTTATAAATTTGAAATGCATACACTTCAATAATCTTTTTAAACTTTCTTGCTCTCCAATTTTTTCACTCAATTATGAATAAATCTGTTACATTCATTTCAAGAATCACTTTTATGTACAACAATTTACACTTTTGTGAAAATATGCTTTGAACCAAGACAGCTTTGAAGATTCATGTGTGAACTCAACAATATTTGTTTTAGAGCTCTCCTACTCTAAATTAACCCTGGACTCTGGCTTTAAAATTTTATTTTATATATATATATATATATATATATATATATATATATATTTTTTTTTTTTTTTCCCCTGTTCTCCTCACACTCTATATTTTTCAACAAGTAATAACTTGGTATATCATTTAAAGACCCAGTCTGGTGGTAAAGTTCATATTTATATGAGAACAATTATACAATTTTACTTTTCTCTCTTTTGAACATTAAATGATGCTCAAAATTTAAGAAGAAGGCCTGCATATATTATGTTCAAAGCTTCTACCAAGGATGGAGCTCTCTATCAAGTGAATCAAAATTTGAAGTTTCTTCTTGGGTAATTATTACTCTGCCTTTTGAAGGTAAGAGAGACAATATATTTTGGAGTGGGAGTTTCCAAAGTAAGTGGTCTTTTGCTCCTGGAAAATTTGATTTACAATGTGTCACTTTTTAGAGATTGTCCAGCTAATTGGTTTATATTTGAGACATTAGAGGAACCATGCATCTTTTGGGTCTTTCTACTGACTTTTGGATACTGGTTCAGTATTGTTAATGAATCTTTCCCTGGACATGAAACATCACATAAAAGGATAAAAAAAATGTGTTATGCAACATGTAATTTATAGGTCTTTAAAGAGAATTATATTTTCAGTGCTTCTGCCTTTAATTAGAAAAATGTCTTAAAAAGTTGCTTCTTGTGTGATGCCTATTTTTAATTAATTATGTAGCTATCAAATATTTAAACGGCTAATAAAGAGGAACTGCTAAAGGTGACTGGTGATATTTATTTCAGCCACATTCTTTAGGAGAAAGTAGAAGCAAATGTGATATTCAGAAATCTGGTTACTTTATGTCCTATTAGAGCAGATATTTTCCAAACCTTTTCAGGGAAAGGTTTTAACACTTCTCAACACATGGCTCTAATATCTTATGTAGTATCTCAGGACCAGCCCACAGAAAACAGAAAAGAAATGGCAATCCTTTTTGCTCTCCAAAATGAACAAAACTGTGGTGTAAAGATGTAGCTGCATAGAAAGGTGGACTTTCTGAACTTGAATGAAGGAAGCAATATTGATGATTATTGGGAATAGAATAATCTTAGATCGCGATGTAAAGTAGATTTGGTAATATAACATGAGAGTTATTAAAAATATAATCTTTCATAACTATAGAATCTATTTTGGTCATAGCTTCTTCCTATTATTACTGTTTTTTACACACACACACACACACACACACACACACACACCCCACAAACAATATATTATTTGTCTAACTCAGCAGATGCTAAATGAGACAAAGACATAAGAGAGTTATCCACAGGCTGATGTTGACACTTGCTATTTCTACTTCCTGAAATTCCCAATTTATGTAAATCTGAGCACTCCCACTGATCTTTCACAATTCTGTTTAGGATAACTTCCCTCATGATGTTTCCCTAATGATTACAGCCTCTTGGGAGCATTGGTTTAAATTGTGTTATTTCTGTGACATACACATACTTTTACTGCTGTAAAGATTGCATTACATTTTATTTATTTGTGCATAAGTCCAACTCAGATGCACTGCTTTATTCTCCTTTGTTTTCCTAGCCCTAGTACAATGCTTGGCAAATGGCAGTTATTAAATACACACATGTTGAATGGGAATGATCTGATCTAAGAAATGGGAAGCTAAAAAAATGTTATTGTCAATCTTGGGTTTACTAATTTTTTCATCATGCTCATGCTCAGAATTTTTTTTTCACTATAACCCAGATGTGATTCAGGAACCATTACAGTGGGTCTTTTGTATCATCCTTGGGTCTCTATTTCATTTAGTTCTGCCCTGATCTTAATTATTTCTTTCCATCTACTAATTTTGGGATTTGATTGTTCTTGTTTTTCTAGTTCTTTGAGGTGTAGAATTAGGTTGTTTATTTGAAATTTTCTATTCTTTTGATGTGGGCATTAACTGCACTAAACTTCTCTGTTAGTACTTCTTTTGCAGTATTCCACAAATTTGGGTATGCTATGTCTTTACTTTTATTAATTTCAAGAAATTTTTTGATTTTCTGTTTAATTTCTTCTTGCACTAATAGGTCATTCAAGAGCATGGTGTTTAATTTACATGTGTTTGTGTAGTTTCCAGATGCAAAAGATCAATGAAACAAAAAGTTTGTTTTTTGAGAAGATAAGCAAAATAGACAAACCATTAGCTGGATAACTGAAAAAGGAAGAGAGATGACCCAAATAACAAGAATAAGAAATGAAAAAGGAGAAATTACAACCAATACCACATGCCTTGGATTGGATGCCCTCCCAAAACTTGTCCCACTGCAACAGTATTGAGAGGGTAGGAAATCTTACATGGTAATTGGAAGAGGGGACCTTGAAGAAGTGATTAGATTGTAGCACCATGCTGTAGTGAATGGATTAGAAATGGTGGTCATGGGCATGGTTGGGAGGGCTTTAAAAGGTGTGAATGAGGAGGGGAGTCTCTCCCTGTTCTTCCATTTTTGCAATGTAATATACTGCTGTCACTGAAGTCACCACCAAAGAAAGTTCTCACCAGATGTGTTCCCTGGACTTTGGACTTCCCAGCCTCAGAAACTGTAAGCAATACATTTCATTTCCTTTATAGAGTACCCAGTTCCAACTATTTTGTGATGAGCAGTAGAAATGGACAGAAATACAAAGAATCATTAGAAATTATTATGAGCAACCATACACCAACAAATTTGAAAACCTGAAGGAAATCCATAAATTTCTAGGCACGTACAGTCAAGACTAACCAAGAAGAAATAGAAAACCTGAATAAACCAATAATAAGCAACAAGATTGAAGCAGTAATCAGCCCTCTCCCAGCAAATAAAAGCCCACGACTGAACGGCTTTACTGCAGAATTCTGCCAAACATTTAAAGAGGAATTAATAACAATTCTCTTTAAACTATTCCAAAAATCGAAACAGAGGCCATTCTCCCAAACTCATTCTATGAGGCTGGCATCATCTCGATACCAAACCAGATAAAGATACAACAAAAAAGAAAAGTACAGGCCAATATCTCTGATGAATATAGATGCAAAAATCCTAAGCATAATATAACAAACAGAATACAGTAAGACATCAAAAAAAAATATACACCATGATCAAGTGGGATTCATCCCAGGGATACAAGGATGGTTCAATACACACAAGTCAATAAATTAATACATTGCATCAACACAATCAAGAGCAAAAACCATATGATTATCTCAATAGGCCCACAAGAAGCATTTGAAAAAATTCAACATCCCCTTCATGATAAAGACTTTCAGCAAATTAAGTGTTGTATTAGTCCATTTCTATTGCTTGAAACAAAATACCTGGAACTGAGTGATTTATAAAGAAAACAAAATCTATTGCTTACAGTTTCTGAGACTGGCAAGTCCAAAGTCTATCTGGTGGTGGCCACAGTGACCCAGCGGCCTCACACTGCAAGATGGTGGAAGCAGAGAGAGCAGAGAAAGACAGAATCTCTCTTCTTTTAAAGCCCTCAGAACCACGCCCCTGAATACCATTTCTAATCCATTCACTATGGCATGTTCCTACGATCTAATCAACTCCTCAAAGCTCCACCTTTCAATTATCATAATAGGATTACCTACCCTCTTAACAGTCACAGGAGGGGCCAAGTTTCTAATACATAAAACGTGGGGGACACAATTCAAGCTTTAGTGAGTTTGGGGGGACGTAGTTCAATCCACTACAGGTAAAGATGGAAAGTATCTCCATACGATAAAAGCTATATATGACAAACCCACTACCAATATCATTCTGAATGGGGAAAAGTTTTTCCTTTAAGAGTAGGAACAGGACAAGGACTCCCACTCTCACCACTCCTATTTAACATAGTATTGGAAGTACTAGCCAGAGCAATCAGGCAATAGAAATGAATTAAGGGCATTCAGATGGGAAAGATTAAGTCAAACTGTCCCTTTTTGCAGATGACATGATCCTATATATAGAAAAACTTAAAAACTTTCAACAAAGAACTCTTAGAGCTGATAAACGATTTCAGTCAAGTTGCAGGACACAAAATCACCAGCAAAAGTCAGTAGCATTTTTATACTCTAACAACAAACTAGCAGAAAGAGAAATCAAGAAAGCAATCCCATTTACAATAGTCACCAATAAATAAATAAATAAATAAATAATACTTAGGAATTTAATTTAACCAAGTAGGTGAAAGATCCCTACAATGAGAACTACAAATCACCGATGAATGAAATTAAAGAGGACACAAAAAGATGGAAAGACATATCATGCTGTTGAATTAGAAGAATTAACATTGTGAAAATATCCATACTACCCAAAGTGATCTACAGATTGCAATCCCCATCAGAATACCAATGACATTCTTCACAGAAATAGAAAAAAAACAATCCTAACACTCCCATGGAACAATGAAAAACTCCAAATAGCCAAAGCAATCCTGAGCAAAAATAAATAAATAAAGCCAGAGGCATAATACTATCTGACTTCAAATTATACCACAAAGTAACCAAAATAGCATGGTTCTGGCCTAAAAACAGACACTTGAATCAATGGAACACAATAGAAAACCAGAAATCAACTCACACACTTACACGGCCAATTGATTTTCCACAGAGGCACCAAAAACATACCTTGAAGAAAAGACTGCTTCTTCAGTAAACGGTGTTGGGAAAACTGGACATCCATATGTAGAAGAATAAACTAGATCTTTACCTCTCACCATATACTAAAATCAACTCAAAATGGATTAAATTATTAAATATAAGACCTGAAACTATAAAACTCTTAAAAGAAAACATACAGAAAATACTTCAGGAAGTAGCACTGGGCAAAGATTTTTATGAATATGACTCTAAAAACACAGGCAACGAATGAAAAAAAAATTATAAAAATGGCATAATATGAAATTAAAAAGCTTCTGTACAGCAAAAGAAACAATTAATAGAGCAAAAAGACAACCTACAGAAAGGGTGAAAATATTTGCAAACTATGTATCCAGAAGGCGATTAATATCCAGAATATACAAGGAACTCAAATAGTACAACAGTAAAAAAAAAAAAAACCCAGTTAAAAAATGGGCAAAGGAGATAAACAGTCTTTTCTCAAAGGAAGATATACAAATGGCCAACAGACACATGTAAAAATGCTCACAATCACTCAGCATCAGGGAAATGTAAATTGAAACCACAATGAGATATCATCTCACCCCAGTTAGACTAGCTATTATTAAAATGACAGAGAATAGCAAATGCTTGCGAGTATGCAGAGAAAGGAGAACCCTTCTACACTGTTGGTGTGACTATAAATAATGACAACCACTATGAAAAACATTATGGAATTTCTTCAAACAACTATAGAAAGATGTGCCATATGATCCAACAATCCTACTTCTGGGTATATACCCAAAGGAACGGAAATCATCATTTCAAAGTGATACCTGCACTCTCATGTTTACTGCAGCTCTATTTACAATAGCCAATATATGGATCCAACCTAAATGTCCACTGACAGATGACTGGGTAAGGAAAATGTGGAATATTTACAAAATGGAACACTACCATGCCATGAAAAAGAATGAAATCCTGCCAGTGGCAGCAACATGGATGAACTTAGAGAAAATCATGTTAAGTGAAATAAGCCAGGCATAGAAAGAGAAATACTGCATGTCCTCACTTATAGTGGGAGCTAAGAAAATAAACAGATAAACAAATAAGAAAGACACAACTATGACTGTAATACATTGAACTTTCAAAAGTAGAGCACAGAACTGAGGTTACCAGAGGTGGGAAAGGGGAAGGCAGATGGAGGGTTAGCAAGAAATTGGTAGAGGGCCACAAACAATGAATACATTGTGCAGTGCTAAATGTACTAATTATCCTTATTTTAGCATCACATATTGCACACGGGTATTGATATTCCAATCTGTACCCCACAGATATGTGCAATTATGTTTTAATAAGAAAATAAGGAATTGTTATAGTGGGGAAGGTAACAAGAAATGCCATTGAAAAGAAAAACAATTGGGTTTAAAAATTAAATGTATACATCTTGGCTGTCTATAAGGATGTAGGCAATTAAAATTTTAATCATGGAAAGAGTAAATTAGAGAAATAGAGGTTTGGGACCGTTTATAGTAACTGCTGTTCAGGTAAGGCAAAGTCAAGTGAAGAGGAACTCTTCGAGTGGCATTACAAGTGTGGAGAACTGAGAGGCTAGTGTGAATGAGGGGGTGGGGAGGGTGTGCTCAAGATGAAAATAGTAGAAACAATGAAGAGTTAGCTAGACGATGAACGCAGAGGTACAGCAGTGGAACACAGTGTAGCTTATATTTACATCATTTTATAAAGGATGCATTTGAAATATATGATATTTGGAGGGTGGGGTGAACAGAGGTTTTTTTTCTTAAATTTACAATTTACATTTCTTTCTCATAAATATAAGCAATTTGTAATTTTAGCATATTTTTTAACTGAAATATATACTCCATACTCTATAATCAAGAAACATGTAAGTCTTTTTTTTATCATGCTTTCCCAGATTGTTTTATTGTTTAATTGCTAATTTTCTCCTACAACAGTAGTGATTTGAAGGGAAAAAATGTGCAGTGCTGTCAGTTATTTCAGGTCAGTATAGATACACAGCTTTCAGGAGGCTCCTTTTTTCTGTCTTATTTTTAATTGAACTTGTTCAAAATCTTGGCTTTTTGAATAAATAAGTGTGTGAGAAAATAAAAAGTTAAAAAATACATCCAAAATCTTTTTGAAGTCCTGATGTTAAAAGAGATTTATCCAGAACTCAAGATTCCTGACTCTTTGACCAGCTGCATATCACTTCCACAGATTTATAAGGGAAAGTCCAGAACAAATTTCCCATGTCAAATCTCTCTCTTTGTTACGGTAAGAATATTGTCTCATACCAGTAAGTAGTCTTCTGAAGTAACAGACTAGCAACTTGGGCCCATAAATGACTTCTTTTGCAAAGACCACCAGAGGCCTAAGGACTGCACTAACAGCAAATGGAGAAATTTCTTTGAGAGTTTTCCCTGAATACTTTTCCTCATGATTGGCATGAAAAAGTGAACCCAACATGGGAGGATATCTCTATTACAGATGCTTTAAGTTATTCACTCCATATCTTCTTTATTTTAAAGTCCCCTCTGTCTTTTGCTTCACTTATTAAGGAAGCAGGGGTAAGATTGGAGAGCACGTTCCAAGTTTCTTTCACCAATATCTGTAAATAAGACCTGTATTCCAAAAGGCAAGCCAAGGAAGCCTGTCTCCAGAAGCTGATTCTAGGCTGATTCCAGAAAAAATAAAGAAAGAAAGAAAGAAACAAACAAACAAACAAACAAACAAACACACACACACACACACAACAAAGTGTTCTGTCCTACAGAATCATGCACATTGAAACCCACCTTCTTCAGATATGAAGCTCCGTGTAAAGCAACACGGTCATAGAAGAAAAATACCTGGATTTGACTTAATCACTTTGTTCCTTTGAGTCCTTTAAAGGTCAGCAGTCCTAAAGCAACATGTCCTATATAAATAAATGAATGTTCTAGATGCTCCAATAATTTTTTTTTTTTTCGCTTTATGATTCTTCAGTCTTCCAGTGCCATCTCTAGGATCTCAGAATTCTTGTCTAGAAAATCTGCATTTAGCAAGAAATGGGAAAAGAGAGAGTAAGCTTCAGATCTAGCAGGGCATTTTAGGAGTCACACTACATTGCTCGGGCTCATATACTCTTGAGCAGAATTAATGCCAAGGTGTCACTTAGATGCAAGGGAGCTGGAAAATGGAAAGAAAATAAAATGGTTGGAGGAATATATTGCATGTCTGTCCCCAAAGACAAAATATATTTGCTAATTTTCTATTGTATTTATCCCACACTTTAATGAAGCAAACCTACATCTAATCAGTCCATGTTATTCGCCAGAAACTAAACTTTACTGATTTTCTTGAAATGGTCATTGCCTCTAGAAGCTTACAGTAGGGTGACAGGAGAGAGACTGTAAAACAATCAAATATAGTATAATACAATATGATAGAAGAACTCTTTAAAGTAAAAATAGGATCAACATGGAATAGAAACATCAGAAAACTACACCAGGGCCGGCCCCGTGGCTCAGTCCGGAGAGTGCAGCACTGGTAGCACCAAGGCCGTGGGTTCGGATTCTATATAGGGATGGCTGGTGTGCTCACTGGCTGAGCGTGGTGCAGACCACACCATGCCGAGGGTTGTGATCCCTTTACCAGTCAAAAAAAAAAAGAAAAAAGAAAAAAGAAAAGAAAAGAAAGAAAACTACACCAAATTATATATACAAATTAAGAAAACGTTAAAAAGATTATTCTTGAGCCGATATTTGACAGACAAATTGAAACTTTTCAGGTGGAGGGGGTATAAAGGCAGAATTTGAGAGGAATTTAATTAATGACGGAAGAGTAGGACAAAAACATAAGTCATCATTAGGGATTTTAAAGCAGTTTAGTATGGCTATTAAATGGGGCCCAAGGCATAGAGGAGAAACAAAAAGATTAGTAAGGGACATAAAACATGAAATTATTTACATGTCAGTTAGGACTTTATCTTGAAGATGATAAAAAGCCATTAACAAATTTTAAGCAAGAGACTGATTTGATTTCAATTGAGAAATAATTACTCTTGCTGCAGAGTGAAGTATAGGAGAAGAAGAATGGAATTGGGCAAGAAAGGAAGCAAGTATTGAAATAACTGAGGCACGAAATTATATAGCCCAGAACTGAGCAATTGGTATGGACTTGAGAGATGTTTAGAAGTAGAATTGTCAACCACTGTGGTCTTAATATTTACAGAAACTGAGGAAAGAAGGTTTAGGACAGTGCTCAGGCTTCAGGCATTGACATTTGAAGAGGAGGGGATAACATTAACATAATCATGTGTCCTGGGCCGTGTAGACCTTATCTTTCTATGAAAATTGCACACTTTCATGCCTCCTGGTAAAAAACTGATTAAATCATTTTCGGAATTATCAAGTGTTAACGGATTTGGACACATCTAGTTGGAGATATTTAATAAAAAATCATAAACACAAGCATAGAAATTAGAAAATACTCTTGTAGATTGATGTTTATTGGGGGTTATCAGTTTCTAGGATATAATTTAAACCAAAAGCATGTAGTTAAAAAGGTAAGAAATTACTTAAAAAAAAAATTGAACAAAGAAGGAATAGCTCACAAGGGAGAGTGAAATTAAGTGGCCAGAAATATGTCTTAACATATTTTAAGAATGAAAACCCAAAACAGTTGACATTAAATCATCAATGTCAATTGGGGCATTTTAAATGGTCATTGAAATTAATTATTAGAAGATTATAAATTACTTTAGCAGGAGTGATTTTAGTGGAGTAATGGTAGGAATCAGATATCAATTGTTGGAGTACTAAGTAGCGGAGAAAATTAGAGACCAGAGCAGTCATGATATAGCTATTATAAAATACTGATGCATATGCTTAGAGAGGATCAAAAAAAATCAGAATTAGTGTAATGCTTTATGCAGTGTACTTTTATTTTTAATTACAAATTTCTTTACATCAAAAGCCAAAATCTAGAGAAAATTCTGTGAAACACCAACACCACAAAGAAAAAGAGTAAAGCAATTTAAAAAATTTATAATTGACATTGGTTAATAACTGCCAATTAGACAAGAAATATAACAGTGTTTTTCCTCCTTGCTGAAAGGCTAGATTTCTGTGACAGGGTCACCATGAAATAGTGCCATAGAGAGGCATTACCCTTACCTAAGATGGATTAGGTTTACTGCTGTTTAGAAAAGAAAAGAAAACTGTGAAAGTTTTACTTAAAGGTTTAGTATCATTTTGCCTTCGTTTGTACAGTCCACTACCTAGGTAGATAACTCATTTGTACAAAATTAATAACACCACCTTCTTATAACACTGAAGTGTCTGTTATTTCCTTCTAATTAATTTTCTTTCAAGTTAGTGGTTTGTATTATTTGTAATTTGTTAATTCACTCCAAAAGCACTTGAGTGAATATTTGATTATACTAGGTATTATGCCAAGAATTGAGGTTGTATATGAAAATATATATCATAGTCTCGGCCACCCTAGAACTTAAGTCAAGACATATTCATAACTAACTATAAAAGTTAGTGTGTGAAGATTTCCACTGGTATATGTTATATAATTTTATTTTATTTTATTTTATTTTTATTTATTTATTTTTTTCGTGACCGGCACTCAGCCAGTGAGTGCACTGGTCATTCCTATACAGGATCCGAACCGGCAGCGGGAGCGTCGCCGCGCTCCCAGCGCAGCACGCTACCGAGTGCGCCACGGGCTCGGCCCTATGTTATATAATTTTAGAGGATAAAAGATCCCTTTTGGTTAAAGTCACCTGTAGTGCGAAGAAAGCTGTATCTACTTGGTATTTGAAGGATCTTAAAAATTTTGATAGATGAAAACTGGGGCTGAAAGTTAAAACAGACTTTCAACGGAAAGAATGACCTAGGAAGAGTAGTCTCAATTGGAGAGAGCAGAGGTTAGAATAAGGAATACCATGTAGTGGCTTTTGCAGCAGACCCAGGAAGTAAGTAATATAGATCTGAATGAGTGCGATAGTAGTAGGAATAGTAGGAGAAAGTTATTAAGAGAGATTGGGAGAAAAAATAAAGTTCTGAGAAATATTTTGATAGAGAGCATAAAGAAGAATAAAAACTGGATGATGACTCTAAGGAATTAAAACTAAATAAGTAGAAGACTAAAGTAATAAGTCAGTTTTTTGTTATTTTAAGGTGGAAATAATTTGATTTTAACCATTTATAGTTTGTGGTAAAAATAAGATATTATGTGGAAATTTTCAGAAGAAAAATGTATCGAAGTAAAATAACCCACAGACAGAAACTGATTACATGACATAGTTCTTACCAGCAAATTTTACCAGCAAATATAAGAGGGTGAGCATTTACTGTCTTAAGAAATGGAAATGTCAAGACTCTCAAGACATCTGAATTATTTCAGTGTAATTCTGCACAGTCTTGATATAGTTATTCATATCACCGTTCTGGTCCTTGATGTTCGATTCTTACTGTTTGGTGAAAGTGCTCCCTTATTCAGCAATTTTTTGGCTTCGCAGTTAGTTTGTAGGATCCCATCATGTACTAACCACTCCCTAGACTCAATCTCCAATCAAGACTTTTTGGCGAATTTTCCACTCATGGGCCTTCAACCAGGCATCCACGATATGCTGTTTTAAAACTGTCTCCATATTTAACTTGTATATAAAAAGTTTAAACAATGTAATAGTCTACTATGTCCACTGTAAAGGCAGTTAGAAATATGTAGGTGAAACATCAGAGCTGGAAAGGAATATTTGAAATTTAGCCCACAAAAGTAATGACAACAAAAATAAAGTTAATAACGTTATGCTGATAATAATAATAAAATATATTTTTTTATGATTATCCCCACTTTGTAATTGAGGAAGCTGAAAGTTAGAGAGGAGTGGGTGAAGAAACACATAAGTTTTTAAATGCAATGTGATTCTTCAACCTAAGTTCTTAACTGTCTCTGCAACATAGCATCAGATGGCAAAAGGTGGGAGGCTTCAGATCTGCCTCTGAATATGTTAGAATGTTTCCCATTGCAAGTAAAAGAACACTTGACTTATGGTGCTGTAAGCAATAGGGACCTATTTTTCTCATGTTTTAGAAAGTCTAGAAATAATTGTTCTCATGGATGGATCCAAGTTCTTCCTAAATTTCCACTCTACCACCCTCAGAGTGTCACCTTCATCTCTCTCCATTCACACAACATGGCTGTAATGGCTGTAACTGACTTCACATCACAGTGTTCAAAATCAGATAAAGAAAGGATGAGACCCTGTCTTTCTTCTCCTCCCTTGTCTCCTCTTACTGCCTCTCTCATTCCTTGTCTTCTCCCTCCTCTCTATCCCTCTGTCTGTATCTCCCTCTGTCTGTATCTCTCTCTGTCTGTATCTCTCTGTCTGTATGTCTCTCTCTCTCTTTCTCTCTCTCTTTCTCTCTCTCTTTCTCTCTCTCTTTCTCTCTCTCTCTCTCTCACACACACATACACACACACACACACACACACACACACACACACACACACACACACCATGGAGAAAAATCTTTGACTCTCAGCAAACGATCCTCATATCTTTATATTTCCTTAGTATATTGCCTCCTAATACCTGGAAAAATAATGGGGTTAGTTAGCAAGAATTAAATAGATATTGGTGGTTAGAGAGTAAACATTTCTCCCTCCCACCTCTTCCAACTTCCAGAAAGAAAAGTGTCTACCTGTTGGAAATTTGATTAAGAATGTGAATTCTAGATCCAGGGGGCCAGGTGTTAAATCCCGGTATCAAAACTTATAAGGGAATAACTTTGGACAATTTACCTAAATTCTCTGCACTCCAGTCTTTTATTCTGTAGAAAGAGGATAATAACAGCACATCTAGTTACTAGGTCTAAGTAGGGGTAGACACTTAGCTCAGTTGATCAGAGTGTGGTGTTGTAACTCCAAGGTTAAGGGTTCAGATCCCTATACCAGCCAGCCATCCCCATCCAAAAATATATTTAAGTAAAGTAGCTAGTGTTACACACTATGTATATTTATTCTCATATTATTATTAAAACATAAGCTATTTGAAAAATCCTACATGCATCTCTATTTGCTTTCTTAGTTATGGTCAACTTCAGGGGAAACCTACCAATACTACATCTCTAAATCTTATCTTATTGCCATCCCAATATTTTAGTCATGCTATATGTATGTGTAGACTTGAAGTTATAATACTTGAAGAAATCCTCAAGGCATGGAGGTAGAGTAGGGAAGAAAATTGAGATTCGTATTCCTAAATCCTGAAGCTTCATTAGGAATAAAAACAAGATCAAAGTTGGTTTAAAGTAGATTGAGTGAGGAAGTGTATCCAGTGTGTTAAGAGGAATTCATCAAGAAGTTATAAAGCGAAGGAAGTGAAATAGAATTTTGTCAAGTAATGGTGACAGACTGAGTAAAAAGCATCTTGTTTTGTCTTTTAAATTAAGTCCATGTACAAATGCTTGCAAAGTAATATGAAGATGACTTTTAATTATGACAAGAATCTGAAAATATTTTAAGGACAAGGAGTTTATCATTTAATAAATAATTTCCCAAAAAGGTTGTGAGAATAATGTCATATAGCTTTAGAACAGAGTTACACTTTTTTCTCCTAAAAAAAAAAAAAAGAAAAGTAGAAAAATTAAGACAATTATATTATGATGAGATGGAAGCAAGACAACGTAAGTCAATGCGCTTTTACTAGATACTTTGTGTGGCAGCTATGGGTGTATACTGAGGATACCAAAATGAATAGGCTACAGTTCCTATATAATAATAATACTAGTACTTGATGTATAATAAAATATTTGACTGCTCCTTGTCTCTGGTTTCTGGGAGGGAGACTAAATTCTTAGAAATTCCCAAGTAATGAGTGTCTCTTTTGTTCATGAGCTCCCTGGATCACATCTGAGTTTATGTGAAGACATGAGATGACTCAGGATTCAGACTGGTCACCAAAAAGACTAACCACGTCATTAGAGGGTTGGGTCTTTGAGCCAGCCTGGACTCTGAGGAAGGAAGGAGAGCTGGAGATTGACTTAAATTGCCTGGCCAATGATTTAATTAAACTTGTCTATGTAATGAACTCTCAGTAAAATCTCTGGACACTGAAATCAGGGGACTTTCTTAGTTGATGAGCACATTGATGTGCTGGGAGACTGATGTACCCTGACTCCACATGGAAGCTCTGCATTCACATCTGTCCCGGATATTGCTCTATGTGTCTCTTCATTCGGCTGGTTTGAATCTGATAATTTAAAATAAAATTACAATTGTAAAACTATAGTACCCTTTTGAGTTCTGTGAGTCATTCTAGCAAATTATTAAATACCAGGGGATTGTGACAGTCTCTGAATTTATATTTGGTTGGTTAGAAATACACTTCTCATAGAAACCTGAATGTATAGCTGATGTCTGAAGTGAGGACAATCTTGTGGAGGACTGAGGTCCTCATTTGTGAGTCCTGTGCTAACTCTAGATGGTTAGTGACTGAATTGAATTTCAGTACACCAAATGGGATTGAAACAGAATAATGTTCAATAAATACTTTTCAACTAACAAATCTAAAATTTATCAGGGGAGTTAGAAACACAACTAACCTTATATGCTATAAGAAAGAAAGAACTAAGTACTAAGAACTGCAGATACTTTTTACCTAATGCTCAGAAAACAGTACACAAAGATTAAACACACAAAAGCATTAAAGTGATAAGAGTGGGTCACAGTGCCTAGACAGCACAAACAATCTAACCTGTGCTGAGCAGCTGCTTTCTTCTGGGGGTCTGGAATTTTGGTACATGCTATGCAGAGGGTACTACATGACCAGCTGCCAGTGGACAGCTCAGACACTGTGTAGCTAATGGGCTTCTCTGGAAGTCAGCACTTTATGTGTGTTGTCATGATTCCATGCTGGAGGAATTAAGTGCATCCTGTGTGACTCCACTGGGAGAGGACTTTTGGAAACTTGGGCCTGGTTTCCTCTGGATAGCCCATCTGTCTTTTCCCTGGTTGCTGATTTTGATTTGTGTCCTCTCTTTGTAATAAATTTTAGCCACTTAGTATGATCAAAAAATAATATAATAATAATTGATAGTTTTCAAAGATGAAGAGTTTTAATAAACTGAAAAATTGAAGAAAGAAGCCCTCTGAGCCCAAGAAAACCATGAGTGAAAGAATGCCAAGAAAATACAATTGTGAAAAAAATCTCTAAAAATGTAGATACCCTGGAAGTTTGCAAAGTCACTCAAAGGTGAAAACAGTTTTAGAATAAAGAAAAGTTTGAAATTAGAAGTTATAAGGACAATGAGGAGAATTTTGTTTATTCTTTTTGGCCTTCTGTAAAAAACAATAATTCAGCCACCCCACCATATGTTAATAGAAAGTCTTATTTATTTATTTATTCTTTCATTCGTTCGTTCGTTCGTTCGTTCATTTATTTATTTATTTATCTATCTATCTATCTATCTATTTATTTATTTATTTATTTACACAAGATTAAAACATGTTGCTGGCATATAGTCATTGCTTGATAAGTTAAGATGATACTAAACAGTACAGGAACTATTCAGTACACTTATTTTTTGTATTACTTTTGCTGCTCTAGACTGATATCTAATACACTTGGTGTAAGGTCTGTGAACTTAATCACTAAATTATACCTTTAACACTAAGCTTCATAATGTAGACTAGAATCCTATTTTGTTTTGTTTTTTTCATTTTTTCTTTACCTGATGACTTCTGTTGCTATTAGTTTAATTTAATTATGACCTTCAAATAGTAAACATCACTGTGGTCTAAATACAGGTGCACTATCCAATTAATAAAGATGATTCTGTGTGTGCAGTAAGTCATTGAATGATTATGGGAATTAATTATTTAATTTCATATATTTCAGCTATAAAAGTGACTACAATTATATTATACAATAATACTCCATTTCAAATTTTAATAGCTCAGATTTTATAGATTTTTAGAATCTTGCTTTTAATACCAAAATTTAAATATTAGAAAATATGATAAAAAGACAATTTAAGAAAAAGTTACACCAAAGAACAAAAAAGAATATATATATACACATTTCCAAAAGTTCAGTGCATAGATATGGAAGAGACATATTCAATATTGGCTTATCTAGAAGGGTTTGCCAGTTTTGCCATATGGAACCTCATGGATAAATTATAAATATAAACCAATTCGGCTTATATTTTTGGCTGCATAAGCCCATGTAGTTGAATTTATAGTTGTTCCAGAATGTTTTCTCATGCCCATTTTAAAATTGTCTTCTTCAATCTTTCAACACTTGCTACAATTATTTGACATTTTTGGAGGGCTTAATGTATTGGGCCTTTACTTAGTTTAAGCAATACAAAATGCATCAGAGATCCACTCACTTGGACAGAACAAGAGATGAGAAATACTGTCTGGGTTTTAGTTAATATACTAGAAAATGAAGTGGCACAGACTGAGGCAATGTCCAAAAGATGCAGTAGGCATAGGCATGATTCTGACATTTATCACTGGTGAGATGAACACAAGATGAAACACAATGGTAGGGGCATTTATCAGCCAATGATCCATGGGAGCTAAGTGAGTAGAAGTCATTCCTGAAAGAATCTTTATAAATAGTAGGACTTCCAGCAGTGGGTGGGAATTTAGAGAAAATATGATTCAGCCTTCATAAAGGAGAATGGTTGTGGAAAGAGCTAGTCAATCTCCACTGTCCTAGTCAGGAGATATGAGTCAGAGACTGATCAGTTTCTAATGTGACTAGACAGTGTGACTTGCCACACTATAAACAAGAGTAAAGCTGATGGGAATATGAATTGTTGGAACCTAAGTAATCCATTTTCAGCAAGTGCTGAAGCTCATGGCTCATTCCTTTGGATAAGGTGTCAGTTGGAGAAAGACAGTCATGATTGCTATTGCTACTCTATATTGTATCTGGGGAACTTAAACCAGGTCTACTGGGCTTAGGGCGCCTACTATCTACTAGTCTTCTTGCCTGTATCATAATTGACTCACCACGGACCTAGAAATATAGGTGGTCACAACACTTAATCTTAAAGCAACTGTAAAATAACAGGCAGTACAAAAACACAGAGGCTGATGTCTGTTGGGTTTTTTTTGTTTTGGTTTGGTTTTTTTTGCATTGATGAGACAGATTGTTTTATATTTAAAATAAAATGTTTGAGTCTTCTGGTTGATGACTGAATGAAATAGATATGATAAGTCGATTTGTAATTGACATTAATGCTAATCTTCTACCAAGTAAGTTGAATTATATTACAGCAGAAAAACAAAAGGTCACATTTGATGAGAAATGTCTTTAGAAGAAACCACAGCTCATGAATAATAACCTTCAATAAAGGGAAATGAAAATTGCAGAAATGTTATCAAGAGAGGAGAGCAAGCATCAGTATTTGATATGGTAGTCTATTAACTGATGTAATGGAAATGAAGAACTTGCCAGTGAAAAATCTATAAAAAGGAAAATGGTCCAGCTATTCATAGGTCATCTGTTCTTTAAATTCAGCTCTGTGAGACTGAAAAAAAAACCAGTGATATCTTAACCTAAATATGGACATTTATTTAACAAATTCTGAGAAAAGTAAAGATGCCTCATTTATTTTCATTTTCCTTATTGGTGCTGATCAATATTTGTTATCTTTCACATTGGGGTTAGTAAATTTGACCCTCAATTATTTTTTGAGGGAAATCATTCACATTCTATATTTATACACACACACACACACACACATGTGTATACACACACACACGTGTGTGTGTGTGTGTGTGTGTGTGTGTATTTTGTGGCCCTTTACCATTTTTTTTACCCCCCCCCAACTTTCCCACCTTTGGTGGCCTCAGTTCTGTTCTATTCTTTCAAAAGTTCAACAAATCGGGCCGACCCTGTGGCGCACTCGGGAGAGTGCGGTGCTGGGAGCGCAGCAGTGCTCCCACCGAGGGTTCGGATCCTATATAAGGATGGCCGGTGCACTCACTGGCTGAGCGGCGGTGCGGCCGGTCACAAAAAGACAAAAAAAAAAAGTTCAACAAATTACTGTGATTGTTGTATCTTTCTTTTATTCTTCTTTTTTTTTTCTTTTGGTATTTAAAATACATTTTAATAAAAGCACTTTCTCACCATCTACAAATAAGAACAATTTTCACTTTTTAATCTGATGCTGTTCTGACATTAGACTCAGGTGCCTCCTGCTGCACAGGTTTCAGATGCTCCTGCACCACTAATTCCCCAGTGCTCTTGAGGCATGTGTTAGACATGTACTTCTCTGTTGGAAATCCTTACAGAAACTTCAGGGGTGTGATTCTTATCAAATGTTGAACACTTTCAGTTTTGCATTCACTAAAAGGATATTCTTGTGAACTTGAGGAGTATGTATTTTTTCTAATCCAGTAATCTTTATTATATTTTTTTCCCAATATGGATATCGTTTCGTACTTTTTATCCTGGTAACAATATACAGTTTATGAGGATGCTGTGGATCTCCACCATAATTTTCACGCACTGCAGGTGAAGGTTGAAACACTTTTTCTGCAATTCTTGACCTGATAAATTTGTGACAAATCCATCTGTACAAATGAGAAATTCCACACGTTTTGTCACAGTCTGTAGTCTGTCTGCGGTTCTCTGAACTACTGAATGCAAAGTCACTGCCATAAGATTAGTGATTGTCATATTTAGAGGCAGAACTGGGTAAATGTTCAGACTGAACTTCCCCACAGAAGGGAAGACATGGAGCAGATGAAGGACCTTTTTCTGTGTTATTTCTTTATTTATTTAGCTCAAATTTATGAGAGAAAACATGCAGTATTTATCTTCCTCTCCCTGGCTATTTCACTTAACCTAATTTTCTCTAAGTTCATCCATATTGCTATGAATGGCAGAATTTCATTCTTTTTTATGGCAGAGTAGTATTTCATTGTGTGTGTATACACACACGCGCGCGCACACGCGCGCGCGCACACACACACACACACACACACCACAATTTCCTTGTCCAGTCATCTGCTGATGGAAATCTGGGTTCATTCCAACTCTTGGCTATTGTAAATAGTGCTTTAGTAACACGGAAGTGCAGGTATCCCTTTAACATAATGATTTCCATTCCATTGGGTATATACCCAGTGGTGGGTTTGATAGATCATGTGGCAAGTCTCATTGTAGACATCTTTCACCTCCTCGGTTAAATTTATTCCTAGGCATTTTATTATTATTATTATTAGTAGTAGTAGTAGTAGTAGTAGTAGTAGTAGTAGTAGTGACTATTATAAATGGGACTGCTTAATTTCTTTTTGTGCTAGTTTGTTGTTTGAGCATAAAACACTACTGATTTGTGCATGTTGATTTTATATCCTGTAACTTTACTGAAATCATTATCAGCTCTAAGAGATTTATTTTTGTAGAGTCTTTAGGTTTTTCTATATGTAAGATCATGTCATCTGTGAAAAGGGATAATTTAACTTTGTCTTTTTCTATGTGAATGTCCTTTATTTCTTTCTCTTGCCTGATTGCTCTGGCTAGTACTTCCAATATTATGTTATATAGTTGTGGTGAGAGTGAGCATCCTTTCTTTTTCCTGTTCTTGCATCTCATTCAGGATAATATTGGTGGTGGGCTTGTCGCATAGGCTTTTATTGTGTTGAGATACTTTTCTTCTATACCTAATTTTCTGATAGTCTTTATCATGAAGGGATTTTGAGTTTTTGTAAAATGCTTTAATCTACATCTACTGAGAAAATCATGTGATTTTTGTCCACGAATTTGTTGATGTGATATACCACATTTATTGACTTGTGTATGTTGAACCATCCTTGCATCCCTGGGATGAATACCTCTTGATTATGGTATATAATTTTTTGATGTATTGCTGTATTCTGTTTGCTAATATTTTGTCAAGAATTTTTGCATCTATGTTCATCAGAGATATTGTCCCACAGTTTTCTTTTTTTGTTGTATCTTTGTCTGGTTTTGGTATCACGATAATGTTGGCCTCATAGAATGAGTTTGGGAGAATGGCCTCTGTTTCAATTATTTTGGAACAGGTTGAAGAGAATTGGTATTAATTCCTCTTTAACAGTTTGGTAGAATTCATCAGTAAACCCATTCAGTACTGGGCTTTTCTTTGTTGGGAGACTACTGATTACTCCTTCAATTTCATTGTTTGTTCTTCTCTTCAGGTTTTCTATTTCTTTTTGATTCAGTCTTGGTAGTTTGTATGTGTCCAGAAATTTATCCATTTCCTCTAGATATTCAAATTTATTGGCATATAGTTGCTTATAATAGGCTCTGACAATTCTTTGTATTTCAGTAGTATTGGTTGTAACGTCTCATTTTTCATTTCTAATTTTTGTTATTTGCGTCTTCTTTTTTTTAGTTAGCCTAGCTAATGATTTGCCTATTTTATTTATCTTCTCGAAAAAACAACTTTTTTGTTTCATTGATCTTTTGTATCATTTTGAGGGTTTCTATTTCATTTAGTTCTGCTCTGATCTTAATTATTTCTTTCCATCTACTAATTTTGAGATTGGATTGTTCCTGTTTTTTTAATTCTTTGAGGTGTAGCATTAGGCTGTTTATTTGAAATCTTTCTGTTCTTATTATGTAAGCATTTATTGCAATAAACTTCTCTACAAATACTGCTTTTGTAGTATCCCACAGGTTTGGTATGAGGTTTCTTTATTTTCATTAGCTTCAAGAAATTTTTGATTTCCTGTTTAATTTCTTCTTTGACTCATAGTCATTCAAGAATATGTTTTACTTAATTTCCATGTATTTGTATAGTTTCCAGAGTTTCACTGGTTATTGATATCTAGCTTTAATCGTTGTGGTCTGAAAATATTCTTGAAATGATTTCAATTTTTTAAAAAATGTTTTGAGACTTGATTTGTGACCTAACATGTGCTCTATCCTGGAGAATATTCCATGTGCTGTTGAGAAAAATGTATATTCTGTAGCTGTTCAGTGAAATGTTCTATATATATCTGCCAGGTCCATTTGGTCTAAAGTATAGTTTAAATCCTGTGCTTCTCTGTTGATTTATCCCCTAGATGATTTGGCCAATTCTGAGAAAGAGGTGTTCAGGACTCCAATTATTATTGTATTAGGGTTTTTTTTTTTTTTTCTCCATTATGTCTAAAAGTGTTTGCTTTATATGTCTTGATGCTCTGGTGTTGGGTACCTATAAATTTATGATTGTTATGTCTTCTTGTTAGATAGATTCCCTTTAATATTATGTAACGGCCTTCTTTGGCTCTTTTTATAGTTTTTGGTTTAAAGTTTATTTTTATCAGTTATGAAAATAGCTACTCCTGCTTGTTTTGGGTTTACATGTGTCTGGTTTACTTTTTCCATCCCTTCACTATTAGTTTGTGTGTGTCTTTACAGGTGAGATGAGTCTCTTGAAGATACCATATAGTTGGGTCTAGCTATTTAATCCAATCAGTTAGTCTATCTTTTCAGTGGGGAATTAAATCCATTTACAGTTAAGGTTGTTATTGAAAAGTATTGTCTTACTCCTGGCATATGATCAATTTTCATTTGGATGTTTAAAATATCTTTGTTCTTTTCTTACCCTTTTATTGTTTGTCTTCGATGCTTGTTGTTTTTGAGGTGGTTAGAAATAGTTTCTTTTTCTTTCTCATTTGCATTTTTGTTTAACAGTGGTTATTGTTCTTTCTTATGCATTCATGGTAGTGATTATCATTTTTTGGATTCCAAACACAAGTCTTTCTTGAGGATTTATTGTAAGGCTGGTCATGTGTTGGTGAATTTCTGCAGTTTTTGTTTGTCTGGAAAATAAACTATTTCTCCCTCATTTCTGAAGGGTAGCCTTGCTGGGTATAGTATTCTTGGTAACTCCCTTATAGATGACTTGGTGCTTTTCTCTTGCTGTTTTTAAGACTCTCCTTTTGTCTTTGAGTTTTGCTAGTTTGACTATAATATGTCTCAGAGAGGACTGTTTTGAATTTAATTTGTTTGGGGATCTTTGAGCCTCCTGGATGTGAAGGCTCATGTTTCTCCCTATACCTAGGAAGTGTTCTGGGAGTTCTGCTACATTCGTTTTTAAAGTATTAATCTCTTTGTTAATTTCCTCCTTCATATCCTGGATATTTTTTCTCATTTTTTTGTGTTGCTGAACTGAATCTTCTTGTATCTCATTGAGTGACCTTAAGATTGTTACTCAGAATTCCTTTCCAGTTATTTCAAGTATTTTGTGCTATATGGTGTCGTACTTGAGAATTACTGTATTCCTTTGTGATGTCATATTTACTTGTTTTTTCATATTTCTATCTCTAAGTTGATGTCTGGTCATCTGGTAGAGCAGTTGCTTCTTCTGTTACTCTGGAGTGGGTTTTGAGGAGAGAGAAGTCCTCTTGTAGATGTGTTTTATACTGAATATTGAAAAGAGTGTTTTAATATGCGTTCCAGGTACATGCAGTAGTGTAGTCTGTGTGGGTACCCTGGCCATATTCAGTGTTGGAGTTGTGTGTAAGAGCCTCTCTGGCCTAAGCATTGGGACACTTAGTGATTCCTTACTGACGGTAGTGACCCTGGGTTCATTCATCTAGGACATGGGTGAGTTCTTTTCTTGGTAGAAGTGCCTGTGTGCCCTGTTGCTCTTTGGCTGGGGTGGATGACCACCATAATCATCTCCTGCTAGTCATCTCTGACACCTCAGCTAGTGTTCTGTGACCCTGATGAGTGCACTGGGTATACTAGCGCTCCTCAATTTGAATGGGAGAACCTGGGCAGAGTTTTTCTTTTCTCTTTCCTATAGGTAGAGGGTCCTCCTAGGTCCTTGCTTCCCCTGGTTGGGAGGATGGGTTGGCAGTGATTGGGAATTTCTTCTTTATTTTTTGGTTATGCTGGTTTCTGCACTCTTGGGGGTTCTGCATGTGTCTCTCCCTGGGCCAAGGGAGCTGCTTGGGCTGCACACATACCTCCCACCCCCAAGTGTGCTACCATGTGTGATGGAGTTTGGATGTGTTGTCCCCTCCAAAACTCATGTGGAAATTTGATTTCCAATGTGGCAGTGTTGGAAACTGATTGAGTCATGGGGGCAGATCCCTCATGAATGGATTAATGCTCTCCCTGGGGGAGGTGAAAGTGATGAGTGAGTTCTTGCTCTATTAGTTTCTGTGAGAGCTCGTTGCTTAAAAAGACCCTGGCACCTTCTTTCTCTTTCGCTTCCTCTCTCTTGCTTCCTCTCGCCATGTGAGCTGCTTGTATCTGCCAGCTGCCTGCCACTTTTCGGCCATGAGTAGAAGCAGCCTGAGGCCTGTGCCAGATGCAGCTGTCCCAGAATCATAAGCCAAATAAACCTCTTTCCTTTATAAATTACCCAGTCTCAGGTATTTCTATTATAGCAACACAAAATGGACTAAAACAATGTGTGACAGCATGATTCCCTCCTGTGGGTTAGGGCACTGAGTTGTGGTCTATGCTCACTCATGTCTTTCCCCTGCCTGTGCTGGCAACTCTGCTTGTGTCAATGCAGTCAAGTGGTCAGTGGGCTGCCTGCACAGTGATGGTGGCTGCCTGTGGCATCAAGCCACCCTTGGGGCAGAAGTGGTTGTGGTGGTGGCCATGGAAGACCTTCCATGTAGCAGCAGCTTCCCACTACTGCTGAGGTCCCCAGACACACTCCCTACCATCTGCCAATTGGGCAGGGGGCTGCTCCAGGAACTTAACATCTTAAAAGACATTTATCAAAAACCCTATTGTACTCAATGGTAAAAGACTGAAAGCTTCCCCCTAAAATCAGAAACAAAACAAGGATGCTCACTTTCACCACTGCTATTCAACTTTATACTGGAAGTCATAGCCAGAACATTTAAGCAATTGTATAAACACCATTGCAATCAAGATACAGAATATTTTTATCCCCCCCAAATACCCTTGCATCTTTCTGTAATCAATCTATTACTGCCATAGTCATCTCCTGAGAGCCACTGACTTATTTTCTTTCCTTTAATTTTGTCTTCTCCAGCATGTCATATAAATTGAATCATACAAGATATAGCCTTTGAATTTGGTATAAGGCATTTGAGATTCATCGACATCATTACCTATATTTTGTTCCTTTTATTGTAGAGTAGTATTGTATTGTATAAATATGAATATATCATAGTTAATTTATTCAATAAGCAGTTGAAAAACAATGTTGTTCTAGGTTTCAGTGATTAAGAATAGAGCCACTTTAAACATTTATGTTCAGATATTTCACCTGGACATATGCATGATTTCATCTATTTTTTCTTGAGGAAGCATTAACAATTTCTGACTTTAAAGAATTAGTCTCTTTCATCTAGAAATGTATACATTTATACACTTAAACTTGTTTGTAATTTTCCCTTATCTTTTTCACTTTTAACGCATGCTATCTATTTATTCTTTAGGTATTCTAAACACATTTATTTAGAGGATTTTTCAAACTGTTAAATATTTGAATTCACTTAGACTAAATTGTTTTCTTTGCTGTGTTTCTGAGCATTAGATTTCTTTGTGTCATTTATTGGAATTTTGATTTGCCAGCTATTTTTAAACAAGGTTTCCCATTGCTGTCCCTCCTGGCCATATTGGTTTCGTATTGTCTTTGCCATTCTTTTTGGGATTGCAGTGCAGACTATATTTTATATTGATATTTGGTCTTTCTGCATCATCATGAATATGGGAATTTTGAAAGAGCATCCAGACACACTATAGCTTTAATTCCTAGTTGCGTGATTGCAAATCCTTTTTTCTATCACTCTGGTGCCAGGTTTCCTTATGGGCCAGAACCCAAAGAATTAGCTAGTAACTGCTTTTTTTCTGACTCCTTTCATAAACTGGAGACTCCTTCCCCAGCCTGACTCATTCTATCCCAACTTTGGTCTTCCACCTTAAAAGGAATAATTTTTGTCTACATTATCCCTTAGGAACTAAACTTCTGGCCACCTCCATATCCATCTGGACATAGAGCTAAGCAGACCTGCAGTATCAGCAATACCCATAGATCATTTGTGTGAAATAGTGTGTTCAGATTCTGGTGCATGTAGATATTTAGCTTTCCCTGTGAATGTGGTACTATATTTCTAATGTTCCTTTTATCTGTTATCTGTGTATATGGAAAAAAGAGACTTGCATCAAAGAATCTTGCAGAGCCATTCTAATCAGAAGTTCAACTTTTGTTTTTTTTCAAAAGTTTCCAGTCGGAAATTCTGTGAAGTTAAGATGTTTTGGGGAACATTTGTTTACAAATACAGCAGAATAAAATAAGTCAGCTTAGATATCATTCAGACTGTACATACATAAAAATGTAAATAAAGTAGTAAAAAAACAGCTCATTACTAGAAGGGGAAATGCTATTAAACAAAAAATGGAATCTTTTAAAAATAAATACTTTTGATATCAATAAACCAAATTAGAATTCCTGAATATAATTTATTGATTGGTCTGAGTAAAACTATTTAGGAAATGTTCTTAAAGAATGAATTGTTGAAGAATCAGAAAACTGTGGGGAAAAAAGGGGGCATGAAGCCAGATATGAATCATGCTTTTTTTCCCCAAAGAATACTTTAACGATAAGGATAGAGCAGTAGACATAAAATTCAATTTGAATTCCATTAAACGACTATATTTATTCATTCAGCCTCATGTACAGTTTTTGTTCTTGTCTGGGGTTTTATTGCTTATTCTTTGTGAAAGTATTTATGTGAGTAATGTAACAATTGAGTATATTACATCTTTTATATAGAAAATATTTGATGGAAAAAAAGCACTTTTTTTCCCCTTCAGTGTTGAGATTCAACTCAATAAAAAATTTTATTCAAAATCTGAAAAGAATACAATATGTTTTTTGGTAGATCAACTCTGCATGTTGAATCTTTACTAACCAACACTTATTCTGATCATTTCAAAAACTATGGGAAAGCTAAGCACAATAGAAGGCAAAAACTTGTAAGTACAATAAATTAGACTGTAAGAATAATTTGACTTAAAAGATAGCCTGACATTACATTTAAACACAATTTTTAAAAGCCTCCTTACTGTAAACTCATGTCCTGTATTTTTATATTTTCATAGCCCTGGAGCTGGGCAGTTCTCTGCTAATTGTTACTCTTCCACTTATTTGCTGTTGCTCTAAGTCAAGATATTTAAACTTCTGGTCCACAGTTATTTCAAATATATATGGATAATAATATTTATTTCAAATAATAGTAAAATGATATTTTAAATAAGGTAAAGCACATGGAAAGGTTTAGTAAACTGAAATGACTCTAAAAGCACCTGATTTTATGAGAAAGTATAATGGACTTCCTGTGCAGAATCTGAATTATGCTTCCTGGGCTCAAGTCCTGGCTAAAAACATTTATTAGCTATGTGACTTTGTCCAAGTTATTTCACCTTTTGGTTACTAAATTCTCTCTTCTGGAAAATGAGAATAATAACCTAGTGCTACCTCATATGGTGGTTGTAAGGATGAAGAGAGCTAATAAATGTATAGTGCTAAGACAATGCCTGCAGGTAGTAAGCTCCCGACAAATGTTGATTTTATTAGTAGTATTATCTTTCATCCTTGAAATCACTGGGCATGGACCAAGGATTTATCGAACTTCCTTCCTTTTCTAAGATCTACATTAAATTTCTTAAAGATCGTATTGTTCTCCTAGACTACCCTAAATTAACATGCATTAATAAAAACTGTTATACAGCTAGGTTTTGACACAGAGAGAAAGGCAGTGCCCAAACAGAAGAAATTCAATCTAAGACAACATATTTTTCATTCTAGATGACAGAGATATATGAAAAACAGCATATCTCATGGTTATAGATTGACACTAAAGAGCTATGGGCTAATATAGCTGGGACTCAGGTGTGCTGTTATTTGTTCAGACGAATCATAAATCTTGAGAATGCTGAATAAAAAAGTTAATATTTACTTTTTGAATAAATGTTATAAATTCAGGCTTAAGTTTAAACATATAAGTATGGTGTGTAAATTTTGGGTGTTCTAAAATGCCTTGTGATATTAAATTTGTGTTATTGTTTGTTTAAAGATTAGCAATTATACAAATTTGTCAGAAAAGTAAGGTGAATAACATGAACACTTTCCAAGAGAATAATTTGCTCGTTAATAATCCCACTGAGAAAATATTTTGATAAACAATCTATTGTGTGTGAATTTTAAGTTATAATTTATAAATGATAAGAACAGACACATATTTGTTATAATTAACAGATGACTGAAAATTTTACTTCTTAAAATGTGAAATTAATGACATAAGAAAATAAGGGTTTTTTTTCTGACTTAGGTAGTTACATTAGAATTTCTGTAATTCTACACCCAACATTGAAAGGTTTTAGAATACCAATGAACTAATTTAAAATTAAATTTTAAAACTACAAAATTATGTCTAAGATGTAAGACATGTATTAATCCCCGATGAGACAAATATTCCTTGCTCTCCAGAAGAGTAAGGAAGTAAATGGTGCGTGAAGACAACTGATTCATATGCACACGCTTCTGACATTCTGAATAATTTTGAAAATATCACAGATGAAGTTGTGATTTATGAAAGGAAAATCAAATGTTTACTTCTCAAATTCATTCCAGTTTGTATCTTCTGATATTTTTTCCTACCTAGGTAAACAAGGTACAGATGAGTTCTTTAACAAGCATGTTTTTTCTAATAGCTTTATAATTCATAACTTATGAAGTATACTAGAAAATGAAAACAAGTTTTTCTGAGAACAACAAGATGTGAAAAATAAAGAGACAAATGTCATTAACAATAGAACTCTAGCATCATATTTAGTGATGTGTACAAAGGATGTTAAATAAATGGCATTATATGTTCTATGCTATCCTGGAGTAATAATACTAATATCAACAACAAAAAGCAGCAACAGAAGGGGCTATTAATTACATACATCTTATATGTCAGGTAGTTTACGTGCATTATCTCATTTAATATTGGCAATGACTCTATGAGCATGGGAATGAGAGATCTGAGGAACAAAAGAGTTAAGTAATTTTCCAGTTGTCACCAAGATAGTAAGTGGTGGCAGAACAGGGATTTGAACCTAAGAAGTATGATTTGAGTCTCCCTCTTACATACTGCCTTTTGGAATAGCGTGATTAAATCTTAGGTAAGAACTGACTTGGAAATAGAACGATACAACCCCCTAAATTGTCCTAATTTGGATTGTTGATGAGTATAAATCTTCTAGACTATCCTCTTTCTTTCAAGCCTTATTTGATGGTTTAAAGCTAGAAAATGCAAATTGGAAGGCTAGTCAGGTGGCAACAATATGGATTTAAAATTTGACAGTCCTATGTTTATATCTTACCCCTATCCTTTACATGTTGTATAACTTTAGAAAAATTTTGTACTATCTTTAAGCCTCCCTTTGCTCATAGGTAAAATGGAGCAACTCAAACCTACTTCATACAACTACTGTCAATGTTAATGAGGTAGTAACAGTATCTGTAAAGTTCTGAGCACAGTGCCATAGCAGGTGGTCAGTAAATAGTAGCTTCTATTGTTGTTTTTGTGATTATTAGCCCCATGTAAAGTGATCATTTCTTTCCACAAATCTTTTAAATTCTATTTAGAGTTAAAATGCTGTAAGCTATAATCTTAGTTTAAGTATACTGATCTTGAGGCAGACTTTTGGGAATTATATTAGGCAAAAAACTTTCTTTGAATATTGTATTTTGGGAAAGCCACTTGTCTCATCTCATAGGAGTATGCTAGTAAGTAAATAATCTTTTACAGTCTAAATCATATGCATTGCTTAATTGAAAGTTTCTCAAACAATTCGGCTTGTGATTAAGCTACTTGAGAACTCTGGAAAACTCGCAAATCATTTCATGTTTAAAAATGAATTGTAACAATAAACTACGTTTATGTTCCTTACAAGGAAGACAATATATAATATAGCAGGTGGTGTGTGATCATAGAGAGTATATTTGAACTATAAAGCATAAAGTATTTAGTGATTTACTCAATACAGATGGCCGACTAGCATGATCAAAAGGCAGGTGAGGGGTAAACACTTGGCTAGAAAAATAATTGAGGCTTCTTGCTGAAACAGCATAGGGCTAGGCCTGTGAACCAAACTGACTCCATTTTCCCTGCAGAGGACATTTTGTTACTTTTCTACTCTTTATTCATGAGAACACAAGGTACATGATTACCCCATGGTCCTGATAAACATAACTGAAAGGGACCTGGTTGGGCATACCCACCCTGAGATAAGAAGGGAACGGATATTCACTGAGTTGCAAAACCCTTTCACCAAGCCTTGTTCTTTATTTCAAACATCTTTATCTACCCTTTCTTTTTCTGTAAAAACTAAATTACAGATTAACCTTGTGACCCCTTTGGGAGTTGCATGCAGGACGCTCCTGGAACTGACCCCCCACTCATAACAACCACGTGAAGATGTCAGGAATCATCAAGACAAGATGCTGATATAAATTGAGGGACTGCTTGCCTTTAAAAACCCTCCCCCAACTTCTCTCAGTGAGATAACTTTTCTGTTGTTGTCTCCCTTATGCATAAATCTATCACTTTTCATTAAAGTGCTGCTTACCTTAATTTCTGATGGGTACTTTGTTCATTTCAATGACATTGTTACCAAAGAGCCTAATTTGGTAACATTGCTATCAGAAGAGATTTTAAATGTGGTGGCATGCTGGACTCTGAATTCATAATGTCCTCAGAACTTCCAGAAATTCCACTTTAAAAATATACTTAATAGTACAATATGTGAAAAATAGATTTAAAAAGACATGACTATTCTTCATAAAAATTATAATGCTTTCCTTGGGTTGATTTTAATGTGATGCACCAAGCTCATTTTTTAGCCTGTATTTTATACAAAGTTGATAATCTATGACTTAAAACACTGTGGCCATAAGGAAGAGAAGAGATTGAAACATATATTTGAGTTTACAATTTGGTTTTAATGAAATCATCTGGCTGAATGTAAAAGCAACATCTGCACCCTTGTCTTCTGCAGGAAGCTGTGGCTAATTTTTGTGTGGAACAAAGAATAGAGTAATTAGAGTGTTTGATGAGTTTTTTAAAGATATTTTCACTTCCAAAAAGAGAACATATAGTTCTCTGATCAGATGTTGGGCAAACCTGACTTAATAGCCGTGATTTTCTCCACAATAATAAAACAACGGAAAGAGGACTGTTTTTCCCCTGTGTTCAAGATCAGTGCAGTTTTTATTGCTCTCTTAGATTTTAAATAAACTATTTTTGTGATAACACTTTCATCTGTTTCTATTAATTCATGGACTATTTGGAATACTCGTTTTGTTTCATAAACATATTAGAAAGGTATAGATTCTTATTAACTTCTCTATTAGTTATTACAACTGTAGTTGATCTAAACCAGAGTTTCTCAGTCTTGACAGTTTTGACATTTGGGGCTGGATAATTCTTTGTTTTTACCTTTAGTCCTGGCTTCCACCCACTAGATGCCAGGAACTATCCAGTAGATGGCAGTAGCAACTCCTGTCTCCCCACATGTGACACCCAAAACCTTTGTTCTGTACAATGCCAAATGTCCCCCCAGGGGCAAAGTTACACCTCCCTGAAAACCAATGCTAACTTCAACATTGAATAATCTTTACATTTTCAATTCATCATCCATTCGTTCATCCATTTGTTGAAGATATGTGCTGGTCCAATGCTTTTTTGAATGAAAGAGAACTAGTCACTGCTTTTGTTTAAGTAAATGCCTAATAAGCTAATTTTATGAACCTATAAATCCTTCAGGGCCAAAGACTGATTAATCTTAAACATTCCTTACTTCCACCAGTGTGGCAATATAATTAATTATTTATACAGCTGGGTTTATTTTTTATTTTTTTGTATTTCATTTTAGTTTCCCACCACATTCTGATTGGTTTGAATTATTTATTGATTAGGGAATATGTGAACATTAATTTGGTTCTAAGAGTCAATGTTATACAAAGTATACTTGTACTAATGACCCCTTCTCCTTGTCCCAACTACTGAATTCCCAATTTTTCCTTCTTTCCACTCTTCTCATCCAGCTTCTGTAAGTAACCAATCTTTTCATTTCTGGTACAAACTTACAAACGTCCTGAATTTCTCTGCTCTTTTGCATTTTGCTTTGTTTTTATTTTTTGGTTTTTTTTGTTATTGTTGTTGTTGTTGTTGTTGGAAAGCAAAGTATTCTTTGACATATTTCAAGATGGCTAATTCAGAGAGACTGGAAAAACAAGATTAACTAGAAGGCTATTTCTTTGTGGGAAAAAAAAACTTACATCTGTATATGCAAACAGTCAGGCTTCTGAGGTGCCCCTCCCTGGGCCTCTATGTATTGTTTCTGAGCACCCCGTGAGACTACCTGAAGTATTTTCATTTGCATACTAAATTTCGCCACTTAGCTTTAACTTCTGATTTCTTTGTTTCACCTGTGACAACACCTCCCTCAAGAATTTCAGAAAAACCTGGTCTCAGGCTATTGTTCTGGGGCTTCTACCTCCCTGTACCTTTTCTCTCTTTCTTTCTCTCTTGAACACTGTATATTAGTTTTGTTACTCCCTCTGGAATTTGGGACATTACTCTTTTGTGATTCCCCTGTGCTTTGCCCCTTTCCCAACACATTAAATAATAAAATTTATATGCCTTTTCTTCTGATCTAAATTTATCAGTGATTTTTATTAATGAACCTTTAGGGGTGAAGTTTTCCTTTGGCCCCTACAGTTTTAAGTGACTCCAACTCAGTTTACAGAGATTACTTCATTCTTTTTTACAGCCAGATAGTACTATCGTGTGGGTGTACTGTAGTCTAGTCAACCATTCTTCTAGCTATCTTCATTTAGATTGTGCCCAACTTTTTAAATGAAAAACAATGCTGCCATGAATAACCTGTTGGATACATATATAGTTGCAGGTATATCTTTAAGACAATTTCTTAGCAGTGGAGTTAAGTCAAAGAGTAAGTGCATTTGTAATTTTGTTAGATATTGCCAAATTCCTCTCTTGAAAGATTGTAGCAGTTTGCATTTCAGCCAACAACATAAAAGCATGAACTTCCCTAAAGCATTGCCAACAAAATGTGTGGTCATACTCTTTAATTTCTGCTAGCTTGATAAGTGAGGAATGGTATTTAAATATTTTAATTTACATTTCTCTAATTATAAGGGAGTGAACATTTTTTCACGTGCTTGAGTTCCATGTATTTTACATTCATACATATGGCATATATGTACACATATCTCATATAGATATGTATAGACATATATGATACGTAATGTTGTATATATGACATATATTACATATAAACCGATATATACACACACACGGGTACTTCAGAAAGTTCATGGGAAAATGGAATTAAAACATAATATGAATCTTTCCATGAACTTTTTTGTTTGTGGTTTGTTTTGTAAAACAAAGAGAGAGTTTATTTAGGCCAAAGTTGAGGATCACAGCCTAGTAGTCACAGATTCAAGTTGTCCTAAATATGTGCTTTGCTTGGCAGCAGTTATAGACAGACTTTTAAAGAGAATAAAGAGAAGTTAAGGGAGCAGTTACAAAGTTGTTTGCCAAGAATTTACATTGGTTCACTGAAATAACATGTTGGGAAAAACAGGAAAATGTCAGGGCCCCTCAGATTTTCAGAACCTTGCTGAGCATGTGCTGTAAATATCCTCAGGTGTTCCTTGTTACTTACCACTTAATGTAATAGCATATGGGCACCCAGTAGTTCAGGGTTGTGGACTTAAGTATAAAAGACTCACAGCTCTGATCCACAGTGCCTCTCCGAATTCTCAGAGAAGCCACTAGGATAGTTGCTTCTAGACCTGAATAAAACCCATTCATTTTTCTATACCTACGGCTCCCAGAACTTTTTTTTTTCTGTTACCTAGTGCTCAGACTTGCATGTGGAAGGTTTGTAACCCAATCTGTGCAACAGACTCAGACTTGAGGGGTCTGTAAGCCCTAGCTTTACATAACATAATCTATTAATTAGCTATATATAGTTCTTTTCATCATAAATTCCAGAAACATTGCCACAAAGAAAGAGCGAGGATCACATTTTACAATTTACGGTAACATTTGGGTAATTTGTACCTGTTGCTGGGGGATACTGTTGCTGAAACATGCAGTTTAGCAAGTATCCTGGATACAGGTGAGGGAGGGATATGATGGAAGCCATAAGCTTATCTCTCTCTGGGCCAAATAAATTTAGCCGACCTCACATTCCTCAAATTGCTCTGAGCTACTTTTCTTTCTTACTGTAAAAAACAAAGTTTTTTGGAATACAGCCAATTCCATTTGTTTATATATTGTCTGTGGCTGCTTTCAAGCTACAACAGTGGAGTTGAATAGCTGTGTCAGAGACCATATGGCCTACCAAGCCTAACATACAAGGGCACTTCAAAAAGTTCATAGAAAGATTAGTATTATCTTTTAATTCTATTTTTCTATAAACTTTTTGAAGTACTCTTGTAGCTTCTCATAGACTGGGAGATAACATTTTTAGGAGTGTTGAGGAAAAATAATCATCATCTAGTATTTTATACCCAAATAAATAATTGTTGAAGAGGGAGGACAAAATAGAGGTATTTTTAGACAGCTACTAAATAAAGAGCTTAGAACTTTGCTAAAAGAAGTACCAAAGGAAATAATTGGGTTTTGTTTGTTTGTTTGTTTGTTTGTTTGTTTATATTTGGCCACAAAACAGGTCTTAATATATTTTAAAGGGCTAAGATCCTAGGAAGTAGTAGAAAGTATGTTTTCTGATCACAATAAGAAAAGGAAATTTAGAAAATTCACAAATATGTGGAAATTAAGCAACACTCTCCTAAGTAAACAATGGGTAAATAGAAAAATCACAGAGAAAGTAGAGAGTAGTTTGAAATAAGGTGTACCATATCAAAATTTATAGGATGCAGGGTTCATGCAGAGCTTAGAGGAGTTTATACTTGTAAACACCTATATTGCAGATAAGAAAAATCTCAAATCAGAAATGTAAACTTCTACCTTAAAAAAAATAGAAAAAGAATAGCAAACTAAACCAAAAGCAAATATAAGAAGGAAATAACAATGATTACAACAAAAATATGTTAACTGGGGAATTAAAAAACAATACAGAAAAACAACAAAATCAAAAGTTGATTCCTTAAAAAGATCAAAACCACCTGCAAACCTTTATCTAGACTGACTAAGGAAAAAAAAAAGACCAAAATTACCAAAATCAGAAATTTTAAGCAGGGGCATTATTACATTTTATTACATTGTCATTATCTTCTTTTACGGTGGTAAGATTTAGTTTCTTTCTCTTACTTTGTTTGCATTTTTGTTCTACCAGTGGGTTTTATTCTTTCTTGTGCATTCATGGTAGTAATTATCATTTTTTTGGATTCCAGATTCAGGACTTTCTTAAGGATTTCTTGTAGGGCTAGTCATGTGGTGGTGAACTCCTGAAAATGTGGTGGTGAACTCCTTTGTCTGGAAAATATACTATTTCTCTCTCATTTCTGAAGGATAGCCTTGCTGGGTATAGTATTCTTGGCTGGCAGTTTTTTTCTTTCAGTTTTTTGAATATATCATCCCATTTTCTTCTGGCTTGTAGAGTTTCTGTTGAGAAGTCTGCTGTCTGATAGCTGCTCCCTAATAGGTGACTTGATGCTTTTCTCTTCTTTTAAGATTATCTCTTTGGGGCCAGCCTTGTGGTTCACTCTGGAGATTGCAGTGCTGACAGCACCAAGGCCGCAGGTTCGGATCCTATATGAGGATGGCGGGTGCGCTCACTGGCTGAGCATGGTGCAGACAACACAACACCGCGCCGAGGGTGGCAATCCCCTTACCAGTCACAAAAAAAATAAAAAATAAAAAGATTATCTCTTTGAGATTTTCTGGTTTGACTATAATGTTTGGGTTGAATCTATTTGGGGATCTTTGAGCCTCCTGGATCTGAAGGTCTGTGTCTCTCACTATACCTGGGAAGTTTTTCATTATTATTTTGTTGAATAGGTTTTCCATGCCTTTTCCTTTCTCCTCCCCTTCTGGGACACCCATGATTCAAATGTGTGTGTGCTTAAGATTGTCTGCTACCTCTCTTAGATTTTCTTCATTTTTTTAAAATTCGTTTTTTCCTCTTTTTGTCTGCCTTGGTTATTTCAAAAAGACTATCTTCAAGATTAGAAATTCTTTCTCCTGCTTGTTCTAGCCTGCTGCTTAAGCTCTCAGTTGTATTTTTAATTTTGTTGAGTGAAACTTTCAGTTCCATGAGTTCTGCTACATTCTTTTTTTTTTTTTTTTTTTTTTGTCTTTTTCGTGACCAGTACTCAGCCAGTGAGTGCACCGGCCATTCCTAGATAGGATCTGAACCTGCGGTGGGAACATCACTGCGCTCCCAGCCCCGCACTCTCCTGAGTGCGCCACGTGCTTGGCTCTGCTACATTCTTCTTTTAAGGTATTAACCTCTTTGTAAATTTCCTCCCTCATATCCTAGATTTTTTCCTTGTTTCATTATGTACCCTAACTGAGTCTTCTCATATCTCACTGAGTTTCCTTAAAGCTGCTGCTTAGAATTCCTTTTCAGTCATTTCAAGGGTTTTCTGCTCTATAGGGTCTGTTATTTGAGAATTACTGCATTCTTTTGGTGGTGTCATATTTTCTTGGTTTTCGTATTTCTAGTATCTCTACATTGATGTCTCATCATCTGGTAGAGCAGTTGGTTCTTCTACTGCTCTGGACTGGGCTTTGAGGAGAGAAATGTCCTCTTCTTTTTCCAGTCTCTATTGGTTTACTCTACTTGTTTCAATGCAATCAAGTGTCTGGTGGGCCACCTGCATGGTGGCTGTTGCTACAGTTGTGGCATCGAGCCACTTTGCAGCAGCTGTGGCTATAGCAGTGGCTGTGTTGTGCCACCCACACAAAAGTGGTGTTTTCAGTGTGTTCTCTTGCCTTTTGGAGGGGGAATCTGCCCTCAGCTCCTGCCTAGGGCCCTAGGCATTGCTGTCTTGCCTGCTTCTGGGCAGAGGGGGCAACTCCAGGAACTTTTTGAAGACCTTTATGTGTATGTGTTTGTGTGTGAATGAGTGTATAATTCTTCACATACATTTTGTCATTCTTTTTTCCTACTGGGTTTTTAGGACCTTTGTTTCAGATTCATGCTTTGAAGTCTCCTATATTATTGTGCTTATATCTTTATCTTCTTGCACTTCCTGAAGAATTTTGCTTCATAAACATGTTTATTACATATGAGACTGGCTCCAAGCCAAAATCCTTTATAGGATCTTTTCAACCCAACTATAGGTGGTAACAAATAGGCTTTACCTGGCAGGTTTCATGCAGGAAAGCTGCCCTCCCACACCATACTTTGTGCACTGCTGTTTGTTGTCCTATTTGACCATGTTGACACTTGTCTGCTCTCCGTGGCACACATATTGAAAGTGCTATGTCTGCATTTCAAAAACTGGATTTTAAACATTTATAAGTGTCCTTGTTTTTCATGTTTAATGCTTTGGGGGTTGATCTCTACTTTGTCTAATAGTAGAATTGCTGCTCTAGCTCTCTTTACAGTTCCTTTTCTTAGATGCATGTGTCCACACCTTTATTTTCAGCCTTTTTAGTTCACTTTATTTCAGGTTTGTCTCTTATATATACTTGACTTCTGTCTTGAGAACTAAATTTAACATTTTTTTTATTAGATGACTTAAGCTGACTCAGATTTATTAACAAGACTGATATACTTGTTCTCAATTCGGTCATAAAATATTATAATTGTATATTTTGCAATATTGCCTATATTTTTCCTCTAGGATATGTCATATGCATGTGTGTATCGTAGTGGTTACTTTTGTACTTAAAACCCTTCTAATACCCTTAGACTGCTGTTTTCTTATTAAATCTTTTACTTTCTCTTAAAAATATGGTACCCTTTAATGCTGTCTTATTGCAGCAGTGAGAATATTATATTTTCCTCTTTCCCTCTTGTCCGGGGCCAAAGAGCCCAGTCATAGCCTTCCCAGGGTCATGAAGCCCTGCCAATAGCCCTCTGACACTAAAGATATAAATGCTGTGACCTTTCCACCCTTTTTTCCTTCTTACTGCTTGCACAGCCCTAGGCATAGATCACCACTGCTTTGCTTTAGATAGCTGAGAAATGTTTCATTTCCTGGAACAATTTGCCCTGTGATTTTTCCCAGAAAACATCTGCATACTTCCTTATCTGCTGATTCCCTCCTGCTGTCTATATAAGCTGTGACCTTCTGGCTAATAAATGAGACTTGATCAGAATACTGTCTTGTCTCCATTTCTCCCGTCTCTTGTCACATCCAATTCCCACTCCCCCCTCCAGGGTCTGTGTTGAATATCCCGCGGGTCAGGACACCCTCTCCCTTCTCACATTTTTTATTTGCATCATTTCTATTTTGTTATAGTATTTGCATTTGCTGATTGGTCTCCCATCCTTATTTCTACCATTACTTTTGTCTTAGATGTACAATTATATAATATCAAAATTGTCACCATCCATTCTTTTGCTTAAGTTTTCCCAGTGATCACTTGGTTGGATGAAGCTTATGCTCTAGAAAGCTAATGGGTGCAAAATTCCCTAAGTCTTGTTTATTGAAAAAAATAAAGTTTAGCTATATCTTTCATATTTGAGGAAAATCTTAGCTAGAATTAAAATAATTGGTTCAAAAAATTTTCTCATTAAGTCTATAATTATTGTTATTGCCTTGCTTTGAACATTTGTGTAAAAAAACCTGTCTATTTCTTTTGCATTTGTAAGTTATTTAAACTTTATGCCTGGTGATATTGAGGACTTTACCTCTGAAATCTAATACTTTTAGTAAGACATGTCTTAGGGCTAATCTTTCTGTGTTAATTTCTCTAGGTATCCAGTGAGCATTTTCAATGTATAGATTCAGATCTCTTTAAATTTTTTAGGATGTCTACTTATATTATTGTTTTAAGTATCAGTACTGTTCTTTTATTTTCAGGAACTATAATAATATGATTTTTTTTCTTCTTTTTCTTATGTTTTCACTCTCTCTTTCACCATTCTTACTTATTACTTTATATCATGTTCTTGGTTGTTTTCCTGCTTTTCTATGATGCCCTTTATTAAATTTAGTTTTGCATCTATTTTCCCCTAGTTGTCTTACAATTTATTCTTTATATTGATATGTTAGTCCTTTTCTTCCATTTCTTTTCAGAGTTCAATTAAATCTATTTTCTTTTCTCCCTGTTACTTGAATATACTTAATCGTGTTTGGAGAGTTGACTCACAACTTCCTCTTCTTCATAGTTATGTTCTCTGTATGTGCATTTTCTGTACAGATGGATTTTCCTCAATCGATCTTCTAAAATACCTCTGAATGGACTTGACTTTTATCCTGTTTGTTTCTGTGCTATTGTAGTGTTTTCCAAGATTCCTAGGTTAATGGTGCCCTCTTCTGCCAGTAGAGCAAAAGCCAGGTAATTTGACTAGGGTGTGTATTTGGAGAGAAGAAACAGAATTTTTGTTTTTGTGGTTGTGGTGGGGGGAAGGCTTATGATTCCTCTAATATTTGTGACTGCCTTTTGTCTTGGAGAACCGTAAATTGCCCCCTTTTGTTCCATTTTCCTTTTCTCACCATTTTCCTTTTCTCACCTAATTGCCAATTGCCTTTTTGACTTTTTATTTCCCCAGAAGCTATGTGTCTCCAAGAGTGCCCACTTAAGTCATGCCTGTCCCTTTAAATCATATCCACTCTGGAGATTCTTCCCTGTAGTGACAGGGTCCTACTTTAATCTGACCAGACTTTTCTTTTTTAAAGTTTTTCTGGATTTAGGATGGGCTTAGTCTTTCTGGCAGTAGTTTCAGATGAACTTAGACTCATGTCTAAATTCCTTCTCTTGTCTTCTTTGCAAGTTTTCTCACTGCCTTTGTTGACCACACTCTTAGGGTGGGATGGAAGCATGCAAGATTATGTACAGAGTATAGTGATTTTTCTCTTTTTACTTATAGTTATTTCAAAGTATGAGCAATCTCTGCCTTCAATATATGCTAAAGATGTGGTTTGGGGTAGAATTTAATTTTTATTTATTTTATTATAGAGGAAAAAAATACTGGAAGGTAGGTGGCTATGCTTTCACCATTGTCTTCTGCTATGTAGAAGTACCTAACCACTACATTATAAAATAAATCATCAAAAACATGGTCTGAGATAGAGATTAGACTTTGATTAAACAAGTCAAGTGAATTTGTAGAATACATTCTGTGGACTATCTGATTAATAATGACATGAACAGCCACACTACTTATTATATTTAATCATTATCTTGGTTTTAGTGTCCATAGCACATATGGCAAATGTGTGAATAGAAAGGTAAGAATAATTCTATAGAAAATCTCAAATAATCCCAAGATTTTGAGGTACTCTGAAGTATTCAAGTCTTATCTGCGGACCCTGAAGATATGACATCCAACCACTGCATGAACATCTCAGGTGACAAAGTTTTCAAAATACCTATCACAGCTGCTTTGGAATATTTCTTGTTTTTAAAATAACACTATTTATTTATAGACAAATGTTGCCTTTCTGTGATTTCAACTAATGGTATGTTTTCTCCATTAATCAAAATTACACTTAATGAATATTTGTAAATTTATGTCTTTAAAGTCTTTCTCTGCCAATAGAACTATAGAAATGATAATAAAATGCATCATATCTTTATGGTTTAGTGCACTATTTCCCAGTGTGGTGGTTAATTTTATGTGTCAACTTGAATGGGCCAGGAGATGCTCAGATTAAACATTGTTTCTGGGTGTATCTGTGAGGGTGTTTCTGGATGAGATTAGCAATTGGATCAATGAATTCAGTAAAGCAAATCGTCCTCCACAATGTGGTTGGTCATCATCTGATCTCATTTAGGCCTGAATAGAACAAAAAAAAAAAAAAAAAAAAAGAGAAAGGTGAAATTTATCCCTTTTTCCTATTTACTGCATGAGCTGGGATATTTCAGCTCATCTTCTCCTGCCCTCAGATCGGGATTACAATTATTGGCTCCCCTGGTTCTCAGGCCTTCAAACTTGAACTGAATTACGTAACTGGTGTTCCTGGGTCTCTAGGGCTCCAGTTTGTAGACAGCAGGTTACAGAACTTCTCTACTTCCATAATCATATGAGCCAATTGTTCTGATAAACATGTATGGATCCATATATCCATGTAGACCACTGGTTCTGTTTCTCTGGAGAACCCTGACTAATACCAATTCGAATGTTTGAATGTTATATACTGAATGTGTGTGTCCCCCACCCCCACCCCCACTCCAGCCATAAATGTAAATGTTGAAATCCTAACCCCCAGTGTGATGGTTTTAGACGGTAAGGCTTTGGGAAGGTAATTAGGTCATGGTATGGAGCTTCATGAATGGCATTAGTGCCCTCATAAAACATACCCCAAAGAGCTCTCTTGCCCTCTTTCTACCATGTGAGGATGCAATGAGGAGACAGCATTCTGCAGCCTGGAAGAGGGCCCCCACCAGAACCCAGCCGTACTGGCACCCTAATCTCAGACTCTAGCCTGTTGTTTATAAGCCAACTAGTGTATGGTACTCTGTTGTAGAAGTCCAAACTGACTAAGACACTCAATATCTAGCATAATGATTAACAAAATATTACATAAATATCTGTTTAAAGTATGACATGTTCTAGGGTTACACAAAGCAAAGCTAGACCTTCTAAAATATGCCTGCCTTTAAAATTGAACTGAGACAGGCATAACATACCCTAAATATTAAGAAATCTTTAAAAGGTCTTCATTAGATGAAAGTTTGAGCTTTTTTTCATCATGGTCAGAACTCTTTGGAAATACGATATTTTTTTTTAATGTTGCTCAAAAAGCCGGTCACAATAAAATGATCTATGTAGTATGATTAGTCAGGTTAAATTTATTGATCTTCAATTTACGAATCTCTAAAATGGAGAAACCATGGCTTTGAAGAGTTTCTGTGAACTTCAACATTCATTATAATACCAAGCATATAGTAACTATGTTGTAATTAAGTATACAATTTTTATAAAACTCCTTTATAATGTATTCCCTTAGGTAATTATTAGCGATCTTCTGGCAAGAGCTATTACATACTGGTTTGATCATGCTTAAATTATTTAAATGCAAACAATAAATTGCCATAAAAGGGAGCATTATAAAAAATTACTATATATGGGAAAATTTTTTACTATAAAATTAATTGGACTTTTTGGGGGCAATGCATCAGCATATTGTACAAATTAGTTAATTTTGTTAATGCACTAAGAGACGGTGTAAGAAATTCTGCTAAGATTCATATATTTTTCTTTAAAAATATATGAAACAGATTAATAAGTATCTGTGCTATATTTAAACATGTACTTCTTGGTAGTTATTTTATCCCAAACTCCTTCTAGAAAATAAAAATATAATGAGTAAAAGCCTTTTATAATAGCCCTTTCCTCAATGGAGATATGACAATATTCTTGTTTGTCTTGTTTCAGACTCTAGCATAATAATAACCATGCTTATCTATATTTGGAACATAAGGCATAAGAATTCAACGACTGTGGAAAATATAAGCAGACTGGGTATCATATTGCTTATCTATTTTCTGTTTTATATTCTGGAAAGTTGCATGTAGTATCTGATGGTCATGATGCAATAGACCTAATTGAGAAAAGGTGCCAAACTCTGAATTGTAATATTACTAATATAATAAAGAATAGAACTACTATGGCATGACGTTCATTGGAGATTATTAGTGTCAAATCCATGACATAACATTTTAAACTTATTTCTTATTCTTTCAGATCAGATGACAAACATTATTCTATTCAGAAGAAATAATAAGATTGTTTTCATTTCTAATCTTTTAAAAAAGAAAACTCACATTTCATGAAGAATCTTACATTTCGTGCTGTGTCAGTTTACAATGGCATGGCTTAGCAAGTATAATTAGAAAACAGAAAAGGAGTACTAAAAATTTGTTGTTCAGTACAATTATGAAAAAGAGATACAAAAGGAAAAAGAAGTAAGAAGTGAAACCATTTAAAACTAATGCTATGCCAAAAAAAAAAGGTCTGGGTTTACAAAACACTTTGAGTAATGATGCTATTTGGACACAGAACATCAGAATACACATGCATTTATAAGTTTACAGAAAAAAATTCCATCACCACATTAAAAGGATATTTTGACAACTGGTATTGGAAATGAAAGGTAATAGTGGAGAATATAATAAAATAATCTGGAGTTTGTAGATAGCATGATCAATAGCAGGTTTATATTTGCAGAATACAATATGGATATACAGACAGATTAGAAACTTTTTCTTTTTTTAATAACAGGATATGTTAAAGGTGGACATACCCAAAATATGGCAAAGAACAAACTGTCAGAACCTGAGAAGTAGGAAGCTGAAGTTTATGAACTTCTGAATAAAATGAGGCAATGTATCTCTATGCAGATCAGTTTCTAATTTAAATGACCAATAAATAGCATTTCTTTTGTTTTTTAGTAACTTCCCCAAAGTCACACAGCTTTTGTTTATTTATTTATTTTTAAAATATAATTTATTATACATATATGTGGGGTACAAAGTTGCCTTTCAGTAGTTGTGTGCAATGTCCAATAACCAATTTCTCATTAACCCCCTACCTTCACAGCCTCCCTTCCTCCCTCCCCTCCGCTCCTTCCCCTGATAACTACAGTTCTTTTCTCTACTCAATAAATAGTATTTCAA